>NW_024096525.1:0-1200000 GCF_016545835.1 Crotalus tigris
GACCATAAAAATAATGACAATGAATCATGCCCTTCATCCACGCAGTGAAGTTGACAGACTTTATCTCCCAAGGAAAACAGGTGGACGTGGAATGCTACAAGTACATCAGATGGTTGAAGAATTAAAAATGGCTTTGGAAAAATATCTGAAGAACAATGATGAAGATGCTCTGAAATTAGTATATCAGGAAGGCTTACTGACTACTGGAGAGACCAAACTGGCCTACAAGAAAGACCAAATGAAGAACAGAATAGAGGCATGGGAAGACAAAGCACTACATGGCCAATACATTAAAAAAAAATAGCTGGGAAAGCAGATAATAACAAGACCTGGCAATGGCTAAAAGCAGGAAAATTGAAGAAAGAGACCGAGGGACTAATTCTGGCTGCACAAGACCAAGCCTTAAGGACAAATGCATACAAAGTCAAAATTGAGAAGACAGCAACAGACAGTAAGTGCTGCCTATGCAAAGAAGCTGAAGAAACAGTGGACCACTTGGTAAGCTGTTGTAAGAAGATTGCACAGACTGATTACAAGCAGAGGTATGACAAAGTACCAACAATGGTGCATTGGAAGATCTGCAAAAAATATCATTTGCCTGTAAGCAAAAACTGGTGGGATCATAAAATAGAGAAAGGCATAGAAAATGATAAAATTAAACTGCTCTGGGACTTCAGAATTCAAACAGACAAGCACCTGCAACATAACACCCCAGACTTAACAATTGTCGATAAGAAAGACAAAAAAGTCTGGATAGTGGACGTGGCAGTGCCTGGAGACAGCAGAATAGACGATAAAGAACTGGAGAAGATAACAAAATACAAAGACCTACAAATAGAAATAGAAAGACTGTGGCAAAAGCAAGCAAGGGTAGTACCAATAGTCATAGGCGCCTTGGGTGCAATCCCAAAACAACTGGAGCACCACTTGAACACCATTGGCATTGACAAATTCACTATTAGTCAATTGCAAAAGGCGGCCTTACTGGGAACTGCTTCCATCCTGCGACGATATCTGTAATACCATCAAACATCCACATCTGCCTATCCCAGGTCCTGGGTAAGGACTCGATAGGTAGACAAAATGCCAATCCAGTCTGAACATCTGGCTGACTGTGCGATGATCGATAATAATAATAATAACAACAAAACAACAATAATAGTAGTTGGAAGGGACCTTAGAGGTCATCTAGTCCAACCCCCTGCTCAGGCAGGAAACCCTACACCATTTCGGACAAATGGCTGTCCAGTCTCTTCTTAAAAACTTCCAGTGTTGGAGCATTTACGGCTTCTGGAGGCAGGCTGTTCCACTGATTAATTGTTCTCACTGTCAGGAAGTTTCTCCGTAGTTCTAGGTTGCTTCTCTCCTTGATTAGTTTCCACCCGTTGCTTCTTGTCCTGCCTTCAGGTGCTTTGGAAAATAGCTTAATTCCCTCTTCTTTATGGCAGCCCCTGAGATATTGGAATACTGCTATCATGTCCGCCCTTGTCCTTCTCTTCATTAAACTAGACATACCCAATTCTAGCAACCGTTCCTTATATGTGCTATCATGTCCCCCCCTTGTCCTTCTCTTCGTTAAACTAGACATACCCAATTCTAGCAACCGTTCCTTATATGTTTTAGCCTCCAGTCCCCTAATCATCTTTATTGCTCTTCTCTGTACTCTTCTAGAGTCTCAACATCTTTTTTACATCGTGGTGACCAAAACTGGATGCAGTATTCCAAGTGTGGCCTTACCAAGGCATTGAAGAGTGGTAGTAATACTTCACGTGATCTTGATTCTATCCCTCTGTTAATGCAGCCTAGCACTGTGTTGGCCTTTTTGGCAGCTGCAGCACATATTTAAGTGATTGTCTACTAGGACTCCGAGGTCCCTCTCACAGTTACTACTATTGAGCATGGTGCCACCTATGCTGTACTTGTGCATTTGGTTTTTCTTGCATAAATGTAGAACCTTGCTTTTTTCACCATTGAATTTCATTTTGTTAGTTAGTGCCCAGTGTTCAAGTCTGTCCAGATTCTTCTGTATCTTAAGCCTGTGTTCTGAAGTGTTGGCTATTCCTGCAAGCTTGGTGTCGTCTGCAAATTTGATGAGTTCCCCATCTATCCCTTCGTCCAAATCATTGATGAAGATGCTGAAGAGCACTGGGCCCAGAACAGAGCCCTGGGGCACCCCGCTACACACTTCCCTCCATATAGATGCAGTTCCATTGAGGACCACTCGCTGAGTACAGCCGGTCAGCCAGCTATGGTCCTCTTGGGTTTTTTTTTTTGGGGGTGATTCTGTCTACCCCACATTTTCTATCTTATCAGTAGTAGGTTGTTTGGGGGGGGGAAAAATTCTACTTTATCAAATGCCTTACTGAAGTCCAAGTAAATTATGTCCACAGCATTCCTCTGATCCACTAATTTTGTCACTTGGTCAAAGAATGCAATAAGATTTGTCTGGCATCATCTATTTTTGACAAAACCATGTTGGCTTTTAGTAATGACTTTGTTTGCCTCTAGGTGTTCATTGATTCATTGTTTGATTATCTTTTCCAGGATCTTCCCAGGTATTGAGGTCAGGCTGATAGGTCTGTAATTTCCTGGATCCATTTTTTTTCCTTTTTTGAGGATGGGAACTACATCCGCTCTTTTCCAGTCCTCTGGTAGTTCCCCTGTGTTCCAGGATCTTTGAAAAATATAGTTCAGTGGCTCCGATATCACATCTGCCAGTTCCTTGAGAACTCTGGGGTGTAATCCATCTGGTCCTGGCGATTTGAACTCATCTAGGCTGGACAGGTGCTCACTTAACATTTTCTTGCCTATCTTAACTTGTGTTTCTATTTTGTTTTTTATGGCACTATTTTTGATAGGTTGGTCTGTTTTTTCCCTTTGTGTAAAGACAGATGCAAAAAATGAGTTAAATAGTTCGGCTTTCTCCCTGTTGCTTGTCACCTTCTTGCCACTTCCACCCACTAATGGACCAATCATTTCCTTCACTTTTTTCTTGTTTTTTACATGTTGAAAGAAGCTTTTTTTTGTTATTTTTGACTTTGGTCACAAGCCTTAGTTCATTTTGAGCCTTGGCTTTCTTCACTTCATCTTTGCAGGCTCGGGCTATTTGCTGATATTCTGACTTAGTTATGTTCCCCTCTTTCCACTTTCTATACTTGTCCTTTTTATCTTTCAATTTGTCAGAGAGTTCTTTATACAACCATGCTGGTTTCTTTTGAGAGTTGTTGTTTTTCCTCTTTGTTGGTATTGTGCTAGACTGTGCTTTTATTATATCATTTTTCAAAATTTCCCAAGCTTCTTGAGTTGTTTTCCCCTGGAGGATTCTCATCCATGGAATCTTTCCCAAGCCCTCTCTAAGTTTATTGAAATTAGCTCCCTTGAAGTCCAAGACTCTAGTTCGACTGTGTTCTATTGCTTGTGCTTCCATAATGATGAATTCTAATATTGCATGATCACTTCCTCCCCTTTTTGGGATATAAAGTTGTCTGCTAGGTTTGCCAGGAACCTGTTTGATCTTCCACTTGGTGCGGAGTTTGTCTCTTATTGCAATGGTAATGATTTGACTGGGAGATTGACAAGGAGGAACTGGACAGTGGTGTGTACATAGTAGATAAAACTTTTTTATTGCCATGTAAGGGTTGAGTATCTAATATTGGATTGAGTCAGCACTTATTTTTAGTCATTAGAAGATTACAATCTGTTTTGTCTTATCCTGGATATGGAACACCTTTGTGCAATAGGATGATCTTTCCCATCCTCAGTCTAAAACAGTGGTTCTCAACCTTCCTAATGCCGCAACCCTTTAATACATTTCCTCATGTTGTGGTGAACCCCAACCCCCCATCCAACTGGCCGGGGGGGTGGTATCAAAAACTTGACCAAAAAAAAGGAAAAAAATGGGAAAGTATAGGTAGTCCTCGACTTACAACAATTCGCTTAGTGACTGTTTGAAGTTACAACAGCACTGAAAAAGCGAATTAAGATCATTTTTCACACTTATGATTGTTGCAGCATCCCCAGGGTCATGTGATTTACATCTGGATGCTTGACAACTGATTCATACTTATGATGTTCACAATGTCCCAGCGTCACGTGATCAATGGCCAGGGGGCATGGCCAACTGATCACTCAGGTTGCAGAGTGCCTGTGGGGGGGAAATCTGTGGGTCTCTGGGATGGGACTGGGGTGGGTGCCTGCCTTCCTTCCCTCCCTTCTCTCCCCTTGTCTCTTCCTTCCTTTTTTCCTTCCTTTCCTTCACCTCCCTTAGTCTCTTCCTCCTTCCCTCCCTCTTTCCCATTGTCCCTTCCTTTTTTCCTTCCTTTCCTTCACCTCCTTCTTAGTCTCTTCCTCCTTTCCTCCCTCTCTCCCATTGTCCCTTTCTTCCTTCTTTCCTTCCTTTCCTTCACCTCCCTTAGTCTCTTCCTCCTTCCCTCCCTCTTTCCCATTGTCCCTTCCTTCTTTTCTTCCTTTCCTTCACCTCCTTCTTAGTCTCTTCCTCCCTCCCCCCTCTCTCCCATTGTCCCTTTCTTCCTTCTTTCCTTCACCTCCCTTAGTCTCTTCCTCCTTCCTTCCTTCCTCTTTCCCATTGTTTCTCCCTCCCTCCCTTCCCTCTTTGTCCCTTCCTTCCTTCCCTCCCTTCCATTGTTCCTTCCTTCCTTCTTTCTCTCATTGTCCCTTACTTCCCTCCCTCTTCGTCCATTCCTTCCTCCCCCCCCCCGTGCCCAGGAAGGGACAAGGGGAGGGGGACAGGCTGCCAGAGGCAAAGGAGAGCTCCGCCCAGCTCACTTGCTCAGCTTTGCCAGAAAACATGCCACTTGCTAAGTTAGTAGAAGCCCCACAATCAGCGCTGGCTACAGCGCTTCTGCTAAATTAGCAAGCGGCATGTTTTCTAGCAAAGCTCGAGCAAGTTTGCTGAGCAGGAGCCAAGGAGAGCTGCTACAGCTGACCTGCTTCTTGGCTGCTCTGCAAAAGCGCAGATCAGCTGTAGAGGTTTGCCCCGATCCTGGACAAGAGGGAAGGAAGGAAGGACGGAAGGGGCAAGGGGGAAGAGGGAGAGAAGGAGGGACAAAGAGGGAGGCAAAGGAAAGGGAAGAAAGGAAGGAAGGAAGGAAGGAAGGAAGGAAGGAAGGAAGGAAGGAAGGAAGGGACAATGGGAGAGGGAGGGAAGAGGAAGAGACCAAGAGGGAGGGAAGGAAAGGAAGTTCCAGCCAGCAGAGGCTTGGCAGCCCGGCTGCTGAGGAACAGAAGAACACAAAGCCAAGGAGAAGGGGGCTCCTTTTCTCCACCCCTTCCCTGGGTTTCTGGGGAATTTCTTGTCACCAACGCTGACAGGTGCTCCTTCAAGCCCATGAGCTTTCTCGCCCCCTTTGCTTCTCCCCCCTGCTTTCGTGAGAATTGTGGCACCTTTGGGAAGCCGATCGTGCTTTGAAGCTTAGGAGAGGAGGAGGAGTCCCTTCCTCCTTCCCTCCCTCTCTCCCTGTCAAGCCCCGGCAGGCTTGACGTGAACGGGCGTAGAAGGAGTCGAGGACGGGCGGGGTGGCAAAGGAGACCGGCGGCCATCGCCAGACCTCCCGGCTGACAAGTGCAAGTTCAGGGGTCGCCAGCTGATGGGCGCAGGAATTGGGTGCTGTGGTGGCCTCCCCTTCGCTGACCTGCGTGCACGAGAAGAAGTCAATCCGGTTGCTGCACAAAGAGTCTCTGGGGAGGGCAGGGCCTGTGCTCTTCATGCGCCCCCTGCAGGGCACATTTGGTAGAGTTCATGCAGACTGCCACCAAGCAGCATATTTTCCACAAACAAATGAGGTGGAGTGGAGGGGGGGAGGGAGAGAAGGCGGTTGGCAAGCCCTGCCCTAAGAGCATCGGAAATACGTATTTTCCGATGGTCTTAGGCGACCCCTGTGAAAGGCTCGTGCAACCCCCAAAAGAGTCGCGACCCACAGGTTGAGAACCACTGGTCTAAAACCTTAGAATAGTCTGATTCCACCAACACCCCCCCCCCCAGTATAAACAAAAACTTTTTAATTTTGTGATGTTCTCATCCTTGTGAAGGCATGGTAAAGGCATTCAAAGAATCAGATAACAGAATAACTAAGTTGGAAAGGATCATGGAGCTCTTCCAGTCCAACTCCCTGTTCAGGCAGGAAACCCTATACTATTTCAGACAAATGGTTGTCCAATCTCTTCTTAAACATTTCCAGTGTTGGTGCAAATTTTTTGAAGGCAAGCTGTTCAACTGATTAATTGTTCTCACTGTCGGAAAATTTCTCCTTAGTTCTAGTTTGCTTTTTCCTTGATTAGTTTTGATCCATTGCTTTTTGTCCTGCCTTCAGGTGCTTTGGATAATAGGTTGAGCCCCTCTTCTTTATGGTAGCCCCTTAGATATTGAACACTGCTATCTTTTCACCCCTTGTCCTTGTTTTCATTAAACTAGACATACCCAATTCCTGCAACTATCTTCATATACTTTAACCTTCAGTTCCCTAATCATCTTTGTTGCTCTTCTCTGCACTCTTTCTAAAGTCTCAACATTTTTTTTACATTATGTTGACCAAAACTGGATGCAATATTCCAATTCATATGGCAAGGGAATAAACATGAGTAAATACAAAGTATCACAAGATGCAAAGGAAAGAGGAAGACTGACAGGATTGAAGGCAAATATACGTGTCGCAGGATAATATTGCAGGATCCAGTCTGGATTGGTCACTAGGAGCAGAGGTTTAGTCTTGTGAAGTTTTGGATTCATGCTGGCTCCAGTGACCAACCCAGATTGGATACTGATAGGATTTGTCAGCTCATTATTGCCAAGCTGGAGAAATATACTCTAGATTTGCCTGTTTTGGATTATGTGGGCAGACATGTTTTTCCTGATGGCATTCAGATGGATCTATCCTTGTGACCTCCTAAAATGACAAAAATATATGATGGAGGCAGAGGAAAAGGTATTGTAACAAAGTGCTTTATCCCCTACTCTACAGCTTGCACAAAGATTTTTATGTAATTTACAAAAAAAGAGCTCCCCTTCAAGTGAATGCTTGAAGTACAAGAATCTTTAAACCACCCATCTCCTATTTCACCATCTGGATTCAAATCATCTGCTATTGTCCAAAGAAAGGCTTCAAACCTAGTCATGGGAAAAATTCTCCCCTGAACAATTGGTGACTTGAATAAAGATCTAGAACAGCGGTTCTCAACCTGTGGGTCACGACCCCTTTGGGGGCCGAATGACCCTTTCACAGGCATCGCCTAAGATACAGGTCGGCAACCCACTGGGGCAGCGGCCAGTGGAGGCATCGCACCCTGGGAAGCCAAGCCAGCCACATGTCTCCCCAGGTCGGGCCGGGCGGCAGTCATGGCTGGGCTGGCGGCCGGCGGGGGTATCACTCGCTGGGAAGCTGAGCCAGCCACGTGTCTCCCCAGGCCAAGCCGGGCGGCAGTCCCGGCTGGGGCGGCAGCAGCATTGCTCCCTGGAAAGCTGAGCAAGGCCAGAGAGGTGGCAGCGACCGGGCAGCCGTGCTCCTTCGCTATCCTCCCGCTGTTGCCTGGCTGCTGTGGACTCTCCACCGCTCAGCCCCATCAGTGGCACCTCGTCATCGATGGTGCTGCCGCCGCCGCCCTCGGTGCTGCAGGAGCAGACCTTCGGCTGCGAGGGTGGTGGGGCCGGGGGTGGTTGGGACACCCCTCGTCCCCGCAGCAGCACTCCCTGTTGCTGGCGCAGCTGCCCATGGTGCATGTGGCCTTGGCGCCCTCCTCTTGCGACAGCGAAGTGGCTGAGGACCCCAACGATGCTGCAGTGGCCACTGCCAGAGCCACTGCCTCCCGTCCTGCTCCTCCTCCCCACCCGTTCGGCTGAGGACGCGGTGGCCAGGCCGGGGGTGGGGACCTCTGACGATGCTGCAGTGGCCGTGCTGGAGCCGCTGCCTCCCATCCTGCTCCCCCTCTCCGCCCATTCAGCTGAGAATGCAGCAGGGACGGTGGCCAGGCCGGGGACAGCGGAGATCCCCAACGATGCTGCAGTGGCCGCTGCCGTGCTGCCGCCACCGGAACTGCTGCCTCCCGTCCTGCTCCCCCTCTCTGCTCGTTCAGCGCAGTCTGCCTTTTGTTCTCACTCTCTCCTCACCTGGAGAGAGAGGAAAAGAGAGAGAAAAAGAGAGAGAGAGAGGAAAGAGAGAGGAAAGAGAGAAAGAGGAAAGAGAAAGGAAAGAGTGAGAAAGAGAGTGGAAAGAGAGGAAAGAGAAAGGAACGAGAAAGAGGAAAGAGAAGAGAAATAGAGAGGAAAGGCCGCTGCCGAGCTGCCGCCACCGGAACTGCTGCCTCCCGTCCTGCTCCCCCTCTCTGCTCGTTCAGTGCAGTCTGCCTTTTGTTCTCACTCTCTCCTCACCTGGAGAGAGAGGGAGAGAGAGAGAAAAAGAGAGAGAGAGGAAAGAGAAAGGAAAGAGTGAGAAAGAGAGTGGAAAGAGAGGAAAGAGAAAGGAAAGAGAAAGGAACGAGAAAGAAAGAGAAGAGAAATAGAGAGGAAAGAGGAAAGAGAAGAGAAAGAGAGGAAAGAGAAAGAGAGAAAGGAAAGAGAAAGAGAAGAGAAAGAGGAAAGAGGAAAGAGAAGAGAAAGAGAGGAGAGAGAGAAAGAGGAAAGAGAAAGAGTGGAAAGAGAAAGAGAAGAGAAAGAGAGGAAAGAGAGAAAGAGAAGAAAGAAAGAGAAGAGAAAGAGAGGAAAGAGAGCGAAAGAGAAAGAAAAGAGAGAGAGGAAAGAGGAAAGAAATGAAAATACATCCTGCATATCAGATATTTACATTATGATTCATAACAGTAGCAAAATTACAGTTATGAAGTAGCAACAAAAATAATTTTATGGTTGGAGGTCACCACAACATGAGGAACTGTACTAAAGGGCCGCGGCATTAGGAAGGTTGAGAACCACTGATCTAGAACAAAATATGTCTTGCATTCTTTATTCTAGACCAGAGGTGTCAAACTGGTGGCCCGCGGGCTAGATGCATCACGTGCAGGCCATCCCCACCCCAACTCGGCAAAGGCAAAAAACATCATCACGTGACGCGATCGAGTTTGACACCCGTGTTCTAGACGATCACTGCCTGGTAAAAGTTAGGATAAGAAGGAACTCTCAAAAGTGAGAGATGACTTTCAACATTCAACATTTTATACCTTTTGGAAGAAGCAAAATGCCCTATTCAAATCTAGATCAGCTATGAAACTGGAAAGGCTACAAATTTCAGAGAAACTCATGCAATGTCAAATCAAGTATCCAGATTTTTACCTTTTATTTTGACATATACAGTATACTGCCTATGCTGCAGTACTGGCTCAAAACCTATTTTATTTATTTATTTATTTACAAGTTTTAGATGGCTGTCCATCTTAAGCAACTCTGGGTGGCAACAATAAAATCAATAAATAAAAATAGTACAACAATAAAACAAAACCTAGCTATCAAATACCTTGGCTGATATGCTATTCTGAAAGATGATTACTTTGCCTCTTATGCCTTGCTTCCTGCCTCTGTCAGGAAAAACAGAACAATTTGTCCTCCAACACTCAACATAATAATCAACCAGTGAGGTTGATTGGGTCATGAGAACATACTCTTGACTTAGATGGTGTTACAGTAATACCTTGTGCCCTGCATATGGGCACACCCAGATCTTTGAAACATTTGCTGGCAGCTCGTACACCTGTCTGTTTGATCTAATTACCTGGCCACGATCAAGCATACATATGTGCTCATATTAAAGTTTTAAAAAGCACAAATTCAGCTCCTTACTCAATAAAAGTAATTTAAATTATAGCCATTCTATAGAAATTGTCATTAATGTCAGTTCAGTAATTGCTAATTATGTATTATTTTATTTATTTAAAACATTTATATACCTGACCACCTTCTAACCCGCTGTACGAGGCTCCCAATCAAACATTAAAACAGCATATTAAAACTGCAAAATGAAAAAGACATACTATATTATATTATATTGTATTGTATTATATTATATTATATTATTACATTACACTACACTACATTATATTATATTTCATATTATATAATATATTATGATATAATTAAATTATTATTATTTCCAGTGCTTTTTTTGTCATAGAATGCACCAGAACAGCGTTCCGGCACCTTTTTGTGAAGCGAAGAACCAGCTCCTTCTAAGCTGCCAGCGCGAGTAAAGCTCTGGCTCGGTGAAAGGAAGCTGCCCAAGAAAATTGGGGGCATCGAAGGCCGACCCGGAAACACTTCCACGATCCTGAAAGCAGACCCTGTTCTCTGCCTTGGTTCACGGGGCTCTCCCCCACTGCCGCCACCTGTCCTCATCCCCGTGTTGGCCGCCAGGGACCAGGACTGGCTCCTGGAGCAAATCTCTTCGAGGGACCAGGCACGCTCCCAAAGCAGCAGCATCGTCGCCACCTTGGTCACTCTGGCTCTGGAGGAAGCCTCTGTGTCATCAGAGGCTCCGGAGGAAGAGGTGGCAGAAGACATCCCGACTCTGAACAAGCACCCTCTCAAAAGCCGTGGCAATGGCATCCGGCTGACACTACTGACGTGAACTGTGCCTCGGAAGCTCCCTAAAGCGGTTCCCCCCCGCTGTGTAAAGGGCTTTCGACTGGAGCTGGTGCTAGAGCAGTGGTTCTCAACCTGTGGGTCGGGACCCCATTTGGGGTCGAACGACCATTTCACGGGGGTTGCCAAACAACACAGTCCGCCATTTTTTCCCCTTTTCCTTAGCTGTGCTACTCCCTTTTATTCTATTGGCTTTTGAAAGCCAATAGAATAGACTCTCTTGAATAGAGTCTAATTCTATTGGCTTTCAAAAGCCAATAGGAATTGTCCAGGCTGTCTCTGCCCTGCTGAGCCCACCAAAAGTCCCATTCTGCAAACGGTGCTACACCAGTTGAGTAGTCCTCGACTTATGACCGGTTGAGTAGTCCTCGACTTACGACTGGTTAGGGGTCACGGCATTAAAAAGGTTGAGAACCACTGTGCTAGAAGCTTCTGCCAGTCCACCGAAGCTGTGCGTGAGTTCCGGCACTTTTTTTTTTTTTTTTTTTACAAAAAAGCACTGATTATTGTTATTTTAATCTATATGTCAGATCTACCATGCTAGTGTCCTGCCATTCGGCTGGGGCGGGGGAGGAAAGTTGCTGGCATTCTTTGCATGCTTTAGCTTTTGCTGTAATCGTTTGGGAATTAGGGAGGAGGATTGTCTTTGGAGATGAAGCAGACTCCTTCTCAGCCGGTTCCAGCCTGGTTCCAAGGACATCATGTCCTGAGGATGACCTGTTATCTACCCAGCAGCTCAGTGTTCTCATAACAACCCTGCAGCATCACATTGGTTCTTGGTGGACTGGTTGGGGGGGTTTGGATTTGGGGAAAGTAAAAGAATTGCTTTGTGCTTCACGCAGGATCTTCAGATTCCGTCTGATTTTTCTGGATCCACTTTCTCTCAATAAAAGTTCTTTTGATTAACCTCAATGGAGTCAAGAGTTTTACTTTCCTGAGGGATCAGCTGGGGCAGATCCTTACACTATATTTGTGTTGCACTTGGTTATTAGTGTATAAGAAAATTACTACTGCAGTTATTACTATTACTATTATGATTGAGTGGGGTAAACCAGGTTTTTCAAAGGCACTTAAGGGCTAAAGATACCATTTTTCTTTTTTTTTAAAAAAAAAAAATTACAGTATGTACCATAAATTTGGAATCTTTCAAGCTGTGAATTGCTTTGGTTACATTATGTTTGGATGATAGCAAAGAATTAATTATGTATTTGCAGAAGAATATTCATATTCCTGACTCTAAATCACTGCTTGTTTAGGTTCACTTTTCATCTTCCACCAATAGTGCTTTAGGTATCTCTTTGGACATTTCATTTCCCCAAATTACTCAGAGTACTTTGGGATTTGCCTATGGAGATTCTTGGCCATCCAGGTCATGATTGTCCCAAAGTGCTTTTTAAAAAGGCAATTGTTTTGGAAATATTAAAAATGGAAATATATTTTTCAACAAAAGGATTTTTTTGAAAAGCAGAAACCAAACCTGGCCCCAAATTTCTTTGTCCCAAGCAAGAGTTAGTCCCATACAAATGCAGATGTAAAATCATCAGAAAGTTGGAGCCAGAGCAATCAAGAAGACAAAAGAGAAGATCTGCATACCCCACCCAAACTCTAGGAGTAAGCCCCATCACCTGGGAAGCAGGATATGATAATAGAATTAAACCAGAGATATCAAGGCCTAGACAAACACTCAGAAACAGCCTCAAGGTTCATGCTACAGGAACAGGAAACTATTCCAAACAAAAGGCTAGAGGGGGTATAAAAACCTACTACACCATGTGCTCAGCCCTTCTCTGCTCTTTCCTGAAGAACCATCTTTCTGCAATAAACTGTAACCTTCTTCCCAAAGCAGTCGCCATGTTTGCTTATTTATTCCCAGCTTGGATGAACCAGGATGAAGATACATTGCTTACTTAGAGAGTGCTTGCACTTAAAGAGGTATATAAGTCTCATAAATAAATAAATAAATAAATAAGACTTTACTTCTAACAATTTGGCACTCCGAGATGGGACTCCAAACTAACCTCTCCAATGGACTGAGACTGGTAAGCCCCATCTTGCCGGCAGCAGACCCCCTTGTGTCTGTGGATGGGTCTCCCAGGCCTTGCCCATGTGGAGCTAGGGTAGTAAAGGGAGTTTTGAGAGTTTGAGCTCAAAGGCTGCTTTGGAAAGAAGGTGAAGGTGAGTACCTCTAAATTTTAAGTTTAAAGCCCAGGGGAACAAAGAAAATGTGTGTATTTCTGTTTGTGTGAGTGAGAAGACTTTTTTTTCCCCAATCACAGTTGGATTTTGCTCCTTCTAGTCTTTCCTAGCCGCAGAAAGGATCTGTTTAATTGGCAGAACCTGCAAAGCATGGGGGTTTGGCCAGAGCACAGAACCTTTTGTTAGGGAAAAGGGAGAGACTGTGTGAAAATAAAATGGAATGAGTGAATGAAAGAATTGGATTTGGGCAACTAGCTCGTAAGGCCCTGTAGGCAAAGCAAAGTTAGGAAATTAAGCCCCAAGAAGGGAGCGGCCACCTACCTCCGAGGGCAAGCAGAGGTGTCCACGGACACTGGAGGTCCAGGTGTCTATAAACGGTGGCGTAAAGCCGGCCGGTCAAAGAGTAGCCCGTATCTTCTAAGAAGGGAAACCAGAAGGTCTCTTCAGACCCCTTTTTGGTCTGAAAACGTGGCGGATCCCTCAGAGGAGCCCACGAACTCTGAGAGGGATCCAGAGAAGCTCTGTGAGTCCTTTTTTTTTCGGACTCACAAAATCGTGATAGTAGGAAGAAGTCTCACAAGGAGACTTCTGATGGATCATGCCCTTTAGCGGTAGGGAAATCCTGTTATAGAAACATGGGAGGTTCTAATTCAAGGGTGGAAGTAGGTTTCCCCGTTGAGAGCTTGCTCGTAGCCTGGGACAAGAATCAACTACCTGTCCAGGCCGGAATGGAAAAGAGGTAGGTAAAGAAACTATATGGGGGAAAAGAAAAAAAAATACAGACTTTGCTTAGGGCTTTGCTGGGAAACCAATTTGGCTAAATAAAGGTACTTAAAAGGGAAAATAAAAAATAGTGATTCTCACTCTCTCTCTCTCTCTCTCTCTCTCTCTCTCTTCTCTATGCAACCACGTGGTATGTTTAAAATGTGTGGTGGGAATGACTAGGATGTGTAAAACTAAGACTTCTGTTCTCTTGTCTTTGTGTATATATGTTTGTCAAAGTCTGTGCGTGAGAGGTAAATGTGACTGTTAACTGTTTCAAATCCAAAGAAAAAAGAATTTTAAATTCTGCTAGAAATTATGCTTAAAAATAAGCCACAAAAAGGAAATACCTCACTCTGTTTGTCTGGCCAACAAACAGAGTGAAGAAAAAAAATTGTGTTTGTTTGTTTGTCTGTCTGTCTTCCTCTTTCTCTCTTAAGAACAGCCTTAAGTTAGCAGGAGGGAATGTTTTAAGCTCATCTGCTAGAGGGACCCTGGAGGTCATCTAGCCCAACCCTCTGCTCAGGCAGGAAACCCTATACAAACTTTATCAAATGCCTTACTGAAGTCCAAGAAAATTATATTCACAGCATTCCTCTACTTCACTAATTTTGTAACTGGGTCAAAGAATGCAGTAAGATTTGTCTAGCATGATCTGTTTAACAAACCCATGTTGGCTTTTAGTAATGACTTTGTTTGCCTCTAGGTGCTCGCTGATTATCTTTTCCAGAATCTTCCCAGGTATTGAGGTCAGGCTGATAGGTCTGTTGTTTCCTAAATCTATTCTTTTTTTCTTTTTTGAAGAGGGGAACTACATCAGCTCTTTTCCAGTCCTCTGGTAGTTTCCTAGTGCTCCAGGGTCTTTGATAAATATACCGTAAATGCCGGCGTATAAGGCGACTTCCGCGAGCGCTGAAATCGGCGCCAAAGACGGGGGTCGTCTTATACGCCGAGTCGTCTTATACGCCGGAAATACTGGTAGTTTCTGGCGTATAAGACGACGTTCTAGGAATGCAGCCCGGCTATAAAGACGGGGGTCATCTTATACGCCGGGTCGCCTTGTATGCCGGCATTTACGGTAGTTCAGTGGTTCTGAGATCACATCTGCCAGTTCCTTGAGAACTTTGGGGTGTAATCCATCTGGTCTTGGTGATTTGAACTCTTCTAGGCTGGATAAGTGCTCACTTACCATTTTCTTGCCTAACTTAACTTGTGCTTCTAATCTTTTTTTTTATGGTACTGTTTTTGATAAGTTGGACTGTTTGCTTTTTTATTATTTTTGACTGTGGTCACAAGTCTTAGTTCATTTTGAACCTTAGCTTTCTTCACCTCATCTTTGCAGGCTCAGACTATTTGCTAAAATTCTGCTGTAGTTATGTGCCCCTCCTTCCACTTTTATATTGATCCAAATGCATTCAAGACAGTTTCCATCATTATTGTGCCCTAATTCTGTAGATATGTAGTTATTTCTTATATAGAGAGAAACTCTGCCTCCTCTTTTATTTGGTCTGTTCCTTTTAAACAATTGAAATCCCTCTAGTTGAGTGTTTCATTTGTGTGTTTTATCCCACCATGTTTCTATAATGACAACTATATCATATTTGCCCTCATTCTTTATGACTGACACCTATGTGTTAGTCCACTTTGTGTGACACTCACTATTAGAAGCTTGATTTTGCTTGATAGCAAGGTTGATATTCTTGTCCACACACATCAGTGTTACTTGCACTGCTAACCCTGTAATTTTTTTGATCTCAATTAACTCACTGTCCCTTGTTTAGTTTAAATATTCCTCCAGAAAATCTGTGAGTTTATTGCCAAGTAACTCAGTCCCTTTCTTTGATGGATGTAAACCATTTCTTTTGTACATTGTTTCATTGGAATACCATTTCATGGTTTCCAAAATTGTCATTTCTGATTTTTTTTTTGGGTCAGTGTCTGTTGTTGGGTTAATTTCCTTCTCAATTCTGTCTAAAAGGTGTTAATTTTTGTTCCAGTGTTAAATTATTTTATTGGAGTGAGGAAGGGGTGTCCTGCCTGCTGGGTTCCTGCTCCAAGCTCTGGAAAATCATTCTGCAATGTGTTATAAATGAGTTTGTGTCCTAAATGGGTTTTATCTGTCTATCCTTTTCCTGAAAAATGCATGTTTATCTACAAGAGCCTTTTGAAGTTCAGGTCTGCTTGTTCGGGGAAATAATTTTCTTAAGTTACTTTTCATATCCTATCACTTATTGTTGAAGCTACTATGAAACTTTTCTTATCCCAAATATATAAGCATTTCTCAATCTCTAAAACGATGTGGTCTATTTTAGAATAAATGTTCTCCTACCCTTGGCAAGTTGCACATATTAAAATATTAGGCTTTTAAAATTATTTGGAGTTTTCAGCATTCTCAAGCTGCCTAGCATTTTTTTTTTCTCCTCTTCCTTTCAAGTTGCAAGTTCTTGTCCTTAATATGTTGCAAATGGTCAAGTTCAAAGGTTAAACATTTCATTTTGTTGTTCTCTTACCAGAATCCAGGTTTTTCTTGTCCTCAGTCTATGATTGTCCCATTTGTCTATCTGTTTCTTTAATAACTGCAATATTAATGCCTTTTCAAAATGCCTGCAAGCTACCCCCCCTTCCAATTCTTTTCTTGCCCTTCGTTCTCCATACCTTTTGTCTGCCTCTCCTGGGAGAGTCCACCCAGAAAGGGGGGGGGATACCTTGTTCTTGTATCTTTCAGCCCTGCAACCCTTCCCTAAACCTTTGGAAGCGGAACACACAGACCCAGATGCTGCCTCCATCCATTTGAGCCATGGAATTGGGTTTTGAATCCAGCCATCCACTAAAAAGCCACCATGCAATCTGAGTGGAACATCTTTCCAAGTCCTACCATTCCCCAGATGCCTGTGAGAGCTGCAGAAGGAAGGAGTCCTGGAGCCACTGGTGCCATGTGAAGCCTCAGAATTGAAAATTAGACTGTGGGGGGAGGGTGGAAACTCATTGTAAACTTTTCTTTCTTGCCCCATTTGTATTGTAACAAGCCAGTTGAATGTATTAATGGAGAGATGGCACTTGGGAATAGGTGGCAGAACAAGTACTGAACACCTTGGACTTCTATCTGGTGGGAGGGAAAATTTATCCAGAATGTTTGTATCGACTATTTTGTAAAAGTAGCAGCACATACATGCACATACACACACCATTCAGAATCACACTCGAGTCTATCCCCTCCCCTACCTTTAGTAAAGTTCCCCAGGCTGTTTTTTTTTTTTTTTGCTCTATTGCACCAAAGCTTTGTGGGACCAACTTCCAACAGATTCCAAGGGGGAGGGAACTAGGCCCCCTTAGGTGATTTGCAATTCATATGCCCTGACTAAGGAAGCAACAGGAAAAATACCAAACTTATGCCCTGAATATCTTGCACTGTTGAGCTCAGATTGGGATTCCTAGAGCTCATTATGTGCAATTTAAAGAAAAAATTAATAGCCTGGCATATTGGCTAACCTCTATTGGACATTACAAACCTGGATGCACTGAACTAAGAGCTAAGGCAGGAAACAACCCTTGAAATTGGGCAGCCAGTGGTCATGTACTAAGGAAAACCATGGCTGTGAAGAATTTTGGGAGGTATACAAACCTGACTGGAAGCTAAAAGGTGATATCCAACGTTTGAAAATGATTGGCACAGAATATTGGACACTATAAATTTCTTTTCCACCTAACAAAATTTTGCCCTGACTTTTAGAACTTTATGGGTGCAAGCTCCCCTTTTGGGAGCCACTAAAGGGATCTTTTTCTGCTGCCTCCATTAATGCCTTATATATATATTTTTGCTTAACAGTTTAAAAGCTTGTTTACTAAGTTTCCCTGACCAGATCAATTTTAATGTTGTGCCAATAAGTGTGTCATACATTTACACACTTAAGGCACAAAGTGGGGATTGAGGGAAGTTAGCCCCCCCCCCCAGAAGGAAATATTAAAAAGGGAAATATATTTTTCACCAAAAGGATTTTTTTGAAAAGCAGAAACCAAACCTGGCTCCAAATTTCTTTGTCCCAAGCAAGAATTAGCCCCATACAAATGCAGATGTAAAACCATCAGAAAGTTGGAGCCAGAGCATTCAAGAAGACAAAAGAGAAGATCTGCATACCCCACCCAAACTCTAGGAGTAAGCCCCATCACCTGGGAAGCAGGATATGATAATAGAATTAAACCACAGATATCAAGGCCTAGACAAACACTCAGAAACAGCCTCAAGGTTCATGCTACAGGAACAGGAAACTATTCCAAACAAAAGGCTAGAGGGGGTATAAAAACCTACTACACCATGTGCTCAGCCCTTCTCTCCTCTGCTCTTTCCTGAAGAACCATCTTTCTGCAATAAACTGTAACCTTCTTCCCAAAGCAGTCGCCATGTTTGCTTATTTATTCCCGGCTTGGATGAACCAGGATGAAGACTTTACTTCTAACAAGGTGTCTCTTTGGACATTTCATTTTCCCAAATTACTCAGAGTACTTTGGGATTTGCCTATGGAGATTCTCGGCCATCCAGATCATGATTGTCCCAAAGTGCTTTTTAAAAAGGCAATTGTCTTTCCTTATGCAGTACAATGCAGCTAGACATGTACATTTCTGTACATTGGAGAAACAGTACAACCACTTCACAAATGCATGGCACAACATATGTGAACAAACCCATCAGGACAAGATTCAGCATCCGTCTGCATTTGAAAGACAAAGGTTACTCTTTTGAAGACAGCAAAGTCTACATTCTGGACAGAGAGGACCCCTGGTTTGAAAGAGGGGTCAAAGAGACCATCCACATTAAGACTGAACAGCCCTCTCTCAACAGTGAGGGAGGGAAATTACACCATCTATCTCCTTTCAGCAAACCTTTCAGCCGTTCCAAGAAGGCTCCACACCCATTTGCACTATTCAGGTGACCCTGAGGACACAGAAAAACCTCCAAGTGGCCTCAATGACTCTCAGGGCCAAGGAATATAAATCCTTCCATCTCCCACCATTCAGTCAGAACTGAAGAAGCTTCTTGGATGAGAAGCGAAATGTCTTCAAGGAAAAACAAAGTCCGGTTGTGTTTTGAAAAAGCACCTTGTGTCTACCTTGGGATTTATCAACAATGAGAGGCCTCCTAGGAAAAATCCAATGTGAGGTCTTGGTTACATGCCAATTGTAGGCCGTAACCAAAGCCTCATTGAAACCTATCAGAGCCCCAGGAAAAATCCAGGCTTCTTCTGGAACTTTATAAGGTATCATTAGGCAGTAAAGATATCCTTTCAGTGGAGTTCAATATACTATGAGTGAGCAGATTTATGAGATAAACACATAAACACATCAGTACTGCAGTGATTGCAGCTCTGGTCTCTCTGTTCCCTTGCTAATCTCCCTCCCACCTTTTTCTCATTACAATAGATATATGCCTTTCCTCACTGCAGATAGTTAAAACATGGGATTAGATGTTGGAGTTGCTATACACTTTGTTGTTGTTGTTAATTGCGAAGTCGTGTCCGACCCATCGCGACCCCATGGACAACGTTCCTCCAGGTCTTCCTGTCCTCTACCATCTTCTGGAGTCCATTTAAGTTCACACCTACTGCTTCAGTGACTCCATCCAGCCATCTCATTCTCTGTCGTCCCCTTCTTCTATTGCCCTCAATCTTTCCCAGCATTAGGCCCTTCTCCAGTGAGTCCTTCCTTCTCATTAGGTGGCCAAAGTATTTGAGTTTCAACTTCAGGATCTGGCCTTCTAAAGAGCAGTCGGGGTTGATCTCTTCTAGGACTGACCGGTTTGAACGCCTTGCAGTCCAAGGGACTCGCAGGAGTCTTCTCCAGCACCATAGTTCAAAGGCCTCAATTCTTTGGCGCTCAGCCTTTCTTATGGTCCAACTTTCACAGCCATACATTGCAACTGGGAAAACCATGGCCTGGACTATACACACTTTTGTTGGCAGGGTGATGTCTCTGCTTTTTAGTATGCTGTCTAGATTTGCCATAGCTTTCCTCCCCAGGAGCAAGCGTCTTTTAATTTCTTTAATATTGATTTTTGTTAGCATGGATTTCCTTACGCGCCCAACATTACAAGGGGATTGCTCTCAGAACTAGTACTGTTAGAAACAGTTCACATACATACAAAGCATAGCAATAGCACTTAGACTTACATACCGCTTCACAGTGTTTTACAGCCCTCTCTAAGCTATTTACAGAGTCAGTATTGTTGCCCCCCAACAATATGAATAGCCCACAGCAGATATTCCAGTAGAAAGAAGTTCCCTGAGGATGGGCTCCAGCACGAGTCCAAAAGCTTGGAAGACTAAACTTCTAGTGCCGGTGACTGACCCAAATTGGATCTTGCAACATTATCCTGGGACACATATTTGCCTTCATTTGTGTTAGAAACAGTTTTTATTTTGTATTTCATTGCAATTGGAGACAAGATGTTTCTAAGAAACAGCAAATTGTTCTTTGAATACATTGCATAAGGAAGGAGGCATTAGCTGCTTATAATATTTTTGCTTTCTCATATACTGCAGGCACTGGAAACATTTAAGAAATGTTAGCTTTGCTGGCTGAGGAATTCTGGGAATTGAAGTCCACAAGTCTTAAAGTTGCCAAGCTTGAGAACCCCTGGTAGAATGTTGTTTTTGAACATTATTTCATTTGGAATTATTCCCAAGCATAGGGAGATACTGTTGCAAATATTATTACACAACTTAAATTACAGGTAGTGTTCAACTTATGACCATTTAGGAGCCCTGGTGGGGCAGTGGTTAGAATGCAATATTGCAGGCTAACTCTGCCAAAGGCCTGGAGTTCGATCCTGACCGGCTCAAGATTGACGTAGCCTTCCATCCTTCTGAGGTTGGTAAAATGAAGACCCAGATTGTTGGAGGCAATTTGTTGATATTGTAAACCACCTATTGTAAAGTGCTATTGCTAATTCTATTTGTTTAATGACTGTTCAAAGTTGCAATGGCACTGGAAAAAAGTGACTTACAATTGCTCCTCATACTTATGACCATCTCAGTGATTCTGTGGTCATGTGATAAAAATTTGAGCACTTGCAACTGGCATGTATTTATTTATTCATTTATTTAAGAGAATTTTTATGGCCACTCATTCTCAGTGACTCTGGATAGCTTATGAAAATAAAAACCCCATATACAAACAGTAAAAGCAAAAATCATAATAGTTGCAGCCTCCTGAGGTCATGAGACCACCATTTGGGACCTTCCCAGGGTGCTTCTGATAAGCAAACCCGGGGAGGGGAGAAGCCAGATTCACTTAATGATTATAGCAAAAATGGTTGTAAAATTGGATGCAATTCACAATGATCACATTGCTTAGCAACTGAAGTTTGGTCCCAGTTGTTGATTATAAGGACTACCTGTAAAACCTAGTAACTATCCATTTTATTACATGACTAATGATATGTAAAACATCATACATTTAGTCTACAAAATTTTTAAGGAACCATGATGTCACCTTGGAAAAGATACAAGTAAAAACACAACTGCAGTTACGCCAACATCTACTAAAATTGGATGTGACTCACTTAATGATCATATTGCTTAGCAATAGAATGTCCTGTCCTTTCTGGTTGTCAGTGAAGAACTATGTGTAAAACCTAGTAGCTATAAATTTTATTCCATAACTAATCATATGGTGAAATATAAGACTGTACTTGGTGTACAATTGTTCGCTATGGCAATTATACTCAGTGCTTTTTTTGTAAAAAAAAAAAAAAAAAGGTGCCGGAACTCGCACATGTTATACAACCCGCCTTGCCTACCCTACAAGGTTCCATCCAAAAAAGGGGCCAGAACTTCGTTCTGGGCGTTCTATGAGAAAAAAAAGCCCTGGTTATGCTAACATCTACTAAGAACTTACATAAATGGGTGCAGGTAGACCTCACTTAGAGCAGAGGTGGGGAACTATGGACTCATTATGACTTGTGGACTTCAACTCCCAGAATTCCTAAGCCAACTATCCCAGCACTGGGATGAACTTTCCAAAGGCTGAGAGAATCGGGAAAAGGAAAGTACCGTACAATCACAGTCATATGATTTACCACTTAACAACCATTTAATGGCACTTTCAATTATGGTTGGTAAATGAGGATTACCTATACTACAAAAAAAGAATGTGATAAAGCCTTTTGACATATTGGTGTCACCCCTCTCTGCAGGGAGATGTGGCCTGTTTAATTAGCCTATCCCGGGAGACGTATGGATCCTATGGGGTTCAGAGAGAGCTTGGGGTTTTCTTTAAGGATGTAGTGAGCAGTTTGGCTGAGAGCTTTGTAATTTCCTGAAGTGAGCAGGTGGCTGGTGCCTTGGATTATATCATTTATATGTGGCCTCTCCCTAGGCACTGATCCCAGAATACACCTTAGTTTATTGAGGAATTCTGGGAGATGGAGTTCCAGAAGAAAACCTGGAGTACCATTGCAAGAAGACTTGAAGCTAGTCTGACCAGACATGAATAAGAACCCATATTAGGGATCAAATTCCTCCCTGTCCTTATTTATCTGCTGATAACTGTCCACCATCTTATTTAGAATGAACCAGTTCCCATTTTTCCATTTAAAAAATATTTTTAATTAAAAAAGGAAGTGTGTATCCCCCCCACAATTTTTATTGACTGTTTTAATTACAATAGGAAAAGAAAATATAAATTAAATTCAGAAAAAAAATAAGAAGAAAAAGTGCAAAAAAAGAAGAAAAAATTGATAACAAATATTTTTTCTTCCCATAAACCAGACATGTCAAACACAAGAACTGTGGGCCAGATGTGATCTGCAAAGCCATCCTGGAAACAGTGAGGGAACGGCCCCCGCTTCCTTGGTCCTGGCCCAGGCCGGCCGGGAGCCAATGTACAATTTTGTGGTAGCCATCTATGCTGAAATGCATTGTCTTAGCTCCACAAGGCCATTTGGAAACAGCGAGGAACCAGTCTCTGCTGTGTCGGTCCCGCCCCCTGGGTGCATGCTGGGGAGATGTCATCCTTTGTGAGGGATGAAGAAATGCACCATTGCTTGGAAGTGGCCAGCAAATGGCCCTCGCCTACTTCACATATCCAGCTTGATGGGCTCTGGGGAAGGGGTTTCGGCAGGCAGCGGGGCGCTCTCACAGCGCCAAGAGACTGAGCTGCGTAGCGCGAATTTGATGAAAAGTGCAATGCTGCCTAGCCCCCAGCCTGCCCGGTTTCAGCAGGCAGGAAGGTGCAAAGCTGGTGAGCTTTGCATCGCCTGGCTCAACCTCTCGGTACTGTGATGAGAGCACCCCGCTGCCTGCCAAAACCAGGCAGGTTGGGGGCTGGGCGGCATCGTGCTTCTTTTCAGATTTGCGCTGCCTGGCTCAGCTTCTTGGCGCTGTGAGGAGAGTGCCCTGCTGCCTGCCGAAATTGGGCAGGCTGGGGGCTGGGCGGCATCATGCTTTTTTTCAGATTTGTGCTGTCTAGCTCAGCATCTCTGCACTGTGAGGAAAGTGCCCTGCTGCCTGCCAAAACAAAGCAGCCTGGGGGCTGGGCGGCATTGTGCAGGTAATGTTGACTCTCACGCTGCTCATGGCATCCCCTCCCCCAGAGCCTACCAAGCCAGATATGTGGTGAGGGCCATGTGCTGGCCACTTCCAGGCGATGGTGCATTTCTTCATTCCTCACGAAGGGTGTTACCACCCCAGCTACATTTCTTGCCTGTTTTTCTCCCGCCCTCATCTCAAATATTTCCCAACATTCTGTGCTTAGAAAGGAAGAAAGGAAAGAAGGAGAGGGAGGGTCTGAGGGAAGTCCTGCCTTAGTCCTGCCCTGCTACCCTTTCACCATCCCCTTGCCCCCTCCTCCTGGCCTATCCTGGGGGTCTCCCATCCTATTGCTAAGAAAGCTTTGGATACAAAGCTGGTCTCCTCCCATGGAAAGGGAATAGGCCTCCCTCTGACTTTTCCCTCATACCCATCATGAGCAACCTGGGTAAGGAGAGCAAGCACAGCAGCAGCAGCCTTGAGGAGGAGGTAAGTGCAGCTGGGCACCCCCCCTGGGGACGTGGGGCTGGGCTTGGTGCCACGGGTGCTCAAGGGCTAGGCTGGGCATTTGACCTCTGCTGCCCATGGCTCCAGAAAACCCGCACCACCATCCAGCCCCCCTTGCATGGCCTGAGAAGAACAGTGAGGCTCCTCCAGTGGACCTTGCCTTGGCACTTGCCCTGGTCCCACCCCCTTCTGCCAGAGACCCTCAGATCTGTCCCACTCCCGCCCAGGCCTCCACAGGCACCCTTGATGTGAATGATGTAGAGCTGGCCACGCCCACCCAGTAGGCCACACCCACTCCAGCCATGCCCACCCAGTAGGCCACACCCACCCTGGCCACACCCACCTGGACCCCCGAGGGCAGCCGCAATGCTGATGTGGCCCTCAGTAAAATTGAGTTTGACACTCCTGTCATAAGCCATGCATTATCTGTATACAGATCCATACATCATCAGTTTTTCAGCAAAAAGTCCATAAAGGATTATTAAACTTTATAAAAACATATTGTTTTAATTGTCATCAAACAAACTTTATATTCCATCCTTTTACTTCTGACAATCTTGATCTTTAATTCATTCAGATATTGTATGATATGGCTTCCCATCAAATTTTCAATTTTGAAATTGCTGAGAGAGATGTTTTGGTTCTTGGAGACCCTGACTCCACCCCCCAACCTTGATATTTATAATTTATATAAAACAATTGTGTATGAAAAAATGCTTTAGATCATCTTTCACTATCTCTTTCAGATACACTGAAGCATAAATAGCCTTTATAGAAAGAATCCATCTATTATTCCTAAGTTCACAAAATGTTTTCAAGGATAAACATGTGTTATACTTCCAGTTCATTACTGATCAAAGTTACAGAAGTAGATGTCAGAGTTCATGACTTCTGCAAATCATAATGTATAACTCCAAGTATAAGACTGTGTAGTGAAAGCTTTTGACAAACAATGGAAACTGTGATACCTATTATTATTATTGCAAAAAGATATCAACTCAAAGTGTCAATGTACGTCAAGACGTAGGATTTAGATTCTGACTCTGAAGAAGCTGCTGTAGTTGAACCAATAGAATAGAATATCGGCCTAAGGAGATACCAAGCTAAGAATCACCTGAGGCTGATCAAACACAAGTGCTATTGGAACAGCTGGAGTAACCAGATGATGAATTATAGCTTCCAAGGGCTTGTCCTAGGTGAGTACAATGAAGAGTAGAGTTAAGACAAAGAAAGAGTGAGGCTTCTTTCTAAGAAGGAAATAGCTATCTTAATAAAAGAGCTGGCTGCAGTCTGATTTAAGAGGTAGTCCTAAACCAACTTTTTCTCTGGAAACAACTGTTTGATCTCCTACTCTGGTGTGTTGTTCCTGTGTATTCTTGTTAAAAAAAAAACCAACCTCTGGAACTGTGATTGGATTGGACTGGCTGATGAACCTGGCTCTCTGTACTTTGGACTGGATTTTGACTTCTATGTGTTCCACTTGAAAACGAAGCTACTCAGTATGTGTGAGTTTGATAGTTGAAACAGGATAACATGAAGTTTTTTTTTTTAAAGAACTTCCAAACTAGTTTAACTATTGATACCTTATCTACACTATGGTATTCTAGTTAAGGATTTATGAGGGGAGTATTTTTTTATTGGCATCAAAAAGAAATTGATACAAAATCAAAAGTAGATACTGATGAATGAATTGATACTACTCCAATTAAGACATAAGCAGAATCTAGTCTTAGGTTTACAATAACAAAAAATCAAAGTGATTTGTAATGAATTGAACCTCATGGAAATAAATGAATTTTATAACAAGGTGAATCTTGTTAAACAAATATTTTGAAAATGATAACAAACCAGATAAACTATTTGTATTACAAAGTTTTTATATTAATACTTGCATGAGATAAAACATTCTTTTTAGTGACATAATAGCCCACTAGACCAGACCATAAAATCAACTCCACTGGAAGACTAAAGCTACTTTTATAGAGATTGGCTGTAATGTTGCAAGTCTGATTGTGTTGTAGCTGTTCCCCTTCTTATGCTCTAGGACAGAGGTGTCAAACTTGCAGCGTCACGTGATGTGTCGCGACGTATCGTGACTTTTTTCCCATTGCCGGCAATGGGGTGGGCACAGTTTCGGCATGATGCATCTGGCCTGCAGGCCGGCAGTTTGACACCCCTGCTCTAGGGAATCAGGATGATATCTGCATGAGCTGCTTCCAAATGTTATCTCGTTTCTCTGGACTTCAAAAATGTTACAGCTCCTTTTCCCTCTGTAATATTTATTTTCATCGAAGTCATTCCTATTCTCTACAAATACATCATGATCAGCTGGATTTCTCCCAAAGGGATACATAGACAATATCAGTTATTTTATGTTATTGATAATATAAATTAGAAGGAGCATGGTGGCTCATGTGGTTAGGATGCTGAGTTGGAGTTTAGCAAGTTTAGCAAGCTGTGTTCAAAACCCAAGTGCTGCTGCATGGAAGGGTGAACTCTCATCCTTGGCTCCAGTTCCTTGATGGGGACATGAAAGGAGCCCCCCCCCCATGCATCCAATGGGCAATGGTGATGTCACCGGCTAATCCTCCCAACCTGGGAGCACTTCAAAAGGTGCCTCTGACATGAACAGGATGGGAATATAAATTAGAAAAACAAGAAAGGGGCTACAATTTTTCTAGATGTGGAAAAAGGCTTTTGCTAATTTTGAATGAGCTATCATATTTATGGCCAGAAGGTTAAGTGTGGTTTGAATTTTCTTAAATGGCTACAGACCCATGCCTTTGTAATCTGTTGCTTAGATTACTGCAACACGTTCTACATGCGACTGCCTTAAAGGGAATTTGGAATCTGCAACTAGTGCAGAATGGGACTGCATATGTAGTAAATCATGCTGGGTACAGGACACAAGTTAACTACTACTACATGAGGTGCACTGGCTACCTGTGTGTTTCCTGTCAGTGTGTTTAAGGTGCTGGTTGTCACCTTTAAAACCCTACCTGGCTTGGGACCAAGTTACCTGATGGATTGTCCATCTTAAAGCAACTGTACCTGTCCAGTCCAGCAGATTGGACATACTGCAGATCCATCAGTAGAGCGTTGACTGGTGGAAAATAGAAGACATGTTTTCTCTGCTGTAGCCTTTGTTTTGTGAAATATGTTCCCCTTGGAGATCAGAATGTCTCCAACCCTCTCTTATTGTAGAATAAAATGAATGTAAAGGATGGATTACCTTTCCTGTAATTTTTTAGGCTTTTCAGCCAGATTTTCTATTAAACATCACAAGAGTTTCCCTACAAAGTATACCAAGGTTCCCTTTATCTATGACAATAGCTACCGGAACACATAATGCTTTTTATTGGAAATCCCATATAATTCTCTTTCAAAGAATGGCAAACTACACTGTATGAGTATGTATCACTATAAAAAATGACTGCATTTGAAAAAACAAAGTTGTTTCTGAATTTGGATCTTTAAATTGTATATCAGTTAAATATTGATTGATTGTTGAACTGATTATAATAGCTTGTGAAGTTTTAAGTTGTTACAAAACATCTGAATATGTAGCATTAAATGAGTGTCAATTTAATTTTTTGTGCATTCTTATATAGGCTATAAAGGTCTTTTCCATTTTTAATTTTTTTTTCTACCATTTTTTTCTTGATTGTCCTTTTAAATGATTTATCCAGTTGCCTCAGGGAAAAAGCACCTTTGGGATAAAGATTGTGCCATTATATGCAATGTTTTGGTTGTGCTGCCCAGCCTGTTCTTATGATTTTCCTAATCGAGTTCCTGGTTCTCAATTTATGATTGATTACTTCAAGGTGCTTTCCAAATATAAGGAATCAGGCAAGGATTATTCCATGATGTGGGAGTTTCATCACTGGAAGCTTTCAAGAAGAGACTGGACTGATCAGAAATGGTGTAGGGCAGTGATGGCGAACCTTTTAGAGACCGAGTGCCCAAACTGCAACCCAAAACCCACTTATGCATCGCCGGGTGCCAGGTGGGTGTCGCTGGGTGTGGCCCATTGGGTGGGCGTGGCTGCGGTGATAATGGCAGACTGGGTGGGACTAAAAAGTTTAATCAATCAATTCCAACTTTGCAAGATCTTTTTTTCCCCGCGAGAAGTTGAAATTGACTGATTGATTGAACCTTTTTTTTTTTTGCACATGGCGGTGGAGGCCTAAAGTGAAAAGGTTTTATAAAACCCAGCTGAAGGCCTAAGACTGGGGCGACGGCACGTGTGCCCACAGAGAGGGCTCTGAGTGCCGCCTCTGGCACCCGTGCCATAGGTTCGCCACCATTGGTGTAGGGCCTTTTGCTTGGGTGGCGGGTTGGACTAGATGACCTATAAAGTCTATTCTACTCTACTCTACTCTACTCTATTCTGGATGTTAGCTGTGTTTTTCTATAAAAAGCTACATTTTAATCTTTCTTTGCTATACAATTGCTTAGATGGAAGGTGCATACTTCAGTTTTATTGGGTTAGTGCATAGCCTTCACTTCTCATACTATTGGCTTAGTGACCTCAACTCCTTAGTAAAAATGCATTCCTGCTTCCTCAAAATCCTTGGTTTGGATAGCTACATGTAGTGCTGGATCATCAGCCTAGCAAAACTTTCAGATTTGGTTTCTGGCAAATCTCTACTATATAGAGTAAATAGAAGTGGGGCTAGAACTGATCCCCATGGCAAGCCATTCTTAATGGAAAAGGGTTTACTAATGGTGTATCCTACAGCAACCTGAAGTATTGGTTTTCTAACATGGTCTCCAGAAGGCTTGTTACTTTAAGACACGGAATAGTTTCCTTAAGCTTGAGCATCAAACAATCAAGCCACACAGTATCATAACTGCAGTCAAATCAATAAAAACCATGGCAGTTTTTAGTCCTTTTGGAAACCAGTTTTGATAAATGAAGTAAGAGCCTTGCTTGCAGCAACTCCTCTTGGTGTAGAACCCAGCCTGAAAAGAAAGGACAAGCCAATCAACACCAACATATTGGTACATTCTGTTATAAATAATTGTTCCAGAAGTTTATACCAAATGTTCATTAGAGCTGTAGGGCAGAAGCTTGCTGAATCATTGTGTGGTTTTCTGGGTTTGGGATATTTTGAACTGACTGGGGATCTTTCTAGTGTTCAAAGCATCTGTATAAAATTGTTATACAAGTCTTCTAGCATGTAGTCCTAAATGTTTAAATAAGCTCTGGGAACATCCCATCAGACCCAACAGCTTTCCTTACTTGCAGTAGGTGAAAGTTACATTAATTAAGAAAACCTGTTATTATCATGTCAATCTTTACTATGACTGATGCTAATCATATGGATCTAGGTGCTGCAACTTGCAATAGGGTAGGAAAACTGATCAAGTGTTATCCCATCAATTTCTTCACCGGAGTGGAGATATTCACAGAATGATCATGAATGATCATATACATCTTTTATTTGAAAGAACTTGATGTACTGCCTCATATTCTCATCACCATGTATTTTGATTAAAGGTATTCTGATGTAGACTAC
Organism: Crotalus tigris; assembly: GCF_016545835.1. Taxonomy (NCBI): domain Eukaryota; kingdom Metazoa; phylum Chordata; class Lepidosauria; order Squamata; family Viperidae; genus Crotalus; species Crotalus tigris. Next base: position 29,085 of record NW_024096525.1, read on the forward strand.
ATTGAAATAAAGATCAGGCTAAAGGCTAAAACATATAAAGAATGGTTGCTGGAATTGGGTATGTCTAGTTTAATGAAGAGAAGGACGAGGGGGGACATGATAGCAGTGTTCCAATATCTCAGGTATTGCCACAAAGAAGAGGGAGTCAAGCTATTCTTCAAAGCACCTGAAGGCAGGACAAGAGGCAATGAATGGAAATTAACCAAACAGAGAAGCAATTTAGAACTAAGGAGAAATTTCCATACAGTTAGAATAAATAATCAGTGGAACAGCTTATGCTCCAGCACTAGAAGTTTTTAAGAAGAGATTGGACAACCATTTGTCTGAAATGGTATAGGTTTCCTGCCTGAGCAGGAGATTGGACTAGAACAGGGCTTTTCAACCAGTGGTACGCGTAACACTGGTGGTACATTGGCACCTGGCAGGTGGTAGGCGACCATCCTAGAGAAGTAGTGGGGGAGGGGAATGAGCTGAACTGGCAGCAGCACCGCACTGAGCGAGAGACGGCTGGAGCTGCAGGGCTGTCAGGGTTCAGCAGAAGTGCCAGGATCAGCATGGCTTTCCAGCTGATCGGCTCTTCTTCAGGGCTGTCAGGGCTCAGCAGAAGCGCCAGGATCAGTGCCGAGCTCCAGCTGGAGCTCAGGGCTGATCCTGGTGCTTCTGAGAAGCCCAGAAGAAGCGCCGATCAGCTGGAGCCCTGCCCCTACTCTGCAGAGGGCAGATCCCCATCATCCCCAGCCTGGCAGCGGTGTTCCTGCTGCACCGTTGCAGACAAAAGGGGGCTCTGGTGAGGACGAGGTGGAGGAAGAGGATTTAAGCAAGCTTAGCAACCGGAGTGGGGATCCCCCCCAAAAAACAACCTGGGGAACCTCCCAGCATGACAGAAGTGACCAAAACTTGCTGCATCCACCCAGCAGATGGGAGGGGGAATAAAAACCAAACACCTCCCCACTGCCAATCCTCAACAGAAATGCTCACAACAATGAAAACCTCAGACAGGAGGAAGAGCGCAGCCAGGCGGGCAGGTAGGTGTCTTTCTCGGCTGTGGCTTGGGGGGGGGAAGGGGACAACTTCACCCCCCTCAAACGCTGCCCTTCAAGGTCCCTTCCAACTCTGTTCTTCTATTTCAGGGGTAGGCAACCTTGGCTCTTTTATGACTTGTGGACTTCAACTCCCAGAATTCCTGAGCCAGCCATGCAAGTCATAAAAGAGCCAAGGTTGCCTATTCCTGTTCTATTCTATCACCTGGAATTTTCAGTTGCTGTAAAATGTAGCAGCCAGGTTCCCACAAAAGCTGACCACAAGGAACATGTTTCACATGTTTTGTGGATCCTGCTTTGGTTTCCTAGGAGCTTCCAAGTACAATTTAAAGTGCTGTTACTGATGTATGCAGAGTTTATGGCTTGGTGCTTGTTATCTGCAGCACTAGATCTCTCCATTAGAGTCAGTCCAACCACTGGAGAAGCAGCTAATTGTCCCTCATTTTGGTGAAGGAGGAGGGCATGGAAGTGCTTATTTTTGGAACTGGCCCACCAGCATAACCTCCCACAGGAGATTTATTTGCCTCTACCACTGTCTACCTTCTAGAAAAAGTAGATGATGAGCTTTTGTGGAGGGCTTTTGGGACCTGGTGCCATATATTTTGTTTAGATTTCATCTTTCTTCAGCTAATTAATATTACATTAAAAGATAGCCAGTTTGCTGTAGTGGTTAAGGTGCTTGCCTAGAAGTCAGGAGAGTGTGAGATCTAGTCCCATCTAAGCATGAAAGCCAGCTGGGTGATTTTGGACCAATCACTCTCTTTTAGTCCAACCCACGACACAGGTTGCTATTGAGAGGAAAAGAGTAGAAGGAAGGAGTACTATGATTGTTCGCCTTCTTGAGGTGCTTATAAAGAAATAAAGGGGAGATAAAAATGTAATAAATAAACATTATATCTTTATATCTTGTTATCCACCAAATCTTATGATTGTTTTGCCGCACAAATTTGATCAATAAATAATAAGCAAAGAAATATATGCCAATGTTAATCAGTTAGAGTTATTCTCCTATGGATCAAATCAAATTAATAATATATCTTTGCTACAAACTTAAACACTCCTTAGAGCAGAGCACAGGAATGAAGAACAGAATGAATGGGGAGAGTAAAATGTGAAATTGATAGTAAAATGGCAAGGAAACACCTACTGAATGAATAAATCACCAGGGCAAGATAAATTGTACCCTACTATCCAAGTGAATTATACTCCAGCTAGATTTTTTTTCTGTTACCTTTAAAAATCCCAAAGAGTACTTCTGTTCTGCCTTTCTGCTCTAGATATCTTGGTATTGAAAAAGGAGGAAAGAAATAGCCAGGTAACTATAGTACAGCTGTTTTTTGACACTGATACCAAAGAAAATTATAGAACAGATCATAAAGAACATGTTTATAAAGTACTTCTAGATAAGGGGTGTAAAACTCAATTTCATTGAGGGCCGCATCAGCATTGCAGTTGCCCTCAGGGGGCCAGGTGCTTCCTTCCCAAGTGCCCCATAGGTGCCCAAACACTTTCCCCCCGCCTCTGCCTCTGCGCATGAACTTATCTGCTCTGGGTCAAGGGGTTAGCGGGCTGTGGCTGCTGCCATACACCGTTGGCCTCCATGCGCTTGCTGCTGCTTGTGCAGGCCACGCCCACCCCAGCTTATTTTTGGGGTCTTGTGGAAAAATAAAGCCTTAAAAAAATAAAGGGCTTTTACAAAATTCCATGGGTGAAAGAGAGATCTTTATTTTTGCGCAAAAAGGTTCAGAAGTGACTTAACAATCAACAAATTTCTGAACAAGGGGGAGGGTCTAAACTAAAGCTTTATAGGTTTCTTTTTCTCAGGAACAAAGGAAGCATAGATGGAATCTTACATTGTATATGGAATCTACTTTGTGTAACATTCAGATAGTTTCTCACACGTTAGGTCCATTTCTCATGGGAATACAATGAAGGCAGTTTTTACTTTTATACAATGTTTCTAAATATGCATTAGGTCATTCACGTACTGTTAATACAGCTTTTGGCTAACACAGCTTTCTTTCAGAGATTATGCAGACACATGATTTTTGCTTTTAGTGATTTTTCATTATTATTATTATTATTATTACTTTATTCTTCTTTATTCTATGTTATTCTATTTCTTTCCCACTTTACTCCCCCCTTTTGGAAGTTTTCCAGCTTAAACTTCCATTATTCTACCTCTGATTCCGGATCTCCTGAAGGTACCATTTTATATTCCCATAAGGCTAACATTGTTTCATGTTTTGCTGTTAATTGGGCTGTACTTTCTGAGATCCTCCGAATCATGGCTATAAGACAGGGGATCAAGCAAGGAATTAAAATACATCCTAGAATTAACAAAACTTTCAGGCCTATAAACCTTCATAGTCATAGCAGCCTTGTTAATTCCAGGATCCATAGCAGCCTTGTTAATTCCAGAATCCACTATGGATTCTGTTTTGTTTCTTGAGTAACATACGTGTCCTACCAAGTTGGAAGTGAGACCCCAATCACCATCTTTCCCACTTGTATAGGTTAAATTATTATTTTTAGACATTTCTAGTACCTTGGTATAATTTAACTCTTGTGCCTCCCACGGCCACCTTTCTCCCATGTTTGTTCCACCACACACAAAACAGTTAGACACGCCTAAAGTATGGGCAATGTCTTCTGCTAACTTAACAAAGGTATTGGTTACATGTCTAGATACTTCAGGAATATGTAGGTTCTCCATTTCCTCATAATATGACCAAAATAATGATTTTTGTTCTGGTCTTTTGGTTGCAGTTATAATTTTGACTTCTATTTCTGACATTGGGTCATAGCCATTTGTATCTATTCCTATCCCAAACATCCATTTCTTACTTTCCCACTTATTCTGTTCTAGGAACCAACTGCCATTCTTGACTGTGAGAGTCATCAAATTACAGTTATCCGTTCCACAGGAATTTGCTTTTGTTTCATTCTTTTCAAACAAGATGTGGTCTATCTCTTTTGGGTCTTGGGTATGCCACTTAATACATGACCACCACTTACATTTGACCGCACATCCATCTGGTGGGCACAAGTACTTATGTTTTGGGATAAAGTTGTGAATATTACCGATCCCTCCGCAACCATATGTTGGAGTCCAATAATTAGCTGCTTTGCAAACATCAAAGGTGACGCTAAAACTGGAGTGTGGATTGGATTTCCATTGGGAGATCCCTAAGAGTGCCTGGTCCTTATAGCTAGTTCTTGTTCTATGTGTTTTGATTTGTAAGGCCCAACGATCAGGATCAGACTTCGGGTTATAACACTGATATTGGACACCTTTTCTACAAACTTTATATGTAGTTCTATTGTATGTACAAGAGTCAGGAGAACTATCTTGGCACCCTTCTGGTTTAACTGTATGGTAAATCAAAGTCTTGGTTATCTGGTTTCCTTGTTTTGTAGTTTTGATACAGTTTTGACAACCTTGGTTTCCCTGTGTTTCTGCTCTTTCTTGGTGTGTGCTACTCAATAATTCTTTATTAGAGGGTTTCTGCATTATGACCTCTCGTGTAGCCATTGTACTGATTTGTGTAGGAATGTGTGTGCATATTAAATAATTAACAAATATTACGAGCTGTAGAATCCTCATATCTTCCACCGTGCGTAGAGAGACAGCTTCCTGGGGTGTCTCAGCAAGGTTGTTGATCACACCGTGTCTTGGGAACCCGTTGCTGTATTTCTTGTAAATTTCAACACCAAAGGCTTGTCAGTCTTGTCCACCTTGTAGGTCACTGGATCTGCAGGTGCAGCTGCTTTCACTCTACTCCAATGGATCCAAGACTTTTCCTTCCAGGGTTTTCACTGCCAAAGGAGAACACATGACAACAGTATACGGTCCTTTCCATCTTGGGCTCAAGGGATCTGATTTCCAGTGCTTTACCCACACTCTATCTCCTGGCTTAACTAGGCAACTGTGCTGACTCAACAGTAGAATTTTGAGAAACTATTGCATAACCAGAGTATCTACATCCTTTATCCATAAAGCTAGAACCATCAGTAAACCATTGATAGTCTGGATTATGCAAGGGTTGGTCTGTAAGGTCAGGTCTGCAAGAATATTGTAGTTCTATTGTTTGCATGCAGTCATGAACAGGTTTGGTTGAATCAGGAATTGGCATTAGAGTTGCTGGGTTTAAAGTTGAGCATTGTTGCAGTGTAACTTGTGGATTTCCTAATAAAAGAGCCTGTATTTTATGCATTCGTTGATTACTTATCCATACATGTCCTTTATTGTCAATGATTGTCTGCAAGGCATGACTAGTGTAAACAGTCACTGGAGCTGAAAAGGTTAACTTGTTTGCCTCCTGCAGTAATAGCATAACTGCTGCTAGAATTTTTAAACATTGGGGCCAGCCCTGGGAAGAAATGTCCAGGTGTTTTGACAGATAAGCGACAGGGCGGTTCCAACTTCCCTGTTTTTAGGTAAGGACCCCTAAAGCTACATTTTGTCTTACACCCACATAAAGTGAGAAGGGCTTAGCTATATCAGGTAGTCCTAGGGCAGGGGCTGTAGTGAGAGCCTGTTGCAATTGTCTCATTGCTTGGGTTTGTTCCTCTTGCCACAACAGAGGTTCTTTTTCTGGTCCCCTTAAAGCTTGGTACAATGGTTTAGCTGTGAGAGCGAAGTTAGGAATCCAAATTCTACAGAAGCCTGTAATTCCCAAAAAGGCTCTAACTTCCTGTTTTGTTAGTGGGATGGGAATCTGTAACACAGCTTGCTTTCTCTGGGGGCCCAAAGTTCTTTGTCCTTGTGAAAGTTCATAGCCTAAATACATTACAGTCTCTTGAATTAATTGTGCTTTCTTTTTGGATGCTCTATAACCACAGTCTTGTAACAATTGGAGCAGTCTGGATGTGTTTTCAAAGCAATCCTCCCTGCTTTGGCCAGTTACTAAGACATCATCGACATATTGAAGGCAACAATCCTCTTGTCTGAATAACTTCAGATAAGCAAGATCTTGGGCTAGGGCTTGACTAAAGCACGTTGGCGAATTTTTAAATATACGGCTACCACAAGGATTTGATTGCTTGCCAATGGATTTATTTAGGACAGATCTGGTGGCTCCGTGTCAGCTAGCATCGGGACAACCTGTCCTCCCACCCTTATTTTAACAATGGGTTCTGGGGATGGGGCGATAGAACCCTGTCCTCTTCAGTCTTCCCATTCCATGTCAGCTAAGCCGATCATGTTTTCTTCTCTTTCATCTGTCTGATTGGGATAAACTGGATGCCCTCTTCCTTTGAAGCTCTTTCTGAAGCCTCTCTGGAAAGTCCCTCTAAATCCTCTTCCTCTTCCTCTTCCATACTGGCGAGATTGTCCCCTGGGTTGGCCATTCCTCTGGGGGCACTCCCTTTGCCAGTGTCCTTCTTGTTTACAGATGGCACACTGATTGGGTCCTAGGCATGTTCCTCCCAATGCCACGGCTAACATTTCAACTTTCTTTTTTTCTTTTTGATCTGATTTGCGTTCCTCCTCCCTGTCACAGTTACGGAACATATTGTAGCATTGAAATATTAGTGTTATCTGGTCCAGGAACCAACACCTCTCTTAGAGGGGCAATATTTTCTTCTGTTTTTATTTCTAACTTGCTCCTGGTGCGGCTAGAAACTGTGGTTTCACTTTCAAAGTTATTCAAGCTTTTATCTGTCTCTTGAAGGGATCCAGCTGTTGCTAATTTTCCTTCCTCACCGGCTTCTGGCTGAAATTGGGCTTCTCTTTCAGGCAGAGGGGGTGGAATTTGCTGATTTATTCTCCCTTCTTCTCTTCTAGGAACGTAGGGGGGTGGTCTGGCGATTTCCTCCCTATCTTCCTGGCTGAAAATCTTAGCTTTTGTTTGAGGCTTGGCTTTTTGGCTTGCCAAATATATCTTTGCACATTCTATCTGACATTTTGCTAACCATCTGGGTCTCTGTGCAATGTTGATTTTCCATAGGGGTACTGATCCCAATAACCATTTCCAGTCACAATTTGATGAACCCGTGCAATGAGTTCGGGATTCGTCGATCCCATTTTTGGCCACCCTACGCCCAGGGCAGTCCACTCAGATTCACAGAATCTTTTTAACATGGCTGGATTTGGTTTTGGATCTCCATAATCCCTAGAAAAACCTTCTTTGAAATTCTTTAACATGCACTGGAGTGGCGTCGAGTCAACGCTCTCCTTTGACTTTTTCCCACCCATTTCTCTAATACACTACCATTGATCACTCAGCATGAGCTACAATGGTTTAACCTCCCACACAATCCTGCCTGTTGAAGGCTTAAGGACGACACCTTTGCCTTCTAAGGGGTGATCAATCCCTTCTTCCGATCCAAAAGGGATCAGGTTTCCCCTGTTTTACAATACTTGCCTGCAGGCGTTTTCCAGACTCCTTTGTTGATTTAAGATCTGTCTGTCACCCTCACGGATCCTTAGACTGGAATGCTTCCTGATGGGTTAATTCCCTTTCCTCCCGTCGAAGTCTCCTCGTAGTCAAGAGCTACGAAGCCGGCTTTTGGAGCTGTCGTCGTTTAGGAGAGGGGGGGGGCCCACCAGGGCAATCCGTCTTGGAAGGTTAAATCCTTTTTCTTAAAAGCCCTTAAAAATGTCCCGGCGGAGAAGTCGCCATAAATCTTGTGGAAAAATAAAGCCTTAAAAAAATAAAGGGCTTTTACGAAATTCCATGGGTGAAAGAGAGATCTTTATTTTTGCGCAAAAAGGTTCAGAAGTGACTTAACAATCAACAAATTTCTGAACAAGGGGGAGGGTCTAAACTAAAGCTTTATAGGTTTCTTTTTCTCAGGAACAAAGGAAGCATAGATGGAATCTTACATTGTATATGGAATCTACTTTGTGTAACATTCAGATAGTTTCTCACACGTTAGGTCCATTTCTCATGGGAATACAATGAAGGCAGTTTTTACTTTTATACAATGTTTCTAAATATGCATTAGGTCATTCACGTACTGTTAATACAGCTTTTGGCTAACACAGCTTTCTTTTCAGAGATTATGCAGACACATGATTTTTGCTTTTAGTGATTTTTCATTATTATTATTATTATTATTATTATTATTATTATTATTATTATACTTTATTCTTCTTTATTCTATGTTATTCTATTTCTTTCCCACTTTAGGGGTAGGGCTTATATTAGGCCTACCCCCCAAAATCAGGCTAGGTCTTATTTTTGGTGTGAATCTTATTTTGGGGGAAACACGGTACTACCGCTTTATAATGCCTTGGTAAGCCCACACTTGGAATATTGCATCCAGTTTTGGTCACCACAATATAAATAAGGTGTTGAGATTCTGGAAAGTGTACAGAAAAGAACAACAAAGATGACTGGGGGGCTGAAGGCTACACCATATGAAGAATGCTTGCAGGAATTGGGTATAGCCAGTCTAGAGAAAAGAAGGACTAGGAGTGACATGATAGCAGTGTTCCAGTATTTGATGGGCTGCCACAAAGAATAGGGAGTCAACCTATTTTCTAAAGCACCAGAAAGCAAGACAAGAAGCAATGGATGGAAACTGAACAAAGAGAGAAGCAACCAAGAACCAAGGAAAACTTCCTGACAGTGAGAACAATTAACCGGTGGAATGGTTTGCCTTCAGAAGTTTTGAGTGCTCCAACACTGGAGGCTTTTAAGAAGAGACTAGACAACCACTTGTCTGGAATAATATAGGGTCTCCTGCTTGAAGGGGTTGGACTAGAAGACCTTCAAAGTCCCTTCCAACTTTGTTATTCTGTTAAGCTGCAAAAACTAGCTGAACTGTTTATAAGATTATACAGTTAGATTGCTATATATCAGGGGACTCCAATCCCCAGCTGTGGACTGGTACTGGTTTGTGGCTTGTAGGAATTAGATCACAGAAGTGAGCTAAACTGCATCTGCCCATGCACGTGATCTAGGTAGTATGTGAAACCATTACCCTCCTCCGTGTAAAAATGGTCTTTTCTGTAAACAAGTCCCTGGTGTGAAAAAGATTGGGGACTGCTGCTATATATAATGTGTAAGCAAGTATAGGAAACACAGAAGTGGCCAAGGAAAGGTGAATTAATATTCTTAGGTTTAAAAAAGGGAAGTGCTAAGAAATGCTCAAAGTACCAGACAGGTGCACTATTTCTCATATGCTCATAGGAAGGTAATGCTTACTATTTGCATCATCCCCCCCCCCCACATAGCTTATGTTAAGTACTTTGTTTGTGTGCGAATGATGAAGACACATGGCGATGTTAAACAGCTCTTTATTCTTCTTCTAACAACACCCGAACACAAACAAAAGGCATGCAGTCCTTTTTATATGGCCAGAAACCCGGACAATGTCAGCCAATGCGAACCGAACATTTTCACGCCTTGCATATGCACACAAGGCTGGTGCTGCTCTATCTGGTCCCGGGCAGCTTTTGGAATGCCCGGGACCAATGCAACGTCCCGAGCCTGCTTTTGCAGGCTCAGGACACAACACCCCTCCCCCCCTAGATGGAACATACTTGCGCACATACATGTACATCATACATTGGGAAGAGTGTTATACAGTTTCATTAATCAAATGCAAGGAGTGTGGAATACTCGAGTCTGCCCTCAGGCAAAACCTCTTCAAATTTTATTAATACAACAAATGTATCCGAAATAAAAAAAAATACAAAATAATCTACCACATGTTACTCCCGTTATTCAGGGGCCTCCTGACAGCAGTTTCACAAAGTCTCTCAGATGTTTGGGTGGGCACTTGGCCCGCTGCGACCTTCTAGGGGCTGGAGAGATTGCCTGGCCCACCTGCTCGCCTACCAGGCTAAGTAGGCCAGGGCGTTGCTGCCCTAAATTCCAAGGTGACCCCGGTGAGGATGCCTGGCCTACCTGCTTGCCTACCTGGCTAGGCAGGCCAGGACTTTGCTGCCCCAAATGCCCGGTTGACCTGCCCGCTGCTGGTTGGCTGGACTCTCTAAGTCCAGGCCAGCATACTATGGAGGGGTGGCATTCCCTGAGTCCACAATGGACTCCTCTTGGGAACACTGTCCCTCGAGCCCAAGTCCAGCAGATGGAGAGGACTGGGTAACGAAAGTGCCCCAATACTCTGTGGCCCCCAAGCACGTGCCCGAGGTGCCAGAGTCAGGAGTCGCCTCCATGACAACCTCCTTGCTAGTGACCTCCTTTTGGGAGCAATTGCGGAATTTGGCAAGCGCCCTGATGGAATTCTTTTTTTTCTTGCTGCTTGTGATTTGTGTGGATACCCCCGGTCAATCTCCCTGTCTGGAGCACTATCTGACATATATGAATACTGTGGATACCCCCAGTGTGACTCCCTGTCTGGAGTGATTATGGATGTGTGGGATGACCCCCTATCCCGTGAATTCCTGTTAGGAGCACTTGCGGAACTTTGGGATGAATCCCAAACAGCCTCAGTAGCAGCTAGCGATGGCCTGTTCGGCCTGGGAAACTGTGACCCAGAATGCATGTTATGGTCCTCCCCCCCCCCAGAGCAGAGCCAGGAGTGGAAGGGTGAGAGTCCAGTCTTCAGCGCAGTTGGTCTATGTGTCTGCGAAGAACGTGGCCGTCTCCCAAGGCAACTTTGTATGACAACAGCCCAGAGACCTTGCAAACCACAGCTGTGACCCAGAGATGACCAGGCCCATAGTTTCTTGCCCAAACCGGATCGCCCACCTGGAGTCTCCTAGGTGCCCGCAGTTGTGATACCTGTGAAGCCACCCGGTCAGGGTGCAGCCTGTCCAGTTTAATGATGAGGCAGCGACCCCAGTGGAGTTCAGCAGGGCTCTTCCCTGTGGCTGTGCATGGTGTGGTGCAGTGTGCAAGAAGAAAATCTGCTAACCTGTAATGTCAGTTACCATAAGTCAGTTTCTTGAGGGCATCTTTGGTAGTTCGCACCATCCTCTCTGCCAGTCCGTTGGAGGATGGATGGAAGGGAGCCAAAGTTGCATGGCAGATCAGGTTGGCCTGAAGAAGCCTGGAACTCAGAAGAGGTAAATTGAGGGCCATTATCTGAAACCAGAACATCTGGAAGACCGTGTGATGCAAAAATTCCTCTCAACACCTGGATGGTCCTGGCAGTAGTAGTGGAGGAAACAGGAACAACCTCTAGCCATTTGGAATGGCTATCAACAACAACCAGGAAGAATTGCCCCTGAAAAAGCCCAGCATAATCTATATGCACCCTAGACCATGGGGTTTGAGTTTCCTCCCACCTATGTACTGGGGCTTGAGGCTCGAGGGCCAGGCTGGGCGTTTGACCTCTGCTGCCCAGCCCGCACCACCATCCAGCCCCCCTGCATGGCCTGAGAGGAACAGTGAGGCTCCTCCAGCGGACCATGCCTTGGCACTTGCCCTGGTCCCAGCCCCTTCTGCCAGAGACCCTCAGATCTATCCCACTCCTGCAAAGGCCCCCCCAGGCACCCTTGAAGCGAACGATGTAGAGGTGGCCACACCTACCCACTCCATCCACGCTCACTCAGTAGGCTGCACCCACCCTGGCCACACCCACCCGGCCCCCTGAGGGCAACCGCAATGCTGATGCAGCTCTCAATGAAATTGAGTTTGACACCCCTGACTTAGAATATGAAATCTTGGAATATTAATTGATTATAAATTGAATATGGTATGAGCAAGTATTATGATGTGGCTGAAAAAATTTAGTTTTAGGTTCCATTTAATAGATATATAGCTTCCCAGTCCTGGAAAATAATAGTTCCAATTTATTCTACACTGAAGAGAGCCCTGCTTGAGCACTGGATCCTGTTATGAACACCATACTTGGAGAAAAAAATAAATAAATTGGAACACTGTCAAAGTAGGACAGAAGCCTTACACTACTGGGGCAGTCCATCTTTCCAGCACTGAAATGAAATGTGTTATCTGTCATCTCAGGTCAAATTGAAATTGTATTATGAAATGTGAATAACGTAGAATTAGACATCAGTAGCAGGATCAATGCCTACATTATCCACCAATTATCTTACAAAACTTTTAAGGCTCTTACATGTAATGTCACAACATGTAATAATGAAGGTTTCACATAATATGCCTGAAGCACAATCGATTTATAATTTCTTTCTGTAGAATATACTTATGGACATTCTCACACTCATTGCTACTATGCCAACATGGAGGGAGGGAGGGAGGAAAGAAGGAAGGAAAGAGGCTTTTTCATCTACTTCTCAAATAGAATGAAAATGACTCAGGAGATTCCAAAGATCTCTTTGTAGATGAATCTCAACTTACCAACACCATAATTCCATGATAGTTAGAACAATTATTCAGTGAAACTTTGGCTTGCTTTCAGTTGCTCCATTACTGGAGGTAATTGGACAAATATTTGTCTGAAATGGTATAGAGTCCCCTATTTGAGTGGGGGTTGGCTAGATCGAAGAGCTTCAGAGTATCTTTCATTTCTGTTATCCTGTTAGCTGAGGGAGATGGGCAAATCAAAAATGTGAAATACAAATAAATAAATACTGCTGCACCAATCATATGCAAAATCCTGCAACAAAGATAGCGCCCTATCTTTATTGTGCTAATAAATTTGATTTTAAAAAGCTGATAGTCTGAGGAAAAACAGTTTGTTTCAGGTAAAAAGAAAAATATATAAGAGAACGAATGGAGGGATGATACAAGAAAACCGTGTAAAGGGCTAATCACAACTGTAAATAATTTTTAGGAAAGGAAAACCAATTGGGTAGAATACCACCTTCAGTTGTTTCATTTCTTCTAGATTTATGATCTATGATTTATGATCTATGGCATATTACTTGCTGTTTATGTGTACATTGTGAACTTATGACCGGAAACAAATTTCTTGTGTGTCCATCACACTTGGCCAATGAAGAATTCTATTCCATTCCAGTCGAGTCTACTTTATTCTGTCTTCAGTTTTAACACTATATTACATTTTTATATCTTGCTAACCATGTGACTGTGGTAGTGTACAAATTTGATTAATAAATAATAAGTGAACAAATATATGCTACCATAAACTAGTTAGCGGCATATAGATAAAATCAATAAATAAAATGACTATATTACACCTTTCACTGAAATTTATGTTAAGACCTATTTAGGGGAAAACACAAAAATGAATCGCAGAATGAATAGGCAAGAGTAAAACTTAAAATTGATAGTAAACTGGCAAGGAAATGCCTCTGGCTTTGAATGAATTTAAATCTTCAGGGCAAGATAAATAGTATCCTAGGGTACTGAACCAAGTAGAGTATGATCCAGCTAGATTTATTTTAGAAAAATCCCAAAGAGCAACTTCTGTGACAGATTACTGTAGTAGGCAAGTGTCGAAAAAAGAGAAAAGAAATAGCCAAATAACTATAGTACAGCTGTTTTGGCACTGATACCAGTGAAAATTATACAGCAGATCTTAAGAAATGTATTAGTAAGGTACTTCTAAATCTTAAGGATTACCATCCCATTATTATTTATTATGAACATCTCATCAAATAAACATTATCTTGTTTTTGATCAAATACTCTGTGCGTGGACATTTCCAAATGGACCTGATTAAATCAATCAGAGAATTACATACTCTGCAAATCAAGATGGAGCAGCTTTATTCACTCAGTAAAAAAGGGCCTAGTGATAACTAACTGGTGATAAGAGGGAGATGTGTTACATATATTAGAAAAAGAGAAGGAGATTTTAGAATGCATATTTTTCAGTGTCAATATATTTTATGTGTTACTGTTTGAAAACCAGTAGGAAAGTTTTGTAAAAACTTGCATGTGTGGCTAACAGAAAGAACTAATTTATGAAAAATAGCTCTGTATGAAATGATGGTGAGCATGCCGTGTGTGGTGGTGAACAAAAGCAATGCTCTGCTGGATTGGACCCCTGATCCATCTGGTCCAGCACTCTGTTCTCATAGTGGCCAGCAAACTGCACAAAGAAGCCCAGATGTTTCCTAGCAGATGGCTTTCAGAAGCTGTCTCACAGCCTTCAAGGCTAATAGAATGTAATTAATTTATTCGCTTAAAGATGTTTTAACTTTTGTAAGGCAAGCACTAACAAGTTCCTACCTGACAACTTCTAACTGACAAGTATAAGCAGTTCCAGATTAAACAAAGGAGTCAAAGAACCTGAAGCACCTGAAGGCTGGACAAGCACCTGAAGGCTAGACAAGGAACAGTGGATGGAAGCTAATCGAGGAGAGAAGCAACCTAGATCTAAGGAGAAATTTCCTGTTACAATTAATTAACTTCTTGCCTCCAGAAGTTGTGAATGCTCCAACACTGGAATCTGTTTTTCTCTGAAGACATTTCACTTGTCATCCAAGAAGTTTCTTCAGCTCTGATTGGGTGGTGAGGAATGGAAGGATTTATATTGCTTGCAGACAGCTGGTCATTTGCATTCTTTTAGAAAGTTATTGGGGCCATTTGGAGGCTTACCTGTGTCCTCAGGGTCACCTGAAAAAAAGCACCTTTAGGACAACCATGACCTGAATGACTAAGAATCTCCATAGACATCCAACACTGGAAGTTTTTAAAAAGAGATTGGACAATCATTTGTCGGAAATGGCATAGGGTTTCCTGCCTGAGCAGGGGGTTGGACTAGATGATCTCCAAGGTCCCTTCCAATTCTGTTATTCTGTTAAAACTATTGCTCAAATTATGGATTTCTTGTAAAATTACAATTTAAAGAAAACAAAATAATCAGATCATCAAATTATGAACATAGTCCTATTTTCTGTGATTATACGGAAAAATGGGGTGGGGTGTGAAGTGGACCTAAATATAAGCTTTTAAAATCAGATATAGAGTGGAAGGAACATCTATCAAATTTGCAGATGAAACAAAACTGAGTGAGATAGCTAATGTTCCTTTAAGAGAATAAAATGAAAAATGATTTTCATAGGTTAAACAGATGGGCTGAAAATAACAGTGAAATGTAATAGAGAAAAATATGAAATTCTTTAGGAAATAGATATCAAATGCATATATATATATATATATATATATATATATATATATATATATATATATATATATACACACTAGGTAGGATGCTATATGGCCTAGTAATAGAACTTAGAATATGGAATCTTGGAATATTAATTGATTACATGCTGAATATGAGCAAGCATTTTGATGTGGCTGAAAAAATGCAGTTTCAGATTGCATTTATGTGTATAGCTTCTCAGTCTTGAGAAATAATAGTGCCAAATTATTCAAGGCTGATATAGAACCCTGCTTGAGCACTGGATCCAGTTATGGAGAAGAAATAAATGGAATAGTGTCACAGCAGAAGAGAGGCCTTACACAACTGGGGCAGCCCAGCTCTCTGGCTCGAAAATGAAATGTATCTATCAATGCTGCTAACATCGGATATTCTTGCTTTGATAACAGATGGAAATGCAGCCATTTTCCTCTTTTGCTTTTAGAATTAGTTGATGCTGGGAGGGGGAATATGGATGAGAGTCCAGCTAGTCATAACAATAATAACTCAGTCATGGGAATCCAAGGTTATTGGTGTTGATAAAGATTTGGTGGGCTGGAGAGCTGGGGGGAAAGCCTGCAATTCAAGCTAATTGGGGAATGTGATTTATGATGTTAATTGGAGGAGGGAATTGTGCTTTGCTACTTTGTGCCCAGGGGAGGGGAATTCAGTTTTTGGCTTTAACTATGTAGTGCCCTTTACTTTGTTTCTCGAATAAAAGATTCTTTAAGGTAAACAATGCCTCAAAGTTCTTTTGAAGAATTTCATCTGTTGGAACTGTTAAGTCCTTGCAGTAACGGCGAATGATGAAGACACATCTTTCCAGAACAACTCTTTATTATGTTTTCAGCCAAAACTCCAACAATGAGCAAAGGCACGCAGGCCTCCTTTTATACACCCAGATCCCCGGATACAATGGCAACAGAAACAGGCACTTTTCACGCCTTGCGCATGCGCGCAAAGCCGGTGCCACTCAGTCTGGTTCCGGGCAGCTTCTGCAAGGCCCAGGACCATTGCAACATCCCGAGCCTGCATTTGCAGGCTCAGGACACAACACCCCTCCCCCCTAGCTTGAAACAATTCTGACATCTTCAACATTCTTCTTTGGGAAGTAGAAATAGTCTTATTGTATATAATATTAATGTTTTAATTTTGAGAGAGGAACTGCTCGGGCATTTCCCCTGGACCGCATCAAGAGGGAGAAGAAGAAAGTAAGAAGTAAGTAGGAAGGTTGAGGTGAAGGAGGAGAGGGAGTGAGTGAAGAAAGAGAGGGAAAGAAGTAAGTTGGTTTGAGGTGGGATGCGGTTTGGGGGGAAATGGGCGGGCAGGACCGAATGTGGTGTGTATCAATTTATTTTATTTTTTATCTGAAGTATTTGTAAGATTGTTATGTATTGTAAAGTTGAAAATAATTTTTTTTTACAAAAAACAAAACAGGCAACTGTTGATAGGCCTTGTGCCAGGTCAAGCTTCGCAAAAATGCGCCCCCCTCTTGAGGGAAGCCAGAATGTGGCTTACTACAGGTACTGGATACGCGTATTGCTGTAGTGCCTTGTTCAGTGTTCACTTGTAGTCTGCACATATGCGTATGTCTCTATTAGCCCTGCTGGAGATGCCCTGCTGGAGCAATTTGTCCAGTTCAGCATCAATCTTGCCCTTGAGGGCAAAAGGTACCTTCCTAGGCTTAACCCTAATGGGTGTTATGGAAGGATCTAATCGTAATGAAACTGGAGGCCCCTTATAATCAAACAACGAATCAACGAACACCTAGAGGCAAACAAAGTCATTACTAAAAGCCAACATGGGTTTGTCAAAAATAGATCATGCCAGACAAATCTTATTGCATTCTTTGACCAAGTGACAAAATTAGTGGATCAGAGGAATGCTGTAGACATAATTTACTTGGACTTCAGTAAGGCATTTGATAAAGTAGATCACAACCTACTACTTGACAAGATAGAAAAATGTGGGGTAGACAGAACCACCACCAGATGGATCCGTAGCTGGCTGACCGGCCGTACTCAGCAAGTGGTCCTCAATGGAACTGCATCTATATGGAGGGAAGTGTGTAGTGGGGTGCCCCAGGGCTCTGTTCTGGGCCCAGTACTCTTCAACATCTTCATCAACGATTTGGACGAAGGGATAGATGGGGAACTCATCAAATTTGCAGACGACACCAAGCTGGCAGGAATAGCCAACACTCCAGAACACAGGCTTCAGATACAGAAGGATCTGGACAGACTTGAACACGGGGCACTAACTAACAAAATGAAATTCAATGGTGAAAAAAGCAAGGTTCTACATTTAGGCAAGAAAAACCAAATGCACAAGTACAGCATAGGTGGCACCATGCTCAATAGTAGTAACTGTGAGAGGGACCTCGGAGTCCTAGTAGACAATCACTTAAATATGAGCCAGCAGTGTGCTGCAGCTGCCAAAAAGGCCAACACAGTGCTAGGCTGCATTAACAGAGGGATAGAATCAAGATCACGTGAAGTATTAATGCCACTCTACAATGCCTTGGTAAGGCCACACTTGGAATACTGCATCCAGTTTTGGTCACCACGATGTAAAAAAGATGTTGAGACTCTAGAAAGAGTACAGAGAAGAGCAACAAAGATGATTAGGGGACTGGAGGCTAAAACATATAAGGAACGGTTGCTAGAATTGGGTATGTCTAGTTTAACGAAGAGAAGGACAAGGGGGGACATGATAGCAGTATTCCAATATCTCAGGGGCTGCCATAAAGAAGAGGGAATCAAGCTATTTTCCAAAGCACCTGAAGGCAGGACAAGAAGCAACGGGTGGAAACTAATCAAGGAGAGAAGCAACCTAGAACTAAGGAGAAACTTCCTGACAGTGAGAACAATTAATCAGTGGAACAACCTGCCTCCAGAAGCAGTAAATGCTCCAACACTGGAGGTTTTTAAGAAGAGACTGGACAGCTATTTGTCCGAAATGGTGTAGGATTTCCTGCCTGAGCAGGGGGTTGGACTAGATGACCTCCAAGGTCCCTTCCAACTTTACTACTACTACTACTACTACTACTATTACTATTATTATTATTATTATTATTAATAATAATAATATAGGATCCAAGCTCAGAGCTAAACACATCTGCAAATTCCTTGCAGACTTCCGCAAGACTTAACGTTTGCAAATGGTGCAGCCCCGTGACCTGGATTCCCAGAGCCTCGAACAAATCGAGTCCAATAAGACCCCCAACAACCAACACATCTAAGGGACCCTCAAAATCCTTGTACTGTACCTTAAGGGTGGCTTCCCCCTTAACACACACCTTAGAATTCTGAAAGTCTGTGAGTATTACATTGGATGGCCTGAGTTTAGGTCGAAGGCCACTGCTGCTGCAAATTTTCCTGAATGTGTTGAGGGAAATAATGGAGAGAGCGGACCCAGTGTCCAACTCCATGGATAAAGGAACCCCATGCAACCTTACTTTAAGGGACAGTTTCTTCTTTAGGGGTTTATGTGTGCCTGTCCTTAAAATACTTCTGCGCGTTGCACAGAAACCCACCCTATTTTGGCTGGGGACCCTGGTACCTTTCAGATGCAATTCTTCTCTAGGTTGTACTTTCTGACGACCCAAACAGACGGATGCGACGTGGCCATGCCTGGCGCATGCTCTGCAAATGGCGGAAAGGAACCAGCAGTCAGCTAGTTTGTGGCGTCCTCTGCACCCGAAGCATTGAAGAGCTGTTGAGGCCTTTCCTGTGTGTTCCTTCTGTCTCCTTCCGGCTGCCTGGTAAAGCTTATCCACCTCTTCTTCAGGAACTTCCTCCGACTCTTCTCGCACATTCTCCTGATGGACGGTGACGGTCTCTGTAGAGCTTCTGGTGGGCCGCAGATTCTTTACTGCCCCACCTGCTGCTTCCTCTGCTGTAACCTCTCGCAGAGCATCTTGGAAAGAGACATTTTCTTTAGCGAAGATCTTTTGCTATAAGACTCTGTTCCTTAAACCGCATACAAAACGATCGCGCAGCCTTTCTTCCAAATCTTTAAACTCATACGGTCTGGCTGCTCACCTCAAGGCCACAATAAAGTCCCTAGCAGATTCACCTGCCCTCTGATCCCTTTGTTCAAACGTGTGCCTCCAAGCAATGACGGACAACTTGGGCTGGAAATGCTCTTTCAGAAGTTTCTTTAAATCAGTATACGTTACTGTTTTCAGAGAGGCAGGGGCCATTAGATTTTCTGCAATCTCAAAAGTTCCCTGTCCACAGACACACAACAAGGTTGCAGCCTTCAAGCCATCTTCTCTGATCTGGTTTACCCTGAAATAATTCTCCACCCTCACAACGTAGGATTCCCATCTCTCCGTGTGTAAGACATCGAACTCAGATAAACGGCCAATCTTTGCCATCCTAACTTGCACTTCACCACTCACTTCTCTTAGGGAAAGGGTCTTTCAGCCGAATTCACCTCCAGCGACGCTGTACTGGCAGGCTGGAATGCTGACTTTAACGCTGTCTTCCCTCTTCAGGATTTCTTTGGGTGAGTCTTTAAAGCTTCCTCCTGTTTAGCTTGTAAAGCATCCCACCTTCGTCGCCAGTGTTAAGTCCTCGCAGTAACAGCGAATGATGAAGACACATCTTTCCAGAACAACTCTTTATTGTGTTTTCAGCCAAAACTCCAACAACGAGTAAAGGCACGCAGGCCTCCTTTTATACGCCCAGATCCCCGGACACAATGGCAACAAAAACAGGCACTTTTCACACCTTGCGCATGCGTTCAAAGCCGGTGCCACTCAGTCTGGTCCCAGGCAGCTTCTGCAAGGCCCGGGACCATTGCAATGTCCCGAGCCTGCATTTGCAGGCTCAGGACACAACAGGAACCATGACAGTAATATCTGTCATCTCAGGTCAAGTTAAACCCATATTATGAAATATGAATAATATTGAATTAGAAATTGGTAGCAGTATCAATGCCCATATTATCCACCAATTATATTATGAAACTTTTAAGATTCATATATGCAACATTACAACATGAAACAGCGAATGTTCCACGTAATATGACCACAGCATGATTTCATTCCAATTTCTTTGTATCAAATATACTTTATGAATACTCCTGTTCATTCCTACTATGCCAACAGGGAAGGAGGGAAAAGAAAAGGAAAGAAGGAAGGAAGCCTCTTCAACTACTGTCCAGGTAGATAAAAGTGACTCAGGAGGTTCCAAAGAGCTCTTTGTAAACGAATCTCTGCTTTTCAACACCAGCTGAAAACAGTTCCATCTTTTATACTCTTAACCTAAATATATCATTCATTCTTTAATTTATTTCTTCCTGTTTTAAATCTCTACAACAGTTTATGTTGTTGTTGTTGTTAATTGCAAAGTCGTGTCCGACCCATCGCGACCCCATGGACAACGTTCCTCCAGGTCTTCCTGTCCTCTACCATCTTCTGGAGTCCATTTAAGTTCATACCTACTGCTTCAGTAACTCCATCCAGCCATCTCATTCTCTGTCGTCCCCTTCTTCTATTGCCCTCAATCTTTCCCAGCATTAGGCCCTTCTCCAGTGAGTCCTTCCTTCTCATTAGGTGGCCAAAGTATTTGTGCTTCAACTCCTCTAGGACTGACCGGTTTGAACGCCTTGCAGTCCAAGGAACTCCCAGGAGTCTTCTCCAGCACCATAGTTCAAAGACCTCAATTCTTTGGCGCTCAGCCTTTCTTATGGTCCAACTTTCACAGCCATACATTGCAACTGGGAAAACCATGGCCTGGACTATACGCGGTGATGTCTCTGCTTTTTAGTATGCTGTCTAGATTTGCCATTGCTTTCCTCCCCAGGAGTAAGCGTCTTTTAATTTCTTGGCTGCAGTCCCCATCTGAGGTGATCTTTGAGCCCAGAAAAATAAAATCTGTCACTACCTCCATTTCTTCCCCATCTATTTGCCAGGAATTGAGAGGGCTGGATGGCATGATTTTGGTTTTCTTAATGTTGAGTTTCAAGCAAACTTTTGCACTCTCCTTCTTCACCCGCATCAAAAGGCTCTTTAGTTCCTCTTCACTTTCTGCCATTAGAGTGGTATCATCTGCATATCTTAGGTTGTTGATATTTCTCCCGGCAATCTTAATTCCAACTTTTGATTCATCTAGCCCTGCCTTTCTCATGATGTGCTCTGCATATAAGTTAAATAGGCAGGGTGACAGTAGACAGCCTTGCCGGACTCCTTTTCCAATTTTGAACCAATCAGTGGTTCCGTGTTCGGTTCTCACTGTTGCTTCTTGACCCACATATAGGTTTCTAAAGAGACAAATGAGATGGTCTGGTACTCCCATCTCTTTAAGGACTTGCCACAGTTTGTTGTGATCCACACAATCAAAGGCTTTTGCATAGTCAATGAAGCAGAAATAGATGTTTTTCTGGAACTCCCTAGCTTTCTCCATGATCCAGCGTATGTTGGCAATTTGATCTCTAGTTCCTCTGCCTCTTCGAAATCCTGCCTGTACTTCTGGTAGTTCTCGATCCACATACCGCTGGAGTCTAGCTTGTAGGATTTTAAGCATAACTTTACTAGCATGTGAAATGAGTGCAATGGTGCGATAGTTTGAACATTCTTTGGCATTGCCTTTCTTTGGAATTGGAATGTAAACTGACCTTTTCCAATCCTGTGGCCACTGTTGAGTTTTCCAAATTTGCTGGCAAATTGAGTGTAGCACTTTTACTGCATCGTCTTTTAAGATTTTGAATAGCTCAGCTGGAATACTGTCACCTCCACTAGCTTTGTTGTTGCTCAGATTTTCTAAGGCCCATTTCACTTCACATTCTAGGATGTCTGGTTCGAGGTCAGTGACCATCTCATTGTGGTTATCTGAGATGTTAAGCTCATTCTTGTATAGTTCTTCTGTGTAGTTTTGCCATCTCTTCTAATCTCTTCTGCCTCTGTTAGGTCTCTGCCATTTTGGTCCTTTATCATGCCCATCTTTGCATGAAACGTTTCCTTCATATCTCCAATTTTCTTGAAGAGATCTCTGGTCCTCCCTATTCTGTTGGTTTCTTCTCTATTTCTTTGCACTGTTCATTTAAGAAGGCATTCTTATCTCTTCTAGCTATTCTCTGGAATTCTGCATTCAATTGGGTGTATCTTTCTCTTTCTCCTTTGCCTTTGCTTCCCTTCTTTCCTCAGCTATTTGCAAAGCTTCCTCAGACAGCCATTGTGCTTTCTTGCATTTCTTTTTCTTTGGGATGGTTTTAGTTGCTACCTCTTGTACAATGTTGCGAACTTCCATCCATAGTTCTTCAGGTACTCTGTCTATCAGATCTAATTCCTTAAATCTATTTGTCACCTCTACTGTATATTCATCAGGAATATGATTTAGTTCATACCTGAGTGTTAAGCCTAATTTTTGCAACGAGAAGCTCATGATCTGAGCCACAGTCAACTCCTGGTCTTGTTTTTACTGACTGTATACAGCTTCTCCATCTTTGGCTGCAGAGCACATAGTCAATCTGATTTCTATGTTGACCGTCTGGTGATGTCCATGTGTAGAGCCGTCTCTTGGGTTGTTGAAAAAGAGTGTTTGTTATGACCATCGTATTCTCTTGACAAAATTCTATCAGCCTGTGCTTTGCTTCATTTTGTACTCCAAGGCCAAACTTGCCTGTTATTCCGGTTATCTTTTGGCTTCCTACCTTAGCATTCCAATCCCCCATGATGATAAGGACATCATTTTTTTGGTGTTAATTCTATAAGGTGCTGTAGGGTTTCATAGAACCGGTCAATTTCATTCTCTTCAGCACCAGTGGTTGGGGCATAGATTTGGATTATTGTGATATTGAATGGTTTGCCTTGGATTCAAATTGAGATCATTCTGTCATTTTGGGGATTGTATCCCCGTATTGCTTTTCCTATTCTTTTATTGACTATGAAGGCTACTCCATTTCTTCTGAGGGATTCTTGCCCACAGTAGTATACCTGATGGTCATCTGAGTTAAATTCACCCATTCCTGTCCATTTTAGTTCGCTGATTCCTAAGATGTCGATGTTCAGTCTTGTCATCTCTTTTTTGACTACGTCTAGCTTGCCTTGATTCATGGATCTTACATTCCAGGTTCCTATGGAGAAAAAATCTTTACAGTATCGGACTTTCCTTTCACCACCAGATATATCCACAGCTGAGCGTCCTTTTGCTTTGGCCCAGTCGCTTCATTCTTTCTGGCGCTACTAGTACTAGCCCTCTGCTCTTCCCCAGTAGCATATTGGACACCTTCCGACCTGAGGGGCTCATCTTCCAGCGTCATATCTTTTTGCCTTTTAGTACTGTCCGTGGGGTTTTCATGGCAAAGATATTGGAGTGGTTTGCCATTTCCTTCTCCAGTTTATACATTTTAGCAATTACATGTTCAACATCAGTACACAACTGAACAAATTTTGTCTTACTTTTCTCCATGCCATAAATCTTTTTATCCATTTTGAATCTTTCTAATAATCGTAAATGGGAAAACCATTAACAACGATATTCTTCTGCCACTAATTGTTCACTTGATTTAATTTTATTTTACCTTAATGGTTTTCGAATAATTCTTGATATATTAACCATTTGTTTTTGCCTGATGTTCCGCTTCTATAGAATGCTACTTGTACTGAGGTTCACAAATGTATTTTTAGGCCCAATCTAGGTTTATTCCACATTCTCAATATGGCACATCTAATAAAATGATTTTTAAAATCCACATTAATTTTAACTTCATTGTACCCTAAATATCTATGCCATCCAAACCAAAGTGATGTTCTAACTCCAAAAGTCTCTTGTTTTTTGGCAAATCCAGACCAAATTACAGCTTCAAAATACAATCAGATAAACTAATTCACCTCTTACCTTTGCATCTGTTAACACTTTAATTTAATTTATTGTTCTTTATCTTGCCATTAAAAAATAGACAAATATTTTTGAAATGAACATTAAAATAGCTCATATTTGCCATAGTAATACCAAAGTATTTTATTTTTTTTCTCAGTCTTAATACCAGTTTTTTCTATCAGTTCTACTGGTCTTCTAATTTTCATATTTTTGTTAAGACCTTCATTTTCTGTTATTAATCTTAAAACCTGTGAACATACAAAGTCTTTTAATTTTCTCATTAATGTTTTTACTACTTCTAGTGGATCTTCCAAAACTAACACCAAGTCATCCTTAGATGCCCTTAAGTTTCTTTTTATATCTTTATTCCCATGATTCTTTGACTTTTGTCTTATGTCTCTATTATGTACCACAAGAACTAAAATGAACAAGAGTGGAGTTGGTAGACGTCCTTGTGTTGTCCCTTTTTTAATCTCAAAAGGTTTTGGTAGCTCTTTGTTAACAATTATTTGTGCTTTCACTGAAGTACCAATGGATCTTACCCATTTAATAACATTATCTTGAAGGTTCATCTATTCCAAAATTCTTAACAAGAAAATCCCATTCAAATTGTCAAAGACTTTCTCTGTATAAGAATTTCAATGCAGCTCATTTTTCATTATATTGCTCCAAATACTCCAAAATATCCAGCATATTTCTAATATTATCTAATAATTGTCTTTTACATAAAGGCCTGTATTGAACTTCATGAATAAAGATCTTTAAAATTATTTTCAATCAATCAGTGAAAATCATAGTCATTAATAAATGGTCATTATTCTGTAAAGGTATTGATCAATAGTTTCTTGTTAAAGTCAAATCTTTAAGTATAATGCTACATTAGCATCTTTCTAGCTCACAGCTCCCCAGTCTTTTGGGCACCAGGGACCGGTTTTGTGCAGATGTTTTTTTCTTGGACCGGTGGAGGCGTGATTTTGTGTGCTGCCTGCATCCTGCAGATGGGGCTTTGCTTGTTTCTGTGGCCCGGTTCCTGGCATGCTGCAGATCAGAGGTTGGGGATTCCTGTTCAAGCTATCAGGAATTTTTCCAATTTTTAGAATAATGTTCATTGTTTGTAGTAAAGTTTGTAAAAGCTTTTTACCTCAAAACATAAAGAGTAAAAAGCTGGCAACTCACCTGGACCAGGTACCTTTCCTGTTTTAGCCTTTTTGATAGCTTCACACAGTTTCTTTATTGTTATAGACATGTTCTAAATTTGTATCTGATTCTCTGTAATCTTTGGTAAATTATGTTTATATAAATATTTATCTACTTTTTCTGCGGTACGTTTTTGACCTTTGTATAAAATAATATAAATACCTATGAAGCACTTTTTGCATATTTGATTTATCCTTTATTACAGTATTTCCTTCTTGTAATTTTAATATTACTTTCTTTTCTTTTTATATGCAATCATTTTTTTGGCTTATGTGCAAGTTCAGAATTTCATTGTTTTGCATAGATCATCTTTATTTCAATCTCTCTCATTCTTACCACAGACTGTTACCTTTGTAAAAGCTTAATTTGTTGAGTAATAGTTGTCATTCCTGGTTTTTTTTTTAATTCTTCTTCCTTTTTTTAAATTTCATTCCATCTCATTCTTGTAATCTGTCATTTAAAAATCTACTTTCAGATTAGCCTCAGACTTTTCTGGTATAACTTGTTTGTCTTCCAAGGGACTTAGTCCTTTTTTGAATATATATGGTAAGAGGCAAACACAGGTAATACTCCTGCCTCCTCTTTTCCTCATGACAACAGCCCTGTGAGGTGGGTTGGACTGAGAAGTCTCTGGCACTAAGTAACTCTCCAGTTGTCATGCCTAAGTAAGACCTAGAACTCAGAGTCTCCTGGTTTCTAGGCCGGCACCTTCACCACCATGCCAAACTGGCTTTCTTTTGTGTTGGCATAGCAAAGAAAACAGAAAACCAATCCAATCCAATTGCTTTTACAGAGATGGCATGCAAGTACTTTTATGTTGGCATCTTAACATCATAAAAACAAGTACAGGAAATATAAAACACACCTGTATAAAATCTAAGGATTCGTAAGTCCAGATATATTATCAAGGTGTAGGATTGAGGTGGTATATTATCTAGAGCAGTGGTTCTCAACCTTTTTAACGCCGCGACCCCAACCGGTCATAAGTTGAGGACTACCCAACCAGTTGTAAGTCGAGGACGACCCAACCGGTCGTATGTCGAGGACTTTCCCTGCCGGGGAGCGCCGTGCATGTGTGGTGCCACCCCCTGCGCTGGCTGAGGCGTAGCTGGCAAGCGGCAGAGACGGCGCAGGCCGACCACCGGCTGGGCCACAAGCTGGCCCAGCTCAAGGGAGGTAAGGCACCCGCTGGGCCCCACGTGCGCCAGCAACCCTCCCTGCACCCGCCGACCTCCCACCTCCCACCCTGGCCCTCTTTTACTTACATTTTTAGTAGTTGCTCATCAGGGAGGGGTGGAAACTTCCAGACAGCTCGCCTTCGCTGCAGACAACTTGCAGCACCGTTTGCAGAACGGGACTTTTGGCGGGCTCAGCAGAGCAGAGACAGCGTGGACAATTCCTATTGGCTTTTGAAAGCCAATAGAATTAGACTCTATTCAAGAGAGTCTATTCTATTGGCTTTCAAAAGCCAATAGAATAAAAGGGAGTAGCACAGCTAAGGAAAACGGGAAAAAAATGGCGGACTGCGTTGTTTGGCGACCCCCGTGAAATGGTCATTCGACCCCAAATGGGGTCCCGACCCACAGGTTGAGAACCGCTGATCTAGAGTCCCTGTGAGGAGTGGCAGATACAGGCTCAGGGGGCAAGGAATCTGGGGTTCCCAAAAAAGAACCATGTAGGTGTAGAAAGAAAAGCTGAGATGCAGAGAGAGAGAGAGAGAGAGAGAGAGAGAGAGAGAGAGAGAGACCGCTTCCTTAGCATTGAAAATATGAAGAAAATAGTAATTCTTCTTAACCTCAGTTATACCAGTCTCTGTGGTTTTAGAATGATCATGGTGTAAGACTCATAGTTCTTAAAGCAGATGGTCCTTTTTATACCAGTCTCTGTGGTTTTAGAATGATCATGGTGTAAGACTCATAGTTCTTAAAGCAGATGGTCCTTTTACTTCCCTCACGTCTGCTTCATTGTACTAGTTAATGAGGAATTGATTGCTGCCTACCAACTATGCTGGGTTCAACAATGCTTTTGACCAGAGAAAGCAGACCATGTACCACTAGATCAAGCTAACAATCATACTTCACTACCACTCTGAACCAATGACGGCCGCATGCTGCTGACTGCTAGCTTGAATAATTTTCAGTTAATTACAACAATTGTTCCCCAAAGGGAGAAGATCTTAACAGCAGAAGTTGAACAACTACCATAATATTTCAGTCATGACACAAACACTACCTTGTTTTCTGCTCCTTCAGGTTCTTGGGAAACTTATTACAAGGCTACAAAAAAAGGGTGCTGAATAGGTAGCATGATGGCAATATCAACTTAAACTCTGCTACAGCTGATGTAAAGAAAGAGAGAAGTCACTGTCATTATTGCTTTCCTGTCTGTGGTAGTCTTCTCCTCGCTAAGGCAGATAACGTTCAGTTTTTCTGTCCCAATAACAGAATGATAAATTGGATTATTTTGTGTTACCTCAGCATAGTATTACTAAAAAGATTCTGTTAGTGCCAGGAAAGGAGAAAGAATCTTTGTTCAATAATAAATCACATATTTGTACATCTACCCAAACAACCTATCGAGTGCCTTAAGTTTGATTCTAGAACATTCTTCATACCACAGATGGTGTAAAAGATATTTTTATTTTTTGTCTTTACAAAGGTGATGGGAAAAAATGCAGGGTCAACAATTCTGATTGACTGTATTTATTTATTTATTAAATTTATATGCCGCCCATCTCATCAGAAAATATTCTGGGCAGTTTACAAAGATTAAAACCAGTACACATTAAAATAATAAAAGAAAGAATAACAACAGTACTAAATACTAATACTCTGGCTTCATGAATAAAAATGGTTTTTGTTGAGTCCGTGGCGGGAAAACAGACACGAGAAGCAGCTGGAGTTCTCAGTTTCATTTATTCAGCGTTCAGCTTACAGGAAGATGGCTTCAGCCTCGCCCAAACGCCTCGCAGCCTCTTATATAGGCAACTCCCGGGTAAATGGGTTACTTTTCCCGCGCCAGCACCCGCGCATGCGCACGGCGCTGGCGACAGCCTGTCTGGTCCCGGGCAGCTTTGCACCTGCCGGGACTGCCTGCAAACGCCCGAGCCGTTTGCAAAGGCTCGGGACATAACACCCCTTTCCCCCGGGCTAAAACTACTACCAACATACAACATTTATTTTATATGACATTTTGCTCCCCAGTGCTCCCACTGATTACTGGCTTTTGCCTTGCCAGCAATGTTATGTAATCTTCTAGATACTTAGGAGATTTCTTTGCTCTCTGTGACCTTCTTAGCTCTGGGTTACTGGCATAAGTCCCCTGACTGGAGGGAGGCGTGAGCCTGTTCTCTCTATTGTGCCCTGGTGTCTTCCAAGGACTGTGCCCCGATGCCTGGCCTGCTTGCTTGCCCACCGGGCTCGTCAGGCCAGGGCTTCTGTTACTTTGTGACCTGGTGGACCTACCTAGCTGTAGACCCTCAGGCCCCTTGAAGTGATAGCCGCTGCTGGGCGTCTCTGTAGAACCTCCTAGGTCAGTCCAAGACCTGTCAGGAGGCTGTCCATTCCCTGAACCCCATTCTGTGTTCGGGCTCGTGTGGGTTTCTGTACTTTCCCAAAACTCAGGTGTTCCCTGATTTGTGCTAGGGTTGTTGTAGTCGGGACTTGGGTCCTCGACTAACTCTGTGTATGTTTGACCCCCTGTAGGATTTGGGGTAAGGTCAGGCCAACCTTGGGAATTGTGTGCCAGTTCTCTTGCGGGGAATGATTTGTTGGGATGCCCCCGGGTATCCTCCGTTGCTGGAGTGCTGTGTGATGTGTGTGGAAAGTGAGTATGCCCCCGGGGTGACTCCCTGGCTGGAGTAGGCGTGAGTGCCTGTTGTGTGGGTAAGCTCCATGACTTTCTTTTCGGAGCAATTGCAGAACCTTGGGACAAGCCATTTGTGGCTCCCTTAGTGGAGATGGGCAGTAGCTCTTGCCCTTCCCTTTGCTCCAAAGGGTCCCCCTCCCCCCCTGGAAAAGACCCAGGAGTCTCAGCAGAAAAGTCTTGCCTAGAGCGAAGTTGGTCGATGTGCCGACGCAGGACACGACCGTTGTCCAGGGCAACCTCGTAGGAGAGAGGACCTGTGATCCTGGACACAGAAGCGGGGACCCATGTATGACCAGGCCCGTAATTGCGAGCCCAAACCGGGGCACCCACAAGTAGTTGTCTAGGTGCCCTAGGATGTGAGGTAGATGAAGGCAGTCTGTCCGGATGCAACCGGTCAAGTCTAGTAGTAAGTTGGCGCCCCCAACGAAGTTCAGCTGGACTTCTCCCTGTAGAAGTGGATGGTGTGGTGCAATAAGAAAGGAGAAAGTCAGCCAACCTGTGATGCCAGTCCCCGTAGGTGAGTCTCTTCAATGCGTCCTTTGTGATGCGCACCATGCGTTCAGCCATACCGTTGGTGGACGGGTGGAAGGTGCAGACGTGGCATGACGAATCATGTTAGCCTGTAAGAAAGCTTGGAATTCGGAGGAAGTGAATTGAGGGCCGTTGTCAGACACAATGACGTCTGGGAGCCCGTGTGCAGCAAAAATCCCCCTCAGTACCTGAATAGTCTTTGCAGTGGTGGTGGAAGAGACAGGTACAACCTCAAGCCATTTTGAATGGCTGTCAACGAGGACCAAGAAGAACTGGCCCTGAAAGGGCCCAGCGTAGTCAATGTGCACCCTAGACCATGGGGACTGTGTTTCCTCCCATCTATGCACAGGAGCTTGGGGCATCTCTGGGCGAGATCGTTGGCACAGTGGCATGCGTGTACCTTAGCCTCAATATCTTTATCTAAAGCAGGCCACCACAAGTGGCTGCGTGCAAGAGCCTTCATACAAACAATGCCAGGATGACCCTCGTGGAGGGATTCTAAGACCCTAGTCCTCATTGAGGTGGGAATGACAACTCTGTTTCCCCAAAGAAGACAACCCTGAGAAAGGGACAGCTCGTTCCTTTTGGACCAGAAACTCTGAAACTCAGGACTAGGGCAGTGCTCAGGCCAACCAGACAAAACCCAGGAACGGACACGTGAAAGTGTGTGATCTGTACCTGTTTCAGCGGCAACATCCCTGGCACTAAGAGGGAGCTCGGGCAAGGCTTGGATTGATAGAATGTTGACAGCTGGCGCGGGGTCAGCTTCTACTACTGGCAGAGGCAACCTACTGAGGCCATCAGCATGGCCCATTTCTTTCCCAGGCTTGTGGATTAATGAAAAATCATATGCAGACAAAAAAATAGACCACCTAAGCATTCTAGGGGAAATGATGTGGGGAGTCTGCTTACGTGTGGTAAACAGTCCCAGCAGAGGCTTATGGTCAGTGAAGACCGTGAAATGCCTGCCATATAGAAAATCGTGGAATTTTTTAATTCCAGCAACAACAGCCAGAGCCTCCCTGTCTATCTGAGCGTAGTTGCGCTTGGCAGAAGACAGTGTTCTGGAGTAGTATGCAATAGGAACCTGAGTTCCATCAGACCTGAGGTGACTCAGGACAGCTCCAACCCCGTAGGGGGACGCATCACAAGCGATGCACACAGGGAGAGACTCGTTGAAATGTGCAAGAACACTGTTAGAAGTGAGCAAGGCCTTGACTTCTTTAAAGCAAGCCTCATGCGCTTGTGACCACAGCCACACAGCCTCTTTGTCTAGTAGCCTGTGAAGAGGCTCAGCTACACTAGCTTTATGTGGAAGAAAAGAATTGTAGAAATTCAGGAGGCCTAGGAAGGCCTGAAGTTCGGCCTTAGACTTTGGCCTGGGT
This sequence comes from Crotalus tigris, assembly GCF_016545835.1. NCBI lineage: Eukaryota > Metazoa > Chordata > Lepidosauria > Squamata > Viperidae > Crotalus > Crotalus tigris. The sequence goes on from NW_024096525.1 coordinate 59,885, forward strand.
GCATTCTAAAATAGCAGTTAGTTTGGATTCAGCAGGATGAATCCCAGCAGCATCAATTTTGAATCCCAGAAATTCAGTAGAAGGCACCCCAATCTTGCATTTGTCTTTTCTGAGCTTAAGGCCTGATTTCCTGAATCTTAACAGGACAGCCCTAAGCCTTTCAGCTAGAATGTGTGTGGAGTCTCCTGCAATCAAGACATCGTCAAAGTAGGGGCAGACCCTGTGTCTAGTTCCATAGATAATGGAACCCCTTGTAGCTTCACGTTGAGTGACAGCTTTTTCTTCATGGGCTTGTGTGTGCCTGTTCTACAGATGCTTCTTTGCGAAGCGCAAAAACCTACCCTATTCTGGCTGGGGAATCTGGTACCCTTCAGGCGTTCTTCTTGGGGTTGTGCCTTTCGTCGGCCCAGGCACACAGCTGCAATGTGCCCTTGTTTACCGCATGCCCGGCAGGTAGCGGAGCGGAACTTGCAGTCGGTTCTCCTGTGGCGACCTCCACAGCCGATGCACTTGAGCGGAGCCGAAGAGCTTCCCTTCTGGTTCTCTTCCTTCGCGGGGTGTAGACGGTCGACTTCCTCGTCCGGATCCTCCTCGGAGTTTCGTCGGACGTCTTCCTGGTGCACGGACGCACCCTCTGCACTGTTTCTGATCGGCCGCATGTTTTTGACGGCGCCGCCTGCTGCTTCTTCTGCGGTGACTTCCCTTAAGGCGTCTTGGAAGGATAATTCTTCCTTTGCGAAAAGTCTCTGTTGTAGCTCGCGATGCCTTAACCCGCACACGAATCGGTCCCTCAGTCGTTCCTCGAGGTCCTTGAACTCGCAGGGCTTGGCGGCCTTCCGTAACGCAGCGATGTATTCCTTGGCTGACTCACCGGACCGTTGATCCCTTTGTTCGAAGGTGTGGCGCCATGAGATAACGGACACCTTGGGATGGAAATGCTCCTTCAGCAGCTTCTTCAGGTCTGCGTAGCTTACAGACTCTACTGGGACAGGTGCTGCAAGGTTTCTGCGATTTCGAAGGCGTCTTGGCCGCAAACGCAAAGCAGGGTGGCCGCCTTCAAGCTATCTTCCCTCACTTGGTTTGCCTTGAAGTAGTTCTCCATTCTTGATACGTAGGACTCCCACCGCTCTGGATGTGAGACGTCGAATTCCGAAAGCCTTCCGAGTTTCGCCATCTTCGGATCTTCAGGAGACGGGTCTATCAGCCAGCCTACCCCCGAATGCGCACCGGATTGGCGGGCAGCTGCCGAGTCGACGCCGTTCCTCTTCCGCCGCTCAGGACTCCTTGGGTAAGCTTACACTTCGTCCTTTCCAGGTAGTGCAAGGCATCCCACCTTCGTCGCCAGTGTTGCGTCCTTGGCGGGAAAACAGACACGAGAAGCAGCCGGAGTTCTCAGGTTCTTTTATTCAGCGTTCAGCTTACAGGAAGATGGCTTCAGCTCAGCCCAAACGCCTCACAGCCTCTTATATAGGCAACTCCCGGGTAAATGGGTTACTTTTCCCGCGCCAGCACCCGCGCATGCGCACGGCGCTGGCGACAGCCTGTCTGGTCCCGGGCAGCTTTGCACCTGCCCGGGACTGCCTGCAAACGCCCGAGCCGTTTGCAAGGCTCGGGACATAACAGTTTTCCCTGTGGGAGATCCTGCTATTACTTGTCAAAATGATAAGGAAACATACAAATTGATTAAGCAATATATGTCACTGCAAGATTATATTGAGTTCATAGTCCAGTGATGTATCCACCAATAGGAGGAACAGGAGCAATCTGAGCATTATATCACTGCATTGGTGATGCATGGAACCATTTAAATTCTAGAACATCTACAAACAAGTTCAGCCTCTCAAGATAAAGCCAGTTATACAGCTGCCGCATAGACTGTTTTACTTTGAACAAAAAATAAATAAAAATGACAGATCAGATAAAAAATAAACTGGAAAGGGAAATTGGAGTATCAGATCTTTCAAAAACTTGAGTTTTATCCAAACAGCAATATTAGTTATAATAATATAATTTAATATTATTAATATTAGCAGTCTGTTGTAATAACTAAAGTGCTGGCATAGAAACCAGGAAACTGTGAATTCTAATCTTGCCTTAGGCATGAAAGCCTGCTGAGTGACTTTGGGCCTGTCGCTTTCTCTCAGCCCAACCCACCTCATAGGGCTGTTGTTGTGGGGAAAATAGGAGGAAGAAGTATTATGTATATTTGTCACCTTGAGTTATTTATAAAATAATAAAGGTGAGATCAAACTCTACAAAATAATATATGAAATAAATTAGTCATTTGTTTAGGATGCATATCGTTGAAATGTGGAAAAGAAAAAGAAAAGAAAAGAAAGGTCATTCTGTACTTCTGTTCATTCATACATAAAATTTATTCCTAAAAAGATTGAGGATGGGAGCTTAAAACTTTACAAATGAACTTTTGTACTCCTAATTCTAAAAAAATTATCATCTCCCAGATCAAGAGCAACCAGCAGGATTTCTCCCCCTTATGAAAAGCATTGATTGGCCATTTCTTCCTGATTATTAGATCAAAAAGTCTTTTGATCAAATCAAGCCAAGCTTTATGTTAAAATAAAGAACCCCAGCAGAAAATGGAAGGAATAGTACACCTTGAATATTTAATGATAAGTTCCTTGAATGAAGAAGGTAACACTGGAATGATTATCAATACTATCAGCCAACTTCTCTTTTCTTCCTGAGCTGTGGTAGCTTTGCTTTGGGAAAAGCATTATGACAGTTGAAGATGATGAATGATCAAAAATCATCTCAGGTCTTTCTTGTGTTCTTCACAGACATAGATGTAGATCAGGGGTGTCAAACTGCTGGCCCACGGGCCAGTTTCATCATACTGAAGCCACACCCACCCGATTGCTGGCAATGCAAAAAGAGTCGCGATATGTCGCGACACGTCACATGACATGGCGAGTTTGACACCCGTGATGTAGATTGATAAACTATTACAGGTAGTCCTTGACTTACAATTGCAATTGCACCTGAAATTTTGATCCCAAGTTGTGATGGTTATAAGTGGAGGCACTCATGTGACCAGATCTGATTTTACAACTGTTTTTATGGCAGTCATTAAACGAATCATGCAGTAGTAGGTCCAAATCACACAGTTGTGAATCAGAATGCATTCTCTCAAATAAGCAGGTTTTTTTTTTTTTTTGGAAACCAGTCACAAATTCCAGCCATGTACTATAGGATGCTGCAACCAGTCATAAATGTGAACTGGCTGCCAACTGCCTGAAATGAGGTTAAGTGATGGGTGTGTGTGTGTGTGATATTTTACAATGGTTGGAAGTGCTTCCTGGCCATAAGTCACGTCTTCTGAGGCTATTGTAACTCCAACCGTTAAATGACCAGTTGTAAATTGAGGACTATCTATACTAACAATATAAATGGACATATATTTCTTTAGAAGTATTATGGATTTGCATCTTACAAATTTCATTGCATTAATCTGAATATCTTTTGTGTAATAAGTTAAAATTGTGTTATCATACTATCAAGGTATATTAGGTGTGGTGAATTTTTGCAATATGTATATTGTATTGACTTTGAGGCAAGGATATGCCAAACTAGGAGTTTAATGTTGAAATTATAGTCTCAAGTATGATCAGATTTAAAGTATGTTACTTAGCTAGTCCATACTCCGCAGGTGTATGCTATTGTTACAACATCGACTTCAGTGGGTGTATCACCGTTGAAGGTGTGTGTTGGTTCACAAGAATAATTTTGCATCATGACTTCTGCATTAATATTCAAACTAATCTTCAGTGGCTTCGGGCAATATAGTGGAGAGTGGGGAGACTGGATGTTGATTATGCAATCATTTTGATTTTCTGTAGGAACTGCAGTAGTCAGTTTTATCAGCAATATATATGTTTTCTGAAGTTTTCTGTATGTAGGTCTTTGGTTATTCAGGTTTTCTCCTGCATAAAATTGGAAGTGTCTTGGCTACGTTTTGACGAAGTCCCATTCATCATCTTCAGGCTGGTGTTTTCGGCTTCGTGCTTCTATATATATGTACACACACACACACACACACACACACACACAAACACACACACATTTACTGGGTTTTGATTTTGAAATTACATAAGAATTGCAATATACTTTTATGTGATAGGCACAAATTTATGAGATCATCTGTCAGCCATGAGTTATACGTGAATGGCCTGAAGTTTTATTCTATAGGAGATGGGGATTATTTATGTTTCTTATATATGTGTGTATGTATGTATGTATATATATATATAAAAATGACACTAAAAATCGAAGAATAGTGCTTCCTGGGTATATACATTTCAATAAAAAGGCGATCACCAGGAGATAAAACAACACAGTTTTAATAAATAAGACCAAGCTTTCGATGGCTAAGTGTCTGCCATTATCGTCAGGGTATAAACCAACCAGTGAGGTAACCTGCTTATGAATACAGCCGCGCCCGCACTCTGCGCATGGATCTCGTGACGGGTCCCAGCCGACTGATTCTTGTTTCACTTACAGCATTTGATGATTCCTTCTTGTGGCCCTTGGGAAATACACGTTGCCTTCTTGACTTGAGAACAAAAGGGAATGGGGAGGTGGGCAGCTACGTAAATGTAAGCAAGGGCCACAAGCAGGAATCATCAAATGCTGTAAGTGAAGCAAGAATCAGTCAGCTGGGACCCGTCACGAGATCCATGCGCAGAGTGTAGGTGCGGCTGTATTCATAAGCAGGTTTCCTCACTGGTTGGTTTATACCCTGACGATGATGGCAGACTCTTAGCCATCGAAATTTTGGTCTTATTTATTGAAACCATGTTGTTTTATCTCCTGGTGATCGCCTTTTTATTGAAATATATACATACATACATACATACATACATACATACATACATACACATACATACATACACATATATACACACATATATATTTTGTAACTTTTGTAAATATATTGTATATATTTACAAAACTTGTTATTTAAGTCAAGTTACTATTGAACATTTAGACACATTTCAGGGCACTTTTGTATCCTAGGGAAATAAAAAGATACACAAATATATCTAGTTAAAACACTAGCTATATCAAGATATCACTATTAAAATGAAGAACCTTTAAATGGAATTGAAATATTAAGTGGCAAATTAAAATGGTACATTAACAGATTTTAAGATTAATAAACAGAAAATGAAGATATTAACAAAAATGTGAAAATAGAAGATAAACAGAACTGATTAATAAAATGAGTTTTAAGATTGGGAAGGTAAAGTATCTGTCACTATGACAAATATGAACTATATGTTATTTCAAAATAACTATGTTAAGACATGGTATGAAATTAAGTATATTAAGACTGGAAAAATTACAACTTGTCTTTGCTGGAGAAAATTTTTGTGATAAAAAAAATCAGTACCGGTATCTTGCCTAGCGTGAGGTTTTTGTTTCAGACAATACTTGTTTTGTCAACTAATGCATCATTTAAACAGTGGCAGAAAGATATATCTAAATTTGTCTGGTAGAAGAAAAAAACAATCAGTTAAATATAAGTTGTCACAGATGCAAAGGAAAGAGAAGGGTTGGGTTTACCTGATTTGAAATTATATTTTGCAATTTGTTTGATTTGAAGAAAGGAGTGGATGTTGCTGACAAATAAATCATTTATAATTAGAAGGACATGACCTGAAATTTGTGGGCCATGGATAATATGGATATGATAAAGTCAAAGTTAATATGGATTTCAAAAATCATTAGACATGTGATATTGAGAATACTGCAATAGATACAAATCCAGGTTATGCCTAAAACCACCTTTATATATCTCCACATGAAGCATTTATGGACAAGAAATAACAGGCAAACACATTCAAGAGGAAATGTAAAATAAAATCAGGAGAAGAACTTGTGGCTGAATCAAACAGTTGTCAATGGTTCTCTTATTTACAATTTTTTTATATTCCATTCAATCATATCTGATTCTTGGAGACTGCCTGGATAAGTCTCTGCAGTTTTCTTGGTGAGGTTTTTCAGAAGCAGTTTGTCATTGCCTCCTTCCTAGGATTGAAAGAGAGTGACTGGCCCAAGGTTACCCAAGGTGGCTGTGTGCCTAAAGCAGCAGTAGAATTGACCGACTCCTGTTTTTAGCCTGATGCATTAAACACTACACGAAATTGCCTTTCTTACAATTATTATAAAGAATTATACTAGACAAAAGAATTCATGTTTTTGAACACTTTTAGAAAGGTTTGAAATGGAATTGTGTAACTTTAATAAAGTTAGTAAATGTATTAACTTTTATTGACATTTGAAACAGAAGAACAAGTGGAGTGTATGATAAACTATGGTAAAGTTTTTGGTTATAATATACTGACGGAATAGTGAGAAAATTTGTGGCTGAAAGGATTGAAATGTGTATTGTGTTATTATCTTAAAGAAGTTTTTTTTAAAAAATTATGTACCATTGGTATATGTCATCAGAGAAATTGTCTAGAAATATAACAGCACTTCAAATTTATGTTGTAAATGTGAACAAGAAAGGACATTTTATTATGTTTGGTGTATGTGTCTAAAAGCTAGAAAATTCTGGATTCGAATACATTGATCCAGAAGATTTTAAAGATTAATATAGAATTGAAACCTAAAGTTTTTCTTTTGGGATTGATGGACAAACAGTTGGGAAAAGGTCATGGAATTTTATATTTGTGCATGATAACCATAGCAAGATTATTTAATACACAAAAATGGAAAAGTTCTATTTCTATTTTACCCCCTCCCCCTTTTAAAATGATGTCATTATTAAAATGGTACCCCCAAAGTGCATTGAAAAATTGTGTTCCTTCTCTAAAATACAAACTGAAATGGAGAATGTGGATCTCCACTAAGAGAATATTTATCTCACAGTAGTGACAGCCCTATTTTCTGCATTTTACAATATCCTCCCATTTCCTCAGAGTGGTAGGATACATAGTAGAACCAGTAGAGTAGATTTAGCATTAAGGCAATGAATAGAGGAAGCTGGTGTAGGCTGTTTAAAGATAAGAATGAAAAGCAGCTTTACAGTTAAACCTGGAGATAGATTGGAAACCAAGCAAATGCCACAATATTGGAAGTTTATAATCCACAAGCTCCAGTTAACACTTTGTCAGCTCAGGGGCTGCCACAAAGAAGAGGGAATCAAACTCTTCTCCAAAGCACCTGAAGACAGGACAAGAAGCAACGGATGGAAACTAACCAAGGAGAGAAGCAACCTGGAACTAAGGAGAAATTTCTTGACAGTCAGAACAATTAATCAGTGGAACAACCTGTCTCCAGAAGTTGTGAATGCTCCAACACTGGAAGTTTTAAAGAAGAGACTGGACAACCATTTGTCTGAAATGGTATATATTCTGTCCCAGACTACTTCTTTGAGTTTTTCTACGTTCTGCGTAGTGTCATCTTTGATGGTGTCCAGCCACCCTGTTCTTTGGCAGCCTGGTTTCCTTTTGCCTCCAGCTCTTAAAAATATAATTGCTTTCTCTAGTGAATTCCCCCCTATGAGCTGGCCAAAGTAAGTGAGACGCAGTTTCATGATTTTACCTTTTAGTGATGTGTCTAGTGTTATGCACTCCAGTACTTGCTTGTTGGTCACCTTTGCTGTCCAAGGAATATGCAGGAAGCTTCTCCAGCAGCACAGTTCAAATGAGTTGATTTTCTTCCTCTCTTGCTTAACCCATCCAATATATGGACTTTATTGATAGATTATAAACCTGTTGAAAACATTAAAAGGTAAAGCCCCTCCATCAATTATTAGTAAATAGATCAGATTAGATATAAGAACACATCCATGGAAAAGCTGCCATCAAAATTAATGTAAACAATTTAAAATAAAAGATTAAATGCCTGAGAGAAGATGAATGAGATATGGGCACTCTAGGGTTAGCATTTCACAAATGCAACCTCATAGCAAAGAAGATGACCTTTCTTGTAGCAACCAAGATAATTTTACTTGATGACATGGAGTAAAGCCACCAGGAATGATAAACAATTATTGAGCTGGTATATATATATATATATGGGAGAAGATGCTCCTGAAGACATTTTTTCCCTCTATATTATTCAGGTCTTTAAAAAGCAACATCAGAACATAAGCCCCTTGAAGTTCTGTGAACCTATACATTAAATATGCATAAGATTGTGCCTTAAATATCTATAATAGTAAATATCCATAAATATTATGTTCATTGCATAAAAAGATCCTGTCAAAATACATGTTTGTTTATATGGGTTTTCTTGTCTCCTCATGGCTTCTCTTCTCTTTAAAAAGTCAGAACTGTGATACTTATACACTGATGTGGATCACATATCATTTGCCTGTCTATTGAGAAGTAAATACTATTATGGGGTGTATGGAGTGGTCAGGGAGGGGTAGTACCTCTGGTGTAGGGCATGTCGTGCCTCTTTAGGGCAGCTCTTACACCTTTGGTCCCCACCTGACACTCAGCTCTCACCTGTGGCTCCTAATAGCTGTAACATGCGCAGCGGCCACACCGGGGCAACAGCTTCGACAGGCTGGCTAAACCAGATTGAGAGTAGCCATTGTGATTTTGACACTCGGTGAGTAAGGGATTTGTTTATCCCGAGCATGTGAAGACAGACTCTGGCGGATTGAGCAGATGAGATCTATTAAGATAGAACCAACGGTCATGAAGGAAGTTTCTGCAAGCGACGTGGTACGCTGAGAGCACGGCAAGACACGAAAGATGCCCTGGTCAACCACTGCGCCCAGCCCATCTCCAACTGTCTGACTTTTGTCCTGCCATTGGAATAAGATGGAATCTGGGAAGAGAGAGTGAGGCTGACTATGCGCACCTCTCCCTCACTTAAATCCAATCCACACGCAAGTCTTGACATCTTGACTTTCCCTAATTCCGACAAATCTTAAAGTCCTGTGGCGATAGGCGAGCGAAGAAGCACCAGGTGTGGAATCACTGGGAGCTGTGGACGCGGACCTGCACACAGGCGGCTCAGGTCTAATGGTCGCTTCTTGCTGATGAAGCAACAGCTGGATTCGGCGTCTATTTGAGCAACTGATCAGCCCTCTTTAGGATCACACTGCTCACCTCCGTAGTATGAGGAAGGGGCTAGAAAATATGCCCTAAAGATTGTTGCTTCCTTCAAACCCTGTCCAGCCTACCGTGGTTGGAGGGGATCCCATTTCATGCGGTCAAAATACAAAATTTAAGATGAAACACAAGGTGTTACCACTTATTATTGGTACATGGAACATATGTACGCTTCAAGACAATCCATTAGCAGATCGCCCAGAAAGAAGAACAGCTCTGGTAGCCAGAGAACTTGCAAGATTTAACATTGACATTGCAGCCCTGTGTGAAACTCGTCTAGCCAATGAAGGTCAGCTCACAGAAACAGGAGGCGGTTACACATTTTTTTGGGTGTGGACGTAGCAGTGACCAACATCGTGAGTCTGGAATTGGCTTAGTGGTTAAGAACCATCTTGTTCACCAACTTGCCAGTCTTCCTAAGGGTGTGAATGATCGACTCATGACACTGCATCTCCCAATACTAAGTGGAAAGCAAGTCACATTGATCCGTGCCTACGCACCCACAATGACAAATCCAGATGAAGTAAAGGACAAGTTTTATGAAGATCTTGATGCCCTACTTTCATCCATGAAGCGCACCAATAGGCTGATTTTACTTGGCGACTTCAGCGCGAGAGTGGGGTCCGATCATTTTACCTGGGATGGCGTTATTGGTAAAAATGGAATTGGTATGTGTAATAGCAATGGTCTGTTACTATTGAAGACATGTGCTGCTCATGACCTGGTCATTACTAATACCATCTTTCACCTGCCTACTCATAGAAAGACATTCTGGATGCACCCACACTCTAGGCACTGGCATCTCATTGATTATGTCATTGTGCAGAGGAAAGACATGCAAGATGTAAGAGTAACTAAGGCTATGCCAAGTGCTGACTCCTGGACTGACCATAGACTCCACATTTCCAAGTTAAATATTCACATCAAGCCAAAGAATTGTCCACAGGGAAACAGAGTTGTGATGAAAAAGATCAACGTCAGTACACTGGAAAACCCCGATGTAGTAGCTTCATTAGTAAAAGATCTTGACGATCAACTCCTGGAGCTGCAAATACAGGAAAATGCTGAGAAGGACTGGGAATGTTTCCGGGACATCTTGCACTCTTCTGCACTTAAGGATCTTGGACCTTGATATAGGAAGCAGCAGGACTGGTTTGATGAAAACGATGAAGAGATTAAGGCCTTGCTTGCTGAAAAACACCATCTCTACCGTGCTCATCAGAATGACCTGTCATCAACTGCAAAGAAAAATGCTTTTATAAACACTCACAGGATTGTACAGAGCAAGCTCCGCAAGATGCAGGACTCCTGGTTGAGTGCCAAAGCAGATGAAATCCAGAGGTTTGCTGATAGAGGCGATGTCAAACGATTCTATGAAGCCCTTAGATCCCTGTATGGACCTCAGCCCTTAGGAATCTCTCCTTTATTGGATTTGAGTGGTGCAACTCTTATCACTGAGAAGACCCTGATTTTACAGCGTTGGGCTGAGCATTTCCACTTTGTGCTGAACCGCCCATCCACCATCAGTAATGAGGCGATTGACAGGATATCCCAGGTAGATATCAACTATAGCCTGGATGCCCTACTATCAGAGGCTGAAACCTCACAGGCCATCAGTCAGTGTTCCAGTGGTAAGGCGCCAGGATCTGACGCAATCCCAGTGGAAGTCTATAAGGCTGGTGGTGCTTGTTGAAAAACTTACCCAGTTGTTCTGATCTTTCTGAAAACAAGGTTCCATTCCCCAGGAAGTGAAAGACGCATCCATCGTGCACCTCTACAAGAGGAAAGGAAATAGACAAGTCTGCGATAATTATAGAGGGATATCACTTCTCTCTGTTGCAGGCAAGATCTTTGCACGAGTGTTGCTAAATTACCTGATTGGCCATCTGGAACAGGGTATATTACCTGAGACACAATGTGGTTTCCGCAAAGAGCATGGCACGGTGGACATGAACTTTGCAGCTCGACAGCTCCAGGAGAAATGTCAGGACCAGAATCGTGAACTATACACCACCTTTGTGGATCTCACCAAAGCTTTTCACATAGTTAGTCGTGAAGGATTATGGCGCATTATGTCAAAGTTTGGGTGCCCTGACAGATTTATTCTGACGGTATGGCAGTTCCATGATGGCATGGCGGCTTGTGTTCTGAGTAACAGTGGAGCCTCAGAGGCCTTCCCTGTCACTAACGGCGTTAAGCAAGGCTGTGTGCTGGCACCAACCCTGTTCAGCATGATGTTTTCAGCCATGCTGTCAGACGCCTTTCAGAACAGCTCAGAGGGAGTTAATCTGAGGTACAGAACTGATGGGAAATTGTTCAACCTGCGAAGACTTCAGGCTGTCACCAAGGTAAAGGAGACTGTGCTACGAGATCTCCTCTTTGCTGATGACTGCACTCTTAATGCAGGATCGGAGCAGGAAATGCAAGCCAGCATGGACAAAGTCGCAACCGCTTGTGACAACTTTGGCCTCTTCATCAACATGAAGAAAACTGAAGTGATGTACCAGCCAGTTCCAAAAGCCCAATATCAAGAGCCTACCATCACAGTAAAGGGACAAAAGCTGCAAGCAGTGGACCAACTTACGTATCTTGGTAGTACCCTCTCCCATGCAGTGACAATTGACAATGAGGTCAACTGTAGAATTGCTAAGGCAAGTTCTGCATTTGGCAGATTGCGGACTAATGTGTGGGACCGCTGTGGAATAAGCCTTGATACTAAGCTTCAAGTTTACCAGGCAGCAGTGCTAACTACCCTGATGTATGCTAGTGAGACCTGGACAGTGTACAGGAGGCACGTTAGGCAACTGAACTACTTCCACATGACTTGCCTTTGTAGAATTCTGAGGATCCGGTGGCAGGATAAGATACAAGGCACAGATGTCCTCTCCAGAGCAGACTTATCATCAATTTACACTCTGTTGATGAAAGCCCAGATGCGCTGGGCAGGCCATGTTGTAAGGATGCCAGATCATCGCATCCCTAAACAGCTCTTCTATGGTGAGCTGTCTCAAGGAAAACGATTGCACGGGGGACAAAAGAAGCGATACAAAGACACGCTGAAAGCCTCTCTCAAGTCCCTGGATATTAACACCATCTCTTGGGAACTTCTGGCACATGATCGACCGACATGGTGCACCTTGGTGTACCAGGGTTGCCAGACATATGAACACAGAAGGACAATCTTGGCACAAGAGAAGCGAGCACTCCGCAAAGCGAGAGCTGTAAATGCTGAAGTAACACTGTCTACATTTGTTTGTTCAGTATGTGGTAGAACATTCCGTGCTAACATCGGTCTTATCAGCCACCTACGGACACATCGTTGATGGCCCATAATCTACAAGATGTCAAGGTCCTCATCGAAATCGATGGACAAACAACAACACAAATACTATTATGCAGATGTTTTGGACAATAACCTCCACTATCTCTGATTATTGGCCCCACCGGGTATAAAGTAATCCAAAGCTTTGGTGGTATCAGGCTTTCCATCTGATTAAAATGAAGCTTATAACAATGTGATCAGGTGTACTCTTATCAATACTGTCCTGTGATTGACTCACACTTTTAATTAATGGTAAGAAGAAAGGTTGCTTCCAGTGTGCTTGCCTGAGCAGTGCATTACTTGCTTGATAAATGGCAGGCCACAAACTAACAGCCTCCTCGCTCTGACCTTAATAAAATAATTGCTTACTGCTTTCATCTATGGCATGGCTTCTGCCTTCCTGCTAAGGGCTTAACAAGGTGAACAATCTGTGCTAGAAGGTAATTCTTGTAGTTTTTCCACTGTTTGACGCCTCTGTTCTTGGGATGAGCCTTCTAAAGAATGGGGCAAAGAGTCTGAAGATCCACCCAAGAAAGGAAACCCCTTTATGAGCTGGGTGCCATGCCAAAACTTTCTTGCTGCTCTTTTTGCAGCTGATTGGGGGGGGGAGATCTTTCCCCCATTAAGATGTTGTTTTTAGTTGCGAAGTCATGTCCGACCCATTGCAGCCCCATGGACAATGTTCCTCCAGGCCTTCCTGACCTCTACCATCTTCTGGAGTCCATTTAAGCTCACGCCTACTGCTTCAGTGACTCCATCCAGCCACCTCGTTCTCTATTGTCCCCTTCTTCTATTGCCCTCAATCTTTCCCAGCATTAGGCTCTTCTCCAGTGAATTCTTCCTTCTCATTACGTAGCCAAAGTACTTGAGTTTCAACTTCAGGATCTGCCCCCACTAAGTACCCAGATTTAATTAATAAACTTTTATTGATTTTAAATATCCTGGCATCTTCTGTCGATCATTCATTTTCTGGTATCCGACCCAGGGCTGCTTTAGCCAGCAACAAATACTTACTGTACAAGAGACCACATTAAATTTAATGCTCTGAATAGATTGTGTAGTTTGCTTATTGTTTATATCCTGCCTTTATTATTTTTATTTCAAGGCAGCAAGCATACAGAATACAGGTAGTCCGTGACTTATAACCATTTGTTTAGTGACTTAGAAAGTTACAATGGTACTGAAAAAAAGGGATGTATGTCCTCACATTCCCTAGTCACATGATCAGAATTTGAGGGCATGGAAATTAACATGTACTTACAACAGTTGCAGCTTCCTGGGGTCATGTGATCACCATTCGTGACCTTCCCAGCTGATTTCTGAGCAAACATAGTCAATGGGGGGAAGCCAGATTTGCTCCATGACAGTGTAATTCACTTAAATTCTGGTCCCAATTGTGCTCATAAGTTGAAACTACCTGTATGTTCTCCTCCTACTGTCCCCAGCACCACAAACCTGTGTAGCGAGTTGGGCTGACAAGAGAATGACTGCCCCAAGGTCACTCAGTCAGCTCTTAAACTTAAGGCAGGACTAGAACTCTCAATCTCCTGGCTTCAAGGCCAGCATCTTAACCACTAGATCCATCCGTTTCTCCCATTCATTTCTTATAGGACTTGTACAGTGTTTTGAACTACTTCAGGATTTAGTTCTGAATTATCTGGGATGATTTTCACAATGCTGTTTATTTGGGGAAAATAGTATTTTATTTCCTATTCTGTTTGAGTGAAAATTGTGGAAAGAGCAACAATCTCTTCTAAATGGCAAAATGTTTCCCAGTTGGTAAGAATTATTTTGTTTTCTGCCTCTTGAACCAAAACAAATATAACTTTTCGCACAGTGATTTAGATTTCTGTTTCTATCATCTTTTCTATATGCATTATTTAGAATTTATTTTCCTTCATTTTCATAACCCCCATATCAACATGCAACTATGACTGCAGCTTCTGATAGAAACTTCCTGCCCTGATTTGTTGATGTCACATTTGGTGTGTGTGTGTGTGTGTGTGTGTGTGTGTGTGTGTGTGTGTGTGAGAGAGAGAGAGAGAGAGAGAGAGAGAGAGAGAGAGAGAGAGAGAATGAGAGAGAGAGAGAGATTTAAAATAATAGTGGTACTGATGCATGATGAAATGCAGGATGCTTTCAACTGCCTGTACTGAAAAGTTTGCGATGAGAACTATTAGAGCCAAAGCTACACTACAAGGTCAAAAAAAAACCCCTCAAAAAACAAAACAAAACAAAACAAAACAAAACAAAAACACCCCAGGAGGCTATAGCAGTTCACTTTTGTATCATTTACAGATATGTCTAGACCAGTGATTCTCAACCTTTCTAATGCTGTGACCCCGAGGTGGCGCAGCAGTTAAGAGTGCAGTACTGCAGGCCACTTTAGCTGACTGTGTTCAGCAGGTCAGCGGTTCAAATCTCACCGGCTCAAGGTTGACTCAGCCTTCCATCCTTCTGGGGTAGGTAAAATGAGGACCCAGATTGTTGGGGGCAATGTAAATATATATATATATATATATACATTGCTTACTGGTGTACACCGCTTAGAGAGTGCTTGCACTTAAAGCGGTATATAAGTCAAATAAATAAATAAATACATAAAATACAGTTCCCCATGTTGTGGTGACCCCCAAGTGGGTGTGGCCACCAATAAGAGGGAGTAGGACAGCTAGGGAAAAGGGGAAAAAATGGTGGACAGCATGGTTTGGCGACCCCCGTGAAATGGTCATTTGACCCCAAATGGGGTCCTGACCCACAGGTTGAGAACCACTGGTCTAGACCAGTGGTTCTTAACCTTTTTGAACAAATTGCCCCCTTGAGCCAATGAGGAAGTTGTCATCGCCCCCTCCCCCAACATAACCTCTCAATCACAACATAGGAAATAATTCTTCAATTTATGCAAACACTTTTTTTGTTTTCTTTAAAATTGTCATCAGGACATATCGATGCAAATAATTTATTTCCAGTCTTTTCCCCATATCTCCCATATTCTGGCCAATGGCGCACCACTGTATGGGTAGAGGCTGCTGCACAACACGCATGAAGATAAGCAATGCCTATTTACATATATACAGCGTTCTGTACTGAAGCTAGCTGGAGGAACATTTGAAAACACAATTCAATTCGATCTGATGTTTTTGTACGACAGATATACAGCGATTCACTGTACGAAAAAGTCTCAAAAGTGTCCCCAAAACGTCTCGCTCCATCGCCCCCATATCGACCCCTTTTCGTTCCTTTGCCCTCGCGTCGCCCCTTTTCGTTCCATCCCGCCCCCCTGAAAAATGAAATCGCCCCCTGGGGGGCAATATCGCCCAGGTTAAGAACCACTGGTCTAGACTCTAGGAAGTCATCAAACTCCAGTAGACAAAAGTTATTATAACTAAGGAAATAGAGCACTGGCCAGATGTTCTTTAATATTGTTTAGATGGGTTGGAAGGATGAAAAGGAATTGAACTCTGATTGGCTCGTGATGTGAGTGTTGGACTTGCAACTATTTAGTCCATATTACAGTACTCAGTTCATATTGTATCAAGGAGAGAAGCAAGCTAGAATTAAGGAGAAATTTCCTGACAGTTAGAACAATTAATCATTGGAACAACTTGTCTCCAGAAGCTGTGGGTGCTCAAACAGAGGCAGTTTTTAAGAAGAGATTGGACAGCCATTCATCTGAAATGGTAGGGTCTTCTGCCTGAGCAGTGGGTTGGACTAGAACAGCAGTTCTCAACCTGTGGGTCAGGACCCCATTTGGGGTCAAACAACCATTTCATAGGGGTCGCCAAACAATGCAGTCCACCATTTTCCCCCCTTTTCCTTACTCCCTTTTATTCTATTGGGTTTTGAAAGCCAACAGAATAGACTCTCTTGAATAGAGTCTAATTCTATTGGCTTTCAAAAGCCAATAGGAATTGTCCAGGCTGTCTCTGCCCTGCTGAGCCCGGCAAAAGTCCCATTCTGCAAACGGTGCTGCAAGTTGTCTGCAGCGAAGGCGAGCTGTCTGGAAGTTTCCACCCCTCCCTGCTGAGCAACTACTAAAAATGTAAGTAAAAGAGGGCCAGGGGTGGGAGGCCGGCGGATTGCTGGTGCACGTGGGGTCCGGCGGGTGCCTTACTTCCCTTGGGCTGGGCCAGCTGGTGGCCCAGCTGGTGGTTGCCCCTTGCCAGCTACGCCTTGGCCGGTGCAGGGGGTGGCACCACACATGTGCGGCGCTCCCGGGCAGGGAAAGTCCTCGACTTACGACCGGTTGGGTAGTCCTCAACTTATGACTGGTTGGGTAGTCCTTGACTTACGACCAGTTGAGTAGTCCTCAACTTATGACTAGTTGAGTAGTCCTCGACTTACGACCGGTTGGGGGTTGCGGCATTAAAAAGGTTGAGAACCATTGGACTAGAAGACCTCCAAGGTTCTTTCCAGTTTTGTTATTATCGGCAAACAATAAAAATGATCGGCACTCAGCTAGGTGCAGCTTCTGGGTGCAACTTTTGCCAGCCTATACTGCACAAACGAGTTCAGTTTTTCAAAGCTTTGCAAAAGCTTGTCACTTTCACATTTTAAATTATACATAGCCTCCAGTCGCTCTATGAGGATATATAAATACAAAACCTCGATGTACATGGGGATGCTTTAGGAGAAGAGGCCAGCCTGCTGAAGGTCTGAAATCTCCCAAGCACGTCGAAGAGCTTCTTTGATCACAGATTTTAATCACGACCATCTTTTACGTTCGGTGCATTTCCTTCTCATAATTGCACGTTCTCCGTTCTCTTCGTATGTTCCAATCTCTTGTGCTTATCGGTAGATATGGGGCAGGGGTAGGCAACCTCGGCTCTTTTATGACTCATGGACTTCAACTCCCAGAATTCCTGAGCCAGCATAGCTCTGGGAGTTGAAGTCCATGAGTCATAAAAGAGCCGAGGTTGCCCACCCCTTATTTGGGGAAATGGGGGGGGGAGAAAGCGCGGAAGCCCCCGTTCTTTTATCAGAGCAACACCGCAGCGCGCGCAGCTCCGAACTGAATGAAGCGAACCTACAGGCGACCGCAGCCCGCGCTGAACTGAATGTAGCCCCCAAGTAGGATTGGTTGAGTGTGTGCTTATCCCCCACCCCTCCGCGCGCCTGATACTTCGCTGGCGCCTGATTCGCCCGCCTAAATACGTCTTTCAAGCAACGGGAACCGGCCGTCATCCCCTTTTCCGGGTTGGCCACGGTCAGAAGCGGGCCTCGCCGCTTGCCAATCAAACGACAATCCAATCAGAAGCGGCGTAGCTTCAGCCATGGAGTTAACCAATCATCTGCAAGTTGCTTGTCAGTGACGAGATTCAAACGCCGGGAAACGGCACCTCCACCACGATCCCTTCAGGTGACGAGGAGTGTTAATAACACGAACGTGGTGAGTTGCTCAATAAATGGCTCTTCCCCTTCGGGCCTCGGTGGAGTCTTGCTCCGTTAGTGATAGGCCTCCTCTGAAAGCGAGCGCGGTGCCTTCGATGCCCTTCTGGCTTGCGGGCCTCTTCGACGGCCGGGCCTTTCTCACCAGGTTCCCTCCAGCTGGGAGGCGTTTTCGCACGTCTCTGTCCGTTTTACTGCTTTTTCCGTCCCCTCTTGAGTTGCTGCCCTTCTCGGTATATTCATTTCATTTCCCCTTCCTCGACTGCCCACCTCGCCTCCCGGGTTTTGGTTTTGACGGAAGGCCGAGCTTCCCTACTCGCCGTTTGGGTTCCGCTGATCTCTGAGCAAGATCCTGATTTCCAAATCCTCACCATAAAAAAGGGGTTGGTCAACCAACTAGTGGTGGGATTCAGCCGGTTTGCACCACTTCGGCAGAACCGGTAGCTAATTATTTGTTGCCCAGGCCCTGAATGGACTTCCAGAAGCGGCATCCACACAGAGAACCGGTTGTTCCCATATTTAAATCCCACTACTGCAACCAACCCTTTACAGACAAGGCCAGAACACATTCAAAAGGATCAGGGAGCCAGAGTGAGGCATGAAGTGCTGCGCTCAGACGTCCAGTTTTTTTTGGGGGAAAAAGTGCTCCTGAAAGATTCCATGCATTTCTGTAGGTGGTGTGGGTTTGAATGTACAGATGTTTTCTTTCCCATAAAGTGGTTTCTAGTTGTGCCACGGGTTCTCAACTTTAGGGGTGCTGCAACTCTCATCCCTTTACTTGTATCTACGTATTAGGCAAAACAATGGTAGAATCCTCTTATTTTCCAAAACAAGATCTTTCAACAGGAAGCAATCGGGAACGCAGCCAAATTCATAGCTGCTTCTCAGGGGAAAGGATTACTGCACAGCCCCTGAGGGCATTACTTTTACTCAACTTTACCCTGGCCCAGAAAAACTCAACTCTGCTACCATCCCTCTGGGCAGAGTGGGAGCAAATACCCAACAGTGATCCAGCCTGGAGCTGATACATCACTGATGCCTGCCGCTGAACCTTGGAAAGGAAGCAAGTGCTTCCAGTCCTGCTTGGAAAGCTACTTGTTGCCTTGTCCAAACCACTTGCTGGAGAAAGAAGGTATCAACCTAGGTTGCCTGACATGTATGTTTTTGCATTCTGCCATTTAGGATTGCATAAATATTCCAGTCAGAACAGAGTCACTTTATATAATGAGATGAGCAACATATATATGTATACATTTAAATGTATATATATATGTATGTATGTATGTATATATGTATATATATATATATCAATAATGACATTAAAAATAAAAGTGTGATTCCTGGGTATATTCATCTTCCAAATAACCAAAAAACACATGAGCACCAGGAATATTATAAAACTATAAACGTTTAATACAATAAATCACCTAGCTTTCGTCGGCAACTGCCGACATTGTCAGGGTACAATGTTAGTCGATGGGAGAGTTTATTTATAGGTAAAGCGCTGCTTGCACCTGGCTCATAGATCTCGTCACCGGTCCCAATTGGCTTAGCCGCACTCTAGTCGTAACTTCTGTATCAGTGACTGCTTTTTTTGCATCATCTGCCTACGTGTGTGTTGTTATGCATTCTCCCCTCATGTGATCCTAAGTTGGGGGAGTTTTCTCCCCCCCCCCTTTTTTGATTAGTCAGGAGCTCCGCATCTCTCAGCTGCCCTCTCTTCTCGCACTTTCTCCCCCCTTGTCCGGGCTGTCCTGCTATGGTGTAATCTCTCTCCCCTTCCTCCTTTCTGTATCCCCCATCCACATCCCAGTTGCTATCTTTTCTCTTGTGGGGTTGCGCCCTTAATACCTCCCATTGGTTCTTACTCTCCAGTCTCCCCCTTCCCGTCACACTGTCGTCGTTCTTGTGGCTGCTGTCCAGTCTGGCGTCTGCTTTCTCCTCCCCCCCATTTCTAGTACTGTTGGTCTCTGTATCATCCCGGGCGCCTCGAGCGTCAGTTCGTGAACCCCGTTGGCGCAATCAGGCCGTCTCTATGGGGCAGATTGATGTAATTGTCCTCCCCCTTCTCGGGTGTGGTTGGCCTGTCGCTGTCTCGAGCCGGCTCCTCCCATCTTCCCCATTCGGGGAGTCCAGTGGAATCCTAGGTTTGTTGGTCGGCATTCCTTCATCACCTGACATTCCCTTTGTTTTTTGGGAGCGTGGGTGGATGGAGATTCTATCAACCGACGTGTGTCTGGCTGAGGAATTCTGGGAGTTGAAGTCCACAAGTCATAAAAGGGCCAAGTTTGAAGACCCTTGTGCTAAATAAATAAAAAATACAGAATAGAATAGAATAGAATAGAATAATACCTTTATTGTCACTTTGAAAGTACACTAATCGGCATACATTAAAATGAAATTTCATTGCATACAGCTCTCAAAGGGTCACCGCCTCCGATATACACTACATGTGACAAATATAAATAAATACAGAATTATGCATATGCCCACATATATGTTCGGGTTATGTATACATGTGCAGGGCGAGAAAAATGAATCTTGCAAGTTTACCAGACGGATGGCATTGGGAACAAAGCTATTACAGAATGCTAGAAATACTTCGAAACCTCTTCCCAGAGGGGACCAATAGAAACAGTCTGTAAAGTGGGTGTGTGGGATCTCTAACAATGCTTTGAGCTCTGAGCACATAGCGCTTAAATAAGCAGCATCCTAAATACCAGGAAGTGAGCTTCCTATAATCTTCTGAGGCACTGCTGCCACCAGACCAGACAATGATGCAGTTTGTTAAAATGTTCTCAGTTGTGCCTTTGTAAAAAGTGGCCAGGACAGAAGGAGAAAGATATGCTCTCCCCATCCAATGCATGAAATGCAGATGCTGGTTTGTACGTTTCACTAAGGATGACGTGTGGAGAGACCAATTCAGATTATTAGTTATCTGCACCCCCAGTTACTTAATACTGTTGACCACCTCTATGTCTGCGTCCTTGATACTAAGTGGAGTATGAGTATGCTGGCTCTTTCTAAAATCTACAATGATCTCCTTTGTTTTATCAACAGCAAGTTCTATCTACTCATCCTGAAGCAGTTGTTTCCATTTCTTCCCTCCTAATGTTAAATACTATACTTGGCTTCTTTTGCTTCTTGGCCCTTTTAATTTCTGTGCTGCTACACATTTATTTTCTCATTGTAACAGATCTTTTTCTTGATTTGCCCTGCACAACAAGTTGGGAATTGATTACGTGCACGGGAACAGGTCAGTCCCCTGGGAGAAACCATATGTATCTGCCTTGGTTAAACAGGCTGGCCAATGTGTGAGGGATGATTGTTGCTGTACTTTTTACCAATTCATTTTTCAGATGAGCAATCAGAATCCTACCCAGTGTTTCAATTTGGCCAGAATATATACTGTGTTTCCCCGAAAATAAGACCGGTCTTACATTGATTTTTGCTCCAAAAGATGCATAGGGCTTATTTTCTGGTTAGGGCTTAAATTTGGGGAAATGTGGTACTAAATGCATCTGTCCAACTGACGATCTTAACTGGGGCTTAATTTTGGGGTGGGGCTTATATGATGAGCGTCCTGAAAAATCATGCTGGGGCTTATTTTGCGGTTGGGTCTTATTTTGGGGGAAACACGGTATGTATGGACCCTATCATTACAAAGCTATGTTAAACCTTTTTCTGAAGATAGTAATGTGTTACTTTTATAGCTATCCTAACCTTGTATGTAGAAGGAGATGAAACGCCTTTTTGTATCATGGATTTGGGAACACAGATCCTTGGCCCTTCCCTCTTCTACAGTTGCAACGAAGCTCAGTGGGACCAAGGCAGTAGAGAGGATGGCCAGGCTTTTGTCAAAGCTGTCATATTATTTGGGAGTTTGTTCTGTGAACTCCCAATGGTATTTCCTGCCACTTGTTTTTTGAGCCACTCTGGCTGTTTAAAGGAACAGGAAGAAAGGTTACCATGTAGGTCCAGTAGGCTGTCATGCCTCCTTTTGGAGGCAGAAATACCAGCAGTCTTGAAGGAGACTGTGATGAACCCCCTTCTGAAAAGGCTATCCCTAGATCCAGAAGATTTGGATAACTATCATCCGATCTGCAACATCCTCTTCGCAGCCCCCTAGTAGAAATGGATTATCTTTCTCTTTCTTAGTCAGACTTTGATATGGGATAGAAATAGTGTTGAATGGTGTGTGTGTGTGTGTGTGTGTGTGATTGAAGCCTCCTGGTCCTGTTAGACTTCTTGGTGGTCTTTGATACCAATAATTATTCAATCTTACAGAACCCACTCATCAGAGTTGAGGATTGAGGGCACTGTTTTGCAGTGGTTCTATTCCTTTTCAGGGGCCAGTTTTAGTCTAAAGTGATAGGATGATAGGAGGCAAGAAGTTTGGTGATACCTTGGCTTCTATTATGTGCAGTGCTGCAAGGATTGGTCTTTTCTGCTCTTTAATATCTGTGTGAAACTCCTGGGAGTGGCCAGTGATGATATCAAACTCCTGGTGTGCCAGTTGTATATTTACCTAGTGGAGGAGGACTTAGTTGTAATCAAATTGCCATCACCACCTGATTGCACAATTACAGCACATTTTACAGGTAGTCCTTCAATTAGGACAATCGAGCCCAAAATTTTCATTGCTAAGTGAGACAGTTATTAAGTGAGTTTTGCCCCATTTTATAACCTTTCTTGCCCCATTTGTTAAGTGAATCACTGAGATTGTTAAATTAGTAACATGATTGGTAAGCGAATCTGTCTTCCCCATTGACTTTGCTTATCAGAAGGTTGCAAAAGATGACCAGATGATCCCAGGACACTGCAACCATCATAAATATGAACCAGTTGCCGAGCATCCAAATTTTGATCATGTGACCAGGGGGATGCTTCAACAGTTGTAAGTGTGAAAGATGGTCATAAGTCACTTTTTTCAGCGCCTTTGTAACTTTGAACAGTCTCTAAACCACGGGTTCTCAACCTTCCTCATGCCGTGACCCTTTAATACAGTTCCTCATGTTGTGGTGACCCCCAACCCCCCATCCAGCTGGCCGGGGGGGTATCAAAAACTTGACCAAAAAAAAGGAAAAAAAAAGAAAAAAAAAGGGAAAGTATAGGTAGTCCTCGACTTACAACAATTCGCTTAGTGACTGTTTGAAGTTACAACAGCACTGAAAAAGTGAATTATGATCATTTTTCTCACTTATGATTGTTGCAGCATCCCCAGGGTCATGTGATTTACATTCGGATGCTTGACAACTGATTCATACCTATGACGTTCACAGTGTCTCAGGGTCACGTGATCAATGGCCAGGGGGCGTGGCCAGCTGATCACTCAGTTGCAGAGGGCCTGTGGGGGGGGAATCTGTGGGTCTCTGGGATGGGACTGGGGTGGGTGCCTGCCTTCCTTTCCTTCCTTCTCTCCCCTTGTCCCTTCCTTCTTTTCTTCCTTTCCTTCCCCTCCCTCTTAGTCTTTTCCTCCTTCCCTCCCTCTCCCATACTCCCTTCTTTTCTTCCTTTCCTTCCCCTCCCTTAGTCTCTTCCTCCTTCCCTCCCTCTTTCCCATTGTCCCTTCTTTCCTTCCTTTCCTTCACCTCCTTCTTAGTCTCTTCCTCCTTCCCTCCCTCTCCCATTGTCCCTTCCTTCCTTCTTTCCTTCCCCTCCCTTAATCTCTTCCTCCTTCCCTCCCTCTCTCCCATTGTCCCTTCCTTCCTTTCCTTCACCTCCTTCTTAGTCTCTTCCTCCTTCCCTCCCTCTCCCATTGTCCCTTCCTTCCTTTCCTTCCCCTCCCTAGTCTCTTCCTCCTTCCCTCCCTCTTTCCCATTGTCCCTTCCTTCTTTCCTTCCTTTTCTTCACCTCCTTCTTAGTCTCTTCCTCCTTCCCTCCCTCTCTCCCATTGTACCTTCCTTCCTTCTTTCCTTCCCCTCCCTCTTAGTCTCTTCCTCCTTCCTTCCTTCCTTCCTTCCTTCCTTCCTTCCTTCCTTCCTTCCTTCCTTCCTTCCTTCCTTCCTTCCTTCCTTCCTTCCCTCCCTCCCTCCCTCCCTCCCTCCCTCTTTGTCCCTTCCTTTCTTCCCTCCCTTCCATTGTTTCTTCCTTCCTTCCCTCTCTCATTATCCTTTCCTTCCCTCCCTCTTCGTCCCTTCCTTCCTCCCCCCCTCCGTGCCCAGGAAGGGACAAGGGGAGGGGGATAGGCTGCCAGCGTGGCTGGAGGCTTTGCTGCCGGTGGCCATGGTGACATGCCAAACCTGCCTCCAGGTTACCAGAGACAGAGGAGAGCTCTGCCCATTTCACTTGCTCAGCTTCGCCAGAAAACATGCCGCTTGCTAAGTTAGCAGAAATGCCAGGATCAGCGCCAGGCTACAGCTGATTCGGGCTTCTGCTAAATAAGCAAGCGGCATGTTTTCTAGCAAAGCTTGAGCAAGTTTGCTGGGCAGGAACCAAGGAGAGCTGCTACAGCTGACCTGTTTCTGGGCTGCTCTGCAGAAGTGCGGATCAGCTGTAGAGGCTCACCCCGATCCTGGACAAGAGGGAAGAAGGAAGGATGGAAGGGACAAGGGGAGAGAGGGAGGGAAGGAGGGACAAAGAGGGAGGCGAAGGAAAGGAAGGAAGGAAGGGACAATGGGAGAGGGAGGGAAGGAGGAAGAGACCAAGGAGGAGGGAAGGAAAGGAAGTTCCAGCAAGCAGAGGCTTGGCAGCCCGGCAAGAGCGCAAAGCCAAGGAGAAGAAGGTAGCGGTTTCCTCCCAAATGGGGCTCCTTTTCTCCACCCCTTCCCTGGGTTTGTGGGGAATTTCTAGTCATCAACGCTGACAGGTGCTCCTTCGAGCCTGCCGCGAGCTTTCTCACCCCCTTTGCTTCTCCCCTCCCCGCTTTCGTGAGGATTGTGGTGCCCTTGGGAAGCCGATCATGCTTTGAAGCTTAGGAGAGGAGGAGGAGTCCCTTCCTCCTTCCCTCCCTCTCTCCCTGTCAAGCCCCGGCGGGCTCGACATGAACGGGCGGAGGAGGAGACGAGGACAGGCGGTGTGGCAAAAGAGACCGGCGGCCGTCGCCAGACCTCTCGGTGACAAGCGCAAGTTCGGGGGTCGCCAGCTGATGGGCGCAAGAGTTGGGTGCTGTGGCAGCTTCCCCTTCGCTGACTTGCGTGCACAAGAAGAAGTCAATCCGGTTGCTGCACAATGAGTCTCTGGGGAGGGCGGGGCCTTGCTCTGCACCTGCGCTCTTTATGCGCCCCCTGCAGGGCACATTTGGTAGAGTTCGTGCAGACTGGCGCCAAGCAGCATATTTTCCACAAATGGAGTAGGGGGGGAGGGAGATAAGGCAGTTGACAAGGCCTGCCTAAGACCATCGGAAATATGTGTTTTCCGATGGTCTTAGGCGACCTCTGTGAAGGCTCGTGCGACCCCCAAAAGGGTCGCGACCCACAGGTTGAGAACCGCTGCTTTTAACAAATGGTTTTAAGTTTGGGACTATCTATATATTGGATTGCTCTTAAAGACAATTTAAAAATTATAATTGGTTCGTAATACAGTGACTTGTGTACTCTGATTCTCAGCAATGGGAACAGC
The DNA here is from genome assembly GCF_016545835.1 of Crotalus tigris. NCBI lineage: Eukaryota > Metazoa > Chordata > Lepidosauria > Squamata > Viperidae > Crotalus > Crotalus tigris. The sequence goes on from NW_024096525.1 coordinate 85,250, forward strand.
TGTATTTGAAGAAATTAAAACAACTAGAGAAATATATTATGAAGTTAGATGAAAATCTATATTCTTATAGAATATTGTTTGTATTGAAGAAAAGAATTAAATTGGCACTTTTTGCTATTCTCCTTTCTAGTGGATTAGGTGTGTATCAGATAGCATTCTAAATGTGTCTACTTCCCTAGAAGGAGCACTACAGTGTACCATCAGGAAGTGGGCCAATTAAGATCCAAAATGCATTTGCTTGTTTCCAAACTCTTGCAAGTCCATATTTGTTCAAGATGCTAGGATTAGTTAAGGCAAGGGAGTGATTTGTTTATGGAAAAAAAAATCAGTTTAACCAGAGGAACAAACTGAGCAAAACCTTTTATTGCCAGTGGGAAAAGTTGCATAATGTGGTGATGGTGTAAATGCAAATTATTTCCTCTCACTTCCACTTGAGTGAGATTTGGGGCATTAGGTCTGGTGTTGGTATCAAACTGTGTTTCTTAATTCTTGTGTGAGTGTGGGAATGCCTTGTTGAGAGCAAGATTCTAAAGTAGTAATCTTGCTTAATTCTAAAGGATTATTTAAGATAGACTGAAATATTTTGTGTCTTCATGTGCATATGCAATTATGTTAGAAAATGAATATGAGATTACTGTTGACATTTGCTTTCCAAATTCTTTTTATTTCAACTTACAATGGTGGAGTTCTTTATAGGATTATGTTATGCTTGGTGTCATTGCCCAGTACGAGTAACTTAGAGTAGTGTTTTCTTAGCCAATATGCTAAGCTTCAAGTCGGTTTAAAATTATATTAAACAAAAGAATTTATTGGCTAAATTACAGAATTATAGATAATGATCAAGTCTTGTTAATACTTGAAAGATAAAATCTAAAAATATATCCTATCTTTTCCTTTAACTATGGGTTTCTCTAGCCTAGCTATAACCCACCAAGCTAATGATCAACAGAGCTTAATAAACTGTGAATCTATAAAACCAGATGTAATAGTAATAGTAGTAAAGTTGGAAGGGACCTTGGAGGTCATCTAGTCCAACCCCCTGCTCAGGCAGGAAACCCTACACCATTCCGGAAAAATGGCTGTCCAGTCTCTTCTTAAAAACTTCCAGTGTTGGAGCATTTACTGCTTCTGGAGGCAGGCTGTTCCACTGATTAATTGTTCTCACTGTCAGGAAGTTTCTCCTTAGTTCTAGGTTGCTTCTCCAGTACAGGAGATGGATAATCCACGGATGGGTTTTCTCTGTCTGCCTGCTCTTGAGACCAAGTAGCCAAAGCTTGACACGCCCCCACTTCCTGTGGAGTCCATTCTTAACTTGGTCTCTGCTCGGAGAAGACTCGTTTTGGCGTGGCTCTCAGCTTATCAGGTTAGACAAGAAATCCATTGATTGATTATCCCTTGATAATTGGCTTCCCCTTCCCAAAAAAATTTCCACCTATAGGAATTTAACCACAAAATTTTCTGGGGATCAGTCCTGATCTCAAACCTAAAATTAAAAAGGGGATTGGTGGGGAGGGAAATTTCCCCACAGATATCAGCCAGCCCCAGGGCTCTGGGGGGTGAAAAGGGGGGGAAGAAGGCATCAGCAGAGACTACTTGCTGAACCTTTTCCTCAACCACTAAGTTTTCCTTGGGATCATCCCTGATCCTATATTAAAATTGAAAAAGGGGGTGGGGGGGGGGAAAACTCCCCACGGATCCCAGTCAGCCCCAGGGCTCTGGAGGTGAAAAAAGGGGGGGGGGAACAAAGGCATCAGCAGAGACCACTTGCTGAGCTTTTCTCCCCAACCTTCCAAGGGATTTTTTCCTCAAATTGGGGGAAAAAATAACAATCTCCAGGTCCGGATTCAAACTTGAATTCGGATCATCGGAGATTCCCTAGCAGCCCAGGGCAACCGCGGGCGCCATTTTAGTTGCCGTTTTCAGACAACAAAGGCAATCCCTGACTGGGATTCCCTTAAAATGTCACAGCGCGCCAAATTTAAATCCCCGGGCACAAGCAGCTTCTGGGAGGCTGCGGAGCTTATCTTCAGAGGGAAACGAAGCACAGGAAGGGAGTAAGCCAACCAAGAAACGGAGGCTAGAGAACCCTCCTGGGATCTGCAAAGCCCTTTTTCAGGGAGAAACGAGCTGTGGCTGCCATCTCTTGCCAGAGAAAGGCAAACCGAGCTTAAGGAAGCTCTACATCATATCTGGAATCACTGATAGAGGCGGAATAGGAGCACACAACCAGCGCTCCACCCCCGATACACACATATAATAATAGGACAAAATATAATAATAATAAAAATAGATACATAAATTTTAAAAATAATAATAATAATAATTAAAAAAAATTTTTTTTTAAAGCTAAAAATTAAGCGACTGCAGGGCCAACAGGCCTAAAGACAGAACACACAATATTATCATCATCACCATTATTGTTGTTGTTGTTATTATTATTATTTTATTATTGTTGTTGTTCCTATTATTAGTATAATAGTAATAGTATTAATAAGAATAAATTCCGCTCTAGGTGACCGCCATTTGATACCTGCTGTGTATTAAGTCAGGCCTACAGACCCTTTTGAGGTCGCCACTGATATTTTTTGCCTCCCTTTTCCTTTTTCTACTGGTGCACGTTGCCTGGTCACCTAAGACCTCCGGGCGGAACCCAAAGAGTGGTTCCAAACGTGCCTTCGGTACCTCCCTCAGCTACCGTGACCTTAGCCCAGAGAGAATATTTTTGTTGTGGTCGGGTGATCAGGGGAACAGTCCTGGTACTTGTTCCAATTTCGCTCCCGCCAATACTTGCCTGCCTGAGCGTCTTCTCAGTTTTTCTGGGACTGCTCAAGCGGAATGGAGGGACCCTCGTTGCCTCAATCCATGAGCACGACCCCTCCACCTCCCAATTACGGCTGCAACACACCTTCTGACCAGAAGGCGGCAGGCAAGTGCAAAGCGAAGACAAAACACTCGCTCAAGAGGCCCTCCAAGTTGGCGGAAAAGCAAGCCAGCCGTAGGCACCAGGCCCTGGAGAAGGAGTTCTCCAGAGCGCAGAGGCAGGCCCAATTGGAATTGGTTCAAATAGCGGCCACCGAGATGGAATTACCATTGGGTCCATCCACATCAACCCAGAGCGCGTGGTCCATTCCAGGAACACCGCAACCACTGGATCCGCCATCTACATCAGCCCAACAAACAACCATGGCGGCAGGCACAACCACTGAGTCCAACTCTCCACCTGCGGTCACCACACCCAAAGGTAATGACATAGGGGACATCTGGGCAGATGGACGGCTAGAGGCCCTATTAACCAAAGTGGTGGACCGAGCCCTAGCACAGCGCTCCGCCCACCACGACCAGGGGCCCTCCATCTCAGCCATGCCACACTCGGAACTCCCCTCAGAGTCCTCAGGCATTCAGGAACCCGTCTCCCCGGCCCAGTCCTCCATGAGTGGTTATTCTTCACCACAAGAGGAGGATCAACCTGGGATCTCTATGTCAGAGGATGAGGAACTTCCCCCTGAGCCCCCCTCAGGGGGATTATTTAATCCCAACCGCTTCCTCACGATACTACGCAAGGCCACAGCCATTGCGGACATGGGGACGGATCAGTTTTCTCAGCCGCAAGCGACACCGGCCACCACATCCAGACCCGTATTCGTAGAAAAGGTGACAACGCAACACCATATACCTTGCCCCGCCATTTTCCTGAAAGGGATCAAGAAGCCATGGGACTCTCCCGCTTCCTTCCCATCAGTGAGTGGTACGGACAAAAAATTATACAGCACTGCCACAGACCTCAATGAGGCCTTAGAAATTCCTAAAGTAGATGAAGCCTGGACCCCCTTGGTCTCCCAGACAGCCATGGCTGGGGACCTAGTGGAGGCCCTTAAGGCAGATGACAAAAAGTGGGAACAAGCCTTTCGCAAAACCCACCAGACAGCGGCATGGGCCATCAAAGCAGCCACCTCGGCCTCCTTTTTTGTCCGGGCCACCCTCATCTGGTTGCAACAACTACAAACCATAGTTCCTATGGAGGACATACGAACACACCAGGACCTGGCTAAGATGGTAGCAGCCACGGAATACGCTGCAGACGCAACGTTCCAATCGGCCATTTTTTCATCCAGATCCATAGCATCCAACATAATTGCCAGGAGAATGCTATGGCTAAAACACTGGCAAGCTGACACCAAGGCTAAGTGGCGGCTAGCGACCGCCCCTTACTCAAGCAACGGTCTGTTTGGGGAGGCCTTGGACCCCTATCTTGTAGAGAACAAAGACAAGCGGAAGGTCATGGCACACTTGAACAAAAGGTCAGACAAACGTACCACACCTTACTTTCGTAGGCAGTCCTTTCGCCAACCGACAACCACGCCTATCAGTCAGGCACCCAAGCCATTCACTCCCAGGCAGAACAAACCGTACGGCCGCCCCTACGACAGACCGGGGTTCCAGCCCAGACAACAAAACCAGTCGAGACGACCCTTTCGTGGAACGGGTCGTCCGTACCGGAAGACAAAATGACTCCTACATAGACCTACCCATTGGAGGAAGACTAGCTCACTTCTTCCACCAGTGGGAGCAGACCTCCACGGACAACTGGGTACTACAAACCATCCAGTCCGGGCTGTCCCTGGAGTTCCTGGTCACACCCCCAGACCGACTCATCAACTGCTCGGTCTCCAGGAACCCCACCAAACGCAAACTCATGCAGGAGGCCATCCAACACCTGTTGGACATTCAAGCAATAGAACCGGTCCCAGCGGAATACAGAGGCAGAGGATTTTACTCCATCCTCTTCGTGGTTCCAAAGACTTCAGGAGGATGGAGGGCAATCCTGGACCTAAAAAACCTCAACCGCTACATCACATACAAAAAATTCAAGATGCAATCCCTTCAGTCCATCCTGGGAAGCATCAGAGAAGGAGACTTCCTGGCATCGATAGACCTCACGGAAGCCTACCTTCACATCCCCATCCACCCAAACCACCGCCGGTTCCTACGTTTCTGTTACGGGGGAAAACACTTCCAATACAGAGCTCTCCCCTTCGGTCTATCTTCGGCACCCAGGGTATTTACCAAGATACTAGCAGCGGTAGCCGCCAAACTGAGAAAAATCCCAATACGCGTCCAATGTTACCTAGACGACATACTAATCCAAGCAACATCCCTACAGACAGCTCAGGCGGACGTAAGGACCGTCATTCGCGTCCTCCAATTACACGGATTCTCAGTAAACTTTCAGAAGAGCCAGACAGTTCCCTCGTCCAGGCTGCTGCATCTGGGGGCCATGATAGACACAACCAACTGTATGGTCTATCTCTCCCAAGACCGGGTGGCCGGCATCAGGGAACTGGCTCGCTGGGTTCACAGGCAACGTTCAGTTCCGATACTAACACTTTCCCAATTATTGGGCAAGATGGTGTCGGCCATAGCCATTGTACCCTGGGCCAGGCTCCACCTACGGGAACTACAGTGGTTTCTGCTCCCGTACCAACAGCAGAACACCAGCGCATCCAACCACCTAGTCAGGGTCACGGCACAAATCCGCAGGGCGCTACGCTGGTGGTGCTCTCGGGCCGTGACCAAGGGGTCACCCTTCAAGGAACCAGTCAGAGTTACCATCACTACAGACGCCAGTCTGTATAGTTGGGGAGCCCATCTGGACTCCCAGTTTGTACAGGGACGTTGGTCCGCCACGGATCTGAGAAACAACATCAACTGGCTAGAACTCAGGGCTATCCACCTAGCCTTGCAACAATTCAAAGACAGAATCAGAGGCCACCACGTTCTAGTCCTAACAGACAACGTAGCAGCCAAGGCGCACATCAATCGGCAGGGGGGGACCAGATCAAAAACCCTGATGACAGAGTCACGACTCCTATTCAGCTGGGTAGAGCCCAATCTGAAGTCACTAAAAGCGGAACACATATCGGGGGTCAACAACCAGCAAGCGGACTTCCTAAGCCGCACCACAGTGGACCCTTCGGAGTGGGGGCTACACCCGAACTTGTTCCTAGACATCTCCCGCAAGTTCGGGTACCCGATCCTCGATCTGTTCGCATCATCAGACAATGCCCAGCTCCCCAGATTTTACTCTCGTTACTTCAACCCGCGAGCAGAGGGGACGGACGCTCTGAGAACTCAGTGGCCTCAGGGTCTGCTTTATGCCTTTCCCCCACTACCACTCATACCGGCGGTCATCCGAAAGCTGATTCAGGAGCGGGCAGAAGTGATCCTAGTAGCACCATATTGGCCACAGAGACCGTGGTTCGCCGACCTGATGAACCTGTCTCAGTCGCCCCCATGGAACATTCCCCCTCATCAAGTGTCCCTACACCAGGGAACCATCAGTCACCCGGAACCCCAATGGTTACAACTGACCGCCTGGCACTTGAGCGCCAGATAATGGCACAGGAACTATTCTCTCCCGGGGCCATTACCATAATTCAAGCTTCACGCCGTCCGGCAACAAACCGCATTTATGACTCCACTTGGAAAAATTTTTGCCTTTGGTGCAGGGAACGGCAGTTTGACTTACACAAACTCTACATCCCTCAGATAGTAGATTACCTCTTGGAGGGACTAGACAGAGGCCTCGCCCCCGCGACCATCCTCAGGCAAGTGGCGGCCTTGTCCACCCTCCTCACCTGCACGGATTCGGTTCCCTTAGCTCACCACCCCAGGATCCGCGCCTTTATCAAGGGCGCCTATAACACCAGACCTCCAGTAATTCACAGGTACCCGTCCTGGGAACTACCGCGAGTCCTTCACGCACTCACTCGGTCACCATTTGAACCATTGGCGACCGTTTCCTTGCGACACCTGTCGCTAAAGGTGGCGTTCCTGATTGCCATCACATCGGCCAGACGAATTTCGGAACTGGCCGCACTGTCAGTCAGAAACGACCTATGCATTTTCCACAAGGACAGGGTGGTCCTTAGGTTAGATCCTGCCTTCATACCGAAGGTGAATTCACTCTTTCACAGGACACAGGAAGTAATTCTCCCAAACTTCTGTCCAAATCCAACACATGACCGGGAGCGGCAGTGGCATACATTGGACGTCCGCAGAGCCTTGCGGCGTTATATAAAGCGTACAGAACCCTTCCGCAAATCGGAGGCCCTATTTGTGTCCTTCCAAGCGGGCACCTTGGGGCGGAAAGTTTCCGCGGGCACCATTGGAAGGTGGATCCGAAGCTGTATCGCAGAAGCTTACAATGTATCATCCCTGCTGCCCCCAAGTCATCTCACAGCCCATTCCACCCGAAGCGCTGCAACTTCGGCGGCATGGGCTACCCAGGCGTCAATCGAGGAAGTTTGCAGGGCCGCGACATGGTCCTCGCCTTCCCCGTTTATACGACACTACAAGATAGACCGCTTTGCATCGGCGGACGCCTCCTTTGGTAGGAGGGTCCTCCAGCAAGTTGTCTCAGAGATCAATCTACCGGCCTTATCTGTTTCCCACCCCTTGGGACAGTGAGGCTTTGGTACGTCCCATCCGTGGATTATCCATCTCCTGTACTGGAGAAGGGGCGTTGGTCTTACCTGAACGCCTTTTCTCAGTACGGAGATGGATAATCCACACCCACCCCAAGGCCAGCAGGCCGCTAGTAGGGAGCTGAGAGCCAATACCTCGTCAATCATCAGCCAATTCGCCCTCGTTAAGAATGGACTCCACAGGAAGTGGGGGCGTGTCAAGCTTTGGCTACTTGGTCTCAAGAGCAGGCAGACAGAGAAAACCCATCCGTGGATTATCCATCTCCGTACTGAGAAAAGGCGTTCAGGTAAGACCAACGCCCCTTCTCTCCTTGATTAGTTTCCATCCGTTCCTTCTTGTCCTGCCTTCAGGTGCTTTGGAAAATAGCTTGACTCCCTCTTCTTTATGGCAGCCCCTGAGATATTGGAATACTGCTATCATGTCCCCCCTTGTCCTTCTCTTCGTTAAACTAGACATACCCAATTCTAGCAACCGTTCCTTATATGTTTTAGCCTCCAGTCCCCTAATCATCTTTGTTGCTCTTCTCTGTACTCTTTCTAGAGTCTCAACATCTTTTTTACATCGTGGTGACCAAAACTGGATGCAGTATTCCAAGTGTGGCCTTACCAAGGCATTGAAGAGTGGTATTAATACTTCACGTGATCTTGATTCTATCCCTCTGTTAATGCAGCCTAGCACTGTGTTGGCCTTTTTGGCAGCTGCAGCACACTGCTGGCTCATATTTAGTGATTGTCTACTAGGACTCCGAGGTCCCTCTCACAGTTACTACTATTGAGCATGGTGCCACCTATGCTGTACTTGTGCATTTGGTTTTTCTTGCCTAAATGTAGAACCTTGCTTTTTTCACCATTGAATTTCATTTTGTTAGTTAGTGCCCAGTGTTCAAGTCTGTCCAGATCCTTCTGTATCTTAAGCCTGTCTTCTGGAGTGTTGGCTAGTTCCTGCCAGCTTGGTGTCGTCTGCAAATTTGATGAGTTCTCCATCTATCCCTTCATCCAAATCATTGATGAAGATGTTGAAGAGCACTGGGCCCAGAACAGAGCCCTGGGGCACCCCACTACACACTTCCCTCCATATAGATGCAGTTCTATTGAGGACCACTCGCTGAGTATGGCCGGTCAGCCAGCTACGGATCCATCTGGTGGTGATTCTGTCTACTCCACATTTTTCTATCTTATCAAGTAGTAGGTTGTGATCTACTTTATCAAATGCCTTATTGAAGTCCAAGTAAATTATGTCCACAGCATTCCTCTGATCCACTAATTTTGTCACTTGGTCAAAGAATGCAATAAGATTTGTCTGGCATGATCTATTTTTGACAAACCCATTTTGGCTTTTAGTAATGACTTTGTTTGCCTCTAGGTGTTCATTGATTCGTTGTTTGATTATCTTTTCCAGGATCTTCCCAGGTATTGAGGTCAGGCTGATAGGTCTGTAATTTCCTGGATCCATTTTTTTCCTTTTTTGAGGATGGGAACTACATCAGCTCTTTTCCAGTCCTCTGGTAGTTCCCCTGTGGTCCAGGATCTTTGAAAAATATAGTTCAGTGGCTCCGATATCACATCTGCCAGTTCCTGGAGAACTCTGGGGTGTAATCCGTCTGGTCCTGGCGATTTGAACTCATCTAGGCTGGACAGGTGCTCACTAACGATTTTCTTGCCTATCTTAACTTGTGTTTCTGTTTTGTTTTTTATGGTACTATTTTTGATAGTTTGGTCTGTTTTTTCCCTTTGTGTAAAGACAGATGCAAAAAACAAGTTAAATAGTTCTGCTTTCTCCCTGTTGCTTGTCACCTTCTTGAACCAATCATTTCCTTCACTTTTTCCTTGTTTTTTACATGTTGAAAGAAGCTTTTTTTGTTATTTTTGACTTTGGTCGCAAGCCTTAGTTCATTTTGAGCCTTGGCTTTCTTCACTTCATCTTTGCAGGCTCGGGCTATTTGCTGATATTCTGACTTAGTTATGTTACCCTCTTTCCACTTTCTATACTTGTCCTTTTTATCTTTCAATTTGTCAGAGAGTTCTTTATGCAGCCATGCTGGTTTCTTTTGAGAGCTGTTATTTTTCCTCTTTGTTAGTATTGTGCTAGACTTTTATTATCTCATTTTTCAAAATTTCCCAAGCTTCTTGAATTGTTTTCCCCTTGAGGATTCTCATCCATGGAATCCTTCCCAAGCCCTCTCTAAGTTTATTGAAATTAGCTCTCTTGAACTCCAAGACTCTAGTTTGACTGTGTTCTATTGCTTGTGCTTCTATAATGTTGAATTCTAATATTGCATGATCACTTCCTCCCAGGGTTCCTATGGCTTTAACACCTTCTATCATTTCATCTCTGTTAGTGAGAATTAGATCCAAAATGGCTAATCCCCTAGTTCCCTTCTCTACTTTTTGGGAGACAAAGTTATCTGCTAGGTTTGCCAGGAACCTGTTTGATCTTCCACTTGGTGCAGAGTTTGTCTCCCAGTTGATGTCAGGGTAGTTAAAGTCTCCCATTACTATTGTGATGTGCTTCCTACATACCTTAGTTAGCTGACTAGCAAAAAGTTCATCTATTTCCTCTGTTTGGTTGAATGGTCTGTAGTATACACCTATGGCAATGTCATTTCCCCCCCTCTTTTATATTGACCCAAATGCATTCAAGACAGTTTTTATCATTGTTGTGCTCTATTTCTGTAGAGATGTAGTTATTTCCTATATAGAGAGCAACTCCACCTCCTCTTTTATTTGATCTGTTTCTTTTAAATAATTTAAATCCCTCTAGCTGTGTGTTCCATGTGTGGGTTTCATCCCACCATGTTTCCGTAATGGCAATAATATTGTATCTGCCCTCATTAACCTGAATTTCTAGTTCACCCTGTTTGCTGTTCATACTCTGTGCATTGGTGTATAAACATTTGAGTCCTTTGTGAGTGGCCCTGTGCTTCCTTTCTACATAACCTGTGTGGTGCCTGAGTTCCCCTATTGTCTTACCACCTATTTGGTTAGTGCACTCTGTGTGGCACTCGCTATTAGAGGCTTCAGTTTGCTTGATAGCAGGGTTGGTATTCTTGTCCACACATCTATGCTACATGCACTGATAGCCCTATAGTTTTTAAATTGCCGGGGACAGGGTTGTTCCGTATCAATTAACTCCCTGTCCCCGCTGTTTAGTTTAAATTTCCCTCCAGAAAATCTGTGAATTTATAGCCGAGTAACTCAGTCCCTTTTTTTGATGGATGCAAACCATCTCTTCTGTACATCTTTTGATTGGACCAGCTACTGACATCGTGAGTAATATATCTGAAGCCTTCCCCTTTACACCACTCATATAGCCACATATTGAATTGTGCTGTGTGATTGTCAAGCACCTACCCCAGTGATGGCAAACTTTTTAGAGACCAAGTGCCCAAAAACTGGCCCCACACTGCTCAGGGTGGGGAAGGCCATGGAGGGCCTAGTGATGGAACAGGCCCCCAAGGCTTCCCCGACCCAGTAAGATACCTCATGCTTCCCCCTCCCTTCCTGCCGCACCAGACTCACCTGGAAAAGATCTGTCTCCTCTCTGCCGCGGTTCCTGCTGCCACCTGGATCTGAGGCTGGGGGACACTTCCGCACCTCCCCCATGGCCCAATCTGGGCTCCGGAAGCCTTTTCCAGGCCACTGCCGCTGGAAACGGGCCACTGGACGGCTATGTAAGTGTCCCCCGGCCTCAGATCCGGGAGGCAGAGGCCTGGAAAAGGCCTCTGACGCTCCGATCCAGTCTCCGGAGGCACGTGGAAATATCCCCCGGCTTCTGTTCCATTCTCTGTTGTAGAGAACAGAGGCCTAAAGTACCATGAGATCATGTGAGATCAGTAACATGAGATCTTATCCCATTGATCTAGCATGATCTTGCATTAATTTAGGCCTCTATTCTCTGAAGACCTGGAGCAGCCAAGAAAGCAAAGGATTTTGATCTTCTCAGGGTGAGTATTGAAGGTCTGGTGCTTAGGGAGACCTGGGCGGGGGTGGGGAGGGAGGGAATAACCAGGTTGAATGTCGCAGTGCCACTGTGGTCGCTCGTAAAGGCGAATGACTGCTGTGGTGCTGTAATATTCATAATTTTGGAACTTGCTCGTAAGCACTAGGGGGCACTCATCATGTAACTTTGAACAAGCATTAAGTGAACGCTCGTAACTTGGGGATTACCTGTAATAAAATTAGTACTCATCTGATTCAAAATTATGGGCTAATCACCTAAAGTACTCTAATGATTTCCTTTCCACAATATAGAAAAAGAACTGTATCGTAACAAAATCCATATGACTGTAAGTCAGACTTTCTTATAATAATTCAATGTTACTGCTCTAATAATAGGAGTCAAGAAAACTGTAGGTACACTAAAGAGAAGATGGCAAGCAAATAACAGGCCTCAGGGAGAAAGCAGAGCTGTTTAACTCATATTTTATATCAGTCTTCACACAAAAAGAAACCATAGCCCATCGTACCAAAAAAACCACTGCAAAAGATAAATTAGAAACAAAAATTAAAATAAGCAAGAAAATGGGCCCTACCCAACAAATGAGTTTCAGTGTGGAGAAAAGCAAAGTTTTACAATTAGGCAGGAAAAATCAAAGGTACAAGTACAGATTGGGCAAGACCTGCTTAAAAACAGTAACTGTGAGAGGGACCTTGGAGTCCTAGTGAACGATTTCTTAACCATGAGCCAGCAGTGTGCAGCAGCAGCAGCCCAAAAAGCTAATACAATCCTGGGTTGTATAAACAGAGGCATAGAATCAAGATCATACAAAGTATTATTACCACTTTATAAAACCCTAGTAAGACCACACCTGGAATACTGCAGCCAATTTTGGTCACCATATCACAAAAAAGATGTTGAGAGTTTGGAAAAAATTCAGAGAAGAGCAACTAAAATGATCAAAGACCTGGAGACTAAAACATACGAATAATAGCTGCAGGATTTGGGTTTGGCTAGCTAGTCTAAAGAAAAGAAGAAATAGGGTAGACATGATAGCAGTGTTCCAGTATTTGAGGGGCTGCCACAAAGAAGAGGGCGTCAAACTATTCTCCAAAGCACCAGAGGGCAGGACAAGAAACAATGGTTGGAAACTGACCAAAGAGAGAAGCAACCTGGAATTAAGGAGAAACTTCCTGACAATGAGGACAATTAACCGGTAGAATAGCTTGACCCCAGAAATCGTGGGCGCTCCATCACTGGAGATTTTTAAAACAATCATTTTTCTGAGATGGTATGGTTCTCCTGCTTGAGCAGGGCGTTGGACTAGAAGACTTCCAAAGTCCCTTTCTATTCTATTCTATTCTATTCTATTCTATTCTATTCTATTCTATTCTATTCTATTCTATTCTATTCTATTCACTTCACATTTTTGCAGCTTGGTATCATTTTCCTCATTCACATATTTTCTGCCCCAGCTTCTTATGAACTGTCCAAAATTATGAGAAATTTTATGGATGCATAAAAGGATCCACAAGATAAAAATCCATTTTATCTAACACTAGATAAATTTCAAATCAAAGCAGTTCATAATAAAACATTAGTTTCATCATTTTTAAAAAAGTTCTTCATGCAATTATTTTTTCCCCAGTTTTGATCAAGTCAGGTATTTCAGTTACTATAGTTCTAATGAGTCTGCATTGTGTGGAATCAAATACATCAATCCTCTGTTATTAGAAAATTGAATATGTGTGTGTTAAGAATGCAACAGTGGCTGGTTCTGCATATGAATTAATTTTTATGCAGAGGAATCATACTGTGTAACTACCATATATTCTGATAAATGAACACAAACTGGTCTTCATTAACCAATATTTTCAAGAAGGAAAAACAGCCAAGATTTTTGGAGGAAAAAAAAAACCAGGAAAAATATTGAGATGTACAAATGACTATTAAGGTGTGCTTTATCCCCCCCCCCCCAGAAGAGGTAGGGGAACTACTAGCAGTGAAGAGAATTGTTTGAGAGAATGAAAAAACAGAAAAGAGGTTGAACAAGAAAGAGCAACACTAGTTAACTAGTTTTAGCAAATTAATGAAGGAAAGCAAATCTCAAGAATAGATTAAACAGAAGAGTCAGTCATTCCCAATTTGCTGATAATATCCACTAATTCAAATTGTTAGAAATTCGAGAAAATCCAGTTTCCCAAGTGAAAATAAGTCACCATACAGCCTAGAAAGATGGTTAAGCAAGAATGACTCAAACATGTGACCGCCTTTGTCAGCTCTTCAAAGTAGGCAAGGTCAAGAAACAGGTAGTATTAGGAGTTTTAATACACTTTAATGAGGTTAAGATTATTGCAACAGACTTTGGAAAGCTTGTCAAAGGCCCTTTCTATTTCCAGTTATACTTTGCCCAAACAAAGTGGAGCAGTTTTTCATTTTTCTTTTTCAGGCTTTCTACTTTCCCTGGAGTCGGATACCTTTCCTGTAATGGTTCAGCATTCTCCTCCCGCTTACATACCATCACATGCCGCAGGATTGTTGAAAAACATGTGCTCAGAGATAAATGTACTTCATTTAAGAGGATGAAAGTTTAAGGTGTCTATTAAACAGAGCCCCTCTCCCTTCCTTCAGAGCAGATGTATGCAGACGTTAGCTACACCACTAAAAAAGAAACAGGGGCACTAGAAACAATTTATTTTTGAGAGCAGAATTCTTTCCATTGATCTGGTTCACAAGAAGTATTACAAAGAAGTAGAAATAAAGGAAGATTTGAATGTTTTTCCTAGCAAAATATCACCAATGCATTTAGTAATAGATAAAAAAAATGACATTTATCTCACATCCTAGATTGTATATTTTTTTATTTAGACTCAGAATGAGTATGGACTGGGGAGAAGCAAATGTGGCAATTCTGTGAGGTGGCTTTGTACTGCTTCAACTGGTTGCTTTTGGAACTTTTCCCATCTTGGTATGCCATGACTAGATTGTTAATGTGCTCCCTTGCCAGGAAACCTGAATGTATATGCTACACGTGATTATGTCACATTTTCAGAAAAGTTGCTTGGCTGGCTTTGTGGGAACAGGGAAAATATACCATTAAAAACGAAGCTAAGCAAATGCAAATATTTCTTACCACATTACTTATTTTTCAGTGTACAAATTAATATGATTTCATTGCATTTTAACTGAATTCTTAATATATGTGCTGGATAAAGCATAATGTGATAGGTCTGAATTATTCTATTTTACCGAAATGTATAGCATTACAATGTTTTTGCACTAAATTATTTGTGTAAAATACTGGTTGTAAAGTTATCCCAGTATTTAAAGCTAAAGTTAAACATTCAGATTTTTAGAAAGCTCTATATTTAATATGAATTTCCTTTTTCTAGAGATGCAGGAAGACGATTTAAGTGAAAAAGGTCTGTTTGTCGCATCTATTATGAATAGAGTTAGAGACTTAAAAAGCAAATATAAAAATGAAGATAACGTTACAGATGAACTTAACTTTACTAAAGTATCAACTGATACAACAGGTATGCAACGTTTTAGTTAAATTAATGATCAACTGAATAGAATTCCTCCAAATAATGTCTATTTTCTTTATTTTTTTAAACAAATTATGTTTAGTGGACATGTATTAAGTTATTTCTGACATATAAAATACATGTAGTTTCTCTTTTATAACTATTACTTTCTATTTTCCCCCCAGCCTTTTTCTAAGGCAGCTATGTTTTTGTATTGATACTTGTTTAACTGTTTGTTCCCTGAATATTAAAGATTTAAGTAATACTTATTTTTAATAGCCAAATATAAGGAACATTTGTTTGTCAGATAATGACCTAAGCTAGAATGGCCTATTTTGAAATATGTTGCAAACGTGTCTTTAATACTTCATCATGTGTATACAAAAAAGATGTTTCTGTGTGCACAAATACAGTATAGATCAGTGGTGGCGAAGCTATGGCACGGGTACCAGAGGCAGCACTCAGAGCCTTCTCTGAAGTCATGCACGCTGTCGCCCCAGTCCTAGGCCTTCAGCTGGGTTTTATAAAACCTTTTCGCTTTAGGCCTCCGCTGCCATGTGCAAAAAAAAAAAAAAAAAAAAAGGTTCAATCAATTTCAACTTCTTGTGGGAAAAAAAGATCTTGCAAAGTTGGAATTGATTGATTGAACTTTTTAGTCCCACCCAGTCTGCCGTTACCACCGCAGCCATGCCCACCCAATTGGCCACACCCACCCAATGGCCCACACTCACCCGGCACTCGATGATGCATTTGGTTTGCAGTTTGGCCACTCAGTCTCTAAAAGGTTCGCCATCGCTGGTATAGATCGATATAGGAAAACACACATGTATGCTAACATCTTTGTTATGCTTCAATCTTCAGTTACAGAGGGAACTTACAGTGGTCATTTGATACTTTAAGTTTCTTTCAACTAAATATTTGTGATTTGATTGCCAAATGTCTACATTTCTAGGTATAATATATCTTCATATTTAATAAGAAATACTTCCACTCAAAAAGCATCAAAAGAAAATATTTAAGTGTCTTGCAATATCTGATGCTGTTGTGTAATACACACTAACCAACAGTCCCTCTTCACAATTGTTGCGTTATAAATTATAATATGGATATATAATGTGGATTGTTATATCTAGTTAGACACACACACGCACATCTGTTTGTAGGAATCTTTTCCTATATTAATTTCGAAGATGGATTTGTTTTTTTTAATACTGCCTTAAATACACTTTTTGTCTCTGTGTTTTAGATAATTCTGGAACTGTTAATCAGATTATGATGACTGCTAATAATCCTGAAGACTGGTTGAGTTTCTTACTCAAAATGGAGAAAGGGGGCACTTTTCAGACTGACACAAGCTTACTAAATAGATTGATTGGTCGTTACAGCCAAGCAGTTGCAGCACTATCAGCAGAAAAATATAGCCAGAATGAAAATTATGCTCATATTCTGGTTAGATTTGCAGAACTGAAAGCGTAAGTATTTGCAATCTGGAAAAAAATTCAAATGGACTCACTTTAATGGTGTTTTACACAAAACCATGCTGATTTTAACTATGTTTTGTTGAAGTCATAAAATAGTGCATCTTCTAGAAAAGCAAAATAAGACTGTGAGTTTAATTTTAATTGCTTCCTTTTTTTCTCCTTTTGCTTTTGCCCTTGCATTTCTGGATTAGAGGTTTTGACTTTACACAGACCCCATCTAAAACATAAACTAGTCTTGTTACATCAGACCCATCTTAACTCAACATTGTATTTTACACATCCAGCCTCTGGAGTAATCTCAAGGAGGGGGTGGAGATAATATATTGTTTCTATTGTTCATTTACAACTGGTGTTTAGAGATATGTTTCCCTCAGACTGGAAATGCTATTAAGTCATCAAGACTAATAGACCTTGATAGGTTTGTCTTTCATGATTTGATCCGGTTTTCTTTTAAACCCATCAAAGTAAGTGGCTATCATTACGGTAATTGATTTTACAATTATTTTTTATTTATTTGTATTTATTAAATTTATATGGTTTCCTGTCTAACCCAAATTGAATCTGGGTGGGAGGGGTGTACAATAAAACTAAGAATTAAAATATTTCTGTACTGTAAAATCCATCTTCCACAAACCTAATATAGAGATACATCAGTAATGTGTCACATACATTCTTATGAAAAGCCAAGCAATTTCCTTATGAGTGAATCGTTGATTGTCTTTAATCGGTTTATAAACCTTCCTAATAGAACACTTGTCAGTTGCAGTCACCAGCCTCCACTTTGTACATGATTCCACAGCTCTTCTTGGCTCACCGTCTTCACATTGTTTGGGGCCAACGACATAGAATACCCACAGAAATTCAACCTATCACTTAAAGCACAGGAATGGGTACTTACTATAGGCTTCTACTTCCAAACAATAGCAACACAAGCCCCTTGGCTTCCCATCAAATGAAGTGACGGAGCAATGCTAAAGAACATGACAGATATTCTGCCACATCAGTACTGCCATCTGTGGACAACTTATAACATTGGACGCATTTGTCATTCAACCTTTGCATGTGTCAAGTTATGTAGTTATTTTGCCATACTTTAAATTATTTGATCTTTACATAAGTTGATTGCATTTGCTTTTTGACTGATCATTCACCTTGTTCAAAATGATCCTTTTGGAGCTCTTCAGAATCTCATTACTTTTCGCCACCCCAAAGAGATGGTGTCATTTGCATACTTGGCCAATTCACTGTTTACTCTTTAAGTTATGATAATTAAAAGCAATTTAAAAAACAAAACATGTTCTTAGGTGACTCCATTTAATCACTTTCATTGATAATTTTGACAGTTCCTTTTTATTCTTGTGTTATGTACTATATATACAAATTCTCAGAAGATCTTTATCTTCTGTCCCTTAACCACTAATTCAAATGCTTTAAAAATTCAAGTAAGCAAAGTTGATAAGGTGATTCCCAGCATTACATTGATGGAGGCTCTCAGAAAGTCTTCCAAAGTCTGGGGAGGCACGAGTTACAAAATTCCATATCCTTCCCTTCTTTCTCATTTAATTGCCCAAAATCTGATTTCATGGAGGGAAACTATTCAACAGGGCTCTTTTGAAAAGGAAAAACTACTTGGCTTCCTTCCCTTCATGGAAGTAGAGAAGACTTAGTAGGTTATCACAGGAAGAAGGCATTCGATAGGTTGATGGTGATTGGAAGAGCTAGTCTTGACAATACCTAATGTCAATTTTTAAAGAAATTCTTATTGCTCATTTTGCTTTTGCTACCTGTTTCTTAATTCTTTTCAAATGTTCAGCTCCTTTTGCTTTCTGAA
This sequence comes from Crotalus tigris, assembly GCF_016545835.1. Lineage (NCBI taxonomy): Eukaryota > Metazoa > Chordata > Lepidosauria > Squamata > Viperidae > Crotalus > Crotalus tigris. The sequence goes on from NW_024096525.1 coordinate 103,510, forward strand.
CACTACTAGAAATTCATGGTAGCTCATGCTTGGATTTGGTTGATCATGTGGAATTGTTGTGGAATATATTCTACTTGAGCCTCAATTACTATTTTAAATATCTTTGCGGGCTTTGACTAAGCAGAACTGGATATGATACTTCTATTAAAGATCACTGTGCTAGGGATGTAGGGAAGGATAGAAGGTAAAAAAATTCCACAGAAAAAGTAATAGTGAAAGTTCTGCACTGTTTCCAAGAAACCTAGATGGATGTGTCTGATAAGACACCCAAAAGTGAGTTTCATTTGAAGGAGATATCTCTATGGTATGAAGAATATAGTTTTGTGTAAATGTTATAGCTTCTGCTGTTCTTCTTTTTTTTTATAAATATTTTTATTGAGTTTTATAAAGGTAATAAGGGGATAGGGTCAAAAAGGGTAAGACAACGGGAAACATACAAAAAGGTTAGACCAGGGAAAGGGGATAACACAAAAGTAGGATTAATCCCACAAAATAACATCGCTTCAGCAAGTCTACTAGTCCGGGTTTACATATTAAATCTTAATAATTACTCTATTATTAAACAACTTTCCATATAATCACGTAAATAACAAATTAGTCAATAAATCTCATTCATTTCACTACTTAATAATGCTTAATGTTAATTAATTATAATCACTTTAAAATAATAATATACTACATATTAATTATAGTTTACCATATTATTTAAGTTCACAAATATACAAAGAGGAAGAAGAACAAGAAGAAATAAGAACAAGTTCATACAAATAATTATGGAATATAAATACAAATTATCAATTATCTCTTTAAATTTCATAACCTTTTCTCACTCTAGCGTATTTCTAACCAATAATAAAATTTTCCCCATGTTTTAAAGTAAATTGTGTCTTCTTTCTCTTTCATTTCTAAAGTCAGTCTATCCATTTTTGCACATTTGAGTATTTTTGTTATTATAGCCTGGTCAGATGGTAAATTTTCATTTTTCCAAAACTGGGCAAATATTATTCTTGCGGCTGTCAGCACATGCAATATTAAATACTCATTCTCTTTTCCATAATTCAAACCTAATATTCCTAACAAACAGAGTTCTGGTTTAAATTCTATCTGTATTTTAATCATCTCTTCTAGCCACATATGGATCTTAAACCAAAATTTTTTAACATTAGGACATATCCACCAGAGATGGTAATAAGTGCCTGGTTGTTGTTTACATTTCCAACACATATTTGATACATTTTTAAACATTTTCTCTAATCTAACTGGTGTCATGTGCCATCTATAAAACATTTTATATAAGTTTTCCTTATATGCAGCTGCTTTAGTAAATTTAATATTTCGGTCCCATAGTTTTTGCCAATCTTCTAAATCTATAGAATAACCAAAATTCTTTGCCCACACTATCATTGTTTCTTTCACTTGTTCTTCTTCCATCTTCCAGTTTAGCAGGAATTTATAAAGTATCTTAATCAGATTTTCGTCTGTTTTCAAAAGTATTTTATCTAGTGATGTCTGTTCTTTGTAAAATCCCATTATTTTTACATCTTTTTCATATCTTGTTTGAATTTGCAAGTATGACCACCATGTTAAATCAATGCCAGTTTGTTGAAGTTCTTGCCTATCTTTAAGTTTTCCTTCTTTATCTAAAATGTCTTTATAGGCCACAAGTTTGTCATAGTTAATTAAATTTGGATACGCAAATGCTTCCATTGTGGAAAGCCGCTCAGGTATTTTCATATAAATTTTCTTTTTAACTATCTCCCACTCTGAAAGTAATGCATTCCTTATGGCATGGGTTTGAAAGTATTTATGTAATTTGTTTTTCTCGTACCAAAGGAAAGCATGCCAACCCAGTTGCAAATCATGTCCCTCTAAGTAAAGAAGACGTTTATTTCTCAGTATGATCCATTCTTTAAGCCACAACAAAATAGTGGCTTGGTAATAAAGTCTCCAGTCTGGGAGCCCAACGCCCCCTCTGTCTTTTGATTCTTGTAGCAGTTTAATTTTAATTCTTGCTTTTTTCCCTTGCCATATAAATCTCATTATTGTTGTATTTAAGTCATCAAAAAATGTCTGGCTTAGTTTAACAGGAACCGTCTGAAATAAAAATAACAATTTGGGTAGGATATATTACTAGGAAGGATAGTCGCTATCCTTCCTAGTAATGATAATTGAAAGTTTTTCCACTTCTCCAAATCCATTTTTATTTGATTCAATAATCTTCCATAGTTATCTTCTTTTATTGTTATACATTCTGATGTTAAATAAATACCTAAGTATTTAACTTTTTTAACTATCTGGAGATTTGTTTTTTCCACAAATTGAGCTTTCTGTTTTTCTGTTAAATTTCATGTAAGTACTTTAGTCTTTTCCCTATTTATTTTCAACCCAGCCACTTCTCCAAATTCCTCTATTTTCTGCAATAATTCAGTGGCTGTTTCCAAAGGCTCCTCCAAAATAAAAACCAAATCATCTGCAAAAGCTTGTAATTTATATTTCTGATCTTTTATCTCCAGTCCTTTGATTTCCCCATCTTGTCTAATATTCCTGGCCAACACTTCCAGTGTAAGAATAAATAACAAGGGAGACAGTGGACATCCCTGTCTTGTACCTTTCCTAATCTCAAAATTATCTGTATAGTCTCCATTTATAAGTATCTTTGCTGATTGTTCCTTGTAAATTGCTTGAATTGCATTTATAAAATTTTCACCAAGTCCATCACTCGCAATTGATGAAACATAAATTGCCAGTTAAGATTATCAAAAGCTTTTTGAACTTCTGCTATGCTGTAAGGGTTTTATTTATTTTTAAAATCATATGAAACATTGTTTTTCTCTGAATTAATCAGTGGTGTCTTGGTTTTTTTATTTGCAGAATTGAAGAACCAGAAGACGCACGTGATCAGTTCCATCTGGCTAGGCTGAACTGCAAGAAATTTGCTTTTGTCCATGTAGCTTTTGCACAATTTGAACTGTCACAAGGTTTGTAGGAACAGGTTTACAGTTAAATGTAGATTTGCTGCTATTAGCCTATCGTAGCCATATAGAGAGATTCAACTGTGTAGTTACACTCAATGTTTTTTCTTCTAAGGTTAGGTAGGAGAACACATTGATAATGGAACAATTAAATGGTTCTTTTCTTTTTAGAGGTAGTTTCCAACAAATTTTATACCAAGGCAGAAAAAATTAGAATAGAGCACTCCTTTATTGTAACTTGAGCATTATATTGTCCTGTCTTCACTCTGTATTTTTTCATTTCACTACTTCTTCAATGCATTGAAAGTTCAATTGATCAAAATGAATTTTTAATTGCAGTATAAAGATATTTTTGCTGTGCGGTGCTTGGGTAGATGTAAATTGAAGTAGGGAATAGAAATAAACTAAGGTGGCATTTCTATGTAACAATGATTATTTATGAAATAAATCTAAAATATTTATTTCTATAAAATATTACATCATGTATTTAATATACTTCTTTAATATACTTCTTTTTGTATTTATTTCATTATAGAATGTATATCCCATCTTTATTTTATATAGAAATAGAGCAGAACAGAACAGAACAGAATAGAATAGATAGCAGAGTTGGAAGGGACCTTGGAGGTCTTTTAATCCAGGCATGTCAAACTCACAATGTCATGTGATGTCGCGCAATATATTGCAGTTTCTCCCCATTGCTGGCAATTCCCCCCCATTGCCGGCAATTTGACATGCCTGTTCTAGTCCAACCCCCTGCTTAGGCAGGAGATCCTATACCAGTGGTTCTCAACCTTTCTAATGCTGCGACCCCATAATACAGTTCCCCATTTTGTGGTGACCCCCAACCACTTATACATCACCGGGTGCCAGGGGCGTGGCCAAAGAAAAGGGGAAAAAATGGCAGACAGCCTTGTTTGGCGACCCCCGTGAAATGGTCGTTCGACCCCAAATGGGGTCCCGACCCACAGGTTGAGAACCACTGCCCTATACCATTTCAACAAATGATTGCCCAATCTCTTCTTAAAAACTTCAAAATACATTATACATAATCCTCTCATCTCTTATTTTCTTCACCAGAGCAGCTCAATTAGGCAGTTTGGACTAAGAGAATAACTGGCCCAAAATCACTCCACTGGCTTTCATGCATAAGGGAGGACTAGAACTCAAGTCTTCAAATTTCTATCTCAGCCCTTAACCACCTGCCAAACTGGCGCACATATTTAAATAATTTAATTTAATATTAAACTTTCAAGACAACTACATTAAGATTTTAGAAAAATACTGATTTATACATTTTAAACCTAAATACAGGAAATACAGGTAATGGTCACTTAATTATCCTAGATGGGACCAGCAACTCTGTTGCTTAGTAATGTGGTCATTACGCAAAATGTCATGTGACCACTCTGTTTAGAGACAGCAGTTCTGGCAATCCCAGTTGCTGTCGTTGAATGAATCTTGTGGTTGTTAGGTAAGGACCCACCTGGATCCAATCCATTCTTGGAAGAAAGTAAGGGATTGTCTCCACTTCATCTTCCTCCATCCACCTATCCCTTTCCACTGATTTCCCCTGCTGTTCAACCCTGCCTACAATGCCCACCATATAACATGCCACAACTATACTGGTTGACTTTTTTTGTGCCCCATTTTTTTCTGCCAGTGCAGAGGGCGACCTTTTCTTGAATGCTGACCTTATTCTCCATTCGTGAAAGAAATCCCTAGCCAAAGTGCAAGAGAAGTCCCAGCCGGTGCATAAGAAGAAGGCCCTACCTGCACTGGCACAAAAAAAAGCCCTAGTGCAGTGGTGGCGAAGCTGTGGCACGCGTGCCAGAGGCGGCAGAGCCCTCTCTGTGGGCACGCGTGTCATCACCCCAGCAGAGTTCTCCAGAGTAGTGAGTACATGGTATTTGGAAGCGACGGGGCAGGAAGTGAGCGAGCAAGCTGCGTTGGCCCCACGGGGATGCCCCGGAGATGGCGAGGGACTGGCCCCAGCCCAGGCCGGCAGCCCAGGAGGTGCTAAGCACATGGGGGCTGACAGCATCCGGCAACAGGGATTGCGTAGCCTGCTGTGAATAATGGGCTGACCATCCAGCAGCAGTGCTGCGGTGGCACTGGCAGCATACGGAGTCGGAGGAGCACATGATGTGGACTGCCAGACACGCCTACTCCATCCCATCTCTTTTTGGTTGGAGAGCTGGTTGCCATTGGTCATCTCCTCAGCCCCCTTGAGAGTCTTGCCCTTGGCCCGCGGGTAGAGTGCATTCCCCACGGTACCTTCCACAGTCGCCAGCCGCTTGCGCAGGTCCATTAGGCCGCCGCGTGGAGCACCTGGCCCAGTAGAGATGGGGGGAAGGCATGCAATTTTAGCTGGAACTGTGGGGCCATGGCACCAATGGGGATCGGGCTTTTCCCATTAGGAGTGCCCTTTGGCTTGCTCGGCACCTCTATTCAAGCTTGCTAGCCAACCATTTTGCTTCCTTTGTGCTGGGCGGGCCAGGTGCTCTGGGAGCAGCCAAAGGCAGCAGGTAGATGGGTGGCCAAAAGGGGGTTTTAAATGTGGGTAGTCCAGAATTTTGGTCAGTTGACCTCGGGATGCTACAATGGCTGGAACGTAAAGGGCCAGTCATAATGAATAAATGAACATTAAGGAAGGACTATATTTACATATCTCAGTCTTTAATAAATATCGAATCAGATTTGATGTTGACATTTTACCTTGTTTTCCCTTAGTTTGCCTTTGATAATGGCAAATTTTAAACGGAGAAAATGCATGACCATTGATTTTTTTTAAATATCTGTGTGACATTGAAAATCTGCTGTCTCAAGTAAATTTAATTTATTTGCCTAATTATGGATTATTTGCTTTGATAAAAGCTATTATATTAATATGAAAGTTTCTTTGAAATTAATGTTTCATAAGAAACAAAAATAAAAGCTAGATAAAGGAAAAAATAATTTGGCAGAAGCTTTGAGAAATAATCCTTTTGAAAGTAATTGCAACAAATAGTAGTTCTTTGTTAACTACGTTGCGCTTGGGAGCCAGACAGGATTATCTCTGGTAAGATGAAGATTTCTATTCCTTTAGGTTAGACTGGGACATCAAAGAATATCTCAGAAGATGATTTAGTATTGTTATCTTTTACTAGGAAATATCAAGAAAGCCAAGCAGCTGCTTGAAAAGGGTGTAGAATCAAGAGCAGTTCCAGCAGAAATGTTAGAAATTGCTCTACGAAACTTAAACTTACAAAAAACACAACTACTTTCAGTTGAAGAAAAAGAAAATTTGTCAGGTGAGCCATAAACTGCTGATCTTTTGAATTTTAATTAAAGGGATTATAACTTGGGTAAGTAACCTCACTCTTTTCTAAGCTAATTGTGTAGACTTTTGCATTTTTTATCTGAGCTTAAAGTTTGAAGTTCACTTCACTGGGAAATTACACACTTAATATATACTATAGCTATTTAGAAAATAACTATTTTGTGTTTGGAAAAAAATGACTCACAATTTTAATTTATTCATTCAAATGTATCAATGAAAATTCCAGCTTTCATTTTACAATGCTTGTGACTTGGTTAACCCTAATTAAATCGGTTGTTTACTATGCACAAATCTATAGCAGGGGAAATTTTACTTAAGAAAAATCTATACAAGTGGTCCTTGGCTTATGTCTGTCTGTTCAGTGAAGTTAGGACAGAAGTGGGAAAAAAATAGATTTGCAACCAGTCCTATTGCAGCATCACAGTGAGCCACATCACATAATCTCCAATTTTGACTTTCCCTGCTGGCTTTCCACAACCAAAGTCAACGGGAATGTTGGCAGAAAAAGTTGCAAGTCACCTCAGTAAGTTGTTCCTGGTATTTTTTTTTTCTCCTGAGGAGTCTGCCACTGAGTATGAGATCCCAGAGATCAGTATGAACACCCCATGATATTTTTCAGCTCCGGGGCTGGCCAAGTGAGGCTATTGAGATTAATGTTCCAATGCATGGAGGTACTGTTTAGGTTTGATGTACAATTTGGGGATCTCACTGGACACTCAGCTCCTGCTTGATGAGCAGGTGCTACCAACTGTAGCCAAGAAGACCTTTTCACAGCTTCATCTAGTATGTCAGTTGTGCTTTTTGCTAGATCAAGGGATCCTTTTAGCAGCTATTCATACCTTAGACATCTCACACCTGAACATAGGGCTGCCCTTGAAGACCACCCAGAACCTTCAACTTTAAATTGTTTTTGGCATTTTGGGCAGCATATACATTTAATAAATGAATAAATATGTTTAATTTTCCTCATTTTCTATATTTTTCTGCATCATTTTTAAAATTATTTTATTAAGGGGAAGGAGTAAGAACTTTGGAAGCATTGAAGCCTGCTCCCAAGTACTAGATATTTTTATTTGGCTAGATGTCAGCAAGTATTATATATGTGTTTTAGATTCTGTACAGATGGATATGCACATAATATTTCATTCTCACATTAAACCAAATGCACATTTTTTCGGATTTCATGCATCAGCTGTGAAATATAAATATGCTAACTTAGGAAAAGATGCAGTTGCTTTAACATGTTCCTGATAAATGCTGTATGCCAGTCCACATGCGTTTGGAAATACATTTTGCGGTTTGAATCCGATCACTGCATAGCTCCAATAGATAATATGAATTTTAGAAGAATGATGATAATGTTGATTGATTTAGAATGATCTAAGTGTATAGTTAGTTATGAATCATGATATGACATTAATTCAAATCCTAAAATGTTATTCAACCATGCCTTACTTGCTAGAAAAAGATGAGTAAACTTCTTAAAGTTCTTCAAGGTGTTGTGGTAAAATATATTAAAACGTGTATTCTGAAATGTGAATTTTATTGTAATGTTTAAATGTACACTATTCAGCAGAGATTGGCTAAAATATTTTAATTTTGTATCTTGATAAATTGCATATTTACAGGATCAAATTTGCACAATATAACTGGAAACTTGCAGAATAAGAAAAAAAATAGTGATTTTAATGAGATTACTACCAGTATGCCCAATTTTTTCCCAGGGTAAGTGGATTAAAATAGTACACAACATTCTAATGCTCTAGCCTTAGTTGATATAACTGAATATCTCATATTTTCATTTTAGAGAAAAAAATGATTTCCCAAGAGAGTCTGAACTGGTTTTTGGTGGACGCAAACCATTAACACAATTGAATAAGTCTAATCAGGTAGAAAGCTTTATGTTTCTATAACTATTCTACAAAAACAACATATTCTTTATGCTTCTGTTATATTTATTTATTTGCATCTGATCAGTTCCATTGTGTTTGATTATTTAGAAATGTACCTTTGGGAGAGTTCCTCTTCAATTAATAAATGAAAGTGAGAGTGACACAGATGAATCACTGAAGATGGAAATTCCTATTGTTGCAAAGAGGTATGAAACAAACTGCCTATAGAGAAGGCTTTGGGGATTTTGACAGGAAAGAGTATCCTGTGTGTATCTTGAAGTTGATAGGACAGAGTCAACAGGAAGCCTCTACCTTGTACAAAATAGCCTGAGCAAGCTTGGTTGCATTTGTGGCTTGTTAGCCAAAATATGAGAAAACTAAGGCCAATAGTTTAATCTACACCTCTTCTCTATCTTACTAGCTAAGCGTAACTTGAAAAACCTTGATTGACTGAGTAAATGATGGGCAGCAGAATATCTGCTGGAGCTTTTTGGTGACGACCAGACCACATTAAAGATTCGGTCTTGAACTAAATGATAAAGAGCATGAATTAATGAAGGAATGAAAGAAAAAATGGCTGGATGATTTTGGGCCAGTCACTTTCTCTTAACCCAGTTCATTTCACAGGGTTATTGCTGTGGGGAAAATGAGGAAGAAGGAATATTGGTATGTTCACAACCTTGAGTTATAGATGAAAAAAGGCAGAATAATAAATAATAGATTTCTAGGTATCTGCAAAAGTAGTTAGATATGTGTTTGTGAAAGGGGAAGGATGTAATAGATTTACTTTTAATTCCTTTTCCTCATGCTTTCTTATTTTTTTTTTGGCTTACTACTTCTTACTCCTTTTTTTTGTGCCTCCTATAACATTACTTATCATGAAAGGGAATAGTGTGATAGATGTGTATGTACAGTAAGGAACAATTAAGTTTTCTTTGAGATAATGTATTGGGTGTTAAATGCTTACGGTGAGTAAGATAAAATACCAGAACAATTGGGTCTGTTTTTCTGTTTCTTTCCCACAAGTAGTAGACAGGGAAGGAGCAGGTAACTTTCCAGACATCTGAATAGCTTTAAAAATTTTGCTAAGATGTAACTACAAAACTCTGGGGCCCAAGCTGGTCATCTCTATTACAGAGTAATGTTCCAAACTCATTTGCTTCTAAAAGATAATTTTGAATTAGGATTGTGAAAGGGCAGAAAGGACTGTAAAGACAAACCCAAGGCCATAGAGTTTTGGAAAACTTATATTGAAGTCTATTTGTTTTAAATTGTTTGAGTTTATTTAACAAGAAAAAGTGCCAAATTGAGACAGTTTTTTTTTTTAAGTAGCTATTATATTAGCTTGTTCTCCTTGCTAATTTTTGAGTACTGTTGCTTTTATGTCTGGAACTTTGTAACTAAATTTTAATATTCTGGGAAAGTAGGCAAACATCTGGAACCAATCTGATCCAGTTACTACAGCCTGAATCAAAACCTAACCAAAGTGGTCCTTATTTACCCAGAGACTTGAAGGTAATCGAATAATCTGTTTCATGTCTGTTGTTATAGTTTATAATGTAGGAGGAGGAGGAGGACTGAGATAAATAGAATTTGATTATGTAAATGATGGGGAACTGCATGTAGGAGTTACAGATACAAATAAGAGACTCTGTGGAGGGGCAGATATCAGAGTTCTGCTGTTGGAGGGAAGATGTGCTTCTTGGTGTCCTTTCTTCACTCAGGAACATGCTGTGTCCTTCCTAGAGAAAAATATTTTTTCTGTGTAGCACCAACTGGGACAATTCATTTAATACTGCAGAGAAAATAGCAGAACTGTGCTTGCAGTGCTCCAAATAAAATTGTCTAGCACATGTGGGCCTTGATAATATCAATCGCCTCTTCCCTTTATCAAAGAAAATAGAATGGTACCTGAAGGAAAGTCACTCTTGAAGACGTTCTAACTAGAGTATTTGTTAAATGTGGCTTGCACTGAAATAAAGAGCAGACCGATTGGCCCATCATTAGAGAGCTCCATTCTGCATACAGTATAGATCATTTATTTTCTTCTGTTCAATCGTGTCTGATTCCTGGAGACTGCCTAGGCAAGTCCCTGCAGTTTTCTTGGCAAGGTTTTTCAGAAGTGGTTTGCCATTGCCTCCTTACTAGGTCTGAGAGAAAGTGACTGGCCCAGGGTCACCCAGCTGGCTTTGTGCCTAAAGCAGGACTAGAACTTACTTTCTCCTGATTTCTAGCCTGAGGCCTTAATAACTGCACCAAACTGACTCATAGAAAAAATAGGAATTTGGTAATAGAGTCATACTGAGAGGGGTGGGGAGGAATTTTTCTAAGCAGATTTTGGGACGGGATTCAAATGAAGAAGATAGTCCTGTTATATAAACAAGTTGTGTTCCACCCTTCCAAGATTGGTAAAATGAGGACCCAGATTGCTAGGGGCAATAGGCTGGCTCTGTAAACCGCTTAGAGAGGGCGGTAAAGCACCGTGAAACAATATATAAGTCTAAGTGCTAATGCTATTTAAGTACAAACATGATTTAATATTAGGAAATAGGTATCACTTGCATTTACACACTGAATCTTCCTAGTTTGATGAGTGGCAGGTACATTGGAGCCAAAATTTCCATTGTTAAGCAAGAAAATTGTCAAGTGAGTTTTACAACTTTTTTGCCATAGTTGTTAAGCCAGTCACTGCAGTTGTTAAGTGAATCTGGGCTTCCCCATTGACTTTGCTTGTCAGAAGCCAGCTGGGAAGTTACAAATGGTGATCACATGACTTCGGAATAGCGCAACTGTCGTAAATACATGCCAATATTCAAGCACCTGAGTTTTGATCATGCGACCATGGGGATTCTTCAATGGTCGTAAGTGTGAAAAATAGTTATAAGTCACTTTTTTCAGTGCCGTTGTAACTTCAGACGGTCACTAAGTAAAGAGTTCTAAGTTGGGGACTACTTGTATTGACCCTTAGCTTTGAATTTAAGATGTTTTTCCTTATTTTTAAAACATAGTCACTGATATGATTCAGTGCTATCTTACAAAATAAAATAAAGTAGAACAGTCAGTGTGGACAAATGTGGGTGAACTGTACATTCTTCCATCCTTCTTTTCCCTTGAAAGCAGTCAAAAAGTAAATGTTAGATATTCAGCCTTAACCAACAACACAGCAGTTGATGAAATAAAAGTACATCTGAACCGAATGCTCAACTGATATATTGTAACTATAAATGGAATATTTATGACATGCTTGAAATTTCTACTCATTATTAGACTCTTTGATTTAGGTGAGATTTGATTCTGATGCTGTAAGTTTTTCAAGAGAGATTTTGCAGTAACCTCTATATTTCATTCTGCATTGTACAATAGAGCCTTTAAACTTGGTAGGCCATTGGTACTTTGTATAGACTAGGATAGATTGGGACACTGTTTTCTGTGCCATAAATTCTCTTTGAAGGGCACATCTGCTTAACGTGGTTCAGACCACCTTGTTGTGGTGCACATTTTCATCTGTGGTTTTGGGGCAAGTGGAAATGGGGAAAGGGGTGTGTGCTCATGCAGCCATTAACTGGAGCTTTATTTTTCTTCTTTTATTTAGTCTTTGCCAATTAGAAATCTTAGACACTCAGATGAAGAGAATTCAGAAAGTGCTATGAATTCAACTCTAACATTAAAGGAGAAAAATGACCCTGTTTATGTTAAAAAAAGAGGTTTGTTTTAATGGATGTGGAATTATGATAACTTTTGTTATTTTTATAATTTATTAGCACTCTTCAGTGCTCTGGGTTCAAAAGGAATAAGGTGAGATTTCAGTGCATCTGTGGAGCCCAGCCTCACGATCCTGACTAAGATGTAGCTGCTTTAAGGAGCTTAAAAAGTGCTTCTTAACTGCCTCCATACGCACCAAAGTAATCCTTTTCCTTTGAATTTAAGGAACTGCAAAGGCTTATGATTTATGTATTGAATATTGTTTGTCAAAGTTGGCTTTGCATTTTCTATTGAAAATGTAATTCCAAAAGGGAAGCAAGACTGGTGGGGTCTAAGAAGAGAGCATTCTTTGCTTTGCCCCTGCCTTATGGAACATCTTGTTCTCAGAGGCGAGGCAGGCCCCGTCTTCCAACTTTCCGGAAAAGTGTCAAGACCTGACTCTGTGCTAGTTTAAAATATGCTTTCTGTGGGCAATTAAGCTGGTATGCATAGATTTCTATGCTCAAATAGAGCATAGAAATAGACATTGCACAATCTGTACTGTGTTTTCCCAAAAATAAGACCCGGGCGTATATTTTTTTGCCTCCAAAAGAGGCAGTAGGTCTTACTTTTGGGGGATGCCTTATTTTTTTTCTGACACCTGCCTTATCTCATCGGTGCCAACAACCCCATCCAGCAGGAGCCCACGTGGCTGCTGGCCCCCTTCTGTGGAAGCTTGCAGCAGAAGGCCGCGTAGCCTGCCGTGCTGCCGTCACGAGGTAAGGCAGGTGTGGTAGAGCTACTGCAAGCGCCCCATAGGCGCCCAAACACTTTTCACCTGGATGGAGAAATGACGGGGACTGGAAGCTTCGTCTGCTTGCAAATGGGGCAGTTGGAAATGGAGTGAATCCCTCAGTTTCCAAGCACCCCATTTGCAAGCAGACAAAACTTCCAGTCTCCCTTTGGGAGAAAAGTGCACGGCGCGTCTGGATTGCCTGCCTCCCCCCAAAATATAGCAATATAGATTCATACTGATTTCTCCAGACTATAGGTAGTCCTTACCTTATGACCACCATTTGTAAGGAGGGCAAGCAGCTGCCCTCTGTGCACATTCCTGCAGTGGGCTACAGAAATGAAATTGAGATCTTCACCTCCTCTCTATCCATGGAGGGAATTCCTAAGCTGGGTTGGAGAAATGAAGCAGGGATTTCAAAGAAAAGGGGAATCCTTTGGCAGGTGGCAGTAGCTTACAACCTTCCCGGCTTCCCCACATTGACTTTCAGAGTAGATTGCAAACGATGATTACGTGATTGTGGGGCGCTTGGCAACTGGTCGTAAGTGCAAACAGGTTGCCAAGCACCCTGATCACAATTAGGTGACCTTCAGGAGTGGCGGTGCAGTATTTTATGATGAGTTTACAGACTGTAAAGCACTCTTTCTGAGCTGCTGCAACTTTGAATGGTCATTAAAGAACTGAAGTTCTATGTTGAGGACTAGCCATGCCTGCAATGTTCTGTCTAAAAATTCTGAACTGGCTATGTTCTGCTGAAACACAATTCAAGGGAATTCTATTTTCAGTTTCAAATCTTTTTAGGAGTTTCAGTCATAGAAAACAATAGAAATTGACAAATAGATTAATTTTTAGAATATTTCCTGTATGATTCACCCTTTTCTTGACTGGCTCTTTTATTTAGATATTCAACTGTCGTATTCATTTTAATAACTACATTGTTTGTTTCAGAAACTGAAATACTGCAGGAAGAACCAAGAATAATAGAATCCGCCTGCCTGGAAGGACAACAGCAGACCCTTCTTTCTCTTGGAAGTTGCCAAAAGGAGCAGGAGCAGTTGAGATTAAATTGTCTTGCATCTAAAAATAAATGGTCCCATCTTGAAACACAGTATAAAAGAAACTCAGAGGTATTTTTAAAAAGTCTGTTAATTCAGATTATTAATTTAGTCAATGCAAAAAATGAACTTGAACTACCTGGCTTTTCAGATTGTACATTTGCTAGAATTATAACATAGTGATGTTTTGTGTCTTTTATTTGACCCCATTTTTTCCTGTCCAGGAAAAACCTTATTACTCTAAAGTGAAGGTATGCGGTCTAGTGCCTGGGATCATATTAGTATGATCCCTGATATCTCATTTAATTCCCACCAGACTCCTTGTTCCACCTGATTTATTTTAATTTCTCTTTGGATTATTATAAGCCACCCAGAGTCATTGAGAATTGATCAACATACAAATTTGATAAATTATAATTATGATTATTAAAAAGTATCAAGAAAAGTAAAGAGGAATCTGGAAAGCACTAGCTTTTAGAGTCACATTTATACTTAGGCATACTCAGGTGGGCACTAAGATGACAGAGAGCATGGGGGGGGGAAATTATAGCCCACCTTGTGATAAATGGCTGTTTTGTGATTGATCATGGTAACCATAGCAACAACACATTTTGTAAACATGTTCGTCACATGTCAACATTCCAAATGTGCTAGAAAACAGGACTCTGTGTTCAAGTCTTGCCTTAGGCATGAAAACTGGTTAGGTGACTTTGATTCAGTCACACTCTCTCAGCCCATGATGTCAAGCTCGGGGACAACCTGATTGATCAATTCCTGCCATAACCAATGGATCAATGCTTGATTGGTCCAAATAAGTGGACCTTTTATTTGCAGAAAAAACCCTAGGAAGAAAAATAATGGATTTTTCTTACAAAGGAGGTTTAAAAACTAAGTTTAGCATCTACTTTAATAAACAACATGTTTGTTAAAGGTAGATGTTAAACTATAGCCCTTAGTCTACAACAGGGTGGATTTGATTTAAATCAAGTCGATTTAAATCATGATTATTAAAGAGCAATTGTCATCTCTGTCCTGGCTCCTCCTCTGACCTGCTGTTGACGCACCAACTGTGCCATTCACTTTAATGGGACAGTTGGTGATGCAGTGACACAACAAGGTGAGGGATGTGGTGAGCAGCAGGTGAGTGGATGCCCGCTAACAGGCATTGCCATGATGGATCTGAAATGACAGGTGCTCTTTAAATGTAAGGACTCATTCTTGCTGGTAGTTAGAATCTTTAATATTATTTGCAAACAAAATGAAGGTTTCTTATTTAGAATAATAAGCCGTCAGGTTAGTAAAACAGCGATATCAGAACCGATTTTAGGTTAATAGGTTAATCACACATAATTGGAGAATTACTCAAATTCTTTTATTTAATTAAAACACTTAGAGCCTGGTACAGATGCATTTCTCTTCAAACAATAATACAGTTTGTGGTGTACATAGATTTGCAAAACAATGGGATAAAGGAATATTCCTGAACTTTGTTTTATGATTTATTTCATGGTTAGTGTGAAATTGTGTGAATGCATTAACGCAATGCATGTTATCTTAGTTTGTGGAGCTTGGATTCATTGAATGAATTTACCAAAAATGTAAATATTGCAGAATATACAGCCTCCATTTCATGCTGAATAAATTAAATTGTTAATGTATCTTAAATAGAAAACTATATTTAGATAGATTTTTACTCCAAAAGCATTTTATTAAAATAAATTTGATAAAAATAATAAAAAAATCCAATTTAAATTAAAAAAATCTTATTTTTTAAATTTTTTTTAAAGAAAATCATCAATTATTATCCACCCTGATCTACAACAATCTCCTTTGTAGGAAAAAAACAATTTTTCTTTTGCGCTTTTATATTCCCTTCCCACAATAAAATAGTTTAAAGTAAAGCTATAGAACAGATAATTCTGGAGCTGTTACTCAGATTATGATCACTGCTAATAAGCCTGAAAATTGGTTGAATTTTTGCTCAAAATGGAGAAAACAGAGGCACTTTTCAGACTTACACAAGCTTAATAGATAGATAGATTGGTTATTTCAGCCAAACAGAAAAATATACCAGAATCTAAATTATGCACACATTCTGGTTAGATTTGCAAAACTGAAAGCATAACTGTTTGCATTCAGGGAAAAAAATTCAACTGGACTGGCTTTGATTGCATATTACACAATATTGTGTTCATTTTAACCTTGTTTGCTGAAGTCATAAAAAGTGCATTTAATCATCTAGAAAAGCAAAATAAACTTGTGATTTCAATTTACTTTTACTTCCATCACTGGAGGTTTTCAAGAAAAGAGTGGACAACCATTTGTCCGGGATGGAGTAAGCACTCTTGCCTTCAGCAGGGGGTTGGACTGGAACAGGGCTTTTCAACCGGTGGTATGTGTACCACTTGTGGTACTTTGCCATGTGGCAGGTGGTATGTGACTGCTAGCCAAGTGTAGCAGGGGAGGGGAATGAGCTGAAGCGACCCAAGCCTGAGGGAGAGGCAGCTGCAGTTGCAGGACTGTTGGGGCTCTGCAGAAGCCCCAGGAGCCAGCAGGGCTCCAGCTGATTGGCGCTTCCGGAAGCAGCACGGAGTTGGAGGTGAACTAAAGAAAAAGGGAGGGAGGAGGAGAAGAGAGGCTATAAAAGGAGGTGGTTTGGGTGGGAAAGGGAAAAAAAACAGGGAAAGAGAAGAAGAGCTCAGCAGGCAGGGAGGAAACAGGGACAGAGAAGAAGCAGCAGCTGTTGCTGGAAGAAAAAGTCCCCTTTTTCGTTTTCTCCAGTTAGGAGAATGCAATCAGCGCTGATAAAACGAAAAGCTGGCAGACAAGTATGTCGGAAAGGAGGTGGGCTTATTTAGTTCTGGGTCAGTTGGCAGCTTGATTGGGTTACCATAAGGATTGTTGTACAGTTTTTACAGCATTTTGTAATTCAGAGGTTCCTTTGTGTGCTTTGGTTACTCAAATATTTTAGACTGTATTTTAGGCTATCAATGAGTGAAAAATGTTGACTTCCATAGGTTTAATCCCTTTAAACAAATGTAATTAGTTTTACCCCCTTATCTTGAGTCTGTCTATGGCTTTTAGAAAGTTTTCTTTGAAGATAAAAAGGCTTAATTTAAGGGTAAAGCTTTTCACAGTTGCCAGAGCCTTTCAGTCTTGGATTGCAACATTGTGACATGTGACACGTCTGAGGCAGCTTAAAAAAAAACCAGAGTTTATGTGTTTCTTTATTTTGTAAGCCTTTCTTGCTTTGTACTTGATTCCTGTGTCTTTAAGGGTACAGGGAAGGGATTGGGGGGATGCATTCTTACTACCCTGGAAGGAGAGCTAAGAAGGGCTGACCAGCTAGCTCATGGGTCTACAAACTTAGCAACTTTAAGACTTGTGGACTTCAACTCCCAGAATTCCTCAACCAGCTGTGAGGGCTGAGGAATTCTGGGAGTTGAAGTCCACAAGTTTTAAAAGTGCCAAGTTTGAAGTTCCCTGAGCTAGCTGGTAGTGGTGCATATTAATAAACAGGGATAAATTCATCATACATTTGTCAGTGCAAATGGAAAGTGATTCAGCAAAAGAACAGCCACCAAAGAAATTTAAATGGTACTTTTCCCCTTTTTTTCTACAGTTTGTAATATTTTATTAGATTATAGAATAAAATACAAAAGCAAATAGTAGGACACAGTGGGGAGGAAAAAGGGGGAAAAGTGAGGGGGAGAAGGGAAAAAGAACAGACTTCCTCTGTTGCAGTAGAAGGAAGCATTAACATTGAACCTCAACTTTTTACTTTTCTATAATATTATAAACTAGCCATTTCTATAACAACAAATGAATCTAATCAGTAAAATTCAAAATCCCCCCCCCCTTTTTTTTAGTCATCAAGTTTTTGACACCTCGCTAAGCACTGGTGGTACTCAAATATTGTCATGTCCTAAAAATGGTACAATCTGTGAAAAGGTTGAAAAGCCCAGGACTAGAAGACCTCCAAGGCTCTTTCCAGCACTATGATTCTATGATTTCTCCAATGACTTTTTTCCCCCAGTAGTGTTAAGATAGTTGCACTCATTGTAGAGAGTAAGTAATATAATCCATTTCTGCTTTCTAGTTCAATTTATATTGTCCACTAGGAATCAATGGAAGTGGACATATACTATGTTCTTGTTAAGAACCAATCATATAAAAGTGTTCCCCATTTTGCAGGGAAAAAGTTCAAGTTTTGAACATGCTGCTTTTCCAGTTCCTAAAAGATGTTCACCGTCAGAGCAAGCTTCACGTATCATTTCACCAGAGACTGCTTCAGACAGAAAGAATCAAGTTTTTGTTGGCGGAACACCTCGCAACAACGTGATTCATGATTATGTGGCCTGGTAATTTCACTTGAGGCTGGATTTTTTTTAATATGCAAATTTATAGGTTATTTGAATTTTCTTTTGGACAATTTAACCCAGAGGTCACCAACCTTTCTAGGATGGCTGTCTGGAGGGAAAGGAAAGGGGAGGCATGGGGCCACATGCGCACACGCAATGCAAAAAGGTGTGGCACGAGTGCCCCTGCGATGCTGGGGGCGGGGCTAGCGCCTGTGTGAAGCAGGGTGCAGGGCTAGCGCCCGCGCAACACTCAGGACGGGGCTAGCACCTGTGCAATGCTTGGGGCAGTGTTATTGCGATTGTGGAGGGGGGAGTGCACGCACACGTGCGCATACTGGCCAGCCATTCATGTGGCCCGGTAGCCAAGAGGCCACGGCCCATAGGTTGCGAACCTCTGGTTTAACCCATCACTTTTGTACATAAGAAGACACATAAATGAACAATTGAAATATGTTCTGAGGGAATCATATAAAGTTGAAAGTGAAAAAGTAATTCTAAAAATTATTTCATGTTGGCCTAAAGTATTTCTTAAAATATTGAAATAGCATATACTCCACAATAGTTCAATAAAACAAACTTTATATCTTCAAAATTTAGTGCTCGAAAAGAAAAAACAGGTTGTTCGTTACTTACAAATACGATTGTTAGGAGATACAGTATTTTGTGCAAAGATTATAATTATATCTTTTCTTCCCATTTCAGTACTCCAGTTGTAAGAAATAATTTTCTTCCTATGGCTAAGGCAACTACACCATATAATCAGTTTTCATATTTGCAACATTGTACTCCAACAGCTCCATTCCATCTACAGAGTGGATTACAGGTATCAGCTATTTTTAAATTGTATAACATAATTTTATTTATTTTATTTTATTTTTAAAATTTATGAGCCGCCCCACTCCTGAAGGACTCTGGGCGGCTAACAATAAAAAACACATAAAACATAACAAACAACAATACAAAAACAATCATCCAGGGGCAAGGTTTTATAAACCCCAGGCCTGCCGGAAAAGCCAGGTCTTAAGTAGCTTACGGAAGACCAACAGGGTGGGAGCGGTCCTAATCTCCAGGGGGAGCTGATTCCAAAGCGTGGGCGCCATCACAGAGAAGGCCCTCCTCCGCGGCCCCGCCAAATGGCACTGCTTGGCCGACGGGGCCCGAAGGAGGCCCAGCCTGTGGGATCTAACCGGATGTAGGGAACTATGAGGTAGTAGGCGGTCTCGCAAATAGCCTGGCCCTGAGCCATATAGGGCTTTAAAGGTAATGACCAACACTTTGAATTGGACCCGGAGACCAATAGGCAACCAGTGCAGCTCATGGAGGATAGGTGTAACGTGGGTGTATCGAGGAGCACCCACTATCACTCGTGCGGCTGCATTCTGGACCAACTGTAGTCTCCGAATACTTTTCAAGGGTAGCCCCATGTAGAGCGCGTTGCAGTAGTCCAAATGTGAGGTGACAAGGGCGTGAGTTACTGTAAGGAGAGCCTCCCAGTCCAGGTAGGGTGCAACTGGTGCAACAGGCGAACTTGTGCAAAGGTCCTCCCAGCCACAGCCGTCAATTGATGTTCCAAATTCAGCTGTGGATCAAGGAGGACACCCAAGTTGCGAACCCGCTCTGAAGGGGGTATATTTTCCCCCGCAAGAGTCAACACTGGACAGTCGACATGATCCTTGGGAGGCAACATCCAAAGCCACTCGGTCTTGTCAGGATTGAGCCTGAGTCTGTTAACCCCCATCCAGACCCTCACGGCTTCGAGGCAACGGCCCATCACATCGGCCGCTTCACTGAGAGAGCTCGGGGAGGAGATATATAACTGGGTATCATCAGCATACTGATGAAACCTCACCCCGTGCTGTCTGATGATCTCACCCAGCGGCTTCATATAAATGTTAAATAGGAGGGGAGAGAGGACCGACCCCTGTGGCACGCCACATTCAAGGGGCCTCGGGGTTGACCTCTGCCCTCCCACCAATACCGATTGCGACCGGCCAGAGAGGTAGGAGGAGAACCACCGTAAAACAGTGCCTCCCACTCCCACCCCTTCGAGTCGTCGCAAAAGGATACCATGATCGATGGTATCGAAGGCCTCTGAGAGGTCAAGTAGCACCAAGACAGAGGAATAACCTCTGTCTCGGGCCCGCCAGAGATCATCCATCAGCGCGACCAAAGTGGTTTCTGTGCTGAAGCCGGGCCTAAAGCCAGATTGAAAAGGGTCTAGATAATCCGCTTCATCCAGAGACCGTCGGAGCTGGAGCGCCACCACTCTCTCTACAACCTTCCCCACAAAGGGGAGATTGGAGACTGGACGGATGTTATTTAAATCAGCCGGGTCCAGGGTAGGCTTCTTGAGCAGGGGCCTCACAACCGCCTCCTTCAGGGATTGTGGAAAAGACCCCTCCCTCAACGAAGCGTTGATCAACACCTGGAGCCAGCTTCGTGTCACCTCCTTGGCAGCCGAGACCAACCAGGAAGGACACGGGTCCAATAAACAAGTGGAGGCGCTCATTGCTCCCACCGCTCTGTCAACATCCTCAGCAGTCACAGACTCAAATTCATCCCATAAAACTGAGCTAAGACCTGCCCCAGTCATCTCGAAAGGCCCTGCCCAATCGGAGTCTAGGTCTGTCCAAATCCGAGCGATTTTGTCTGATAAGAATTGCACAAATTCCTCCGCTCTACCCTGTAAGGGCTCCCCAGCTTCCCGAACATTAAGTAGGGAACGGGTCACCCTAAACAGGGCGGCGGGGCGAGATTCTGCAGACGCAATAAGTGCGGAAAAATGCGAACATTTTGCCGCTCGTATCGCCACTAAATAAGTCCTAATATAGGCTCTTAGAAGTGTCCGGTCGGATTCGGAGTTACTAGCCCTCCAGCGTCGCTCTAGACGTCTCTTCTGACACTTCATCTCCCGTAGTTCCTCGGTAAACCAAGGTGCCCTCCGGGATCCACAATCACGGAGAGGTCGCAAAGGCGCGATCCGGTCTAACGCCCCTGATGCCGCCTTATTCCAAGCAGCGACCAAGGACTCAGCCGGTTCGTGGAGGAGGGAATCAGGAAAACCCCCAAGCACTATTTGGAACCCCTCCGGGTCCATTAAACGCCTGGGGCGGAACCACCTAATCGGTTCCGCCTCCCTGCGGTAGGGGAGTAGGACCGAGAAATCTAACCTCAACAGGAAGTGATCCGACCATGACAAGGGAGAAGTGACTATACCCCTTAAATCGAAATCACGTCTCCACTGCCCCGAGAGGAATACCAAGTCGAGCGTGTGTCCTCCCCTATGGGTCGGACCCTGAATTATCTGGGTCAGGTCCATGGTTGTCATGGAAGCCATGAACTCCTGAGCCACACCAGAGGATTCGCCGAGTGACGGCAAATTGAAATCCCCCAGCACCATAAGCCTGGGGAATTCCACCGACAACCCGGCTACCCCCTCTAGCAGCTCAGGCAGGGCTGTTGTCACACAGCTGGGAGGCAGGTATGTCAACAACAAACCCGACTGAACCCTTGAATCCAACCTCAAGAGAAGGGACTCACACCCAACAACGTCTGGGGCTGGGATCCTGCGAGGTCTTAGGGATTCTCGGACAAGAATCGCCACTCCCCCACCCCTTCCCTGGAGTCGCGGTTGGTGCATTATCTGAAACCTGTCTGGGCACATCTCTGAGAGAGGAACACCTCCCTCTTGGCCCAGCCAGGTCTCAGTAATACATGCCAGGTCGGCCTCCTCATCCAATATCAAATCCCGCATGAGGGGGGCTTTATTAATAACCGACCTGGCATTAAAAAGCAGCAGCCTGAGGCCAGGGTCCTGAACACCCCCCTCTCCAGGTATTGGAGAAGAGTCCAAGGGGTCGGAACAGATAATCGCTCTAATGCAGCGAGTCCTTGTTCCCCGAAGATGGCCCACCCCTTGGCTCCTGCCATATCTACCTCTCCCTACGATAACCGGGATGTTCCGGCCCACCTCCACCCCTGAAAACTCCCCACCCACCCCGCAGGTCTCCCTCCCACCATCCCCCTCTCCCGGCAGGCCACATCTCACATTCAAATCGAGCCGGGAAGTAATCCAAAAGAAGTGTTGATTTCTAAATAATGTTTCATTCATTTGGGCAAGAAGGAGTTAAGAATTTTGCTGGTGATTTCATATTAACATTAACTCTTTTAAACCTAAATTTTTATTTTTACAGAGTAAAACAATACAAATTTGTAGAAAAAAAGAAAAAGATAAATAAATAAATTACAAACAAAAGAATAAGAAAGTAAGTTAGTGAATAAGTAAGAAAGAAAAGAAATATAAAAAGCAGCTTCCAATCTCCTTTATTGCACTTATGAATGCAATAAAATGCAGTTATATTTTATCTTCTATATGTATAATTACATTGTGATTCCCTTCTTTCTATTGTCAAATTCATAAATCACAAATTCATTTTTTTCTGTTTTGTCACTGACAAATGTAGTTGTTGTCTTTCCCTAATCAAGCAAATCTGTTTTGTCATCTCTACAAATTTTGTCATCTTCACCAACCATTGTGAAGTATTTCAGAGCCTTTCCATGTTTATGCATATAATAATCTTGCTGCAGATACCATGTACAAAAATTATCTTTCAAAGGTCTTTTCTAGTTGTGTATTCATTAGTCCCAGCAAAAAAATTCTGGTTTTGAATGGTTTGAATATTAGTCTTTGTATCACTGTATGTATTTGAAACCAAATTTTTCTAGGTTTTAAAAAGTCCACAGGCATGATAAAACAATACTTCATATTTTCCACATTACCAAAAGTTGGAAGCATGTTTGTACATGCTAGAAATATTTTTTAATGTCATATAACAATGGTATATCATTTTATAAAAAATATTTTTTACAATCACATATTTTCTCATTAATCCATCTTCATATGATAACCAAAGTTCTTCACCCATTTTATCGTACGCTCTTTAACTTATTCTTCCAATTTCAGTAAAAGCTTATACATTTTAGCAATCACATATTCACAATTTGCAGGTAATTCAGTTTCAAATGCTGATTTATGTTCAGTTGCAAGGATCTTTTTGTCTACTTTAAATTGTTCTGTTAATTGTATATATCAAAATGATTGGAAACTAAATCCCTTTAAGGTCAGTCGCTCTTTTAACTTCATCAAAATGTAATGCTAGGGCTGTTTTGAGACTGTTTTTAAATCTTGGATTTTCAGGAAAGTTGGGTTTTTTTAACGTGGTCAAAGGACTGATTTTTAAACATGTATCAATACGTTTATGCACAAGTGGTCCTCAAGTTACAACTATAATTGAGCCCTGCAATTATGGTCATAAATGGTGATGGTTGTAGAGCAGAATGTCATGTGACCAAACCAGATTTTTACAGCCATTTTTGCGGCAGTTGTTAAACAAATGCAACTGTCATTAAATGAATGCCATGTTTGTTAAGTGACCTGTTGTTCACTATGGGGCAGTTTTTGTCAGAAACCGGAAGTTCAAAATGCAGTCATGTGATTGTGGGGGAGGCTGTTGGAACTTTGAAACTGGGTCATAAGCTTTGGTGGGGGGGTGTCATCACAAGATTGAATGGTTGCTGAGTGATTGATCATAAGCTGAGGATTACCTGCATGTACAGTCAGTCTGAAAGCTAAGAATTGAATTGAATTGAATTGAATTCTTTATTGGCCAAGTGTAGTTGGACACACAAGGAATTTGTCTCCAGTGCATAAGTTCTCAATGTACTTACAAGCACTAGTGATAGATCATGATCATAATCAACATAAATATATTCATCATAAATTATAAATTACAACACATTCATCATAAATCATAAGATGCAACACTTAGCGATAGTCATAGGATACTAGCTAAGCGAACAACATAAATCATACTAGGATACTAAATAAAATAATATAAATTGTAAGATACAAGCAACAAAGTTATAGTCATAAGAAGATAAGGATAGGTAATAGGAAGATGAGAATAATAGTAATACAGCATTACTAAGTAATTTGGCAGTTTTGAAGGAATTAGTTGTTTAGCAGAGTGATGGCATGGGGGGGAAAACTCTCCTTGTTGTTTTGGGTGCAATGCCCTATATAGCATCATCTTGAGGGAAGAAGTTGAAACAGTTTATGTCCAGGATGTGTAGATATTTTCACGCCCCTCTTGCTCATGCAGTACACAGGTCCTCAATGGAAGGCAGGCTGGTAGCAATTGTTTTTTCTGCAGTTCTAACTATTCATTGAAGTCTGTGTCTGTCTTGTTTGGTTCCAGTTTCAAAACGGACAGTTATAGAGGTACAAATGACAGATTCAATAATTCCTTTCTAAAACTGTATCAGCAGCTCCTTGGGCAGTCTGAGTTTTCTGAGTTAGAGCAGGAAGAACATTCTTTGTTGTGTTTTTTTGATGATATTTTAAAATGTCCATTTTAAATCTTGAGATATTATAGAACCTAGGAACTTGGAGGTCTCTATTGTTGATACTGTGTTATCGAGTATTGTAAGAGGTGGTAGAATACTGTCATTTCAACAGTTTTGAGTGTGTTCAGTTCAAGATTGTTCCGGCCGCACCACAAGGCTAGTTGTTCAAATAAAGATTTTTTATTTTGTACTTTTCTAAAAAAAAACAACAAAAAAAACAGCTGGAAAATAGCACCTCTGATGTTTATTTTGCTGCCAAACTTTGAATCACAGGGAACAAAATAATCTAAGGGAGCCATCCTTGGTTTTACCTTTTACATCTTCATAAAATAATGATGCTTATTGTACATCTACCCTTTGCTTTAATAACAGCAACAAACAATTTATTAAACATACTGTATGCCATTCAACTCTCAGTGACTGTAGGCAGTTCACAACAATCAAATCACAATAAAACCCATAAAATATAAATGATACAAATAAAATACAGTAAATGCAACGAAGCCAGAGGTTTCACTTGATTCTTTCTAATATATATTTCTTTTCACATACAAACTTTTTATATAGGTTTCAGCTTCTGTACCACCAAATGAATGCATGCTTGTTAAAGGAAAGTTGTACTCTGTGTTAAAACAAATAGGCAGAGGAGGATCTAGTAAGGTAAGATAATATTGTAATATCAATTTGTTTGATTTGATGAAAGCTGTTATTTGTGAGAAATGGTTTGTTGTGAAAAAAACACATGTATCTACTTTAAACTTTTACTGTATAAAGAACCATAAACATACAACACCTCCCCTTTCCATTATATAGTTTCTCAATCATCCTCAAATTGTTCATTATACCATCCATCATACAATTCAGTTAAAACTCACATTAATATAGAAAAAAAGGTATGAATACTAAAATTCAAAATCCATTAATTGGGTGATTAGGACTAATCAAAATTACACAAAATGTACAAACTTTCCAGATCATCGAAATTTGATAATCGTTTTTTTCTCATTTCCATATTCTAATGGTTCAGTATTCATATTCTAATTGCTAAGTAAATCTTAGCAGCTACAAATACAATATCTCATGGTTAGTTAATTTTAATGTGTAATACTTATAAATTGGTTCAGAGAATTGAGTAATTCAAACTTGCAGTCTCTTTGAGTACAATAATGCCTACTTTTGAGCAGATCAGCATAAGACTCCACTATCCAATACTTCAATATTTCTGTTAGCAGAAGCCAATTTATTCATTAATTTGGTATGTTAACATATACAATGCAACAGTGGTATATACCTGTGTTTTTTATAAAGTTACTAAGATAGTATGGTAAAAATAAAATATCAATGGATTATTACATCAGAGGTTCCCAAGTCTCAGTTCACAGTGCCCTTGATGTTGCAAAAATATGACATTGCAAATGGATCTCAAAAATTTAAAATATCCCATAGCACTTTGGGGAGTTCACTATAGCACCTCAAGGTGCCACAGTTCACAGTTTGGAATTGCAGGCTTATTCTATCTATTATTTGAAAACAAATCATAAGCATTCTTGGTCCTAAAACATTCTGTGTTGAAAAGATATTTGTTCCATGTGTATAACCATGAAAATATATTTTTTATATTTGATTATATACGTCCAACCACTGAATAGACGGTTCTAGCAGCTCGTATCCTTTCCTTGGAAAAAATGCCAGATCTATTTTAGAAAGCAGGGTTTGGACTCCTCTACTCCAGAGTATGCACAGGGAATGGATATGAACAAAAGTCCCAAATATGACCAGAACATAATGACTAGATGTAGTTCTGAAACTGCAGTCCTGGGTATGCAGGGCTAATACTCTTATGTGATTTCAGTGGCTGAAATTTCTATATACACGTTTCTACCATCAAAATCATGCATAATGCTATTTATCTACCAACCCCCCCCACACACACTTAATAGCCTAGCAGCTGGGTTCTGTATCAGATGCAACTTCTGGAAACCCTTCAAAGCTAGATTATGTGGAAACACATCATATGGAACACATCCAATTGTGAGTTTATTAGGTGTGAGTCATTGGAAACTATTTTAATCCAAAAACAGTTATCATCAGCCAAAACTAATCTAGAATTTTACTCTTCTCTTAAGAGCTCAAAAAACTCAGATTTCTAAGTATATAAATTGATAAAAAGCTGGTTAAAAAGTACATTCATAAGGTTTTTTTAATTAAAAAATTGACATTTTTTCAGCAAATGCATTTAAATCAACAATAACAATGCTAAATCGTTATTGATATTAATTCTCCTTAACATTGTTGCAGTCGGCAGAAATATGCAAATACATTGATAATCTTGAGTCAGTGATAAATACTTGACTCTCCTAGTGATAAGAATGACATATATTTAATGCCATAAGTAAGTTAATTTTGAGACTTTGAAAGTAATGCTGGAATAATCATATACTATTTAAAGGCTTTTAAAAAAAGGTCTTAAAACAAAGGAGATTGTGGATAGTGGTGAAGCAGTGAAATATTGGTTCACTGGCTTTAATATAGGTTATTAAATGGGAAATAGACCTCAGCCAAGCCTGTTACATTTATTATTTCATACATGATGGAGGAGTCTATTTGTTGTTTTTAAATATAGATTTTTTATTATACTGTATGTTGAAAATCATAGCCTTGTGCTGGTTAGTGATCGCAGTAAAGTAAAATAAAATTATATTGAGTAAATATAGCAATATATTATAAAGAATCTATGTGTTTTTAATTGGGTTTTAAAGGTATTTCAAGTACTTGATGAAAAGAAACAACTTTTTGCCATCAAACATGTTAATCTAGAAGAAGCAGATCAACAGACCATAGAAAGCTATAAAAATGAGATTGCTCACTTAAACAAACTTCAGCAACATAGTGATAAAATCATTCGACTTTATGACTAGTAAGTAAACGCTTTTGTAAAATCAGTTTAATGCCTCTTTCTGCCTCCCCAAACATGCATGCTCAGATTAACTTTTATTTTTGCAACTATATTGTTTTAGTGAAATCAGTGAGAAGAATGTCTATATGGTGATGGAATGTGGAAATATTGATCTTAATAGCTGGCTTAAAAAGAAAAAGACAATTAATCCATGGGAACGGAAAAGTTATTGGAAAAACATGCTGGAAGCTGTACATACAATTCATCAACATGGTAACTAATGTTTGTATGTTTGAACTCTGTTCTTTAGAATAGCTTCTCTCAGGAACAACTGCAAGGAATAGACTTAGAATAGTATAACTGAATAGTCAGAGAAAATAAAACAGCAAGACAATAAATGCATAATGTGGTTGGAGTAAAATGTACATTCAAAAAGTTTCTAAAAAGAAAAATTCCTGTTAAACCCACTTTCACACACATGTATGATATGATCCTTTCAACTTTGCCTTAGTTACAAGGGCATTGTTGGGTACTATCGTGTTTCCCTGGAAATAAGACCGGATCTTTTTTTTTTTTTTTTTTGCCCCAAAAGAGGCACCAAGTCTTATTTTTGGTGGGGGTGTCTTTTCTACTCACCTCCGGCACCGACAGCCCCACCCAGGCAGCCCACTTCTGCTGCCGAAGGAGCAGCTTCATTCTGCAGCTCAGGATGGAGCTTGGGCCTGCATTTCACAGCAGGCTTTTCTGGAAATCCTCTGCAGCTGATAACCGATCAATGGATTCAATCCATAGCTCGGTTCTCGGCTGCAGTGGCCTTCTGGAAAGGCCTGACTCTGAAATGTAGTCCTGTGGATGCCGGAGAAGAAGTGGGCTGATGAGGATTGGCCTGGCTGCAAGGTAAGTGGGTGCGAGGCGTGTGGGACAGTTCCATACTCCCGCCCTAGCTTGATTTTTAGGCGTGTGCCTCACCCCAAAACTAGGGCTTATTTTTGAGGCAGGCCTTACTTTTGGGGAAACATAATATCACAAAAAAGATTGCCCATCCAAGTCTTAAGATATAGATAGCTATAAGAGAAAGTATTATAATTCATTGTTAGAGTCATTAATATTCAGCTATGCAAATGAAGAAAAGTGATGGTTAAGAATAAAGATGTTTCTTGGAGGATTTGAGGCAGTTCAACGAACTATAGTATCCTATCTGAGAAGATGAAGGGAGAAAGAAAACAATTTGTCAGCATATGGGAGTGAAATTTTGCCTGAAAAGCAATTCATATTCTTCTCTGATTAAAAAAAAAAAAGAGGTTCCCAGAGCTAGCTTCAAGAAAAAAAATTATAAATTGTAAAAAGAATTATTATTAAATATTAAAGAATATATAAACATGCACACCAAAGATAGGATTTTTTTTCTATCAGTCCTAACAGAAATCACTTATAGGTACACAAATTTCTAATAAGTAATTTTAGTGTAGAAAGGCTGAGAAGCCCTTACAAAAAAATTCAGTGACTGCTACTCTCACATAAATTCCTGTAGTGAAATTTAATTTAATTTATGTGCTTTTTCCCCAAATTGAGCTATAGAATAAGGTAAGTGGCCTTATTTGGCTGTGAGGCTTGGAATCTTGCTTTGAGAATAGCCAGATTTGCTATGAAGCTGTTTTCCTCTGACCATGTGTGAGCTGTCAGACTGTGTATTGCTGTTGACACAATAATGTACACAATACCAAGTACATGTGTAGGTTTTGTTGAAATTAATGAGATAATAGGGTCAGGTGTGAAAATATTTCTCAGTCAGCAACCTCCTCAGCTGTTTATTGCTTAGAAAGCTATTGCTGTATTCTACAGTTGAACTGGGTATTAGGATAAAGGATTTAAGGACTGTAAGGACCTGTCTCAACTAAACCACCCAAGAAAGCAGGACTCTTGAAACAGGCATTGTTTCAAAAGGAACTTTTTATTTGAGAGATAGCGGTAACAGGAGAGCAAAGCAAAGATATGGCGCCTAAAGGATTCCATCAAAAAGGCTTCCAATCCACAGGTGCCACCGTGTTATGAGAAGCTGGAGATTCAGCGGGCTTCTCAAGGTCTCTCTTGGTTTTGTTTCCCAAGGATCCCAGGCTCCATTGTCTGGAGATAAGGCAGATGTTTTTCAGTCCGCATTACTCTCACCCAGAGGAAGGCCCCTCACCCAGAGCAGAACAAAACAGTTAATAGTTTCCCAAGCAACTATCCCTCTCCCCACAGAATGGCAGGCCCCGAAAATGGATACATAAGCAAAGCAGGGAAGGATACGGAAATGGATGAGGTAGATATGTAAATAGAATGCGAAAGCAAGCCAATGTAATTGAGGGGTCCCGACAGTAGTCTTTGACTTACAAGCACAATTGAATCCAGAATTTATGTTGCTAAGTGAGTAATTTGTTAAGGGACTTTGGCCCATTTTACAACTTTTTTTTGCCACAGCTGTTAAGTGAATCACTGCAGTTGTTAAGTGAGTAACACGATTGTTAAGTGAATCTGGTTTCCCTGTTCACTTTGCTTGTCAGAAGGTCGCAAAAAGGAATCACATGACCCCGGGACACTACAACCGTCCGTCATAAATATGAACCAGTTGTCAAGCGTCTGGATGTAAATCACATGACTGTGGGGATACTGCAAGAGTCATAAGTGTGAAAAATTGTCATAAGTCACTTTTTTCAGGGCCATTGTAACTTCAGACGGTGACTAAACAAACTTTGTAAGTTGAGGACTACCTATATTTAAAAAGTTTCCCATAAAAAAAGCAGTATAGCTTACAAATTAGCATAGAAATTCTATTTAAAATAATTTAAATACCTGTATAGCAAGCAAAAAGGGAAAAACTAATGGTCATTAAATAACAGGCAAATGCATTATTATTGTTATTGTAAAGTTCATTATTAATTATATTAATAACTTCATTAATATAATTAATTATATTCATTATTATTTACCAAAGGGTGATACAAAACCAAACCAAACCAAAATTTCTCCCAATAGTTACAGATCAATCCCAGAAAATTATTTTAGAACTTAACAGCAACCTACTCAGTAAATATTAACACTAAAACAACCATCACAAGAACAGTACATTTAAAACAATGCCTTGGGATAGGGCAAAATATTTATATATCCATAATAATGTAAAGATGTGTTTAATTAGACTGTCAGCTAAATAAGATTTGGGTGGAAAAATCTTTACAAATTTTACACTAACCAACTACTCAAAAAAAAAAAAAAAAGGCTTAAAATCAATCAGATTTCCACAGAAACCAAGGGAGGAAGGAAGCTGATTGTAAACTCTTGAGGTAGCCAATTCCACTTCAGGATGATGCCATCAAAATTGCTTTCTTATGTACTGCTATCATCAGCCTCTAAAGACATCAACATGGAGAAGTAGTTCATAGAAACAAATCTTAAATAATGGACAGGTTGAAGTAGATGGATACAGTCTTCCAAGTAACTAGATCCCAATTTCAGACAATTTAAAATTCTAAAAATAAAAGGAAGGATTTCAAACTTCAATTGGAATGCATATTGTAATAGAAATATTCTGCACTACTTAAGGATTCCAGATGTTTTCAGAGGCAATCAACAGAGAAGATGGTGGTATTCTGACATGTAGGCATATAGTCATTTATGTAGTGGGCAAACCAGAAGAACAAAAAAATATATAATTCAAAATTGCACGTGTCTCTGGAAAATTTTATAAACCAGCTGTTCTACAATATCATATAGCAGAAAAGATCCGGTGATATCAGGGACAAAAAAATCCTCCATTCCTGATTGCCTAGATACTTTACATGGGATTTTGATTTTTTTTTTTGTTTACCTTGTGTTTTAATATGTGGGTAAATAATAATCATTCTTGACACACCTTGAATTAATTGAACAAATTTTAATTTGCAGGTATTGTTCATAGTGATCTGAAACCAGCAAACTTTCTGTTAGTAGATGGAATGCTAAAACTAATAGATTTTGGCATTGCAAATCAGATGCAGCCAGATGTGACTAGCATTGTTAAAGATTCCCAGGTGAGACAACTGTGAACTGCTAAACATAGTAAAAAAAATGCAATTATCTTAAATAATTGCCTGATGTTATTGTTTGATAATTGGGTGTGATAAGAACATGTAATCAGGAAACATACAGCAACACACACACACACACACACACACACACACATACACACGTTGCATTTGTGTATTTCATTTACTTTCTTGGTATGCTTGAACAGAGTCAAATCTTATTTTTCCAAAGATTTAGGTTGAAGGATTCATAATGACCTCTAATGAAAGAAAAAAGTGAATTTTCCTGGCTATTACAGTTCCAGTTACTTCACTTTGTTGCTGAAAATTTTAAGGAGAGTCTTGTATATGAATATGTATGGGACTATGAAGTGTATCAAACATCTATCCAAGGTTTTAAAAACATTGAAAGACAATAGTCTGGTCTCTAGATGTGGCTTTAGCTCTCATTATTCCATGGAAAACTATTCTGATTAAAGCTGATGAGGAGTAGACTCCCACATGTTTACTATCTAAATGGCCACCTTTAGGTTTAAAAGTGGAATATCTGCTTCCTATCATTGCAATATGGAAAAAAGCTAACACATTGTGCTGTTATCTATAGAATTGTTCAGCTGTTAAATGAAGGTTAAGCAATCATGAATGGGTTGTATGACTGTACTGGTCTCAGTAAAACAAGTTTCTCTTGTTATACGGTAGCTAAATTAGTGTACTTATTACTGATTCTAGAGTGAATTAAGATTCCTATTGTACTAGGAGGTTATATTGATGTTAAATTTGATTACAGCCGCTAGGTTGTTAATAGGACAATATTGGAAGAAGGAATCTTTGCCTACTTTACAAGAATGGTTTCATAAAGTTTCGTATTTGGCAGAAATGGCAAAGATTTCGGCTTTCTTAAAGGAGCAATCTCAAGAAAAATTTTTTGCGGTATGGGAAAAATGGATAAATTTTATACAACATAATTTGGATATGGAAAAATATTATTTAGCCTTTTTATAATTTGTAATGATTGTTTTTTCTTTCTTTCTTTCTTCTTTTTCTTTTTTATATATATACATTTTTTATGTATTATTATTCATATATTTTTTTTTTATATATATATGCTTTATTCTTCGTCTACTTTCTTCTTTCTCTCTCTCTCTTCTCTTTTTATTTTTTTTTTCTTTTTTAGTATATATTATTCATTTTAAAGTTTATGTTATGTACATTATTATTATATATATTATTACTGTGATTTTTATTATTATTATTAATTATTTTATAAATTGCAAATGTTATTTTTAAAATATTTGTTAAATAATCCTATATTCAGTTCTGGGAAGTCGGGGGGGGGTGGGGTGGTTGGGGAGGGGGGGGTGGATTTTTATTTGTAAAACTTTTGAAAAATTTCAATAAAAAAAAAAAAAAGATTCCTATTGTACTAGAATTCTTAACCAGAGAGCCTAATTAGCCTTTAATTTTAGTATTAGTTAATATTAGTATCCATTAACATCATATCCAGGATTCCTATTAGAACAGGATATAACTACATAGCATCCCAGACATATATTAGACTTAAAATGATTGAGCTCTTATGAGGTGTTGGTGTTCTCTGGAAATGTTTAGTAAGACAGTCAAAAGCTTGTAAGATCTTTGGGATTAAATTGCTGATATCTCAGCAATTTTGATTTGTAGCATCTATGAATATTCAAAAAACCCAAACAGAAGCTAACTCTCTAATATATTTTAAATCAGTTATAGAGTGTTAAATGTAACTGTTACTTAAATGTACATCATCCTATTTTTTTTATGTTAAAAGGTTGGCACCATTAATTACATGCCACCAGAGGCGATCAAAGATATGTCTTCCAATGCAGAAAATGGCAAGTCAAGATCAAAGGTAATATATTCCTCCTATAGCTCAATTGTTGATATTGTTTTCTAAATTGGAGCAATTTGGGGACAAATTTTATTTGAATAAGGAGATAGAAATAAATTATAAGGAAGCTTGAGAAGAAGCCTGAGGCAAACTCCTTATTCCTTTCATCTCTCCTTTCTTCTGAAAAAAAAATGGAATAAAAAGTTCATCTTAAATGTGACCAGCTGCTGATGGACTGATTTTACCCATGGGATTTATTTATGCAGCACGAAATTGTGAAGACTGTGCATGCTTTAAACAATGATTGAGAAGTGCTTTTGACCTTGAACAATTGCAGCACTTTCTTCTCTTCTATAAAAGTACTAAAAGTAGCCCAACATTTTCAGGCTTCCACAGCAGTTAAGAAAAAAGGGTTGTTGTGGCTTTAAGAGTTGCGTTAACTTCTGAGTGGATTCCTTAAAAATGAAGCATGAAACCTCCATGCTTTGCTACATTAGACTGAATTAAGCAAGTGGAAGACATCTTACTAAAACAAGAAGCATCTTGCAGGCAGGTAGAGATTTAATATTAATAGAAGATGACTTGCTTAGAGAGTAAGGGGCATTATTCCCATAGGCATCTGCAACAAGTTGACATCAAATGATGACATCTGCATAGAAATATGCAAAAGAAGCAGTTATATAATCTGCATCTGAGCGTACAGCTTGTCATCCACTGAGTTCTGGTTAATGGAATGGGTGGTATTGGCAATTGCTTTCTTTTGTCCTCATATTTATGTTCTTAGTGTTGCCTTCCATGCCAGGCCTTCTACAGTATAGTGAACTGCCTCTGCTTCTTGATGTCCAGGAAGATTGACAGGGACTCTTCCCCCTCTAGTGTTTGGTTTGTACTATTTGGCACTTGATGTCCAAATTTAGCCCACAGCAACTTCAAGCAATGTTGCTTTCAACTTCAAAAATAAAATTGGAGTGATAATAGTGCCTGATTTCTTCACCTTGGCCTTATCTTTACTGTACATTTCTACTGATACACAGGCATATTGCATGATGTAGAAATACTGCCACCTCCATGTGATTTTCATATCATGCTATGCTGTTGCTACTGCAGTTATTCAGAACCACTTCCTAAAGTGTGGATGTTCTGCTTTCCTGGTCCTGTTTTCTCTGCCTACTCTCACCTATTCTATGTCATCCCTGAGATTCAGCTGAATCTATTGTTAAGGAGGTTAGATCATAAAATTACAGACTTTAATGCAGAAACTTTGGTGTAACTCAGGGGTGTCAAACTGCCAGCCTGCGGGCTGGATGCGTCACGATGAAACCACACCCGTCCCATTGCCAGCAATGGGGAAACAGCCCCGATACGTCGCGCGACATCACGTGACGTCGTGAGTTTGACAAGTCTGGTGTAACTGATTTGTGATTTAATGGATACAAATATTTAGCATTTCCTTTATCATATTCCTAAAGACTTTACCTGTTAATGCCACTTAGATTGTTTACCTTGAAAACAGTGTTGATTTTTGGTTAATTATTTTTCACTTTCATTGATTTGACTGAATTAATGACATGTACAGATGTTAATATACATCATTTTTGTAGTGTGCAGAATCACAATGTGTGATCGTATAAAACAAATGGTTCCCCTTACTGCGTAATCAATTGTGTCAGATAGGGTTATGTTAAGAAGGATAAAAACATCAAAATAATTGTGTGATTGAGTGAGCCTGTTTTTCTTTCTGCTTTTTAGATTAGCCCAAAAAGTGATGTATGGTCATTGGGTTGTATTTTATATTGCATGACTTACGGAAAAACTCCATTTCAGAATATAACGAATTATATAACAAAACTTCATGCTATAATTGATCCTAATTATGAAATAATGTTTCCTGAGATTGCAGAAAAGGATCTCCTAGATGTCTTAAAGGTAATATTTTGTCTTTCTCTTGTATAATAAATTCATGCTGAGTTCTGTTTCAGAGATAATTTTCCATAACATGATTTATTTTAATTACATTTAACTATCCCAGAATATGGGAGGCACAGTAGGTTTCTTGAATTCATATTTCTTGATTTTATGCATATATCCTTTAAAATGATTGGTTCTGTTTTCAATTATTTCCTATCTTTATGTCTTTTCCCCCAGAATTGTTTAATTAGGAATCCTAAGCAAAGAATATCTATCTCTGAACTCTTGACTCATCCTTATGTACATATACAGTCCAGTTCACAAACAGGTAATTCAGCTTTTCTAATAGATATTACTATAGCATTTCATTTTATTTTACCAAAGTTCTTTTGTTTAAAAGAGATCTATGTTCATGCTCTCAATTTATTTGCAGACTAAAGTATGTATGTTAGCTTAAGTTAGGTCACCAAGTGTTACGGTACCAAAATCTTCAAACAGCTTTAAATCAAATCATAGGACGTACATCTCAAACAGAATTTAATTTTAAATTCTTCTAGGACATCAAAATGCAAAAGGAACAACAGAAGAAATGAAGCGTATCCTTGGTCACCTTATTGGCTTGAATTCTCCTAACTCTATTTCTAAAGCTGCTAGAGTAAGTAAATAAGTAATATCACTGCTAGTATAATGAAAATAAAAATAATAAAATCATGTTAGAACTATACATTTCTTGCTCAGAGTGCTTTTGGAAGAGAGAATTGGGCTGTCAGGGTGGTACATGTGTAATGAGAAATGATTTCCAAAGTTACTAAGTAAATGATAAGGAATGTTGTTGATGAAACAGAGGCTCTTATAAAGTAGATAATGATCAATTCTTTGATTTAGGCAAAGTGGGATGCTCTTCTATGCAACTAGTCCTCGCTTAACATCTATTCATTCAGCGACTGTTCAAAATTACGATGGTGCTAAACAAAAGGATTTATGACCAGTCCTCAAAGTTCTGGCTGTTTCATTATTTTCATGGTCACACGAACAAAATTTGGGTTCACTTTGGCCCACCTGTATTTATGATCGCCCATTGTCCACTTGCTCCAATCTCCCAGCCCTGTCCATTGCCACGCTGAGTGCCACTACTGTACTGGTGGAGCCTTTGTGCCACCTTTCACGCTGGTGTTTCCAGAGCTTCTCTCATGCCCCAACCAGAGACTCTGTGCCCTGAACAAGGCTTCTGTTTGCCCAGAAGACCCTAAAAGGATCCTCCTTTCCCGCCAGTGCAGCACAGCAAGAAAAGATAAAATGAGCTGTGGATAATTAGGGAAACTTACTTTTATTCCAAGAAATTGTCGCTTGGAGAGAAAGTGTTTAAATTTACAGTATGTGTTCTAATCATGAGGGGATCAATATTATGAGCATAGTTACCTTCCTGAATACCTTTAATTCCAGCTCATGTGTTAAATCCAAGTTGAAATATCAAGTAAGCTATTTTAAATGAACAAGTTTATAAATGTGGAAATAGCCAGTTGATTTTTCATGGATTTGCTTGAAGTTTTTTTTAAAGAAAATTTATCACCATGCCAATTTGACTTTACATATAGAAATAAAATAACATTTCATTAAACAATGTGCTTCTACTTAGTTTGACCAAAACAAGCAATATATAATGTGGGGCGTTCTAATGACTCATATTTATGAATATAATTTTCAATTTCTTTTGAAAATAATTGCAGAAAAATACATTAATAATCCTTTGTCAGGCACTGATTGATAAAAAACAAATGTAAATAAAATCTTAATTAAAATTGAAGTTTCGACTAAAATGGTAGAGAACTCTTATAAGAAAGTATGAAGATAGTGTAATTATTTAATATTAAGTCGGACACTGCTGAGCATGGCCAAAATAAATTGCAGAAGATTATTTGCAATATGTGTTGGGAAGAGTGAGGGGATTAAGGAAAATCTGTGATCAGAAGTTGTGCAATTTATTT
Source organism: Crotalus tigris (assembly GCF_016545835.1). Taxonomy (NCBI): domain Eukaryota; kingdom Metazoa; phylum Chordata; class Lepidosauria; order Squamata; family Viperidae; genus Crotalus; species Crotalus tigris. The sequence continues at coordinate 140,684 of NW_024096525.1, forward strand.
CATTCAAGTTACTTGTGTCTTTCCAAGGCTGTGTAAACTAATGAGATTCAATTGTAAATCATATACTGCCAAATCCTTAGTTTTATAAATGTACAAACACTTTACCCAAGCCTCAGAAACATAACTTTCTCACTAGCTTCTTTTGATCCTAAGAAATGTTTTTTGCTAGTTTTTGCTGCATTTGTAACATCAACCAGATTTTTTTTGATGGTTCTTTCTTTTTTTCCTTGAGAAGAATAAAAAAAATATGCTAAGTAGAAAACAAGAGGAGAAAAATAAGGGTTGCACCAAACTAATTCTGTTCTTTGCAGGGCATGTGTAACATTGGAATTTCCTTTGTATGTTTTCACTGTGCTCATGTATAGTATATTAAATTGGCATTTACACAGTACTGTTGCAGAAGTTTTAGAAAGAACAGCAAAAGATCCTCTCCTAAGTGGCTGAGAGAACCAGAAAAAAATGGAAGCAAAAATAAAAAAACTGGGGTGGGAAGAACAGTAAATATTTATTAAGGATTTGTTTTAGTTAGAGTTGACAGCAAAAAAAAAAAAAAGGATTAAGCTCAATGTTCCATAGAAAAAAGAAAGTAAGGGGATTTGAAAGTAAAGAAGAAATATTTAATAATTTGTCTTGTCTTTTTAAATTTCAGACTTTATATGAGCAGTGCAACAAAGGTGAAGGTTTAGATGTGTCTGCTTTTTCGAAATCTGACAGTCGGACAACCTGGAAAACAAAGTAATAAAGACTGATTTATAAAAGATATTAATGAAAATAAGATATTCTGAGCAAAGGCTGGTCCCATCTGCATATATATGTCTTGCCACTTACAAATACTTTTCACCGTTAATCCAGTATTTGCATATGAATATTATGGGACATCCCTGTTATGTAACATGCTGGTCTGCTGTTACATTTGAATAGCAAATACTTGTGGACTAGTTGAATATGGCTTATATTGTGAGACATATTTTGACTTGTTTTAACACAAACTAAGGAAGTCTATTTTTGGACAATTATCTATCTTTAAGAATCAAGTCAGTTATTTTATTTTCTATCAGATTCAGCTGTCATTTTTTTTTCATATTTTGCTGGTGGTAGATACTATAAAAGCAGTATTTCAAATCATGCTGCTTTTATACATTATTTTATTCTGTACATATTCCCATGGAAAGATTTTGATGTACAGATGATGCAGTCTACTGATACTGATGTTCAACTTTGTAAATAAAAAGATACTCATATTGTGTTAATCTTCTTGCAAAGTTTCTAAGTAAACAGCGCATCCTATAAAAATTAAATATTCTGATTTGAAAAGCTTAACGAATTAGTGATCCTGAAATTAAAATCGTAATTTTCTATTTGTTCTGGTTCTACAAATTTGTTCCTCTTTACTGTCTATGGAGATTCTCAGTTATCCAGGTCATAGTTATCCCAAAGATGCTTTTTCACGAGGCAACTGGACTTTCTTGTTTTTTCTTTGAAGACGTTTCGCTTCTCATCCAAGAAGCTTCTTCAGCTGTGACTGGATGGTGGGGAATGGAAAGAGTTATACTCCTTGCAGACAGCTGTTCATTTGCATTCTTTTAGCATGTTGTTAATGCTACCTGGAGGCTTATCTGCGTCTTCAGGGTCACCTGAGTAGTGCAAATGTGTACGCCTTTTTGGAACTGTTGCAAGAACTGTGTTGTAGACTGGAGACAGAACATGTGGCTATCCCAAGTGGGCCTTCATCAAATCTCAAAAAAGTCCCAGCAGGAGCTCCTCCATACCAGACGAAGAAAACAATAAACGAAGCAATGTAGTCATTCCATACGCTGCAGGAATATCGGAAAAGTTCAGGAGGATCTTCAACCAACACAACATACGTGCACACTTCAAATCCAAGAACACACTAAGGCAAAAGCTTGTCCACCCCAAGGATAAAACACCCATACACAAACTGAGCAATATGGTATATATAGTACAATGCAGTGAGCCATGTGCAGATCTGTATATTGGGGAAACGAAACAACAACTTCATAAAGGTATGGCACAACATAGGAGAACAAACCCATCAGGACCAGATCCAGCAGTTCATCTGCATTTAAAAGACAAAAGCCACATTTTGGACAGTGAGGACCGCTGGTTTGAAAGAGGGGTCAAAGAGGCCATCTATGTCAAAACTGAGCAGCCCTCTCTCAACAGAAGGGGAGGGATACAATATCTATCTGCACTCTACAACACAGTCCTTTCAACAGTTCCAACAAGGCTCCACACACATTTGCATTACTCAGGTGACCCTGAAGATGCAGATAAGCCTCCAGATAGCATTAATGACTTGTTAAAAGAATGCAAATAAACAGCTGACTGCAAGGAGTATAAATCTTTCCGTTCCCCACCATCCAGTCACAGCTGAAGAAGCTTCTTGGATGACAAGCAAAATGTCTTCAAAGAAACACAAAATCCAGTTGCCTGGCGAAAAAGCATCTTTGGGGTTCCTCTTTACTATTAAGTGTGGAGATTTAATTTTTGGTTTAACTATGTTATCACTTAGACAAACCTTTTGTGATGTGAAATTTGCATTGCAGTTTAATAATTTAATTTTCAGGTCAGCTCCTATTTCCGTTGTTCAGTGATCAGAAACAGTGATAAGATCACACTTTGCCTAAGCATACCACACATCTCCTCACATGACATACCACCCCTTCAAAAAGTATTGAACAAATAATGAATAAGAGTCTAAATATTCTATCAATAGCATCGGCAAAAAGTCCCAATTTAAAGTAAAAGCATGACTGAACAGCAGAGCCCACGTTATTTGGGGAGGAATATATTCACTTTAAATTGCCATTTAACCTCATTGTGAGGAATAAACTTTGGAAAATCCCTGGTTATTATTAGTACAGTACAGAGTTAACATTAAAATATTTGTGCATATAGTATAATCATTTACATCTTCCATTTTCCCTGTATTGAACTTGAAAAGTGTGTTAAGCACAATTGTATTTTGATACTCTGTATTAATTATTAATTTTATTTATCAGATTTTATGCCTCTGAATTACTCTGCTTTTGATGTAATAGCAGATATGAAGTCTATCAATTGGTTATACAGGGAACATTTCATTGTGCTAAAAAAACCCCTGCAAATCAATTCCCCAAAAAGAAGATCATGGTCTTCCTGAAGAAGACCAAATGAACAATGGGTTAATAGTTGGGAATTTTTTAGATCAGACAAAATTCTCTAAATAATTGTGAATTGTGTTTCATGCTTTTTGTTACAGAAAAGCATATTCCCAGCGTGTGATATGAGATACGGAAATATGTTCTAATTTGATCACTTTTACATTCAATAAGGAGATAATTTATTTCACCAGCAGAGTGTTTCATGTGATAGCTTCTATACAATACACAGCTGTGTTTTTTAAGACTGGTGTCCTAGAAAAGGCAAACAAACAAACAAACCCCTAAGAACAATTTCCTGTGCAGAGGCATTTATCATTCTCTGGACTCACTCAATTAATTCTTCCCTAACAATCACAATGGGCAAATGACTAAAACATAGATAAATGTTCTAATCCTCACAAGGTTCTGATTTACTTCCTTCAGGCCTGGAAGTAACGTGGATTACTTCTTAACTCTGAAGTATAACACTACTTAATCACAGCTAATTTCTCTAAAATATTTTATGGTCACAGAAATCCTTGGGGATGCCACGTCCTTCCCAAGGAATGGGTGTAGAAGAAGACAGGCAGAAGCCTCCAGCTCTAAGGCATCGCAGGAGGAGTCACAAAAGGATGGGTTGGGAACTGGATAAGCACTTACGCAAATAAGAGATGGTAGATTGACAAAACTAGTCTAGCCTCTTCTATAGTTTCTCTTTTTCAAGCAGATTTGATCTGTTGCCTTCATTTAAAAAAAGTCAGGATGTTTTGGAAATATTGTACAAAAGTTTGCCATTATTTGCCATGTTCCCAGTCCAATCTATAACCATGGATTTTTTTTTATTTTTTTTTTAGGGATTTCCTATCTAAGTACTAAGCAGGAGTAGTTTTGCTTACTTCTGAAGTTAGACATAGTTGGGTCAGAGAGTCTAAAGCTGACATTTATTTCACTGGGGTGTTCCTCTTGTGTAAATTATTTGATTGTGATTTAGTCAGTAAGCCATGATTCAATGTTTTATTGCAAGGTATGAATAACAGCAGTTCTTTAGAGTTTTCAGGCAACACCCCCTCCCCCATTTATTTCTGTAAATGCTGATGCTTCAACATAAAGCATCAACTCATGCTTGCCTTAGAGAGGTTCTTTTCTGAATTCATAATAGTCAAATTGCAATATTCCAAACTTGTGGCCCATCAAATCAAACAACTAGCCAGATATTTGTCAGATCTTTTCAGATATAATGTAAGTTAACCTATATAACACATGTAGCTTATTAGGCTTATGTTAAGATGTGATTTATGGTGGTCAGCTGATGGACAAAATTCTGGATACAACCTTAGATTATTTTCATGAAAAGAGGTATCCTCATAAAATTCATGTAATAATTCACATCGTAAAATATGTACAATGTGACTGCACATTTTCTTGGAAATAAACTCTAAAATTAGTGTGACTTCCCATCACTGACTTTAGTGGGACATGCTTCCAATGTCCATAGGTTGAGTATTAGAGCAGAGCTTTTCAATCTTTTCACCCATTGTACTACTTTTAGGATATGGCAACATCCGAGTACTACCAGTCGCCTAGCAAGGTGTCGAAAACTTGATGACCCCAAAAAAGAAAAAATGAAAAAAGGGATAAAGTACAGGTAGTCCTTTACTTACAACAGTTAGCTTAATGACTGTTCGAAGTTACAATGGCACTGAAAAAAGTGCCCCCCAAGCCACAGCCGAGCAAGACACCTGTCTGCCCGCCCGGCCGCACTCCTGTCCGAGGTTTTCATTGTTGTGAGCATTTCTGTTGAGGATTGGCAGCGGGGGTGGGGTGGGGGCTGTTTGGTTTTTATTGCCCCTGTCTGCTGGGTGGTTGCAGCAGGTTTTGGTCACTTCGCATGACCATGGGACACTGTGACCGTCATAAATATGAATCAGTTGCCAAGCATCTGAATGTAAATCATAAGATCCTGGAGATGCTGCAACATTCCAGCTGATCGGCGCTTCTTCTGGGCTCAGCAGAAGTGCCAGTATCAGCGCCAAGTTCCAGCTGGAGCCTGGCGCTGATCCTGGTGCTTCCACTGAGCTCTGACAGCCCCGAAGAAGCGCCGATCAGCTGGAGCCTGGTACTGATCCTGGCACTTCCGCTGAGCCCTGACAGTCCTGCAGCTCCAGCTGTGTCTCGCTCAGGCTTGTGCGGTGCTGCCACCGCTTCAGCTCATTCCCCTCCCCTGCTACCACTTTCCTAGGATGGTCGCGTACCACCTGCCAGGTGACAATGTACCATAGGTGGTACCTGTACCACTGGTTGAAAAGCCTGTATTAGAGCATTTTTGCTGAAAGCCTGCAAATATTTTTAACAAGTTTGACTTTTAATTTTAAATGAATTTAAAAATGCTCCAAATGATTATGAATACTCAGACATAGTAGTGAGTCTCGACTTGCAATTGGTTACTTAGTGACTGTTCAAAGTTATGATGGGAACCTTCCTCCAAAGCTACTTTACAATGTGTTTTTGAAGTTCCAACATCAGGGCCCCAATTAGAGTGCTCAGCTTCTGACTGCATTTGGGTTGCTCAGCAGCCGGCCTGCAATTGTGGCTGTTTGTAGCACCCCAGGGTGACATGACCATGATTTGCAACAGTTTGCTGGAAACCTGCATTTACTTCTGGTTTCCAGCAAAAACCAGCTTATTGTAAACAATGGGTTCACTTAACAACTGCCACAAATGAGATCCTAAAACTGAGTCCAGTTGCGTGGTGACACACTTTATGATTATCATGACTTAGGACTGTAATTGCCAGGCTCAATTACCATTGTAAGTTGAGGACTACCTCAACTACTGTATATGCATAATAGATTCACATCATTTAGTGAATGAGGCAAGAGAACACAGCCTAGATGTGCTATTTTTCAGTTTTGTACAAGGTGTGCAGGTTCCTTTATGGTAAACAAAGTGCTGCAAATATTAAACATAGAAAACATCCCCCTCTCTTTTCTTTCCCATGTCCTCCAGGAACAAAAAAAACTTACCTTTTTTTGTGTACAAATTATAGCTGAAATGTACGGAAGATTCATGAGATCCCACAGGGAATACTAAGCTTCCAATTCAAAATAAGCCAGTGAATAGTTTACATCACTGTTTTTCAACCTTGCAACTTGCAGGAAGTTGAAGTCCACATATCTTAAAAGTTGCCAGACACTGGTCTACGTACTGTATTTGTCCGATATTTAATTACAAGTCACATAATGAGAAATTGTTCACTGAAGGAACAAACACAAAAGAGATTTTCACTCATGTTCAGCCACAGAGGCACACATAAATAGCCAGCTAGGATGGGGTCCTTAGTGGTCTCTGAGCTTGGTTGTTTTCTTGCTTTCTTGCTAGTACCATTGATGATGTTATCTAGGTTGGGTAATGAAATGTCTGCAAGAAAAGAAGCTCAGAGAAGACCCCTCACTTCAACCCTGAGCTACAAATATTCTTCTTGATTAATGAAAATGTAAATTTGAACCCCAAATGCTAAGAGGCGATGGAAGCAGAGTGTTTGTCAGGGCCTTGGGAGGGACTAACTCTGAGCTGCAATCTGACTCTTCATCTCAATACTTCACACTGGCTGAGAGAACAGTGAGAATGCTGCAATCATGATATGCTGATTCTAATCGGATGGATTACTAAAATCAGGGTAGCTCTTATGCTAGAGGAGGTGCCCTATTTAAAAGTATATGACAGTTGAGTCAATGACCCAAACATTTAGTTTTATTCACTTACTTGAAATAAATTATTTTCTAGATCCATACACTGGGTAACACCATATTTGTCCTGAATAAACCAAAGATGAATGGTAAGCATGGACAATGGTCTTAAAATGATAGCGATGGGTTTATATCATAAAATGTAAAATCTCTTTTGGGTCAGCCGTGTAATCCTTGTGGCCACCTGGCCAGATGCCCAGTTTTGGCACTGGTTATTACTGCTTTCTTCCAAGATGATTCTCCAGATTTCCAAGCTAAGCTCCAGCCCTGCTATTCCTTTGATCTCCTATCCACGCGCTAAGTAGGTCTACCCTGTTTAGCCTTTGAGATCAGCCAAAACCAAACAAGGCTTAATGCAAAGTGTGAGCCTAGGTCAGGAGTCTTCAAACTTGGCCCTTTTATGACTCGTGGACTTCAACTCCCAGAATTCCTCAGCCGGGCACTCTGGCTGAGGAATTCTGAGAGTTGAAGTCCACGAGTTATAAAAGGGCCAAGTTTGAAGACCCCTGACCTAGGTAATCGTATCTACTTCAGAATAGATAAGAGAGCCGGTTTGGTATAGTGGTTAAAGCACCAAGGTAGAAACTGAGACTGTGAGTTTTAATCCTCCGTTAGGCCCAAGCCAGCTGGGTGACCTAGGGACAGTCACTTTCTCTCAGCCCTAGGAAGAAGGCAGTGGCAAACCATTTCTGAAAGACTTTGCCAAGGAAACTGTGGGGACCTACCCAGGCAGTTTCTGAGAACTGGACCTGACTGAACAGGAAAAAAGAAAGCATAGGACTGCTGTTAAAATTCTCTTGAAAATGTCTTTGAATACTGTATTGGTTTCTTCATCTGTGAACTCTAATTTTGGTCCTCTTGAATATACAATGAAACAAACCATAAAGGAAATAAGCATAGATGCATATATATTAAGGGTGTGCATATACTTTAGTTAAATCTCGCCTCCAAAAATCCCTAGGCTAAGAAGTTTGAGATTTGTTTAAAGAATAACAAATTTCTTTAACACCAGTGGTGTCAATATAGGAGTGGCAATATAGGAGTGGCTGTGCCTGGCAGTAGGGAACACAATAATAATCATTCAAATGCAGAAATGGGACCAGATGTTATCCAGCCCCAGTGCCTTTAATTCCTAATTTTAGAAGGATACCTTCCAGCCACAGACTGTTTTTCAGACTTCTGTCGGTCTGTTGGCTATTTTTTTTGTGAATTCTATTTTCTCAATGTGCACGAGACCCTAGTTAGATTCCATCTTCATGATTTGCCATTAGCAAATTTAATATACTATGTGCAACTATATCGGTTGGTTGGTTGATGTTCAGGAGGAACTTAGAAAAGGTATCAGTTAAGTAATATGGATTTTTTGTGTTGGCAGTGGCTATAAGAGACTGGAAGGGTTTTAAAATAATGTGTGTGATGACATCATTACACAAACATGATAATTACATACAATATTTACATCACATCTGACTCAGGTTATGTATTTGCATGATGATGTGTTGTAATTTGTGGCTCCTTGCCTCTCTCTGGAGTTACCCCAATGCTGGACCTATATTCCTGGCTTCTTGCTCCGGTCTCAGATTCTAACCTTTACCACTTGGATTACCGTATTTTCCGGTGTATAAGACGACTTTCTAAAGCGCAGAAATTGGCGCCGAAGTCGGGGGTTGTCTTATACGCCGAGTCATCTTATATGCCGGATATTACGGTAGTTTCCGGCGGTTAAGACGACTTTCTAGGCATGGAAATCGGCGCCGAAGTCGGGGGGTCATCTTATACGCCGGGTCGCCTTATACGCCAGAATATACGGTAGCTTGTGGATCTCTGTGGCAGTTGAATCATGGATTAACACAGACTGCTCTTGTTTCTCTACTGCTGGCCTTGTCCCATTTTTCTGGATCTGTGCAACAGTGGCTAGCTCCTCCTAGCCTTGCATTTTGTCTCTTACGGCCACAATTCTGGACCTCTAGCTCTTGATCCTGGCTGCAACATCTGTGGAGATTCTCAGTTATCCAGATCACGGTTGTCTCAAAGTTGCTTTTCCAAAAGGCAACTGGACTTCTTTGTTTTTTTGTTTGAAAATGTTTCACTTCTTATCCAAGAAGCTTAGAAGCGAAGAATAAGAAGCGAAATGTTTTCAAAGAAAAACCCAAGAAAGTCCAGTTGCCTTTTGGAAAAGCACCTTTGGGACTACTGGTTGCAACTGGTATTAGCCCTCCTGACCTTTCCCCCTGACTACCTGATGTCATCTTCACTGTGTTTTTTTCTGCAACTCATATGTGATTGCATAGCTGATCATTCTGTTTGCCTTCTTAGTTGTTGGAATTACAATCCCATCATTAAACCAGTTGTATCTTGCTACTCTGAGATTACTCAATCTAGAACAGGATAAGTAGCTTTCATCATTGCAGGTAGGTCAGTATTTTAATGGCTGTCATTTATATAAACGGTCGTATTAAAACTTATGTATTTATTCTGCATCACTTCTTTCATACTTAAGAATTTACAATGCTTCAATTTAGAGATTTAATGTGAAAGCAGTTTGATCAATTCCACAAATGGGTTTGATATTCTGAAAACAAAGTCAAACCAAAATGTTGGATCAAAGAGATACTTTTGAACTTTTTTACTAGACATATGTAGAAACAGGCTTTTTTTTTTTTTTTTTTGGAAAGTTGATCCAATTTGGAAATTCCTATTGATTTTCTAAATGGGTTTAAATGATCAGACTGAATCAATTTTCTAAATCAAATCAGCAATTTGCATTAAAACTGCTCTGCAATCATTACTAAATTTCAAAGTAGCCTGAAATTATCTTGAAAGAAATCTGGACAGCTCTCATAAAAAGGCTGCAATATTAAGCTGACTTCTTGAGGATGCCTTAGATAAAGTGGAATTTATTTTTGAGACAACTCACCTAGATAGTTTGTAATATGAGAAATATATCAAGAATCCACATTGAGTTGTAAGGCTAATTCACTTTCAGGCCAGGTTCTTATTGAAAGGGGTAAGGGATTTTAAGAGTCAAGCATCGTTGAAGGGAAGATATCACACTAAGCTTATAAACTGTAAAATTGTAGATCGCATTTATAATTGTATGTATGTATGAGTCAGGAAATGTTAGCATTACATGGTAGTCCAGATAAGCACAACTAGTATTAGCTCTATCTTCATTGCAAGGTTATATTAACAGAATCTTGCAAGTCTGAAAGGACTCCTTCCTTTTTTCACTTTTACTCTCCCAAAATCTAGGGAGGATACTTTCTGAGGACTAATTTTCACTTTGAATCCTAACGACTCAAAATTGTCTTAAGCTGCAGGTCTTCTTCCTGTCCAGCACCTTTTCTGACTAATAGACAGCATACCTTTTCATGAGCTGCAGCTCCCTTCATCAGATGGATAGTGTTTCAAGTGTTAACAGACTCCTCCTGATGTTTTCATTGAGAATCTCTTTTCACAACACAGCCTACATTTGACTTGCTTCACCTAGGACTTAACAAGGCACTGACAAATAATAGTCTTTGAAAGAGGCAGGATTAAAGGCCACTGAAACTTGAGATCAAAGGTTATAACTGGCATGAAGAAATTTCAAAAACCCTTGAACACGATCTGCATGCAATTCAAACCTGGTGTTTTGTTCCCAAGCATCTTTTACTCTGGGTATTACTTCAAACCCTCTAATCTACCTTAGCATAGCATTGCCCCATTTATACAACTGTTAATTACTAGTCCACATAATTGCTGGTTACATGTTAGGTCCTTTGGCAATCAACTAAGCCTGAGAATAGTGATCCTTTTAAGATCTTAGGTACTGTATATAAAGAAATTTAGAGTTGAGCTGAGGAAGGAACAAGTGAAGTGTTAAAGGGAGACCTGCATTGTTTGAGCTTTATTATTTTAAATATTATCATTTGCTATCAGGTCAGGGTTGAATTTTAGTGACCACATAGATATTGTGCAGGATAATCTGTCCTCGGCTTGGTCTTTCAAATCTTCCAACCGTGGTTGTCATTATTTTCTTTCCTTCCACTTTTCTCAGCATTATGGATTTCTCAATGGAGTTTGATCTTCTCACATCCAAAATATGATAATTTGAGCCATTTGTACCTGGCTGTATAAAAAAAGAGGTATGTTCATGAATCATGGATAGATTTTTATGCACTACGTGATACTAAGGTAATTTAAATTTAGTACTTGGATGGGAGACAGGAAGAACACTAGGAAACTGACCAAAGAGAGAAGTAACCTAGAACTAAGGAGAAACTTCCTGACAGTTAGAACAATTAACCAGTGGAACAACCTGCCTCCAGAAGCGGTGAATGCTCCAACACTGGAAGTTTTTAAGAAGAGACTGGACAGCGATTTGTCTGAAATGGTATAGGGTTTCCTGCCTGAGCAGGGGGTTGGACTAGATAAGTGGTTCTCAACCTATGGGTCGCGACCCTACTTGGGGTCGATCAACCATTTCACAGGGATCGCCAAGCAAGGCTGTCCGCCATTTTTTCCCCCTTTTCCAGTGGGTGCCTTACCTCCCTTGGGCTGGGCCAGCTGGTGGCCCAGCCGGTGGTCGGCCTGCTTCATCTCTGCCACTTGCCAGCTACGCCTCGGCTGGCACAGGGGGTGGCACCATGCATGCGCGGCGCTCCCAGGCAGGAAAAGTCCTCGACTTACGACTGGTTGGCTAGTCCTCGACTTACGACCGGTTTAGTCCTCGACTTACGACCGGTTTAGTCCTCGACTTACGACCAGTTGGGGATCGCGGCATTAAAAAGGTTAATGGACTAGATGATCTCCAAGGTCCTTCCAACTTTATTATTATTATTGTTATTATTATTATTATTGTTATTATTATTATTATTATTAGTATATCTCAAAGTTGTAGACTAGATAACACTGTAAAGAATAATTGCAAAACATCATCATTGGTAAAGAATCATTGTGAAAAAAGACAGTGATAAACAGCTTCATTTTTGTTACCACCTTGACATTTAACAATACCAGGAGGCTGCTGGACACACTTTTTAGATCCTCACAATTCTATTCTTCAGAAGAGGGGAAAAGCACAAGATATCTAACAGATATCTAACAGGCAATAATTTTCTGAAGCCAATACTTCTCTTTTACGATACTTAAGTTAAACCTGTTTGTTCTATCCTAGATTACCATCAGCAACATCTCTTAATGCACACAGCAGAAATATGATGTTGTATGATGTCATATAGCAGGCCTTCATGAAGAGCCCCTTACCGGGGTAATCCCTTTGGTGTCACCCCACTGGTGCTGGCTTGCTTCCAGCTTCAAACCTGGAGGAATCTAAACATCCAGAAACAGAATTGGTGATCAATGGGTCCCATAACCAAGACAAGAAAGAATAATATTTTAAAACATTGTATAAACATCAGTCTTATCTAAGTTCCTCCCAGAAACTGAGGGAGGCAATCCAAGGATGTATCTGCTCAATATCTATAACACCCATAGTCTGAGGAGCAGAGATACTAAACACATAGCTCTTGAGAGCCAAGGAGGATTGTGAAAATAGGTGGGAGCAATGCTCTCTGTATTTTCTGACATGCTGTACGCAGAAAAAAAAATCCTGTTGTGAAGCTTTTCCCAAATTTAAGAACAAATCTGTGCATCACAATATGACTATGCAAGTAAATTGCAAATTCATGTAATACCAATATATTACATGTTTACATATTTTTAGTTAATGTGTAGAAACCAGAAAGTATAATTCAGTATGCAACATGCATGCTTAAAAGTTGTGCCTTTTTTTTGCTCCTTCCTGCTGTTTTATTGGCAACATTTTTCAGAAGTGGATGGCCTTTTCTCCATTCCAGGGTCGAGAGAAAGAGAGTGACTGGTTCAAGGTCATCCAGCTGGCTTTGTGCCTCAGGTGGGACTGGCACACCCCACCTGAGGCAGTCTCCTGGTTTCTAGCCAGGTGCCTTAACCAATTCTCCATATTGACTCTACACATATGTGTGCCCACAGATTACAATATAAATTCCCTAATCACTGATAACTGCTATCAATATTTTGTAACCCTTTCATTTTTTTTCCTAGCATGTGATACCATAATGAAATAAGAACATTAAACAGAAAAGTAGTATACAAAATGCATTTAAATGCATTTCATTTCTTCCCCATTCTCAGCATGCATTTTGAACTTATTTCATTATTATTAGTTTTTAAAAACTGATTTTTAGAAAAAGAAAGTTAAAAGCAACAAAGTGTGATCCAATTCAACAGATATATTAATGAAGCCTTTTTTTGTTGGGAGGAAAGTGCTCTTTTGTGCCGTCTAGAGATTGGAAGATAGGGGGCAGTTTGGCTAGCACTGCAAGGTTGCAGCAACAAAGTTTATTTGGTACTCCTGGGCACTGACTGAGTGGGAAGTCTTATCACATGATGTTATTGCTCAGTTCATGCTGTGGCAGTGTGCAAGGCTCCTTGTGACCCTGGAGTTTTATCTGGCTCAGTTTATTATCTGTTCACAAAAATATGAAGTCAGTGATTCCAGTTCTTTAGCTGGTGTTGACCTTTGTATGCACTGAGTTCTTCCCAAGAACCTGCAATGTTGTAATGTATCGGTGCAGTATATATGCAAATCCAAACAGTTTAGCCTCTTGTAATTCACGGATGTAAATTTTGTCAATGTGCAGATTTTCTAAGTGCTGTCCAAGAAAATAATAGCTGGTTAGAATGCAGTGGTTAGAATGCAGTACTCCAGGCTACTTCTGCTGACTTCCGGCTACCAGCAGTTCGAATCTCACTGGCTCAAGGTTGACTCAGCCTTCCATCCTTCTGAGGTCGCTAAAATGAGGACCCAGATTGTTAGGGGCAATATGCTGACTCTGTAAACTGCTTAGAGAGGGCTGTAAAGCACTGTGAAGCGGTATATAAGTCTAAGTGCTATTGCTATGCTCTCTCAGTTTTGAATTTTAGATTTTGATAGTTTTGAGTTCCTCTCCAATTCTTTTTCTTCTATTCATTTATCCCAGAGGCGGCACTCAGAGCCCTCTCTGTGGGCACATGCGCTGTCGCCCCAGTCAGCTAGGTTTTATAAAACCTTTTCACTTTGGGCCTCTGCTGCTGTGTGCAAAAAAAAAAAAAAAAAAAAGATTCAATCAACTTCTTGAGGGAAAAAAAAGATCTTGTAAAGTTGGAATTGATTGATTGAACATCTTAGTCCCACCCAGTCTGCTGTTACCACCGCAGCCACGCCCACCCAATGGGCCACGTCCACCCAATTGGCCACACCCAGCCAATGGGCCACACCCACCTGGCACTCTATGATGCATAAGTGGGTTTTGGGTTGCAGTTTGGGCACTCAGTCTCTAAAAGGTTCGTCATCACTGATCTATCCCCTGGTATTGCCAAATCAGTTATCCATACCTTCTTCTTTTCATTCACGGATATATCTGGTGTTATGAGTCAAGACTTTATTAGTCTTTTTTCAGAAATCCAAAAATATTTTTGCTGCTTCTTGCATGAGTTCAGTGTATGACTTACTGTTTCTTCTGCTTCTTTGCACAATCTGCATTTTGAATCATTTGATCATTTTTCAATTCTGCCTTGATTGCCTTAGTTTTGCCTTAGTTTGGACAAGTTATTCAATTTCAGTTTCTTTTTTCTTTTTAATGTTCCAGTTGTAAGCCATTGCCAAGTTTTATCTTTATCAACTTTCCCCTCAATCTTTTGTAGAAATTGACCAAATATTGGCTTTTCCTTGCCTGTATTCTGTTTGTATTTTTATTTTGATTGTCATCTTTTATTTCCTATATATTCCTATACAATTAAGTTCCAATTTTTAACTTGCAAATGCTTTTTCAGCTGTCTTTTACATAATCAGCCAATACATGCTTTTCTTCTTCAACATTTTGTTTGACTTGAAGTAAACTTCTACCTTCATTTCTGTGGGGTAAATATATTAATATCAATATGGGGATGTAATGAATAGTGAATGAAGTGTGCTGATGATAACTTACCCCAAGCTCATCAGATCTCTTCAGGTTTCATATAGATCAGCGGTTCTCAACCTGTGGGTCGCGGCCCCATTTGGGGTCGAAGGATCATTTCACGGGGGTCGCCAAACAACGCAGTCCACCATTTTTCCCCCTTTTCCTTAGCTATGCTACTCCCTCTTATTCTATTGGCTTTTGAAAGCCAATAGAATAGACTCTATTCAAAAGACTCTATTCTATTGGCATTCGAAAGCCAATAGAATAGACTCTCTTGAATAGAGTCTAATTCTATTGGCTTTCAAAAGGCAATAGGAATTGTCCAGGCCGTCTCTGCCCTGCTGAGCCAGTCTGCAAATGGTGCTGCAAGTTGTCTGCAGCTAAGGCGAGCTTTCTGGATGTTTCCACCCTTCCCTGCTGAGCAACTACTAAATGTAAGTAAAAGAGGGCCAGGGGTGGGAGATTGGAGGCTGGCGGGTGCAGGGAGGGTTACTGGTGCGCATGGGACCTGGCGGGTGGCTTACCTCCCTTGGGCTGGGCCAGCTGATGGCCACCCTGCGCCCTCACTGCCGCGTGCCATGGCCTCCCAGGAATGCCTGGGCCTGCCTGCCGCCGCACCGAACGTGCGGTGGCCAAGGTAAGGCTAGCGGGGCAGCGGCAGGTGCAAGGAGGGTTGCTGGCATGTGTGGGGCCCGGCAGGTGGCTTACCTCCCTTCGGCTGGGCCAGCTGGTGGCCCAGCCGGTAGTCGGCCTGCGGCGTCGCTGCTGCTTGCCAGCTATGCCTCGGCTGGCGCAGGGGGCGGCACCACGCATGTGTGGCGCTCCCAGGCCGAGGCGGTTGCTGGGTGATGGCCTGCGTGCACCTCCTCCTGCTGCAGGAGAGGAGGTGGAGCGTGCGAGCCTCCTCCTGCCCCGCCCGCAAGGAAATACAGGTAGTCCTCGACTTACGACCACATGGTTGGGGGTCGCGGCATTAGGAAGGTTGAGAACCACTGATATAGATGTAAATAGCATGGAGAAGAGAATGGTTGAGATGTTTCTTTAGTATAGAATAACAGTGGATAACAAAAGTGGTCTGGACTGTGATCTTACCACAAGAAATAATCCCTGCAATGGAAGAATAATAATGGCTCTCCTGTATCTGGAGGAGGGAGGTTTAACATCTTTGTTCTTGAATGGGGTTGTACTTGCCAGATAAACCTGATGTGTAATCTGGGGTCCTCATGGAATCACAACTCCTGCTGGAGAAGGTAGCAATGACAGCTAAGAGAACCTTGTTCAATTTCATGTTATGTGCCAGCTACACTCTTCTCTGAAGCCCTTTTTTCAGTCAGTCATGCCCTGGCCATCTTCTCTATGGATAATTGGAATACACTCTACATGGAGCAATCCTTGAACAATGTCTGGGAGCTGCAACTGGTATAGAATGTGGTGACATAAAGCACTTTTGAGTGCACCTGGGTTGTACATCTCTGCTGCATGAACTGCATTAAGTTCCAATTTGGGTCCAAGTCACAGTGTTGATTATTACCTTTAAAGTTCTTCAGTTACATGGACTGCACCTAGGTGGGATGGCTCAATGTAACTGGGACAAGAGTGGACTTCCAGAAGAGTGTCAAGATTTGGCTCTGCCAATTGGCATGAGAGTCTAGGAGTGATATGTAACCCTGGGGGGAGGTGGTTGGTCGCTTGAGTGCATTCCCTCTGATTCTTTAACATTATCCTCTTAATTTTTAACCTTGTTTTTAAGTTTGTTTTTGTTTATGAACCAACCAGAGTAACTCAGGTGAGATGGACAGTGTAGAAATTTGATATATAATCTAGTCTATATAAACCAATAATAGTCTTGATCCCATCTTCCAAAATTACTACAGTACTTTGGGCTAGATGTCTGTATTATGCATCTCTCCTTATCAGTAGCAATTAATAATTACTCTATTTACTTCTCCAACAATTGTTCTTACCTGTGTTAGAAGTAAAGTCTTCATCCTGGTTCATCCAAGCCGGGAATAAATAAGCAAACATGGTGACTGCTTTGGGAAGAAGGTTACAGTTTATTGCAGAAAGATGGTCTTCAGGAAAGTGCAGAGGAGAGAAGAAGAGAGCAAAGGGCTGAGCACATGGGGCAGTAGGCTTTTATACCCCCTCTAGCCTTGTTTGGAGTAGTTTCCTGTTCCTGTGGCATGAACCTTGAGGCTGTTTCTGAGTGTTTGTCTAGGCCTTGATATCTGTGGTTTAATCCTATTATCATATCCTGCTTCCCAGGTGATGGGGCTAATGACTCCTAGAGTTTGGGTGGGGTATGCAGATCTCTTTTGTCTTCTTGATTGCTCTGGCTCCAACTTTCTGATGGTTTTACATTTGCATTTGTATGGGCCTGGCTCTTGCTTGGGACAGAGAGATAGATTTGGGGCCAAGTTTGGTTTTAAAAAGTCCTTTTGAGGAAAAATATATTTTTCTGCCCTTTTTAATATTTCCTTCTGGGCTAACTTTCATCACCTGCTATGCAGATTTGCCATGCCCCACTTTAGTTTAGAATAGGGGTCTTCAAGCTTGGCCCTTTTATGACTTGTGGATTTCAACTCCCAGAGTTCCTCAGCTAGCGTGCCTGGGAATTGAAGTCCAAGTCATAAAAGGGCCAAGTTTGAAGACCCCTGGTTTAGAACATCGTTCAAACCTACAGAAAAGGGGGATAAGAAAAGACATTTTTATATAAATGCCAGGATTTGTGTACGATATCCGAACACAAGTACATAAAGGTGGCATTTGCCTGATGACATCACACATATATTTCTGGCATCATTGCAGTTTGTTGTAGATGTTGCTATGTGTAATTATGGCTTGATGTGCAGTGTGAATCCAGTTGTAAACCCTGAGTAACTTAGCCATGGGAAGTTTTTTTGAGAGTACAGAAATATACTACATATATATTTCCAATTAAAGTATATAGCAAAGCAAATCGGGCCTCCGTCTAAGATCTGCACTGACATATTGTCTAGATTATATTGCACAACAAACACACATCGTGACAATGTGAATCTACACGTTGCAGTAACCGAAACGCAGCTCATTGAGTTGACTAAGCCATTACTGGTCATTCAAGTTTT
Source organism: Crotalus tigris (assembly GCF_016545835.1). Taxonomy (NCBI): domain Eukaryota; kingdom Metazoa; phylum Chordata; class Lepidosauria; order Squamata; family Viperidae; genus Crotalus; species Crotalus tigris. Next base: position 158,644 of record NW_024096525.1, read on the forward strand.
CAGCAGGATCCCTATTTTCTCGAGAGTTTGACATCTTTTGCGTGAAAAGCACATGCTCCGCTGGGAAGATTCGCTCTTTGTATTCAAAAGAATCTTTTCTATGCACGGTATAATTAAATCAACCACTTTTTTGTGCTATAAAACCAAGGCAATTTGCGAAGATGAATTTTGCCTTTCGGATAGGGTGATTGGAAGGCCCACATCGATGCTAACAAGGTGCAACCCCACAGCATTGGAGTACGAGGCTTGCTTTTTCCTTATTCGGCCGACAAAGGAAAGTATGCCATCTTCACGATCTTATACTACAAGCACTAACTATCAAACTAGAACCCGAAGTGTAAATCTACAACAGAGCCTCTTTATCCTACAAATGCTCCGCCCAAAATATTCATTCGCTTCTCTCACCATCTGGGTTTTGCCCCATCGGCGTATCAACGCGCGCCCTCTGCACATGCGTAAAGCAGCCCAGCACGCCTCACTCCTAGAAGGAAGGTTCGCTCCTTAAAAAATACCCACCGCCCCAGCTGGCAAGACTCCGATTGGTTTGTTTATTATTGGCGCCGCTACCAATGAGAGGAGCAAGCGTGGGTCCCCGCCTTCCTGCAACTTGCTCGCGCTCGTCCCTGTGAGCAGACCCCGCGGCGGCGAGTGGTCGAGATGGCCCTCGCCGGTCTCGGGCTCCGGAGAGCGGCGGTCTCCTCTCTTTGGCTTCGTCTCGCGACGGGGTCTCCACCCCGCAGGCGCGCGGCGCATTTCTCTTTCCAGCCGGACCCGGAGCCCACCCAATATGGTGAGCGCTTTAATCCTCCTCGCCCGGGTCTGTGCTAACCGTCGTAGGGAGAAGACGCCGCTCCCCGGCCTCTTTGCAGCCCCTTGTCGAGTGCAAGGGAAGCGAGTCAGTCGGAGGAAGACACACCCCCCCCTTTGCTGCGGCTTTTTCTCCAGTCTAGCTGGCTGAAATGGCGGAAAGGGAAGCGGCATCTGTGCAAGCAATAGGCCAGGGTCTTATGAAAACGGCGTCCCCGCTGCGTTGGGTTTATGCCTGTAAAAAGTCTTACACGCGAATCAGAAAGTACTTCTTCCTCCCTTGCATCCTAAAATGAAGTTTCCACTACCTGTGTAGATGCAGCCACTGATGTGATACAGTACAAACAAGCTATGATTGTTCAGGAAATCAAGTGGGACCACAATACACTAAAGCTGATGGCACTTATCAAATGCCTGGTTATGACGCAGGTTGTCCCTTCCCGTTATTTAAAGTAGAGAAGAAGGATTTTCCTGACAGGACAATTAATCAGTGGTACAACTTGCCTCCAGAAGTTGTGAATGCTCCAGCAGTGAAAGTTTTTAAGAAGGGATTGGACAACAATTTGTCTAAAATGGTATAAGTTTTCCCGCTTAAACGGGGTGGGACTAGAAGACCTCCAAGGTTCCTTCCAAGACTGTTATTCTATTCTAACTTCCATGAAGAGTTTTATAGAAGAGGAAACTAGAGTAAATACAGTTTGTCACTTATAGCGGAGGCCTGGCACCTTGTAGAGTGTTACAGTATTTGCCTTTGTGAATACAGTTAACTGCACTCTTGTGCCATTCTGTCTCTTCATTTTCTGTCCTTATGGCATGTTGATGTTTCATTTTGACAAAAGATATGCCCTTCATTGTTCCTTTGAATATGGAAAGAGCATGAGTGATATTGAAAAGCCCACTTTAGGTAGGAATGAAAGTCATCTTGTGCCAGATCTTTATGTGATATAGTAATTGAGGTCACCTTTAAAATGTCATAATTCCTGTTCTGGGACTTTAATCTATTACTGGTCCCTCCATGCTAAGACTGTGTTGCAGAGGACTGCTTAGTTCTGAGGAAATTCTTTTTCATCTCCTAATTAAAATTTAAACCAACCTTAACAAAGCCATAGAGATGAGAATTCTATGATCCACAGAACTTGAGATATTTATGATCTCAGAAAAATTAAGTTAAAGGATTAAATCATAATTATAATAAGATGATTTTGTAAACAAGGACATCAGGTGAACTAGCAAGATCTTTTAACAAATGGAAAGGATCTTTTAAAAATACACTTTTAATTTGGTGGAACTTCTGTTGACTGGCTAACCAACCAAGGAGATGATTTTTGTGGATTTTCCCTCCTATTCTCTCAAATTGTTACTGTTGAACAAACACAATCATTGAGTACATACATTAGTGATACATTGGAAAACAGATGGAAATAAAGCTTTCCAAATGGATCTTGCTGTTTTTATATGGTGCTATTTGGCAATCAATTCAATATTCAATAATCTCTTCACAGGCCAGACACAAAAAATGAACCTTTTCCAATCTATAACAAGTGCCTTGGATAATGCCTTATCTAGAGATCCAACTGCAGGTAAGTTTTTATGCTTTGCTACATAAGAGAAACTTTTACTTAGAGCCTCTTCAATTGAGGATACTCACTACTACATAATTCACTCATTACTACATAAGGCAAAAACAATTATGTTATTCTGGAAATGCTTAATCAGCATATTTTCTCCCTCATATCATTTTTGGATGGTAAAATAATTCTATTTAGGTTTTGAATTTGCTCCCAAATAAAGTTTCTGTTTGAAGTTTGAAGCCTACTTCAGTGATGTGTGCTGCTAAATTAATATATTTTTATTTGCTGAGGAAAAAAATAAAGATAGCCTTTGTTGCAAAAATTATGAAATGAAGTAAGTGGAAAAGGTACAACTTTTAATGGAAATAGATTTCTTTCATGGTTTTTGTAAATTGGCTAGTCCTTTCATTTCCAGTATTATTTATGAAAAGTCTTGGATCTTATCACTTATCAAATTCATGTTATATAAAGAAAACATGTAGAAATGTACATGTACAAAGTAGAAAAAAGTTAGATGAAGGTGACTTTCAATTTTAACAATCCAGTTTTCTTTCTGAACAACTATTTCCTTGATTTCTAATATACACAGTAATATTTGGTGAAGATGTATCCTTTGGTGGAGTTTTCAGATGTACTGTTGGCTTGAGAGACAAATTTGGTAAGTTCACAATTTAATAATTCATCATATCTCATGTTACATTATTATTTTCATAAAACAATTTTTCATTTTGATAAGGTCTCACTATTGTATTGGATAATAAGTAAACATAATTAGCAATAAAAATTGAGATCATTGGTTAAAACCATAATTTTGAATAACTTTAGAGCAGTTACTGGAATGGTTGATATGAATTAGTCTTTGCAAATGGATGTTATTTTGCTGTCCAGAGCCACTTTGGATGCTATCTAAATCTGATTAAATAAATAATTGATAAATGTTCTAATTGTTGATAAAAACAAAAGTCTAGTTTAGGAGTACACCTGATCTAGGTGGGGAGATTGTTACATATAATGGGTGTTGGCACTACAGTGTGCGAGGCATTCACAGACAACTTGTATGGAAAATAAATGATGTCACGTTTAAGGCTTTGTAAATAATACATTGCTCATATGGGCATAATATGGAGTTCTACTGAGGAATCTAGCTACACAAGCATAGCTTTACAATAAAATAAATTAGAGTGGTTTAATTTTGAAATTATTACATAATTATTGAGGAAAATTAAGGAAGTTAGAAGAAAAGTTACAAACTGGAAATAGTTAGCTGTGGGAGAACATTGAAGGGACATATGATCATACTCTTAGTATGTCTGAAGTACATGGAATCTAGTGTGTATAACATGGACTAAAGGTTTTGAGTAACAGGAAGACGGATTTCAGCAGAATGCTTAGAAAAAGCTTTGAGATTGAAAGAGCAGTTCAGTGGTGGTGCCAATTACCCATAGAAGTGATGGATTTTCAATCTATGTCCAGTGTTTTAATTCTGATTCCTCTATAGAGAAGAGGATTGGAGATATTGGCTAAAATGACCCTTTTCATCACTATTTTTTAGTTCTACTTTTAGTTAAAGGCTAATTAAAAAAACCCACAAATGGTGTAAGCTCTTTTCATTCCATCAGATACCATGTATTAAAATACGTTTTCCTGGTTCATATATTATATATTAATAATAATCTCTTATAGGTAAAGACAGAGTGTTCAATACTCCTTTATGTGAACAAGGAATTGTGGGATTTGGCATTGGAATTGCAGTTACTGGTGCCACAGCTATCGCCGAAATCCAGTTTGCTGACTATATTTATCCTGCCTTTGATCAGGTTAGAGCATATTTTAAGATGTCGAAAATTAGAAGGAAATTTAGAGATATTACATTAACTTTCTTAAAACAATGAAAATGTGACTGTAGAGAGATTAGGTGTGATGATTGAAAGGATCTTCATGAATATGAACTAGAATTGTTGACAAGTCTGTGCCATTTTGTATGTTACAAAAGGAACAAAAATTGTGAAAATATGTTGATAAGACCTTGCTGTTTCAATTAACATGCAAAAAGAGAATTGGCACTTCTGCTATGGACAGCTGAAAGTCCTACATAATCCTCTTGAGGAAAATGTATTCTTTTATGGAATAAGAAGACGTAATGTCAGAAGCATGAGTACTATATTTCTGTCCTGTAACGGGAAGGAGCCTATAGTAAGAAATAATGAAGGTAGGTTCACAGTTGAGCATCGATACATCTCTGGTTGGAATTGTCTGTTTGCTTGATAAAATGTGCTATATTATCACATTTGAGAACCCAAGATAATTTCTAATTTTTGTATGTAGAAAAGTCTTAAAAATCAATTTTATATTTGTAGTTAGCTCAAATAAAGAGAAAACCATCTCAAAATAATCAATAACTGAAACAATAGCTTGATGTGGGAAATAATATATACATTGATTAAATGAATTTATACCAGTAGAAGATATAACTGGATTTCTGAACTCACTGAAAAACATGTACATTCCCTAACACTCCCAAATGCTTAGGCAGATTCATTGAAAATGTGGGCTGTGTGAGGTGCTGCAAATGGGAGAGGGGGTTTGCCAAAATGGAAAAACTTTGTGGGGGGGGGGCCAAGGAAGACTGGCAATCACACTATCACTGGGCATTTGGCAACTGGTTGTAAGTGCTAACAAGTTGCCAAGTGCCCAGATTATAATATATTGCAGGGATGGTGGTGGTGCGACATTTTGTGATAGCTGGAATTGCTTTAAAAGCTGTAAAGCAACCTTTCTGTGGCTGTTGTAAGTTTGAGTTGCCATTAGTCAAGGACTGTCTTCAGATATTCTTCCCTAACCTGAACTTTTATATCTTCCAACAGCGCATGCATTGCCGCTATAACTTGAGTAAATCCACCTTGCTGCTAGTCATTCTTTTCTACATTTCCCTGCCTTACCGACTTCTTCAGAAAATTAGGTCTTTGTATAATGTATCCAAAATGTGAATACTTGAGTTTGGTTATTTGTGCCTTGAGTGGATTAATTTGGTCTAGGCTGCCTTTATTTGTTTTCATCTTATCGTATTATTCATGATAACATGTTTCAAGCTATTTCATGATATGTTGTTCTAATGTTTATTTTTATTTATTTATTCAGTTTCTATAGTCGTCCAGCTCAAACAAGTGTTTCTGGATGACTTAACAGTAATATGTTATTCTCATGAGTATTCTTTAGTATTCAAGTTAAAAAAACTTCAATATTCTTTCTATCCTGCTTTTTTCAAAGTCCAACTTTGGCTTCCATAGTGTCATAAGGAATACTATGGCTTGCACAATTCTCATCTTTGTAGATATAAGCACATGATGGGATCTGAATATTTTTTCCAAGGCCTTCATGGCTGCTGTATGGAATAATTGTCAGCAGTGTTTTTTCTTGACTGCTTGTTCCTTTTCTGGGATGGTTGATCCTAAAAGACAAAAGCTATCTTCCACTTCAATATCTTCATTGTCAGTCCTGGTTGGTCTACCAGTTGTTGTTAGTTTGGTCTTTATATTTAATTTTAGTACCATTTTTTCATGTTTCTTGCAAATCTTTTGCATTTTTGGCTATCAGAAGAGTGGACAGTGAGATGTTCTGGGATATCCATTTTTCTAATTAATTCCACAGCTTGATGTTATCAACATAATTAAAAGACTTTCTGTAATCAATGAAACAATGACTTCATTTTTTTAATATTCTTTAGCTTTCTCAATTTTCCAGAGTGCACCAAAAATCATGGCCTGTGTTCCTTTTCTACAGTTAGTTTGAATATCTGGCATTTTTTTTCCCATGTGGATTCTGATTTGAATATTTATTATTGTTATTTTGATATCCTTCCTTTATTTTGTACAACTCCAAGCAGTGCACATAATATTAGTTTCTTTACTATTGGATAGTATCCATAATTTCAGAATTCGCCTCTTGTTTCTATATAATTTATAATAGAACACGAATGTGCTGTAACTGTATAAATAGGTCCTTATAATTGCATGTAACGTTAAATCTCTCTATTTCTTCAGATTGTTAACGAGGCAGCAAAGTATCGATACCGTTCTGGAGATCTCTTTAACTGTGGAAGCCTTACAATAAGAGCGCCTTGGGGATGTGTGGGTCATGGTGCATTGTATCACTCTCAGTCCCCAGAGGCCTTTTTTGCTCATTGTCCAGGACTGAAGGTATAGAGTAATTCTTTATTAGATGGTCTTTAGAGTGTTCTAATAATTCTTTTAAAATATAAATATAAAAGGTTACTTTTATATTTGTTTTATCTGTTTTTTTTACATTAAAACAGATACAAGGAAATTATAGAATACAAATATTACACAGGGAAATTTGCAGAATGAAACACCACAAAGTAAAATTAAATGGATGCATTTATAAAATAATCCTCTTGGAAGAAAAACAATCTCTCTTTTATCCTAGGTATCAAAATGGATTAGAACAAACATAATTTTGTGTCAGTTTAATAACTTCAAAGCTAGTTTTGAAATCATGTTAAAGAATAGCTAAATAGTAAATAACCATGGTTAAAGAGATTAAAAACCTTATTTTAAGGAAACTCAAATCTTGGGTATGGCAGCAAGCTATGTGCAGAATTATAATCCATAAATGATTTCCAGGTTATATTGAAATTAATACCAGAATAGGTTTTTTTTCATTTATGAAGTTATTTTTCATATTGATTAGCGTTCCCATAGTTTCAGCTGCCATTCCTCTAATGAAAGATTAGATGTGATTTCCAGTAAGAAGTATTCTGATGCCAGTTTTCATATGTAAAATCAGCTCAATGTATTTTGTAGATATATAATATTTGCTAATAATAGAAAAATGACTGATGGAAAAGGAAGACCAACATTTAAGACTTGTTGCATCCTATAGTAGTTTATTTTTCAGTACACCTGAGTTTTTTGGCTTTGACACCAAGTATGATTTATGATTCCATTTTGATTTTTACATTTCCATATTTTATTTCAATATTCATTATCTATTTTAGTAATCATTGGAACAATAGAACTTATTGTACCAGTTTTTCTCTTAAGTATATAAGTTGAAATTCATTTTCATTGATATTCCCATTTTTGCATGTCAGTTATCCTCCTTAAATTCTGCATCCATTTAATCATATAGACATTGACATATTTGGTCTCTAAATCATATTTTAATAGGAGCTGATTTATTAGATAGATAGATAGATAGATAGATAGATAGATAGATAGATAGATAGATAGATAGATAGATAGATATGCACATACTACTTGTTTCCATAGATGCAAACCATCCATATAGTGCTAACTGAGTCTGTAATCCAGGTTGAATAATTACCCTAATAGTGTAACTTGGTGCCACCAATCTCATTTTTCTCTAATTTCTCTAATTCATTCATGGTCATTTATTTAATCAGATTTGTCTTTGCCATGCATTTAGCATCTTTTCACTGAGTCTTATTGGGATAATTTGAAATAGGAAATTATCCCTTGGAGCATTGATTATTTTTTACTCTTGATATTTTTCTTAGCCAAGATAATCTCTAACTTGTTTATGTATTCATTTTCTTGAAGATTGTTGTTCCAAGAGGACCTATTGAAGCCAAAGGACTGTTATTGTCATGTATAGAAGATAAAAACCCTTGCATATTCTTCGAACCTAAAATAATGTACAGAGCAGCAGGTAAATTTTTCTATTGAACAGACCTTATACAGTATATAATCTTGAGTTGAACAGACCTTATACAATATATCATCTTGTTCAGTGATAGTGAACCTTTTAAAGTCTGAGTGCCCCAAAACCGACCCCCTACTCCTGTCCCCGCTCCGCCCTGCCCACTGGGCCACCCACCTCCTCCATGGCCCACCACAGATCACCCAGGCAACCCAGCAGCGCCATGGTGGCCATGCCCTCCGCCCGTGCCCCGCAGCAACATCTGCGCACAACGGGACGCAAGGGCGGAGTCTTGTCCCCGCTGCCCGGCTACCATGTCCTTGGTTGCGCTGCTTTGCGTGGACTGTGCCTGGGGGCAACTCTCCGGGGGGGCTGCTGGTGAGGGGGCCATGGGGAAAAGCGGGGCTGGAGCAACGGTGTTGCCTCTGGCACACATGCCATAGGTTCGCCATCGCTGATCTAGTTCAATCGTTTGCTCAGGGCAGAATTTACTAACCATATCTAATAATTGACCATCCCACTGATTGAAGATTTCTTCTTACTATATTTAGTGTTGGTCAAACAGCGCAGTACATTTTCTAGTACTATAAAGTCATTGTTGTACTGTGAGCTACAAACAAGTGTGGAATCTCAATTCTGATATGACCTGTCCCCTGCTTTCCTTCAATGTTTAGTGCAGCATATTCCATCAGCTCCCCAGCCTTCTAAGCAACTTCCCTTTCTCCTGTGTCTCTCCTCAACTTCTGATGACTTTGTTGTTTTCTCCTTGTCTTCTTTTCCCCCATACCACTTGTATCAAAATTAAAATAGTTTTGTTTAATGCAAGAACAAAGCCATTCCATTCCACTTTTGATTTGGTTATTGACCACCCAAAGAATAGCTATTCTGTGCATGGAAAGGTTTATGTTTGGAATGTTCTTCATATTCCTAACTTCTGTCAAATAAAGGAGAAAATAAAACTGAATCCCCCAACCATGGTCATGACTGATAATTTGCAGTCATGACTGATAATTTGCAGTTGGTTTCATTCAGTTAAGCTGAATCTGCATTCAATCAAAATTCCCTAGCTTGGGAGGTACAGAATTTATGGCGAGGTAATATATATTCTGACCTCCTTAAATAGCTGTGGGATTTTTATTGTTGAGCAATACTGGTTAATGTAAGACAGGTGACATATAAAGACGTGTTATGATTTTAGTATTTATAACACAAATTTGGGGTATTGAGAAACTGTTCTACTCAAACATGACAGTTGTTTTTCAGAAATTAAACTTTAAACAGTGGAGGGTGTTTTAATGAACGGTTGAATGATTCAAAAGCAGATAGTGGTACTTAGAGGAAAAAATGAGTCATCTTGACATTATCAGGTTTAAATTTCTTGTGGAGAATTTGTTCTTATGACCTTTTCAGCTTCATTTAATTCCACCTTATATGACATAAATAGTATAGAAATAAATGATTTGCATCAGTGGTTGTTATAGTGACATGGCAAGTAAGATTAAAAACAACCAGTTTTTCAATCAGTGTTCAAAATGTCCTGTCACAGGATCGACACATGTTTTCCTACTATAGATAAGGATTAATAGAATTAAAATTCATATACTGCAACATGCATGAATTAGCAGTTGTGGCTGTTTATAGAAGCATAGGCAACCACCCTTAAGGCAGAAGTAAATAATGTAATAATTTCCTACTATATGTGAATCCAGCCACTGATCTGAAGAAGTTAGAGTTCAATACAGGCCATATGGATTACTAGTTCTATGAGCAAATATTATTTTTTTCATTAATGGAGTGCTGAAAACTCTGAGAAAGAAAACTAGATAAATCCTTATTTAAGTATCTCTGAATGAATATTTTGCTAATATTTAATACAGCATAGTTAACGTATCAGAAAAAAGATTAATATGTACAAATGATAACATTTATTAATAAATGAAATATAATTAAAATATTTCCTATTTTCTATATTTTTATGTCTGTATATCTATATAGTTATATATCTATATTTATAGTAAAGTGTTCACAAAATATTTATATATCCATGCTGACTTGGGTGCTAGAAGTTGTAGTTCCCTATCTCTGTTCTAGATATTCAAATTATAAACTTAATTGTTTTCCTTTTATTCAGTGGAACAAGTACCTGTGGAGCCTTACTCCATCCCTTTGTCTCAAGCAGAAGTGCTTCAGGATGGAAGCGATGTGACTTTGGTGGCTTGGGGTACTCAGGTAAGATTTGCTAGGATTTGAGGAAAGAAATCCCAAATACTTCTTACTAGTTACTACTATTACTTCCTAATACTTTACCATTATCACTTTATTGGCATGTTCATCTGGGTAGTGTTGCCATCCGAAGCAATTACTTCAACAGATGTTTCATTCAGGCCTCCATTATGTGTGTATGTAATATTCTAGAATATTCTTGTCATGAAAATGATGGAAATTAAAGAAGACCCAAATAAATAGGATTAGAACCAGAATGTTAGTAATACTTAGATCTTGTTGAAATTCATGAGATTTAAAGTTTATTGCATGCTTTCTCCTAATATTTAGGTTCATATTATAAAGGAGGTAGCAATTATGGCACAAGAAAAATTAGGAGTGTCCTGTGAAATAATTGATTTGAAGACAATTTTGCCTTGGGATGCAGATACTGTGTGCAAGGTAAGTGTACATACCCTGTTTGTCCATTTAATCGAACTCATTTATAATCTGATTATTATTCAGTAGTGATATATAAGATGGATACAAAATATTTTGAACAAATCTCTGTTGTTTGTCTATGGAAATCTATGGTCCAAGGAAACCAAACTCTTAGGAAATATATATATATATATATATATATATATATATATATATATATATATATATATATATATATATACACACTTTTTAAAAAGAAATGTCACAAACTACAGGGGCAGCACTGAAGTGATATTTTGGATCTCTCTGTCTGAGATTAAATATAAAATGTGGGGTTTGAAGAGGGATTTTGAGTCTTTAACTACTCTCCCTCCCCCTTCAAGAGTTGCAAGTGTAGCTTCTAGCCTGCTGAGCAGTTATCTATAGGGATGTTGGATTTATTTCAGTCTCAAGTATGAAAGAATGTAGACTAGGCCTTTGGGAATTGGGGGGGGGGGAATGAAAGGATGAAATAAATCACGTCTCCATTTTGTTTGAAGAATGATAGCTTTTTTTCCCTCACAATTTTTCTTTTTATTCTTCTATGCTAATTGTTTCCTTTTTCTTTCTTTTCCCTCTTATCCTCTCATCTGTCGCTTCCTTGTATCATACCTCTCCCTAATTTCTCTTGCCTTGCCTTCCTTGTGGGGAAGTATCCAGTGAACCCCTATATTTTAGTGCTGTTTTATCATAGTGCGTGTGACACTTTTCCCATGGATGATATTCAGTATTTCTCCCTGCCTCCTGAACCTGATTTCTCCCTGTAAATAGCCACAAGCCTTTTGGTAACGATAGCCTGGAATTGTGTGAATTGGAAGCATCTTTTTTTCATGAAAATGCTATCATTCGGTGCAAGTATTATAACATCTGATAGCTGTTTTTTTTATAGTTCTGACAGGAGTAAATAACGCCAATATCCAAAATAGCAAGTAGCAATAGTCACCAGCTTTCCCCCATCTTTTCAAAAGAATATAAATGTTAATATTGACCACACAACAAACCCCACTGACACCATATATAAATTGTGTCTTGGGAAGGCAAGGTATTATTTTACAACTGCATTTCTATATATATATGAATTAAATATATTCTAAACGACATGGAATGCAAATGATTAAGGGCAGCATTAGTAGGATAAATGTTAACCTCTTAATTATTTTAGAAAAAAATAAAAGTAAATCTTATGAATATCAATTAATTTTCATACTTCTCATTACAGTTCTTTTTTTAAAAAAATTACAAATAGTATAGTCATGTTCTGACCACTAGAGGTCTCTGTTAGATCAATTAAATCTGGGGTTTACATATGTTTTACTATTATTTTCTAAAAGCTGGTTTTATTTTTTTTTGCCAAAATAATTTGAGTATTTAATCTGTTTTATAATTTGAACTGTTTTTGCAATAATTTGATGTTAGTAACATATTATCAAATGTCAAGGTAATGATAATAGGCCACCTGTCTATCATGAGTGCACTTCTCAAACTGATAGTTATCCCATGCATACTGAATATTAGTGTTATGATTCCTCACTAACCAGTGGATCCGGCAGCTGAGTCTGAGAGTCAGATAAGGAGGAGGGGCCTGGAGTGACATTAGAGTCAGAGGAAGGCTCTGAGGAGCTCCAAGACTTACAGTCGGACGAGGAGCCTGGCCCCTCTACTCACACTCAGGCTGAAACACAGCTGTGCTGGGAGCCTGAGTTGGACAGTGATGAAGAACAGTTGGTACAAATCACGCATGCACGAATGCGTAGGAAAGAGAAGCGAGTAGGACAGAGGAATGTAATAGGGCAGTTCCAAAGGCAAAGGAGAAGGCATTAGGAAGCCACGCCTTGGCTGAATTAGAAAAAGGAAGGTATGGGAGGTGCTGGTTGCCGAAGGCAACTGTTCATGTTGAGGATCAAGTTTCTGTGGACTGTGTTTGCCTTGGACATTGTCTCAGGTCTGTGAGAATAAAGGGTTGTTTTTTTCTTGCAGTTCCTGCCTGTTTCTTGGAAGAGGGGTTTCTCCTAGTTAGCATAACAAGGACTCACGTAGGCTGGGACAGAACAATTAATTTGAACAAAATTATATCACAAAATAAGGATACATTTTACCATCTATTACATTTTATTTCAATGAATTTAAACTATATTTATTCTTCTGTTCTGTACTATGACCAATTGCTTCCCCATACCTTACTGCAGTGATGGCGAACGTTTTAGAGACTGAGTGCCCCAAAACTGGCCCTGCCCCCACTCCACCCCCTGCCAACCCCCGCTCTGCCCCCCCACCCCCTGCCCCACCTGCCCACAGGACCACTCACCACCTCCAGGGCCCGCCACAGATCGCCCAGGCAGCCCAGCAGCACTATGGCAGCCACACCCTCTGCCCGCGCCCTACAGCATCAACTGCATGATGGGGTGTGAGGGCTGCCTGGCTGCTATGTCCTTGGCTGCGCTGCTCCATGTGGGCCATGCTCGAGGGCGAGTCTCCTTCAGAGGGGCTGCTGGAGAGGAGGGGATCACGGGGGGAGGCACGGCCGGGGCAACGGCACGTGTGCCCACAGAGAGGGCTCCGAGTGTCGTCTCTGACACCTGTGCCATAGGTTCACCACCACTGTTACTGTCTAAGAAAGGTTGTTTGAAATTCTTTGTAATAAGAAACGTCTTTGTTCGATAAAATAACTCAGGACTGTTGATTTAGAAATGTGCTTTCTTTTTCAGTAGAGATAAATAAAGGGGATGGATGGATCCAATTGTAGTGCTAACCATGATTTCTTTAATTGTGTTTAAATAAATTAAATATGGAATCCAACTCCAAACTCAAGAGGTAGTCCTTCAATTACAACTATTTGTTCAGCAACTGTTTTAAGTTATAATGGCACTGAACATAGTAGGGACTTAACTGGTTGTCAAAATTCTGGCCATTGCAGTACTCCTGCAGTGGCATGACTAAAATTTATAATACTTGGCAATCAGCCCACACTTATGTGGTCATGTGCTTTGCAACTGCAATATTTAGTGACAACAATCTGTGTCCCAGATGCTGTCATAACTGAAGACTACCTGTATATAATGCTAATCAATAACCATAGCTCACAAACAAGATTGGCTGAGCTCACAGAATGCACTAATCAAAAGGCCAGATTTCATATTTTGGCTTAGAATGGGAACAAAGCTGATATCAGGGAGAACAGTATTCCCCAAAAAGGAAGAAAGTGGATGAGAGGGATTGTCCCTTATGTTCCTTAAGATGATGTAGAAGTTTCCATCCTTTGATGAGTCATGGCTTTTTAGCCTAGGTAAGGTTCTTTTAAGAGCCTTATAGTTGTATATTCCTAGCAAGAGCTGATTAAATCGTTTGTGGCTATAAGCAGACCTCATCTAGGAACGGCTATAATTGGAGCACATGAGGAAGATAGGCAAAGGTTTTCCAAGCCACAATTTTCAAGTTGGTCCTGTGAGCCCAGAAGATTCTTCAAGTTATAAACCACTTCTGCACGGGGAAGTGTTACATTGTCTGGAGTCAAAAGTGGAGCATCTCTGTCATCAAAAGGCTTCCAAACCCATAGCTCGAGATTACTCAGAGCATATTAGTTGAAATTCTTAGCCTGTTTGTAGTTATAATTATATTCTTAATTCTAGGTTTCTCTGAAGAAAGAAAAGGAAAAACACTGGGTAATTCTATAATTTAGTTCTATAAAAGCATGTCTGCATCCATCTCAAGTTGTCATTTTCTTCCAGATTTTTTTACACAAGTTTTTTTAATTTGATAGAGGTACATGTATCAGTTGGTCAAATGTTGAATTATGGTGAACAAAAATGGGCAGCTGCCTGCCACAATTTAGTCATGTGCCTACATTTGCTGTATTCCAGAAACACTAGATCAGGGGTAGGCAACCTTGGCTCTTTCATGACTGGTGGACTTCAACTCCCAGAATTCCTGAGCCAGCCACGCTGAGGGGAAAGGGAGAGGTTTCCAAGCTGAGCCATGCTGGCTCAGGAGTTCTGGGAGCTGAAGTCCATGAGTCATGAAAGAGCCAAGGTTGCCTACCCCCTGCACTAGATGATGGAAGCTTCCTAAAACCCTTTAAAAAGGAATGATTAAGGGTAGGAAGGGATTCTGTGCCTTTTCATTTTTGACTTGGTATGACATTTACATTTGAGAGGTTTTTTTCTTTGTAAATGATGGTGGTGAAACCAACTTTTTCTTGTTCCCTGTTCTCCATTTCAGCTTGTGATTCCATTGGCATGAGTTACACTTTTTTTGTAAGAGAATTCATGGACATAAGTAAGCTAAACACATTTTAAGCTTTGCCGAGTCTGTGTTGATTTGTGGGAATTGAAAAATCTATTGCAAAATGAAATGTTGAGATATTATTTTAATTGTAGTAGTTCAGGACGTGGATAACGTTCTATCAAATAAATACAAATGTAATACGTTTGCAAATATTCTGGTCTAATATTTTTGAATTCTAAATGTGATAGTATTTGTGTTTTTGTTACTTGTTTTATTTTACAGAACTAATTTCAATTTTTGAGAGAATGTTAATGATTTTAAAGTCTAATATTTCCTAAACATACATGCAATATAAACAAGTATTGTAACAACATATATGAGAAGGGAAGATAATTATTGTGACATTTTTTTCTACCCAATATTTTTCATATTAATTTTTTGTGTGGAAAGAGTTGACATATATAAAACTATAGAAAGGGAGAAGAATTTGTATAGCTGAAGTAATTTGGCAGTTTTCTACTATTTGTTGTATACTCTCTTAACACTTTTTTGATTAATTATCCCAAAAATCAATGGGTAAAGCAAGATTAGTTGCATCCTCTTGTTTAGCAATACAAAATCTAATCTTTATTTTTCTTTCCTTTGGAAAGAAATATTATCTAAATTTATATGGCTGCCTATCTCACATATAGGTTTCTGGACAGTTTACAAAAAACTAAAACAAAATTAAAGCAACAAAAAGATTTAAAATTTAAAAATGTGGAAAACTATAAAAGCATATAAAAACATAATGAAATCTATAAAACAGCTAAGATAAGCCCATTCTTCAAAACAATCAGTACAACCACTGTACCAACTCCACTACAGTCCTGAGTCCCAATGCCTGTTGGTAAAACCATGTCTTCAAAGCCTTACAATAAACCAGCATACTCAAGGCCAATCTCATTTCCAGGGAATCATGTTCCCCAAAGCAGGTGGTATGGCAGAATCGGCTCTTCCTGAGTCCACCAAAAAATGCTCCTTGGTTGATGGTAACCAAACGTGCCCTTCCTGCCAGATGGGATGGGTAGATGTAATTGGATAAAGACCGTCCCTCAAGTAACCTGATTTCATGCTATGTGGGACTTTAAAGGTCATTACCATTACTCAATTGAATTCGGAAACAAACCGGTAGCAATGCAGCTTCTGGAGCAAAGGGGTAATGTGCGCAGATGAATGGCGCACATGTAACTGTCCACATATAACTGGCTTCATTTTGAACCAATTGTAGCTTCTGAATAGTCTTAAAGGACAGACTCATGTAGAATGCATAGCAGTAAATCTATATGAGAGGGGGTTAAAACATGAATGAGACTCAGCATAGCCTCTTGGTCTAGGAATGGACACATACAATAGTAGGTGTGCAAGGGTTATCCTGACCACAGCTGCTACTATTCTTCAAACAGGAGCAGTGAGTCCAGAAAGACCCCCAGATCTTACACAGTTCACATTGAGGTGGTATACCATCCAGAAAAAGAGATGGAAAGTCCCAAAATCCAGGAGGATCTAATACTTAAATCCACTTAGTCTTGCTTGGTTTGAGCTGAATCCTGTTCTTCATCCAACCGATCACTACCTCCAAAGAGCAGGACCTCCGTAGCATCACTTGATTGGCCCAGGGTGGAGATATACCGTAAAGCTGAGTACCATTGGCATACTGATGATAACTCGCCCTTTGCCATCAGATAACCTCACCCATGTAAATGTTAAATGAGAGGAGAAAGTATCAAACTATGTGGCATCCTGCAAAGCAGGACCAAAGCTGCCCATATCCCGAATTTGGTTGTTGGTATCGAAAGCTGCTGAAAGGTCAAGAACAAGGATGCATAACCACCTTCTCAACAATTTTCCCTTAAAAAGGAAATATTAGAGACTGGAGAAAAATTGTCCAGAACAGTTGAATCTTGCAATAGCTTTCTAAAGACGGAGCAAATGGCAATATAAATCTTCATGTGCCCAAAGAAACCTGAAATGGGTTGGAGTGGTATACATACAGCTTGCTTGTTTCTCATAATACAGTGGGTTTTAGCCTTTGAGCTATCAGGAAATACTTTTTTCATCAGCCTTTCAAATCCTGAGGGATTTGTTCAATCTCAGATACCTTGTTGACATTTGAGATTTCGAAACACTCCGTTCAGGCAAGGCATTGATCAGATTCAAAGTTTCAGTGATTATGATCTGAAAATATGCCCTACATTTGCCCAATATAGTTGCTTTGCAACTGCATTGCAACTGAAGATCACAAATTCATCACCACCATCATCATTACCACCCTCATAGGGCTACCATTTTTCTGGGCTGGAAAAATCTGGAATAGATGACAAAAGAGTCACAAAACTGACTTCTTTGCTTCTTCCTATCAGTTGCCCGGATATTGGCAGTCATACATCATTGTCTTAAAGGATGCAGTTCTTTTTTTTAAGATAAGTTGTCTATCATATCAAGAAATTAAGTTATTACCCATATCTTTCTAGTCCTGTATATACTTGAATAACATGTCTTGGGGTCATTGTGAAAGAAAGCGAACTACATAAATCAGATGAACTATATATAGTTTATTATGTTGATAGACAAAATGCATGTGTAATATTTAAGTTAGATTTGCAGTGCTTAGGTTAAAATAATAAAACAATAAAAAAAGTTAAGCGAGAGCTTGATTCTCACAGATGTTGCCAAAAAAAAAAAAAAAAAAAAAGAGAGAGAGAGAGGAGAGGATTAAGTTGGATAATCAAAAGGAAAATTAGGTGGATGGAAGACACCAGAACGTGAGAGTCATTTTTAAGAAAATTGAGTTTCTCTGGAGGAAGAAAAACAAATTAACTATCCAGTATCAATAAAGACTATTAAAAAAAGAAAAAGGAGAAAAGAGTATTTAAAAAGAAAAGTGTTTAACCACAGTAACATTTCACATTTACAGAAAGGAATTTGACAAGGGAGAGGTGGGAATTACTGTAATTAAGAATAGTGTAAAGGAGAATGGAAATTGTGAGGAGAAAGATTGTACCTAAAATATAAAGGGAATAGTAGTTCCCACCTTTTTTGTCCTGTAGCAGAAGCATTGAAATGAGGAATGGTAACATGATGGAGAAAGAAGAGGGTAAAGTGAAGGCCCCAAAGCCTTACAAAGAAAACAGAATAGGAATATTTCAAGATTTAAGAAGAGAGTGTTAGAGAATAGGCCTTGGATATTGGAATAATACCAGTAAGAATTATTTTATTTTTCATGTAAACTTCTTTTCTAGTAAACTGCTCATAATAAACTTTAGGTTATCAAAATACAGTACTGAAAATCATTTTGTTGTAAAATATAACAAATAATACTAACAACTTTATAAATGTATACATTCATTACTATCATGAAATAAATTAGACTGTGTAAGGATGAAATAAAACTGACATCTATAATTTAAGGTAGATAAAACCTAACCCTAATTATTAACTATAACCATATACAAGCTACGACTGACAAGGCTGAGTGGCTTTGGAGGCATGGAGCTTCAAGATACAGGTCTTGAACTTTTTTAGTTCTGGACGGCACTAACCTCTTCAGACTGAGTTTGCAACTTAGGGGTTCTCCTGTACTTATGATTCCTGCTTGAAGCTGGCGGTCATGGCTAGAAGAGCTTTTGCACAACTTCGGTTTGTATATCGGCTGCAGGCTTTCCTGGATCAGGACTCTTGCGATTAACCACTAAAACCCTAATCATCTCTTGTCTGGACCACTGCAATGCGCTGTACATGGGGCTACTCCTGAAATGCGTTCAGAAGCTTCAGCTAGTGCAGAGTATGGCAGCACAAGCAGTCATTGGGGTCCCTAGAATGGCCCATGTTACACTGTTACTCTGTGAGCCGCAGAGGCTCCCGATTTGCTTCCATGTGCAGTTCAAGGTGGTGGTATGATCTTTAAATCCTTTCATGGCATGAGACAATATTTAAGTGACTCAGCACCTTTTATTCTTAATCTGCTCCTTAATTCTTGAGCTTTAGTTATTTAAAAGCAAATTCCCTGCTTCTTCCAAGCTAATTTATACAGCATTGGATTTTTTTTTTTTTTTTTACAGAATGGCATACAAATAGTTAGCTTTATTCAGTAGTGAGTAAGATATGAAGAAAGAATGACCTTCCATAGTCAGCCTTAACGATTGCTCAAGAATATGAAGTATCACTCAGAGAATAGCCATGATATTATTGCAGAATTATAGCTAACAATTTCTTCTACCTACTTCTTCCTATTTAGTGATAAAATGAAGTTGCAGGCAGAGAGAATGGCTGCATTCTTGTATTTGTCTTTCATATTTCTTTGGACTAAGAATTTATAGAACTTCGAAGGATTAGATTACATTCCAATTCATGAGCTATGAGTGCACATTTTTGCTTATAATATCTTTCTGTGTACATTACGACTTAGAATCGTAATCACTGAGGTACTATGGGTGTTGGGATTCCTAATTCTGTTGGATGGGTGGGTGGTTTGATATTAAGAAATAGTATTAATGAAATTAATTTGCACCTCTGTTCTGGTTGCCCATTAATTCTTAATTATACTGTTTCACTCCATTGAACAAGTTACAGATGTAGACTTGTTTTTTTTTATAAGCATAATTTGAGAGACCTGTGCCAGTATTTAAAACAAACTCTATAAATGCCAGTCTATGATGAGGGAAAAAGTATGACTGAACTTTTGAATCTTATGAAGAAGTCTAGATTAGGTTCCCCCTCCCCACATTTTACATGCTGTTTTTTTTTTTTAAAAAAGTTTTTTATTTGTAATAGAATTAAAACAAAAATGGACAAGTGTGACATTCCAGAGTACGGTAAGTATTTCGAATAGTTTGTTTCTCGTGGTACAAAAAAAATAATACACTATTCTTAACCTCTATATAAGCCTCATCCTTCTATGTAATACAATTAAATATACAATTATATGTACAGTTATATATACATTTCAATCCTATCATTAACTTGAGATCCGAGCAGTTCTTCTTAATTCATACCAGCAGTAAAATTTGTCCCAGATTTCGAAGTATTCGAGTTCTGTCTTGTCCTTCATAATCATTGTAAGCCTGTCCATCTCAATTTTACATGCTGTTTTTTGAATGACTTGGAAAGGTATTTTTCTTCTAGAGGACAGGAATGTTTTTATCATTCATAAACTGCCCATACATTGGGTTGTTTTACAACACTGTAATAATTATATGTTTAAATCTGTTAAGTCTATCGAGACATATTGAGTAAGACCAAATTAGATAAAACCAAAATCTATAGTTGCCACATACTGAATCTTGCTTTGTGAAATAATAAATTTAAATTTCCCAACTTTCCAGAAGGTATGTAGCTCCTAACTTTCCTGCATTCCTTCCATCAGGAGGAAAATTACCAGTTGCTTGGCTGGCTAGGTTACCAAATAAAACATAAAACAGAAGTCTAATTCTTTTATCTTCTGGTCCAGTCAGTTTATTGCCAGTCAGAGCTTTGAACTTGTCAGTGCTCCAACTTGAGGATAAGATTAATGTGTTGTATATGCACTCAACAGGAGTTGAATTTGACTTGAGGGAGTCTTTCCCTTGCAATATATACACTTTATTATTTTGTAGTCAGTTGAAATGAGATGCTTGTTCTTCCAGATATGCCATTTCTAGCCATATGTATGGGTTAGGAAGGAATTTAATATGTTCAAATGAATTTGAAGAAAAGGTTGTAAGTATAACTATTTCAGAATATTTGAACTCTTCTAAAATGAAAGATATAATGTGTCTCTTTAATTCTTGCACACACAAAATGGCTTAATGCAATAATGAGTAACTGGAATTAATTTGCTTAGCTTAATCTTAAGCAGTAGAATCATATATATGTTGTTGAACATCTGATAAGGAAATCATACCTATAGAGAGCTATATGGACCCATCTATTCCATTATAAAAAAGTGTTGCAGCCAGGTAAAAGACATGTTTGGGGGGTTTTGTTGCTTTTTTTTTTATAACAAACATTGAGATTTATGTTCAAACATGGCCAATTTTAGATTCTGCTTCTTATGAATTACTTAACTAGAACTGGGTATTGTGAATATATTACTCTAGTCTTGTATATTCTTCATTGGCTTCCACTTTATTTCTGGATTCTGTTAGGGTGATTGTATTAATCTATAAAGTCCTTCACTGCTTAGGACTACTATAATAATTAGACAGTATGTTCTTATCTGCAGTCTAACATAATCTTCGCCTTCTCTGGATGTCTGCCTGTGCTGAGATGAGGCAAGCAGCTATCAGAGAATGGACTTTTCCTGCAGCATCTGCCTGCCTCTGAAATGCCTTTACTGACAAAAGCTTTTTTTCCCCTTTGAGCATTTAAAACAGTGGTAGTCAACCTGGTCCCTACCGCCCACTAGTGGGCGTTCCAGCTTTTATGGTGGGCGGTAGGGGTTTTGTCCAATACTGAAGCACTTTCCTTTTTTTTTATTTAATTGACTTTTAAAAATTTTTTCATAGCATTATTTAAAAACATTTTCATTAGGTTTTCATAAAATTCCCTGTGACAATTTAAATTTCTGAAAATATACTATTTGTATCACCCGCGCATCAGTTTAGTTCACGTTACGTAAGTGAAACTAAATGGCGCTATAGTGTGACTGCAAACAAAAGAGCCTCGTCTCAGAATAGCTCATGCATCTCCCCCCTCACCATCCAGCTGTAACAGACAAGCAGAGCTGGTAGCCGGTGTCTCCCCCAAACCCAATCCACGATGCGCGAGAGGCATGCGCAGATGACGATACCGGTGGGCGGTTAGAAAAATTTACTACTAACAGAGATACAAAAGTGGGCGGTAGGTATAAGAAGGTTGACTACTCCTGATTTAAAACATTGTGTTAATTTTTAACATGTCTAGAAATATTCGTTTTAGCTGCTATTTGTATTGTTTTATTGTCTTACACTGTATATTCATACTGTTTCAATGTTTTATGTAGTTTATTGTCAGTTGCCATGGAAAAATGCTTTTTTTTTTTAAAAAAAAGTAAATAATATAGAGCATTTTGGCTTTAGTTTTAAAAGCTTTAGAGCACTTTAAAAATAATATTTGATTATGTGAAAATAAATGTTATTATTATCATTCGGCAAATTGTGCTGATCAAGTCCTTTATATAATTAGTATATAATGTAAGCATGAGTTTTCATAGTCTAAAAGTATTTGGTGTAGATTAATATTCTAATTTTTCTTATCTTTTATTTGGTATCAGAAACTTGTTTAATAGTATTTTCAAAATATTAACAGTATAACAAAACTCAAAAAATGTTGAACACATTTCTTCTGAAAAGTTGAAACAGTTATTAAATAAAATGTTATTTATCTCAATAAAGTGGGTATAACTTATATCATGGCTTGCTAAATAATTTGTTCCCATCCCAGATACCGTCTATAGTTGCTGTCATCAACTTGGATTGCCAGGACTTCAAAATAACTTATGTGTGCCTTTAAGAGGCAAATATTATGCCACTTTTTAGTTACAGAAAGTGTCTTTATGAATATTTCTTAAAAGTCTTTATTCTTTTTCTCTGTTTTTAGTCAGTGGCAAAAACTGGACGATTGCTCATCACCCATGAAGCCCCTGTTACTGGAGGTTTTGCATCTGAAATTAGCTCCACAGTACAGGTAATGCTTGAAGTGCTAAATTTTCAGAAGAAACTCAACTTGGTTATTGAGTGGGATTTTCACGTGAAAAGAATACGTTTAAAGATACATATTTATGGGAAGGAAAATCATATTTCCTTCCCAAGACCTACAATGCTGCTTCATTTTGATGAAATGGGGGTACTTTTGCAAAAAAAGAATGAAGAAAGCCAGGAGTGTATATCAATCTGAGCTGTCCACCTAAAGCAGGTGCCTATATCTGGCAACAGTGATATATACTGTAACTAAACTAGAAGCAGATGACCATTTTAATGACAAGGATAAAGGCATCATTTTATAGTGTGTGGAAGAAAATAACAAAAGCCACATGGGTAGACGAGATAAAGTAACGATGAAGTGTCAGATGATGGGATCCTTTGGTTGGATAGCATTCAACATTCTACGGAGGAAGAGTTGAGGATGTTTCCACAGTATTAATGATATTTATGACATGATTAGATTAAAGACGTTCGACATATAGCTGCTAATATTGCCATGCTGGAAAAAAAAAATCCAAGCTGTAAAGATAGAATCACAGCAGGAACATAGAATGTAAGAAGCATGAGCACGGGAAAGCTCAGCAGAGTGAAAGATGAAATAAATCAACTACGTATTAGTGTCTTCAGTATCAGCACATTGGACTGTACAGGAATTAGACACTTTCAGTTAGAAATTCATACTGTTTACTATTTAGGAGATAAATGATAGATAGTGTTGCTCCCATAGTCAAGAGGAAAATAGTAATATTGGATTTAATGCAGTCAGTGAACAAATATTATCAATAAGACTTTGAGGACACTCTTTTAATGTGGCATTGTAACTGATTCAAAAAAAAAAAAGATGGAAGAAGTATACTGAAATGTTGCATGGTGGAAATAGCAACATCCAAGTTACCTTATTTTTCGAAATATTTCCTTACAAGCATTCTTAGTGCTAGAACTTAAAAGTAGAGCATAATGGTTATTGGTAAGTTTGAAGGCTACAGGAACTGATGGAATATATATGGAATAAAGGGAAGCAGCAGAAAAAAAAACCAATAAAGGTTCTAACTAAGCTATCCCAGCATATCTGGCAAAGAGTGGATTGAAAGAGATGTTTATATATTAATGCCAAAGAAAGGAGGCTTAACAGAATGTGCAAACTACTGCACACTACTTTGATTTCACATACTAGCAAAATAATGCTTAAGATCATCTAATGCAGATTATAGCCATACATGGAAAAAGCAATGGCAGATGCTCAGGTTGGTTTTAGAACAGACGGGGGAACACAGTGCTTATGTATACTGAATAACTGAGAAAGCCAAAGAATAGTTTGTCTTTTGTTCAGTGTAGAGTACATTGAAAGTCTATGTCATTTAATTGTAAACTAACTTTTGTATCATAATATAAATTATATATTATTTGTATAAAGTTACATTCAAACATCATAGACCTTAATAGTAAAAATAGAGAAGACCAATGACTAATCCAGCCCTGACTCTGTTAGCCTTACATAACACTCTGAAGGCCTGGGTGTTTCTTTATTTGGGCCAAGTTAGGCAAGCTCTGTTTTAGCTGGGATTTTAGGACCAGACCATGTAATTTACCTTGGGTGTCAATGAGCTATTGTTTTTAATTTTTTTATATCTTGGTGCAACATCCACAGTTGTTTCTGTGAGATGGGTAGCCAAATAAATTATCTAAATAAATAAATAGGTATTTGTAAGTGGTTGCTATACAATTTGTATTTGGAAGATGGGGAATAATCTTTCAGTCTCATTCTGTATCCAACAATGTCGGCAAATAGAGAAGTTGAAGAACTTCCTCAAAAAATGACAGAGAAAAGCTTGGTATATTGAAACTATCTCTACATCATCTTGTATTTCGTTTTACTTTGTGGTATTGTATTTTTAAAATCTGCATATTGTGATCTTTCACAGTTATTTTTGCTACAGTTTTTTACTAATTGATTATCAGCTATGATTGCTTTTCAACTTCACATCTTCCTGTAGAAAAAAAATAACACTGTTCTGCTCTGATCATTATGAAAAAAAAGTCCTTGAGAACTTAACTGTACTTGGCTTCATAGTGTTTTTAAGCTTTAGGTTACAATCCTAAATTTACTACATCTGTTCTTTATAGCATTCTGTGGTAGTGGTAGAAAACCATTGAAAACTTTAGATACGCTGTTCTGTGAAAAATGTCGGTGTGGGGAGGCTCTACCAAATGTAGTGGCAGAAGTCCTACAGATTTCCTTACCCGGGCTGCAGTGAGGTTAGGAATCATGTGGTCCAAGAGTTTCTGGGAATCATATGATCCTTGGCCCAATAAGGGCCAGGCAGAATACCAGCTCTGCAGTTAGCAATATTGATTTTTTTTTCACTTATGTCAAATGGTCAGGAGGTAGAATATCAGGAAAAAAAATATCCACTTTTGTTTCTTGCTTGGTGTCAAGTTCATAACACGGTTTTGGAAATCCTTTAGACCAGATGCTTTGATAAAAAAAAGCAGAATAAAATGTCTATAATAATCCTTAAAAGAAAGATGCTTTGTTTTGAGAAAAATGCAAAGTGGAGTGGCTATTTATGTTCAAATCTCTAAAGACAGCTGAGAGCAGCTCCCAAAGTTGCTATGGAAGCCTGGATAAAGAGGGTCCCTTGTATGTATACCTATATATTATGAAGTATCTTTTTTAAAAAATTAAAGATTTACAAAGTCTTAATTCATAAGAGTTCAGGAAATGAGTTTCCTGTTTCAAATTTTATTTGTTTCATCATAATTTCTCTCCTCATTTTTCATAAGTATATAAAATATGTTTGATGTGTGATTTATGAAGTGTTTCACAGAAGAATGTTGCTTTAGGCATGCAGAAGAACTGTTCTTATTAATTTCTAACATACATTTACTTGATTGTGAAAGCAAGGCTTCAGTGTTAGACATGTCATGTCATGAATATAAAAGGAAAAACCGTTATAAAAATCATTTTTGTGGATGAAATGTGTAATAAGAAAGCCCAAAAATTTCAGGGATTGAAGCTGATTTTTCTTTTCTTTTCCACATGGAATTAATAAAACTTACATCAAGTCCAGTTAAAGTAGATTATATATTTTCATATCATTATGTCATCCAGATTGTGAGGAAGAAATAAGTCATCCTTATTTTGAAGGATGAAACTAAATTACAATTCTTGCAGTTTACCATATGGATATTATTGTTTTGCATTTTATATATGTGTTTGTATAAAATATCACCTTGTAATCAATGTGTATCTTGTCTGACCAGAGACACTGTCCATTTTATCTTTATTTGAAAATGACTAACTACTTCTAGGTTAAATGAAATAGCATTGAGGTCAATTTATAGTCTGTTTAGTATTTTCTGTCAGTATAATTAATGGAAGAAGATTTTGTGCAAGATTGTAGTTTGAAACAACAGGAAAGTTATGTTTTATTTGCCTTCTAATTGTATGTAAAAGAGAAACAATTTCATCTGATACCTGGTGTCATGTTTTAGTTTTGAGCGCATTGTGCATAAATTTAACCAGTGAGGTCTTACTATATTTGTGAAATTACATGTGACTTAATATTTTCTTATTGGCTTAGGCATTTTTCTCTTGCCTTGTCACAGTTCTTTCCATATTGACTAGATTGGGGGGGTCTTCAAACTTGGCCCTTTTATGACTTGTGGACTTCAACTCCCAGAATTCCTCAGTGCCTGGCTGGGGAATTCTGGGAGTTGAAATCCACAAGTCATAAAAGGGCCAAGTTTGAAGACCCCTGGACTAGATGGTTCATACTTATCATGCTTCTATAACCTGTAACAAAGACTGAAATTTCGATGCTGTAAACAAAAATTAGCTCTTGGGTCCAAATATGATGCATACATGCATGCATCTTGTATGCTTGTGCAGTAAAGCAAGAAATATTAGGTTTACACAATCATAAAGAATGTGATAAATACCTATGTGTTTACACAGCATTTATATGCAGGTGCCTGATGTCAATTACAGTTCTTGATTTCCTTTTATGTGGCGTTCTCTTTTTATGTGGAGAAAATTAAAGCCTGAAGCAGCTGAATGCAGATAGACTGACATTGATTATGAATTGTATAGTTTGAATGACATAGAATTCGAAGGATGAAATTTGAGATGCACTAGTTTCCAAATCTTCATGTTTTATTATAGATAAGCTGCCTGCATTAGGATGCTCATTAATAATGATGTTTATTACGTGCATACCAGAATCTAGGCTTATGGGCTAAACTTGTAGGCAATGATAAGACTCTTTTCCCAAATTGCCATCTAAGTTCTTGGAAAACCAGTCAGACAAGCAGAGAAAGACTTAGAAGTTAATCTGATCAAGGATGGGTGTGAGTTCAGCTTTTAGCCTACATTGTAGTGGTAGTGTAGGAAAAGCACTATTACTTTTCCTTATTGTATTGGGCTTTTAGCCTTTTGCCTTGTTTGGGTAACCAATTCCTAATTAACAGAAGAACAGAATAATGGAATTGAAAGGGACCTTGGAGGTCTTCTAGTCCAACCTCATGCTCAAGCAGAAAACCCTATCCTTAAAAACCTCCAGTGTTGGAATACCCACAACTTCTGGAGGCAAGTCATTCCACCCATTAATTATTCTAACTGTCAGGAAATTTCTCCTTAGTTCTAGGTTAGTTCTCTCCTTGATTAGTTTAGATTGACTAGTTTAGATTAATTGGGAAGAGAACTGTTAGCTTGGCAACTGATCATTTTACAAAGTATGTTATGTGGTCTCACCAAGCATGGTGTAAAGTGGTGCTATCACTTCTTGTTGTCTTGGCACCATCCCTCTGTTGATATAGCCCAGGACTGGATTGACAGCTGCAGCACACTACTGGCTCATACTTAAGTGGTAGTCCACCAGGACACGTAGAGCCCTCTCATAGTTACTATTATTGAGCCAGGTGCCACCTATTCTATACCTGTGCATTGTTCAGAACCTTACTTTTCTCACCATTGAAGTATTTCTTGTTGGATAGGCCCCAATATTCAAGTCTATTGAGCTCCTTCTGAATCTTGAGCCTGTCTTCTAAAATGTTGGCTTCTTCAGCTTGGCATTATCTGCAAATTTGATGAGTTCCCCTTCTATCTCATGTAGATCTTTATGAAGATGTTGAAGAGACCAAACCTAGAGGCACGGCACTGCGTGCTTCCCTCCATGTAGATGTAGTTCCATTGAGGACTACCTTCTGAATACTTGATGTGATTACTTAGCCATCTACTCATTCTGTCAGTGGATGTGGTTAAATACTTATATGGTATTTAGGAAAGAAACATGAAATTAACATGTCCTATAAGTCTGAAATTAGACCACTATGTGATTGACTATATTTTCGGAATTGAATGGGGATATTTATATTTGAGAGATTATCATAAATTCTTTTACAAAGGAAATGCCTTTTACCCATTTTTAGCAGAAGAAATTGATTTAGTACAAAATGTAAGGCTAACACATGCAATGCTATAGTGTTTTAGAAATAATACATTTGTAAGGAACGTCCTTGAGTGAATCAGGCAAGCAATACACCAGGCACGCTCCAGAATCCAACAAAGTTTATTGCACGTTGCAGGAAACAAAGTTTACCCTGGAGGAGGCTCCAACCCCGCGCGCTATATGCCGTCCCGGGCTACACCCACAGCACACACCCTCATCAAGCCTTATAAGGATACCCCGCCCATAATCCACCCATCCACCCCACCCTGTGCTAACCTCCACCGCAGCAAGCCCCATGAAACAAGTCCTCAGTCAGTCCCACAGCAGCAAGCCCCGTGAAACAAGTCCGTCCCCCCGCCCTAACTGATATTAGATCCTGTCAGACCCAGCGGCAATTCATAGCTCCTGCCCACAGCCCCCATCCCCCATGTTGGCTTCCACGTGAGGACGTCACATGCCCAATCAGCTGGCTGCACGCAGATCACGCCGGCGGTGTAGGTGCCGTCCCGCCGGAGTCGCCAGGACGCGCTCGCCGTTGGCGCAGGCTGGAGGCTGCAAACGGCCAGGTTGGTAGCGGCCAGGTTGGTAGTGTGCTGGGTCTGACAACATTTTTCTAATTTCCAGTTATGGATTCTTTGTTCCTGAGGGAAAAACTCTCATGATTAGCTCAACCAATTTTTCAGTCATGCTTTCAATTCTTGCAAAAGGGAACTGGGAATACAACGTTCAGTTTGGAAAATGTAAATATGCTGAATGTATCAAAATGTGAAAGCATGATTTGCTAGTTGATGGTATTTGTGTTATGCTATAATTTTCTTAGCTTATAAGTTGTTAAGTTTTGATAATATAAAAACTGCTTTTAAAGCTTCTTTAAATTAGCTTGAAAAGTAACATGATTTGTAGGTTGCTTAAAGGAGTTGGGCAGTCTTAAAATGGGATTCAATAAAATAAACATATGGCTGTTAGTGAGCACAATTTTTACCTCTTTTTTCCTTATGGATTTTCCTTATTTTATGCAGACCGCTGGTCTACATTCTTTTAAACCTGTATAGTCTTTCAATTTTTCAGCATTTTTTCCCTCACTATTTAGAGGTAATTGCATGCCAGAGAGGGCAGGCCACCTGATTTCAGATAAACTGTTTATCCCTAAATCTCTCAAATAAAATGATATATACGAGTGTATTCAAACTTGTAGGAAATTTCCACTCTCTTAAATAGCTTCAGCCATCTCTCTAATTATCTTTTAGTATTCCTTCCACAGCTTCATTCTAAAAGGGAATTGGAAAAAGCTTACTTCCTGCAATGGAAGATAATTGTTGAAAGATACAATTCAATTAATAATAATGACACTTCGAATAAATGCAAGAACCTATTGATAATTTAAATTCAAGGTGACCTCTGCCCTGATGTGTCAGCTTGAATTTCATTTTTAAAAAGTCATTTTTGTTGATTTCAGACTAGTTGTAGGTAATTAGAGGTGATAAAAAATTTACTATTTTTTTATCACCTCTAATTTGAACATTATTACATTATCAGTTTGGAAAGTTAACCCTGTCATTTCATTCCATGTAAAAAGTTAGCTGTATTGTTTGATAACAAAGTAGAGAATTTCAGAGCAGGTTTATCCCTGGGAAAAGTTTGCTGTTGGGAACGTGTTCTTGGGTTCTCTAATCTTTGATAACTTGGAACGCCATTTAATCTATGCACATATAACATACATACCAAAACATAGACTTTGCTTGGAGGAGTTAAGTAAAAGAAGGAAACTACTAAATTTATTTCAGCAAGAATAAAAGTTTGGGAATGTTTGTTAATATTCATATTAATGTTACTATTTGCTAAATGACAAAGCTTTAAATACATACTCATTATATAAGAGTAGT
Source organism: Crotalus tigris (assembly GCF_016545835.1). Taxonomy (NCBI): domain Eukaryota; kingdom Metazoa; phylum Chordata; class Lepidosauria; order Squamata; family Viperidae; genus Crotalus; species Crotalus tigris. Next base: position 188,637 of record NW_024096525.1, read on the forward strand.
TGATTTTTTTTTTAAAAAAAGAATACTTTTCTTTTTTTAAAGAAAGCTTTCAAAAAACTCAAAAGCATATCTTGAGTATGGAAAGGTTCAGTAATGTTTAGTTCATGGAGAAGATACATTGCTTTTAGGCCAAGAAAAGGAATGAGTAAAATGTGAGTAATGATCTTTTACTTCAATTAATCTCTTAGAGCTGTAATCCTAGTAGATTTAAGATCTTCAGGTGGCTTGAAATATATAGGCTTATAGTGTAAAGAAGAATGTTCACAGGAACTAGTCTATACTGTTTTTTATATAATTTTATATAGCTGCTCAGTTGTTACAGAATAGTATTATAAACTTTGTGGAAATGTGTAAGTTTAAATTGTTATATCTTATTTCCAGCAGCTTGCTGAATTATTTAAGTTCCTGCAAAGTTACAAATAACTGAAACAGTAATTTGAAGCTGTTGATATAGGTTCTGTATTACTAGATAGAAATCAGTGTCTCACTTACTTCATTTTTAGATATATAGGTAAAATAGTTTTGAGATACATCAGTCCAGAATAAATGGCAAGTTTTCCATGTTCTACACTTCATCAGGTGGGTGTTTGTTTGAAGAATGCTTATTTCCTTAGGTCATTTAGTGAACAGTAACATTTTAATCTGATTAAGAATTAAGTTTTACCATAAAATTTCCTAGAAAGTAAAATATAAAAAAAAATGTTAATCTTCTTTCATGGTTTTCTGAATAATTTTATAGACATCAAAACAGTGTTTTGATCATTTCTTGTATAGCAGCAGCAACAACAAAATTGCCTATTTTGAGCAGTCATTGGTGATATGCTTTTGAACTGATACTGTACACCTGTGATTCCTGACAAGCTGACATTAACTGTTCATAGCTGGAAAAGTTTTGCATAAAACTTGCAAAAATCCAACAATCCTTGAACTGAATAAGCCTGTAATGAGGGTGTTGACAGGAAATAATTTTTGAAACATACAATATTTTAGATCATCCTAGGAACTGAATTATTAAAAACATTAAAAAGTATGATCAAGGTTTTATAACACTACAAATATAACAATTTTGCATCAATAGCCTAATGCTTAGTAAGGCAAATGTACTGATAATAATAATAATTACTAGTAATAATATGCATATCTATTTATATGGAAGTAGTACCTTTGTTTAATAATTGCTCTGACATTATACATTGTTTGAACTCTTAACCACAGATTTAGTAAGAATTTGAAATGTATTGAAATGGTCCCATCCTAACAAATAGTAGATACAAATTTTACCTTTGTCACGGAGAACTTTGCAGAAGCTTTATAGAAATTAAATCCTTCTTCTCCACCATAGTAGTTTATGTGATGCATTAAGACATATGTGCAAAGCATCTTTATGAAGCCAGGTTCTAAATATTACACACCCACACACACACACACCCACACCCACACACACACACACACATTTTGGAACTGATGGCTTTGCCAGATAATTTAAATCCAACAGTTAAAAGATTTATTTTAGTTCAAGAGAGCGTGTACATTTTGACTTTGAAAACATTAATAGCTATTGAATTAAATTTGCTTTCGCACTGAAGCATGTTATATTCTTTAAACACATTTTTTAAATACAGTCTAGACTTTTTCTTTGTTATCAGTTCCTGTTTGGTTAATATTAGTTATCTTGCATTGCCCTTGGCTATGCTGTATGTTTGCGTTAGTTTTATGAGAAATAACAAACTTTTTTCATATTGGTTCAAATTTGTACTTATGATTTTCAAACATTTTTCATAGTTGAGATTTGTAAACATTTTGAAAATCAGGATCTTAAATTTGATCAGTTCTATACATTTTAAGAAAACATTTGAAAAGAGTAAGTTTTCTTATTAAAGTCCATTTTTGCCAATATAGCTTACTGATATTACTGGTTGCTATATAGTACAGGCAGCTTCAAGTAATATCAAAGAACTGAAGTGGGGAAGAAGCTAAGTGGAGGAAACTAATTAATGACACCATAAATTAAATATGGTTTTAAGTTCATATGTAGGCTAATACTTCAGTATGTTCTAAAGAAAATTTTCAGTGTTTTTTCTCTCCTTTATTTTACACTTTTAGTATATGTATGTCCCAGGCCTTTATTTAACAGTAAAGTAAGGCTTTAAAATTTATAGATGTTTTTGAAGATCATTGCATTAATATCAATGCTGTTTCACTGATTACCATAATTTAAACCATCTAGAATAGTGCTTGATCATTCTATAGATGCAACTAGAATAGTATTATTAATCATTGCTAGCTGAACAAACCATTTGTTATTTTTGTACCTAATTTGTTCTTACCCAGTGCCAACTGCCACTAACCTTGTTCTAAACTATCTGCAACAATCAGATATTTTGTTTTCATGAAAGGGATTAAGAACACTTATTTTTGCATTATCTGCTACGATTTGAGCTGGAGGTTGACAGATCTTTAAGCCCTAAAGGGATATTTCCAGTGTATTTGATTATGAATTAAACGTATCATGCCTGAAACCATGTTCCCAGAGCATTTCAGAAATTATTAAGTATTTTACAGTATTTCAGGCAGAATTCCTTTTACCCTATTTGGTTTGTCTGAATCTGTAGTAGGAAACACATTTTAGTGAAGGATTTTACTTTCCACTACATGTTAATAAAAAGGGAATCCTTAGTCCTGGAAGGCTACTTTGTAATTCAGAGCTAGCTGTATAGGCACAGATGTCCCCCCCCCCTTCTTATTCTTCCATTGCATTCTTTTAAAAATAATCTCACTGTTAAGGATAGATTTACCTTACATTTGGAATATAAGAAGGATAATTTTTTTTTCATGTGCAGTTAACTATTATTACAGTTTCGAATTAAAACAGTAAGACCATCAAATATTTACTAAAATTTAAAACTTCACATTTAAATAACATGTGCTAAATATTAAGTGTATTTAAATCAAATGCTTTGTAACAAACACTGTAGATATAAATAATTCTTAAAGGATTATCACTTTTTCTTTAATTCTTTCTGCTTCTGGAAACTAGCACAACAAAAGGTTACTCTACATTTTAAAATGGATACATTTGAGCGGAAACTGCTGTTTTACGAAAGAGTCAATATATTATCCGTTGAAATTGCTATTCTATAATTATATATCTGTATCTATCAACATGAAATGGAATATTCACCTATGGAGAGAATAAAAGATTAGAGATTTGTCTCCATGTGCTCTTTAAACACAAATACATATTTAATCTTAATCTCTGTATTTTTATCATCTTAAGAAATTGCGATAGTTTTACCAGAGAATTCAGACAATTAACGAATATATAAAACTGCACATATTTAAAAATATCTCTTCTAGAAAAATAAGTGTAGGCTAAAGAAAAAAAATTAAACAAAACTAATTTCTTCATTCTGCAATGAATTTAAAAATAGTACTGAAAGTAGTAAATATATACTTGAAAAGTAAAACATCTTAAAGTTTTCATTTTATTTTAATTGTTCACCTCAATTCAAGAGGTGAACAATTAAGAGTTATAACTTAGTAGATCAGGAAAGCTAAAATACAGTATACTGTCAGTGCGGTCCAGAAAGAATACAAGAAACAGCTTGAGTATGTGATAGTCCAAGGACAACTCAGATGGTGAACTTGAAAAAAAGAAAATAATTTGAAGGCTTCCAGGCTTTTATTAGAAAGCTAAAATGTATGAATCCTAAATATGTAAAGTTTGGCTGCTCATCCACATGCAACCCAAACTTTTCCTGTTCGGTATTGTCACACAAAGGAGCTATCTACAAGCCCAAGTTTCTGCATTTCGTTTCTGGAAGGCCCCTTGGGTGGCTAGCACTGAATGGTGTATTATTAAAAAGAGGCTAGTATCATGTTTCATTTTTAAAATGTGCATGTTAGAATGCTGTGTGTGAATCTTTTATACATAAAAAATAACTCTTCTTTTAAGCACACTTGGGTTTAAAATGTATTTGGGGGAAAAAAGTGAAATATTTATGCCTCTTTCTGCAGTTTAAATTGACAAGCCTGTCGCAGTGTGCCTATAAACTGTATTCTTCTATTAACATTTCACTGTAAGTCTGTGTTTAGTTTGTAAAATATGTAGACAATTTTCAGCTGGCTGATTTGTCCTGCAGTGGTTACAGTGATGTTATATGAGAAAAGCAGATAAGCAGAAATAGCATATCCAATAGCATAGGATTTTGTTGGAACCATTCTAGACTATTTGTGGCCCTCATCCCATGTAAATTCACTTTGGCCTTTAAGCCTTCATTGTTTTATGTTTCATACTCTCAACCCATATTGTGCAATGGGATGAAAATCTTTGGCATTCTCCTTATAAGTGTTGGACACAGGCATCACATAATTTCTGTTTATAAAAAAAAAACAACCAATGAAATTTGCAGAGGCAGTTTAGACTGATCTGTCCTTTTTCCTGTGTTTCCTGAAAAGCTGTTCCAAAGGAAATCTTTTCATTCATGAACGGGCATGTTTGAATCCAGCCCTATGTTCTGAAATGGTTGGAGGAGTATTTATTTCATTTAATTTGTTTTATTTTATCCCAACTTTATTAAATTTATAAATAACTTATAGTGGTGAAATATATCTAATACTCCTTCCTCCTACTTTTTTCACAGCACCTGTGTTGTGAATAAGGCTGAGGAAGAGTTATTTGAAATCTTGCAATGCAAAGGGATCACATTTACAATATTATTTCATTTAGCGTTGTGTGTTCTAAGTGGGGAGTTGACTTTGAGAAGTGGTCTCATGTCTGAGGTTGCCTTGTGACATTTTTTAAGAAATTTGAGTGGAATCTGAAAATTGTTGTGATTCTCCTAGCTGGATCATTGGAAAATAGATGCTATCTTTGGTATTATTCATGTTTGGTACTAGCAGAACAAATGCTGGAGAATTTACTGCCAAATATTTTTGGAAACAGCTGTCTGAAAGTTCTTATATACATTGCACTGCAATCTGTCAGGCACATAACAATTTAGCTTTTTATGCTTTTGCTTTTTTTCTATGTTTAAAATTTTGAGTAATATTTTTATTTCCAATCATCTATTTGTTTTATGCTGAGTTTCTTAGATTACAATTCCAGAGCCAAAAACAGTGTTTTATATGTATGGACTGTACACAGAAAGCAATTTAAACAGAAGCTAATAAATAGGATATAACATTATACTTTTATTGATTGGTAAAAAATAACTGAAAGGTGAAATCTTAAATCTATTTTTAAAATAGATGTGTTAATGCTAAGTGTAAAGTTTTGATTTTAAAGAATTTTATTTTTCAGTAGGTATAAAATAGAATACAAGGTTTGTCATTTGAGTCAAGTGATCTTCCTATAATGTCAAACTAATTTGCACATTCATTTCTGTTGAGTGATCCTTCCAAGGTTGAGTATTCTGTTGTACTGTATGTAAGGACTGTATGATCAGATAACTCTGTTCTTGCTGATTATTTTGAATCCTCTGTGCTTGCAGTTTCTTAAAGAAAACAAAGTCTGAAATAATTACGCAATGACTATTTAACTGATCTACAGTTAGCCTGAGATACATTAATGTAAATAGCTGAATCTTAACACAGTCTTAACATGATTACATTGAGACATCTACATAATTTTTAGTTAGAAGTTTGCCATAACATTTTAATGAACTTCAATTTCAAAGATGCGGTTCCTCAATGGAACTGCGTCTACATGGAGGGAAGTGTGTAGTGGGGTGCTCCAGGGCTGTGTTCTGGCCCCAGTGTTCTTCAACATCTTCATCAATAATTTGGATGAGGGGATAGATGGGGAATTCATCAAATTTGAAGACGACACCAAGCTGGCAGGAATAGCCAGCACTCCAGAAGATAGGCTTAAGATACAGAAGAATCTTGACAGATTTGAGCATTGGGCAGTATCTAACAAAATGAAATTCAATGGTGAAAAAAGTAAGGCTCTACATTTAGGTAAGAAAAACCAAATGCACAGATACAGTATAGGTGGAACCTTGCTCAACAGCAGTAACTAAGAGGGATCTAGGAAACCTAGTGGACAATCACTTAAATATGAGCCAGCAGTGTGCTGCAGCTGCCAAAAAAGCCAATACAGTGCTATGCTGCATTAACAGAAGGATAGAGTCAAGATCTAGTGTTGATACCACTTTACAATGCCTTGGTAAGGCCACACTTGGAATACTGCATCCAGTTTTGGTCACCACGATGTAAAAAAGATGTTGAGACTAGAAAGAATACAGAGCAACAAAGATGATTAGGGGACTGGAGGCTAAAACATATATAAAAAGGTTGCTGGAATTGGATATGTCTAGTTTAATGAAGAGAAGGACTAGAGGTAACATGATAGCACTGTTCCAATATCTCAGGGGTTGCTACGAAGAAGAGGGAGTTGAGCTATTCTCCAAAGCACCTAAAGGCAGAACAAGAAGCAATGGATGGAAACTAATCAGAGAGAGAAGCAACCTAGAACTAAGGAGAAATTTCCTGACAGTTAGAACAATTAATTTGTTCTATTGAAATATAATTTAGCATTGCACATGTAATGTAATATTACTAATATGATATTTTTTTTAAAGTATACCTCACTATTTTCTCATGAATAGTGGATAAGTAGTTAACAAAAGGTTAAATAAAACTAAAAAGGAAATTGAAAATTTGCACTGTAATTAATATACAGAGACCCAGTTCAAATCTATGAGCTAACATGCTCCCCGAGTAGCTTTGCCCCAGAGGGTCTCTTGGAGCCCAAGCTATTTCCTGGAATGGTGTTAGTTGCATTAAGCTTCTGAAAGAAAGGCAGGATTTAAAACCAAAAATTAATACATAAATATAATATTTTTGATGTTTTTAATGTTTTAATGTCTTTTTAGTTTTATAGTTTTAAGATGATTTTATATGTTGTTTTAACTCTTGATTGGGAACTGCCCAGAATTGGTTAGAAGATAAACAAGCAGCAAAACAAATAGTAAAAAAAAACCTTCAATTTTTTTCATTCACTACATTTTTGTATGTCACTTTAATGATTAGTCTTTCATCATAAATAAACACATAGCACCCATCTGACAAATCAGCTCATACATCAAAAGAATGTGTGCATAAAGATTTGACATGAGATTTAAATGATTAGTAAGTCAAAATGTGTGTTTCTTAACTTTGTTATTATTCTATATTTGTCTGATCTCAGAAATGAAATGCTCTCCTGAAATGTAGGCATTAGACATATTTATGTGCATCCACAGAGACAGAGACTGATGATGGAATACTTTGGACTATAAACTTTTGATTGATGAACAATTTTTAATTGCTCTTCTCTCTCTGGACAGAAAGGATGTGTTTTTTATTGGACAGAAAAATTTGAAAAATGTAAACTTTACTTATATTTGTTAGGGGAGACTTAAGGACGGGCTGATAGGCTGGCTGGATAATTAGGAGTTCAAATGACAATTGACTGAAACTTTTTAAATCCCTAAAGACTACACACAAAAACAAAATGATATTCCATACTTAGCTTCAAATGGTAAAAAAAACCATCCCAAACACCTGTCTCTAAAGGCCCCAGCTTGACATACCAACAAGAAGATGTTGATGAATTTCAGAAAGAAATTCTATATTAAAATCAATACAAGAGACAATTGCCTTAGCTCATAATGAGACTAAAAATAACACAAAAGAGATAAAAGAACAACTCTTTAATCTAAATCTACAAACACAGAAAATGACTACAAAGAAGGAACTAGCAACCCAGAAAATAGAAGGAAAATCAGAGGAAGCAGATCCCAAAGACGGAGGATCTAAAGAAAGGAACTAACAGACAGACTCAGATAAACAAAGAATTAGAAGATGCAGCAATAATATCAGAAATGGAAAAGATATCTTACCTGTCAAGACCTCAGAACATACTTGAGGATAAGAAAGAAGAGCTGATTGAATGGATGATAGAGCTGTTAGGAAAATTGTGCAAAGTTGGGCGGCTATTTAATGAATATCAATGGGCTGAGCATCCTTCCAAAAATACTTTAATCAAATTGTCTTTCTTATTCCAAACAATATACACAAAAATAGAGGAAGAATTACTTGATGATTCAAATGCATTGACTTGGAAGTTTAGTTGGCAAAGGAAGAAAGCTAGAGTAAGACTGAAGAAAACAAGAGGTTTTGACCCATTAGATGGGATATTATACTATTAATCAGATGTTTGAACATGGCTGAGAATAGATAATTGTTAGAAATAGATAATTGTTAGAAATAGAAGTATTACTATAACTAGAAAGATAGGATTTATAACTAGAATATTATATTTTGGTATGAGAAGGGAAATATGAAAATGCTAAGAGGGTTTGAATAAGGGAAACTTTTGGTTACCCAAATATAACTTATTATGAGAAATTATAAGCAATAGAGACATTTTGAACACTGATAGGAATTTTTTTTTAAAAAAGTGGGAAAAACAGGATATTAATTGAACAAGTGGATATTAAGTGCAAATGCAGTTAAGATATATTTTGGTTAGAAAAGCTATTGTAAACCAACATTATTGATACTATTAGGAAAATGTAACAAAGATGTTGATACTCAATTGTGTATGTATTAACAACAATAAGAATTGTATTTGCCTAATGTGGGAAAAGGTGTACTACCAGAAGAAGAGAGGAAGCATTGGATGGTGTAATATTGGCCTAGATTGAAGAAGCTAATATGTACCACTAATGGGCCCAGGACAACACGTTGTTTATTAAGTACTTATGATTATAAAACTAGAAAATTAATAAAATATTTATAAGAAATTAAAAAAGACTAAATTGTAAGGTATCTCACCATAAAATAAATATAACTCTACAGTTTAGTTAAGATTCTGCAGAAATTCACATTGATCTAAACTAATAAAATGACACATAACATTATGAAAGTATTGAAATTAAATTTGAGTATTTCTTATATAAACCAGGAAAAAAATGGATTATTGAATTTTATAGTACATTTACGATGCTCAAAAAAGAGGTTTAAATAATAACATTTAGATTTTAAACTCTTGCTTGTTTTCTGTTTATTGAAGGAAAAACAAAAGAAAACAATGTTATGAACTTACTTAATTTATACCCCTTCCTTCATCCAGGGACATTAGGACAGTTTCCCATCTTAATAATAACCTCTATAAATTAGTTTAGCTGTCAGAAATGCATAGGGAATTTGACATGAGATCCTGGACATTCCACCTGTGAATTTTAATCAAGGCAGTTGTTTACTTGGGTAGTAGAAAAATGAGACATGTTCATAATTAGAACAGGATTTAACATCTTCTGTTCAAACTCATTTTGAATTAGCAAATTAGTAGCATAATCAGTTTAAATCTTTAGTGCATCCTTTTAGATGAAATTGAGCATCCTGTAATTGAAAATTACTTGTGCAACTGCATTTTCACTCCCTTGCTTCCACTACCTGAAGTTCTGTTCTCTAATCTGTGCAGATTCCACATTGGCTTCTCATATATTATTTGATTTATTGTTTATATGTCACATAAGTAATGTAAACTATTCCTAAAATATGTTTCACAACAGGTTATTTATTTGAGTTTTCCAAATAAAATTTGTATATAGATCAGTACGGTACAGATCAAATGAAGAATGTGAAATTGTATTTCTAGGAAAAAAAATTACTAGCTAATGTTCAGCATTTTGTCTTTAGCAGAATCTTTTTTATATGTCCTTGGAAAACACATAAGCCACTGTCATTCTATTTGTTTTCAATATTTGGTGAGCTCATCTCTCTCTCTCTCTCTCTCTCTCTCTCTCTCTCTCTCTCTCTCTCTCTCTCTCTCTCTATATATATATATATATATATATATATATATATATATTTTCTGAGGTTTTCGCGGGTATTTGTATGTAGGTCTTTGGTTGCTCGGGTTTTCTCCCGCGTAAAATTGGAAGTGTCTTGGCGACGTTTCGACGAAGTCCCATTCGTCATCTTCAGGCTGGTGTTTTCAGCTTCGTGCTTCGAGCAAGCACACGAAGCTGAAAACACCAGCCTGAAGATGACGAATGGGACTTCGTCGAAACGTCGCCAAGACACTTCCAATTTTACGCGGGAGAAAACCCGAGCAACCAAAGACCTATATATATATATATATATATATATATATATATATATATATATATATATATATATATATATCGCTTTGCACATACATATTCTGTTTTTTAGATCACTTCAATGGATTTCTCATGAAGATGTAATTTTCTCCTAGGGCTATATCTCGAATTTCAGGAATGTCAATGCGGTATGTTTTAGTAAGTATTAAAATGTGAAGAATGATCCTACAGACTTCACTCATTTTCTTACTGTTTTATTTTAACAGGAGGAATGTTTCTTGAATCTAGAAGCTCCTATTACAAGAGTGTGTGGTTATGACACCCCATTTCCTCACATCTTTGAACCATTCTATATCCCAGACAAATGGAAGTGCTATGATGCAGTTCGGAAAATGATTAATTATTGATGTTCAGGTGAGAAAAAACTTCCCAAAGTAATTTAAGCCTAAAATATTAGAATAAAATACTAATCTATAAATATTACAATAAAACTAACATCTGATTAGATTTGCAATACAACATGCTTTCTGTGGAATAGGTCTCACTAATGTGGCTGAACTATGTATAGGAAAAATGATAAGATTTTGATTGTTAATTTAGAGAGCAAATTGTAAGCACAATTCATAGGTTTACACTTAGGATAAGATTGAGCAGTTTTCCCAAAATTGTTGGCTGCAACTTGTTCCTCCAAAGGGCTGGAAAGTCTGTTGCCATGTCACCAAAAAGATGATGATGATTTGGGAGTAGGCATTGGAGGGGAATTTTAAGAGTAGAAATAAGACTTAAAGATCCAGTGCATCATTTCAGGCTGTGTTTTGGATGGGGAAGGATCAAGTATTTGGAATGTTTTTTACTTTTCATTTTCATTTACAAACTGAAACCTTGATCTGAGCTGTTTGTATTATTAAAGTCACATTAGAAATGCAATATACACAGCTTTATCAGTAGAGGCTATGTTGTTTAACATCAAATATAGGAATAAATAAAGCTGGAAGTGCCTTATCTATAAGAAAAGTAAGTGAATATCAGTTTTCCAGATATCTCTGATAGAGGTCTTAGCATCCCTCATCATTGAACATATGGCAGACTCCTGGAATCTGTCACTACAGCACTGGCTGAAGTACCACAGGTTGCCTACCTCTCTTTAATAAAAATATATAATTACATATTTCCTTGTTGAAAATAATGTGCTCTCTGTTGTGGAGCGTGGTATATAAGAAACTTTGTAGAAAGAAAAATTATCTTTATCCCTAGACTGGCTTTCATAGCCTAAGTGGAATCTAGTAAAAAGCAAGCAGCAGTCATAAATCAGGAAGACCACTCAACAGCTATTCTTGCTCATAAAATCATAAATCAGGATTTAATCCCTCATATTGGTTGCAAGAGGTCAGGCAGTGGCACAGGCAAAGCTCCAACAAAACAGTCTTGAGTACAGTAGTCACATTTAACAGTAGACTTAGTCGTAACTGTTGGGTTTATTCTGGGGATCAATCTCTCCGTGCAGCATTTTCAAGATAAAGCTATCATAGAAATTGATTCAGTGGAGAATCTCCCATGTGAGTAGGTCTTAAATATCCAGGCCCTGATTTAATGGGTTCAGCAAAGTTTTGGTTCCTCTCAGGTACCTTTCCCTGAAAGTAGCCGTTCCTTAGCTTTGCTTTCTTCCGGTTTTTCTCATGCCACCTGTGGAGTTCCTTTTGCTTTTGTAGCAGGGCAATATGCTTCATATTAAGCTTAAGAATGGTGTGACCTACTTCTGTTTTTTTTGTGAAGTTTCTCCATATGTCCTGGGTGTCCTTGGTTTTTTGACAAGTTCATCAGCTAGCTCATTGCTAGCTCATCTTCTAAGGAAGAAGGTGAATCCACTTGGGCCCAGCCTTGTGAGCAGAGTGGTTGGGGTAGTTTAGAACTTCCCAAAAGACCAATCCTATTCTTTTTCTCTCTGTGTCTCATGTTCTCTCTCCCCCCCCCCATTCTATTCAGTCTCTTCAATTTCACTTAATTATTTGTCTTATGTTCTTAACCATTACCTCTCATTTACTCTATTTCCAACTTTTGTAATATTATGAAGAAAGGGTCATCAGAACCATACACTACAGACCTTTAGGTTGAACTACAGACCCTTATTTTGAACTCAATAAAGAGTCCCCCCCCCAAATTATGATGGCATTCTTGTTATGAAGCACCAGGTCAGGTAATAAACAATAACTGCAGTTGAAATGTTTTTATTTACTTTGCCATTTTCAAAGCTTGGACAAGGTGTGAAAAGCTATGAAACTAGTAATAGTGGGATTAAATTTTGATGTGAGTAATATTTACCTACTCCTGGAGTAAATATTGCTATCTTGCTTTATTTGTTTTGTTTGGAGCTCGGGGGCACAGAATGACATACTTTAGTTTCACAAAACATACAAAGGAGGCTTTTTAAAAAAAATTATTTGCTGTGTAGCTTACAGTTGTCTGCTTGGTCACTTTACAGGGAGATGAACCCATTAAAACCAGAACCTTTGTAGCTGTAAGCTTGAAGACATAATGTTCTTATTTGCTCCCCGTATTCTTAAGAACATGTCAGAAAACAATGCATCTTCAGTGTAAAAATCCTTATAAAGGATGAGAAGAGAATATTCATAGCTCAGAATATTCATCATCAGATCTAGAAATCCATCCAGATGTCCCTTACAAAGCACTGTATACAGATAAACATGCTTTTGGATTTTGGCAGTGGTAAATATGAAATGTAGAATATACAAGCCAGTCCTGTAAGTGTATATAGATTTACTGTATAGCTGTAGGCAAAGGTTTAAGCATCCCCAGTGAAATTATATATTTCAGTAAATCCCTCACTCAGCCGAGGTTAACACAGCCTCTGTATGTTAAACTGCACATAGAATATACACACATTTGACAGTTTCTCTAAAATTGTTTATATACGTATTGACTATGGTTAATTGATCTCAGAACCAAATAAGAAAAATTGGTTATTATTTTGCAAAATTATTACTTTGCAATAAAAAACATTATAACACTGAATTAACAGAAAAGATGTCCAAAGTTTTGCTTCTGCCCCATTCACTGTTACTACTTAAAATGTGTAAACAATTGTGCACTGATATTCAGGTTTCCATACAGGTATTCAAAGTTGAAGGAAGTTGTCGTATTTAACTTTCTGCCACATAGACATTGTGTCAGGTTTTCTTCACTGAAAGATTTATCGAAGCTTACATTATGATTAAATACAACAACTTTTGCATGTTGTTGTATTTAATGGCGCTTATTTTTTAATAAAGATGCTTGGGAAAGCAAACTAAACAGTTTAAAATTTTCACTTAAAATGATATTTAAACAAAATCTATAACATATTCTATTTCTGTCCCTTTACAGGTGAAAGGAAGAAAAAAAATTCAACTATCTACAGTATAGTTGCCATTAAACTTGGGCTTATTTTGTTTTACCTTTATCAGGAATAACCATTCAAGATTCTTTTCTGGATACTCACCCAACTAGTTATCAAGGCAAAATTTTGTCAGGTGTGAAGTTTACTATGGCCATGTGATTGTTGTTGTAAAATATTTATTTTGATTCTTTCCCAATTTTGCACATGAGACTGCTAATTTTTTATCACGCAAATCAAGGCTCAGGTTGAACTTAATAAATTGTAATCAAGAGACCTGTGGTCTACCCTTTTGCCTTAATTTACAAATATATATTACGGTTTTTACAGTAGACTTGTTACGTATGTATTGATCCTAAATACAGTAGATTGTACATATCATAATCGGTTATTATATCCATGCAGGTTGTCTGGGTTTCTCTAAAAATCACTTTGAAGCTTTGAAGGGTCCTTTAGTATAGATTGACAAGTATGTTACAGGTGCATTAATAAGGAAAATAAGACAAATTCTTTTACATGAGAAGTTGGCTTGCTTGAGAGACTGGATTTAGTCCTCTATCTCAATTATGTGATCATTTCAATAATTTGTTATTTTAAAAAAAACCAGACATACTTGATTTGGACTAATCTGATCCCTTTTATAAGAAATGTGGCATTCTCCAAGACATTTTTGATGGAAGATTTAAATATCAGAGGGCTATGTTTACACACACACACACACACACACAACAAATACTGATCACCAAGAGAAAGTAATAAAATTTTAATAACCAAGCTTTCGTTGGGAAAGCTAGAAACTCTATAAAGCAGCAGGTCACAGGGTTGCTTATGCAACATAGGTATTATCAGACCCTATCCAGGGAAGAGACTGTGGCCCTAGAACATAGTCATATTACCAGCTGACAAGGGCAGGGCCACGGTGGTAATGGATAAGGCGTTGTATGTGACTAAAGCATTAGAACTTCTTAATGATACAACGGCTTATAGAGTTGTTAAGAGGGATCCCATGGTGTCCATGATGAATAAGATCAATAAAGTGTTGAACAACTTTAAACGTGCCAGAAGAGTAGACGAGAATGCCTTAAGGAGAATGCGTCCCAAGGATTCAGCTCTCCCCAGGTTTTATGGACTTCCCAAAATCCATAAGGAGAGCATGCCGCTTCGCCCTATTGTTTCTTTTAGAGGCACACCCATATTGGGGTTAGCGAAGTGGCTGAATGAACGCATTGCCTACCTGGTAGAGGATAGCCCTACCACAGTTAAATCCGTGGAGGAGTTTCTAAATAAGATCGAGGCCCTTAGGGTGGAGGAGGATGAGGTGATGGTGTCGTTTGACATCACCTCACTCTTCATCTCCATCCCGCAGGGCCTTGCGATAACTGTCCTTAAAGAACAGTTAAAGGCACAGGAAGGGACCCAATGCCGAGACTCCCTGCGTCTGGAGGACTTATTAGAACTTATACAGCTGTGCTTGACCACGTATTTCACCTTTCAAGGTATCACGTATGAGCAGACAAAAGGCACCCCCATGGGCTCCCCCATATCCAGCGTGATAGCGGAGGTGGTCCTCCAGCGCTTGGAACATGAGGCTATGATCCAGTACCGGCCCAAATTTTGGGCCCGGTATGTAGATGACACCTTTGTTGTCATCAAACGATGTGACAAAACCAACTTTATGAGAATACTGAATTCAGTTTATCCTGATATCAAGTTTACGGTGGAGGAGGAGAATTGGGGCTCGATACCCTTCCTAGATGTGTTAATCCAGCATCTACCGGATGGTACCATAAGTACAAGGGTTTATCGTAAACCCACTCAAGACTGTTCGAATCCTCCACTATAACAGCAACCATCCAGTATCCCATAAGGTTGGTTGTGTCAAAATGCTGTTTAAGCGGGTGCATTCGCACTGCAGCACGGAGGAGTTTAGAGTGGAGGAAAGGAAACACCTGTACCACACTTTTCAACTTAATGGATACCCGTTGGGGTTTATAAGACATCTTATAAACCCCAACGGGTATCCATTAAGTTGAAAAGTAAGTAAGGCACCTGGACTTCGACACGACCATCGGGAAGAACTACAGACATGGACCACGCGTATTACCCTGCCGTACATCAATAACGTTTCGGAAGCCACGGCTAGGCTGTTGGGCCCCTATAACATAAAGGTGGCGCATAGACCTGACCAGACTCTGCGATCAAAGATCATGCGCCCCAAGGACCCACTCCCCACCGCAGAAAGATCGGCGGTGGTATACAAGGTCAGGTGTATAGACTGCCCACGTAGTTATGTGGGTGAAACGTCCAAAAGATTAAAGACCCGTTTGTACGAGCGTAAATTGGCGGTCAAAAGGGGCAACCAGCATTCGCAGGTCTGGTCACATATGGCTGAAAATGGCCATCGCTTTGATTTTGACCAGGTTCAAGTCTTAACAAATGATGCCATCAAAGGGGGCCGACTATTAAAAGAAGCCTGGTTCTCCAAGGAAGATTCTGTTAACTGGCACATGGATATGTGCCCGGTGCATCGGTCATTAAGGGCATGGCATACTAGTCGGTCCCTCATTCGTTGGGGAAGATCAACGTATGAATCACGCTTGGATCGGGGGGAAAAGCTGCTACCACTTCGTCAAAAGACCGAATCAGTGGGAGCTCCAACTGGCGGGTCACAGCTGCCTGCCCAATGGTGGACCTACGACCGCGAAGAACCCCTCCAGATGGCAGGACGAACAAACACGTCATGGTGACTCGGTCTCGCCAGAAGAGGGACAAGGGATTCCCAACTGGCGAATGGGGATGGCTCTCGAGACCGGAGGGAGGGAGAGACTGCTGCCGACGAACGGATTAGGATATCTACTAGGGAAAGTGGAAGGACGAGTGGGGACCTCACAAACTGCAGCATGAATGTGCGCCCAGTGAGTTCGACATTAGGAGCGCAGTATTGGGATCGACCCCCTGATTGCCTTAGTGAGTCGGAGTGCGGGTACAGGACTGTGGGACGATCATTCCCCCCCACGATGCGATCAGCATGGTTTCCGTCAGCCCACGCCGCATCATGGATGCTGGGTTGGCTGGGGTGGGGCCGGCATTCGTGGAGGAGAACGGAGGAAAGCGTCACAAGAGAGAATAACATCCCCTGCCCACCATCACGAAAGACAAGGCGCCAGGTGCAGGAGGACGAGGGAGGGGGGAGACAACCAGGACCGGTATTAGCAAATGGGGAAAGGACTCCACTCACCCCCAAAACTGACCAGGAAAACAGAGTACGGAGGAAGCATGGAGAAGTACTACGCACTGATGCATGTGAGTTATTCAGGGCTCCGCGCGAACAGCTGGGTCCGGTGACACGTTCCAGAAGCCGGATAAAGGCTGTCAATATCCTATAAAAGGCTTCTCACTAGCGTCTGCTTTTAAACCCTGATGATGTTGGGTGGTCCCAACGAAAGCTTGGTTATTAAAATTTTATTACTTTCTCTTGGTGATCGGTATTTGTTATGGATAATATACCCAAGAGTCGAATTTTTAGCTGTATAGTCAATATATACATCGATCTTCTGGTTATTTTTTCCATTGTTCGTTGTGAAAACTGAGTGATGATCAGAGATTGTCATTTTGCCCCTAGGAACTTGTAAATGCAAACACTTCCCTATTTAAGTAATGTACCCAATTTCAAAAAGAGGTCTATAATTGTTAAGTAATTTTTGTAAATTAAATAAAGTTTGCATTATTTAATAATAATTCGTAGGAGTGTTATTTAAAGAACATGGAGTGAAGGTACATATTTTAGACAGTGGGATAGACAATGGGGACATTCTAGAGCAGGGCTGGCTGGGGAATTCTGGGAGTTGAAGTCCTTCTTTCTTAAACCCTGTTCTAGAGGTTAATGAAACTAGGACTCGCAGCATTCTTAGGAATTGGGGCTAATATTGATAGATGCTGAAAGAGCATTTAACACCTTGAACAGCACAAATTACTATGCCAGTCAGGCACAGAAAATTGATATCAAATTGAAATGATATCTATGTAACTAACTAAAATAGTATGGCATCGTCATGACATCCCTTATAAAATAATTTCCTGTAGTTAGAACTAGATCTGTCACGCATAAAATATAATATGTAATTTCTTTTATCTTTTCTTATTTCCGTAGTTTTCTTACATAAAAACCTGAGGGGAATTTTTGTGTTTTTCTAGACATGTCATCATCCTCTCCTTTTCCAAATTGCCTGAAAATCATGACAAGACCTTACAGCAGTTCAGGCTACTATTTTATTGCTAGATAAGAATTTTAAATCTATTCAGAACAGCTCAGTGTGACACACTAAAAATGTAAATACAAAATCAGTGGATTCTAGCCAATTCAGATGTTAACATGGCAGTGTTGATGTGTACTTGTGAGAATATATAAAATAGAATATGTGTGAAAAGTAGATTTTTCAAATGTGTAAAATGGGAACCATGATTGTTTTGAGCGATTTTAAACTTGCAATTTATGCCCGTGTACTCCTTATGGGTTCATTGGATTGAAAGCAGAGGTATTAGTAGAATAATTTTAGTTTTGATCCAGTTATTACCAGGTGAAAAAGTTCTTGGCTAGATCTTGACTAGAAAATTGAGATAACACATTTCATGCCTTTCCTGAACTTTTTGAAATAAAATTACATTATTACTGTTTTTTTTCTAATATCAAAGAAATTATGTGCAACTGTTTTTCATTTGATGGTATTCAAGTGGCTTATATTAGGGTAATGCTAACAATAGCAAAGATAAGGCCAGCAATTTTAAAATAAAGGATGATTAGAGCAGCTAGCAAAATAAACAGGAAGTTGTATGAATATTTTTTTTATTTTTGACAAAGCATTCCAGTGTGAGAACTCCTCTAATCTCTAGATGAGGATTGTTCCATAATGTTTCAACACTATTACAAAAAATGTTGTCTCCTTACTACAGCTGAGTTCCTATACATAAACTGAAATATATTTAGCAGAGTATTATATTCCAACAGCAACACTACCTATATAAAAATAGACAGTAAAATATGCAGTTGAGCCCGAATTTGGAACAAATTTTAGAAAAGCTTGGAATGTTCAGTGTTTGGAAAGTGAACAGTTGGAATATCCACTAAATTTTCTTGACATTAAATCCATGAATCAAATCTTCACACAATATTATGTTGTTCCTTAAAATGAAAGTGTTTCATTATATTTTTGAAATTACTATTGGACAGCTTATGAGATGTTTAAGTGTGCGGAATTTAAAAAGTATTTTTTAAATCCAATTTCTCTTTATGGAGCAGGTCTGAATATCTTTAATAAACAATATTTCGGGTTTTAAATTGTGTAAATGTATCTTCAGATAAGTGAATTAATAATTTTAATTACTACACACAATATATGAATTACCTTCTACACTAAATAGCTAGAGAAAAATATGAATTTTTCTGCATAGATTTATCGTTACTCTCTAAAACATTGAATTTACTATTTCTATTCAAAGAACACACATTACTATGTTTTAATGCATTTATAATAACAAGAATTGCAACTATTGCAACTTATTCACAGAAGGACTGCTGCTCTCTAAATATTGTCTAGATGGCACTGTACATCTATTTGACCTCTATTTATGGATAAATGCCTTTTCTGTGTAGGATACATGCCTTTTGAGTTTACTGTGCAAAAAAAAAAAGATATTTGTGGATGTAAAAATGATACCTTGCTTGCCAGGAGATATGAAACCACAAGCAAAACATAGTTTAATATTGCATTTCCCTAAAATAAAAGTTGCCAGATTTTTAATATAACTAAACTGAAGAACAGATAATGATAACATTCTGTGTTAAAATAAAAGCTAACAATCATCAGATGTTTTCATCTGATTTGTTATTTGGATAATATAAAAACCAATTCAGTGAAATAACTGATTTCTGGTAGTGGACCAACATTGAACAATATGTTCAAATATATATACATTTTACTCCGAATTTGGAATTGACCAGATTATGTCTACATTTCGCCAGATAAGAATTCAATTTTTAAGAATATTCTTTCTTTTTAATAGTTTGCTGTGTAGGAGCTAAGCTATTTGTGAAAATATGAATTCAGCTTAGGTCCACTTTTGTTATGTCTGTAACAAAGTTACAGTGGGAACTGCTAATGAAAACTTCCATACGGATTGAAGATAGTGTGGATAGATTGTTTCTTTAGGTTGTCTTGTGTATAATATGATTGATTATTTAATTATACATCAGAATTTAAAAGCCCAAATTTCCTTTCCATGATTTCATTTGTTCATGAGATGAAATCTTTGGATTACAAACAACACCTTAAAAGTTATCAGCCCTGCAACTCTTAAGAGAATATGGAGCAGTGATTACCATATACATTTTTAAACTAGGAACAGAAATAGGTTGTATGGATGAAATTTTGAAATCTGTCTCAAACTTTAATCATTACTAATTTGTTCACTTTAAATCAAGAAAAGAAAAAAAGTCTTTCATAGTTACTGAATGACTAAATACAGTACAATGTTATTTTAATTGCTATAGAATTGGCATGATAGTTTTATTCTGGTCTACCTATTTATCCATCTTTTTTTAAAGATGAATGTAAATGAAAAATTTATGTCATTGCATTTTTTTTTAAAAAAATGAAAATCTACTCCTTTGCTTTCTTGTTTATAGAAACATGTTTTCTCTGTATTAGAGATTTTTTAAAAATAATGGAAGTATTTCTACAAGCCAAAAGATTGATCTAACCTGGTTCTTCTTGAATATGTGACAGTTAGGGAGGTGGTTTAGAAGAAGAAAACAGCAAAGGATCCATTTGGATTGGGTTTGGCCTTCATTACTTTCATATTAAAGGAATGCCACATTTTCCGTTTATACATATTTTTTTCTAATAGAAACTTTGGTCATACTATCCTTAAAGTGCAGGCCCCCTCTTAACATGAATGTTTCTTCGAGACCAATAATGTGGAAATTTCTCAAATATCACTTAAAATATTTGCAATAAAGTATGTTGACAACTCATATAGAACATCTAACCTTCTGTCTGCTGTAAATCAAATGTGTAATAGTTCTGCTATATAGTATTTAATATTATTTGAGGTAGTTTTTCTATTACAGTAATTTTCTATCTTGTGGTATGGCATCAATTCCCAAATAGCTTCTGTTTTGCAAAAGGTTTCACCTTCAACCTAATGAACATTATCTGTTTTTTTAAAAAAGATACTGTCTTTTAGCAAGCAAAGAAGATGAACAAGGTTGTGGGTGGAATTATTAGATAATTGCTAAAGGAGTTATGAAAATGTTTATCTCTGTTGATTTCCCCTGATATAGAATCCAGTGCTTGGCAAATGATTTAAGAGAAAAATAATGTACTTTTTTATTTTTAATGTTTTATGGCCAACTTATTAGTACGCCCTTTCCTGTGGTATTATTGGAAAAATGTCTGAATTTGGTGATTTCCTAATAAGTATCAGTGATTGCATGATTTTTATTAGTATAGTTATAGCTTCTAACAACTCCAGACATTTGCTATATAACTTGAAAGATTTATTGAGTTTTCAAAATTAATTTGAAGTTTTTATTTCAAGTATTAGGGCAATGAAGTATATTTGTGTTACAGTTTATCTCTCGATTAATGCCTGTGATTTATGACAAGAGAAGTTTCTTGTAGTAGGAAAATTTTCAGTCAGCCAATGTCAAAATAATATTTATTCATGCATATAACCATTCTAAGTTTTTTAAATTAAATGACCCAGTACTGGTATCCACTCATACAAAATCAATTTGAGGAAGATTTGTTTTTTCATCTGTGCTAGGAGTTCTGTGACTAAATGTTAACACTCAAGGTTGAGTTTTGTTATAATGTACTATACTTAGAATAATTTTGAGTATAGTTTTTACACGCTCAGTTTAAGCCTAATAGATCATTTGTTGTTGAGAACTGTATGCCAATAATTAGTGATACCTAAAAGACAAAGCAAATGGACACAAAAAAGCCTTTCTTAAACAAAAAGAATTCAGTTCAAGTTTGTAGAGAGAAATTTCCATAGGTAGAGTTGCTTTGGAAAGAATGCCCTATGCTTTGTGTCCAGCAATATGTGTAGTGGAATACTGAACAAGGAGTCTGCAAAGCAGATTTTAAGTTGCAGAATAATATACATTGGAATACACGATTTTTCAAATGCCTTGGAATGAAAGTGGTTAAGGTTTTATAGGAAATAAGTTGTCTCTGGAAGCCTGCTGGCAGCCAGGGCAACTGCTAAATACTTTGAGGAGTTTTAAGCTGAATACACAATAAAACGTTTCATAAAAAGACTAAAGTACCATCTTATGAGGTCATCTGAGACTCTCAGAGTTGTGACACTGAGGAAATTGACAGAGTTCTCCACAATGAACTTGGTTCTGAATAGACCTTTTCCTCTCTTGAATAATAAGGATGGCCAGAAAGACCCTGGCATGAGTATTGGAGATGGTAATGATGCCTGTCTTGAAGGACTCAGCAGCGTACACCTTCCTTAAACCATACCTGGGCATAGCCTTGTCTATTCCCCAAACTCATTTTTTGGAAAGATTATTGAGAAGGCAGTTGAACAGGTTAATGAATAAAACAGATGCAATTGGACCTCATAAGAGGGCATAGGCCACATTGATAACTCTTCTGGATAACCTGTGATGGGACTTGGAGGGCTCTACATGGGGCTACCCTTGAAAAGTATTCGGAGACTACAGTTGGTCCAGAATGCAGCCGCGCGAGTGATAGTGGGTGCTCCTCGATACACCCACGTTACACCTATCCTCCGTGAGCTGCACTGGTTGCCTATTGGTCTCCGGGTCCAATTCAAGGTGTTGGTCATTACCTTTAAAGCCCTATATGGCTCAGGGCCAGGCTATTTGCGAGACCGCCTACTACCTCATAGTTCCCTACGTCTGGTTAGATCCCACAGGCTGGGCCTCCTTCAGGCCCCGTCGGCCAAGCAGTGTCATTTGGCGGGGCCGCGGAGGAGGGCCTTCTCTGTGATGGCGCCCACGCTTTGGAATCAGCTCCCCCCGGAGATTAGGACTGCTCCCACCCTGTTGGTCTTCCGTAAGCTACTTAAGACCTGGCTTTTCCGGCAGGCCTGGGGTTTATAAAACCTTGCCCCTGGATGATTGTTTTTGTATTGTTGTTTTGTTATGTTTTATGTTTTTTTTTTTATTGTTAGCCGCCCAGAGTCCTTTGGGAGTGGGGCGGCTTATAAATTTTAAAAATAAAATAAAATAAAAATAATACCACTTCTAATCCTATGAGTCTCTTGGTGGCATAAAGTATCATTTTGGAGTGTCTAAAAAGGTTGCCAGTTGGAGGCACTGTCCTTTCTAGAAGATCACTCCATTTTTGCTGCAGGAGGAGAGGTCAAACCCTCAACTGTTAGGATTCAGCCTTCTCCTCCTCCCAATTTATTTAACTACCTTACATGAAACTGCTGGGGCACCCATCTGTTGTTGTCTGATATCGTCAGTAAGCAGTACTGTTTAATCCTCTTTGTATTTATAGCCATAAATACAAGAAAGACGGAATGAATTAAACTTTGGTTCATATTTTGGTCTTACAGATCCTACTGGTAGAGGTATTCCTGTTTACTCAAAATGAATTCTGCAGATCACATAAGCACAAATCTAATTCAGATTGCAGATCATATTTCGAGGGCACATATATTCTGTTTTGAAGAAAGTCTTGGAACAGCACTTATATTAGGCGTTCTTGATCTAGGTTCCATTGACCCATGAGCTCTGTAGTTAGATTTATGGGGTCTGTAAACTTAAATAGGGGAAAATTACAACTTTATTTTCACTAACCTTTAACAGAAGTGTAGCTTTTCAGTCAATAATGTCCAAAGTAATTTATGGACTGTAGACCAAAAATGTTTGCTAAGTTAATAAATCTATCTAAAATTGCTGTACCCTTAAAAAAGCTTACTGTCTTATTATTGATTTAATGGCTACATAAAGAAGCATCCATGTGGATTACTATATTTGTTATTTTTTTAATGTCATGATGACTGATTTTGAGCATATCTGGATTCCTTTATAATAAAGTATATGCATTTTATACATTTAAACACATTTTTTTTTTCTGAAAAAGAGATTGAAGGTTTCAGCAGACTCTGAAAAAGATCTATGGCATAAAAGGTTAAGAAAGCACAGATCTAAATGGATACCAGTCCATTTAGAATGCTGCCTCTAATTAAATCCAGCAAATTTTACAAAATTTGAGCAATAGTTATAGCAGTGTTTCCCAAACTTGACAATTTTAAGGCATGTGGACTTCAACTCCCAGAATTCCACAGCCAGCGTTGCTGGCTGTGGAATTCTGGGAGTTGAAGTCCATATGCCTTAAAATTGTCAAGTTTGGGAAACACTGAGTTATAGGAATATTGGCAAGTAATTTTTCAAAAAACACTGTTAAGCACATTTCATTTAATCATTTTTAGGCTACCTTAAAGGCAAGCACTTTTCTAATTCCAAGGTAAAACAGTAGATAACCAAAAATCAGGACAATTTTCAAAGACAGTTTTGTAAATGGTATATTAACATTGCAGGTGGTCAAACTGGTAATCTTAAGTTAGTCTCAGGTTCTGGTTATTTTTGTTTCTTTTTATAATAATGGGAAAGCAAGCTTGGGATCCTGGGAAGAAGATAGCAAAGAAACTGGTTATTGTTGATGTTTTGTTGTCTGTCTGGTTTAATCAAGTTAAGAATGCGTTTGAAAGTAAACCTGCTTTTATACATTCCATGATTTAAGTTTACTTGACTATATTTTTTCCTGGTTAAGACTGTAGAGTAATTCAGCCCTA
Source organism: Crotalus tigris (assembly GCF_016545835.1). Taxonomy (NCBI): domain Eukaryota; kingdom Metazoa; phylum Chordata; class Lepidosauria; order Squamata; family Viperidae; genus Crotalus; species Crotalus tigris. The sequence continues at coordinate 212,967 of NW_024096525.1, forward strand.
CATCCTGTAATCATTCTGCAATAAAGAAGGAGCAAAACACAAGTTGGTGAGTCATTTTGAAGTTTCCAATGATCAGATAGAAATCTGATTGGTTCCATGGTCTGCAGCAAATAATGTTTCATTCAGAAAAACAAAGCATCATTTTAAATCAGGGACTTTGGAGGTAACCTCTGAAATTATATAGAACTTGACCTAATCAAATAACTGTTTCATTGTCCTACAATTTACTACTTTGCCTTTTATGTCCACAACTTTGATGATCCTCAAGAATGTCATTGATTTATGTCAAAAGTGGTCCATTTGGTACATTTTCAGTGTATAGATTGCAATTGTTTTCATTCTTTTTCCCTCCACAAATTGTGCAAAATCTTATAGGTTGTTAATTTGGTTATAGTTAGCAAAGTGGCACTTAATTCAGATACTGGATATGGCTAGCAGGAAAAACTAAATCACAATGCTGATAATCTAGAAATATTGATACATTTTCATATCTTACCTGTATATCTGGAATCAGAAAAATAAAAAAAATAAATAAATCCAAAGTCTGTAGTATTTTTACTACAGAGAATATGTAATATAAAAGAATTCTGTTTAATTCCCCCAAGCTACTCATCTAAAATGAGTTTACTTTCCAATATAATACTATGTTTTTTTGCCCCTTCCCTTTAATCATGTCCAATTCTTGGAGACTGCCTGGACAAGTCCCTGCCAGTTACTTGGCAAGATTTCATAAATGGTTTGCCCTATCTTCCTTCCTAGGGCTGAGAGTGAGTGCTTAGAGTGATTTTTTAAAAAAATAAAGTGGGAGCATGTGAAATAAAGAAGTGATATGGGTAAAATTCTTTTGGGAGTGACAAGATGGCTGTTTTGTCTTTGTAATTTAATTTGTTCCAGTATACAGATTGACCACCAAGCCAGAATCAAACAAGAAACAAGCAATTTATACTGTTTTGAGTCAAAAATAAATATGGAAAAGCATAGGGAAAACAGTAAAACTATGGCATAAGATGATACACTGTGTTTTAAAATAGATTAAAATATTGCAATTGAAGTTGTTACATGTGACTGTAATGAAGGTAGCGATAAAGAAAGGCGACAATAAGGCAATAAATGAAATATACAATTATCATAACTATAGATGGCAAATGGAGTTCAAGGGAGGCAGCTGACTGAAGCTTTCCAAATTCACAGCTATTAATAAAAATGCATTATTTATTTCTTTAATGGAGTGATCAAGATTCCAAAGTTCCAAAAAGTGTTTAAATATTGCCATTCAGCTGCATTTAAAATTTAAAACAGTCCAGGAAGGTTAAGAAAAATGGGAAAATGAATAGCGAATAACAGGACTTTTTTGTTTTTCAAAAGAAGAACATTTTTTTGATAAATTTAGAGCTATTGTCATAGTTGAAGGACTAAACTCAGCCAGGCAATTCATTGTGATCATTAGAGAAATGAAGGGGAGAATTCAAAAGGGAGAAACATTTTTTTTCACTAAAAAGGTTAATAAATGAGAGTAACAAGAAAGACATTGGCGTATAAGATCTAATTGCTTGTGCTTCCCCCATCGGAAGAAAGCAACAGAAATGTAGCTAGAAGCCTGAGAAGGAAGCAACAACAGAAACAAAAGCAAATTTAAAACAAAAGAAGAACCACTTGTTTCTAGAAACACATTGGAATTGTCTGTGTTCCCATCAGTTGTTTCTTATTAAAATTCCAAATCCTATTGGGTATGGGTTTGTATGGAGTCTATATGGATTAATATCTGTGTATCAATAAAGGAGAATATTTATAGCACCATGGATCCGTGTGAAATGAAGAGAGCTCCTTGGTGCTCTCTGACCTTGGTTGTTTTCTTGCAGATATTTCATTAACCAAGCTAGGTAACATCCTCAGTGCTAGTCAAGATCTGTGTAAAAGACCTTGTCTTGTCTTTTTAATTTAAAAGCTTTGTATATACATCTTCCCTAGAATAGCCTAAAAAGTGAATTTGGTAGCCATAGGACCCTGAGTGAAGAGGGGCAGGGAGGAAGGAGAAAACCATGAATGAAGCTAGAGTGGAAAGAAATGCCCTAGATCAGGGCTTTCCAACCAGTGGTACGGGTATCACCTGTGGTACATTGGCACCTGGCAGGTGGTACGCAACCATCCTAAAAAAGTGGTAGCGGGGGAGGGGAATGAGCTGAACTGGTGGCAGCACCGCACAAGCCTGAGCGAGAGATGGCTGGAGCTGCTGGGCTGTCAGGGCTCAGCAGAAGTGCCAGGATCAGTGCCAGGATCCAGCTGGAGCTTGGCGCTGATCCTGGCGCTGATCCTGGCGCTTCTGCCCAGAAGAAACGCCGATCAGTTGGAATGTTGCAGCATCTCCAGGGTCTTGTGATTTGCATTCAGATGCTTGGCAACTGATTCATATTTATGACGGTCACAGTGTCCCAGGGTCATGTGAAGTGATCAAAACCTGCTGCAACCACCAAGCAGATGGGGGGAAATAAAAACCAAACATCCCCCACCCCACCCCCACTGCTCACAACAATGAAAACCTCGGACAGGAGGAAGAGCGCCACTGGGTCAGCAGGCAGGTGTCTTGCTCGGCTGTGGCTTGGGAGGCACGTTTTCCAGTGCCATTGTAACTTTGAACAGTCACTAAGCGAACTGTTGTAAGTCGAGGACTACCTGTACTTTATCAATTTTTTCCTTTTTTAGGGGGGGTCATCAAGTTTTTGACACCTTGCTAGGCGACTGGTGGTACTCAGATGTTGCCATATCCTAAAAGTGGTACAATGGGTGAAAAGGTTGAAAAGCCCTGCCCTAGAAGAGGTAAACAGGATGTGCCTAAACTGCAACATATTGATGCAGCATCTGTTTTCATATGTATCCTACATTTTTTTTTAAGAACAGAGAAATAACAATAATTAGGAAGCTTGAAACAAATGTTTCCATTTGTTTTGTCTTAAAAGAAACCGTCTCTTTCCTTCTCTCTTTTCAATGAAGCTGAATATTTGAACAGAGTCATGCATATTTAAAGTACAGCAAATAAAACAGAAGGTGGCTGTCATGACATGACCTAACATTTTAGCTATGTGCTAGAGTGCTCCCCCCCCCCTTTTTAGAGGAGATGTATTTTATTTAATTTATTTTCTTTCTCCCTATAATCAGGGCTAAAACTGAACAGGGCACTCTCTGTCTGCAAAGGAAACTTTGAAATGGAGCATCTCCTGAAATGCCAGGGCTTCAAGGCTTCATTTATTAAAACTTTTTGCAGTACATTTAGAGAGGGGGGTGGCCACTTCCTGCTTTCTCTTCCATGGGAAGACTTTGATTCCAATCTGCAGATGGCAAGTTAATTGTGAGGGTCGTGAAGTGGAAGTATCAGCTGCACCGTTAAATGTTAACCTTGCCATCACAATCAAACTTTGGCTTTTTATCTTAGTATGTCAGGCATGCTCTTCTGGTCCCTTTGTTGTAAGATTGGGAGCAGCTAGTCCTTCAGGTTTAGATGACCTTTGCTGATGGTTAGTATTTCATTTAGTGGCTTTTGAGAAAAATAGAGCTTTATTGAAGATACTATGGAATACTGCGATTGCGCTAGCCTGCCTTCAGCCCCTGGTTTTTCAGTAGGGTTGTGCAATCACTGGAAGGTTTGGTTCAGAATTGTCTTCACTGATGAGAAAGAAGACACTTTGGCCTTGGTCTAAAGGCAAGGTCATGGAGAAAAATAAACTCTGCCTCCACAGCCCTTAAAATACATTTAAGGAACATTAATGAAAAGATTAGAGCTTTTCAGTGGCAGGTTGGCAATGAACACCACTGAATTTCAGCACCAAACTGTAGAGACTGATGGGCTTCAACTCCCAGAATTCCTCAGCTAAAGCTGGCTGAGGAATTCTGGGAGTTGAAGTTCACCAGTCTTAAAGTTGCCAAGGTTGAGGACTCCTGCTGTAGATGAACTGGAGGACTGCCAAGAACAAGTAGGGGACCTCATGTCAGATGTGTGAAATCCGGGGAGTTACCGCTGGATATGGTAGAAGTAGCAAGCATAACTTGAAGGACGTTTTACCTTTTATCTGTTCAGGGTGGGTTTTTTTTTTTTAAATAATGTCACCTGCACATTTGCTTCACCTTTCACATCCATACTACTCTTTTGTTATGTTTGATTTTATTTAAATTCAAAGAGGATCCATATTTTAAAATGTGGGGCAATTCTGTAGGGTAATAAATGCAGATTTGATCTATACATTATGCAAATATAGGGGTACGTAGCAAGATGGATACTTTACCCCACCTTCTGCATCCTGTTGTGTTATGAAAGTATTTCATGTTCTCTGGATAAAATATTGGCTGCTGACAAACACTGGCACTAAGATCAGTAAGGTTGCTTCCAGTATCAGAACAAATGATGTTGGGATTGTGAAGGATGGAGTAAACAGACTGAACAACACAGCCAACTCATATTTGACCTGTCTGTTGTGTAGCTGGAATATAGCAAGTTCAGGGACCCTGAAGTATTGATAATGGTTTACAATTCTGTTAATTGCTTACAGCGGAAAACTATTTTTTTTTGGTTTGTTTGTTTTTTTTGCTTTCAGGTACCTTCTACCTAGACGTATTGTGAATGTGAAGATATTTTAAACATGTTCTCTTTCATTTCATAACTATCTAATAAATTATCTGGCATACTCATAAATCCCTTCATTATTTTCCTACATCTATAACCCTTGCAAGCTATTTCACTGTAGATGTAGATGAGACTCTCAAAAAGATTAATTTTAATTTACTTTTAGTCTCTCCTTGCTGTGTTCAAGGTAATGCAGTACTTGAAAATATTACATTATTAGAGGCATTCTTTGTTCCTGAAGAAGGTCAGACCATAAACAACTCTGACCTCTCTCCAAATGATTGCCTTGCTCCAAACAGGAAGGAAAAATGAGACTGTGTGTTTATGTCTTGGCAATTGTTGTAGGCCTCTTTAAAGAACGGAGACATACCACAGATAGTAACAGGAAGATGATTGAACAGTTTAAATACTTAAATATGGTAGTGGAAGGATTTATAATAGCCTCTATTTCTTCGATGCATCTACTTGCTACTGACACATACCACGAAAACTAACAAATGGGTAGCAGGTAGTTAAAATTATGTCTCGGCTAAGAGGGAGACAAATTTATTTTCAGCAATGCATCTTTTTGTGGAGTTTTTTTTTTTTTTTTTTTTTGAAAATGGGAAAGATAATGTTGACCTCATCTCAATTGGCTTCAAGACATTACCTAGTACTGACTGACTACAGAAAGTAAGGCTAACATCAGGCTCCCTAAACACTGTTTAAGAGTTAAGGCAGGGGTGTCAAACTGCTGGCCCATGGGCCGGTTTCATCATATCGGAGCTGCACCCACCTCATTGCCGGCAATGGCGAAAAAGCTCTGATACGTCGCACGACGTCACGTGACGTTGTGAGTTTGACATGCCTGAGTTAAGGTATGCTCCCATCAGCTGGATGTTCAAAGTGATTACAGTGAGAAAATCTGAATACCTATTAGTATATACAGGGGGCCTTACCTTCTGCAGATATTATGGAATTGACTTCAAGGGAGAGGAATTATCTGAAAATTGGAAGAAAGTAGGAATACCTTAGATCTAGTTCTGGACAACAAACATCTTGAGTCAGCAGTCTCAATGGCTGAATAGCTATTTATGTCACTAACAACATGAGGCAGGTGATTTGAAATCTTTAGATCTAGAATACATTTTTCTCTGGGTTAATTGCAATATTCTAAGATGTTTAAAATAATTGAAAAAAAAACCAAGCTCATTGTTAGATCCAATGAGGAGTACATGAGACTTGCCCCATCGAATAACCTAATTATTTATTTGTTGGTTTGTTTAATTCAGTTTATGTGGCTGTACATCTCACAAAGCAAATCCAATTTACCAATTTTATTTTATTAATACATATTATTATAGAACATTCATATTTTTCAGTAATATAGAAGATATCATCAACATATAATAATGGTAAATATTCAATGTCAGAATACTTTATACCATTCTGTAACTATTCTTTATTGAGGGCTTAATGGGAATTAATTTTCAGTTTTGGAGATGAGCTTTAGGTAATTCTGATGCGTATTATTTTGCATAGGTACTCAAAAGCTGCAAATTATCTTCCAAATGTTTTAAATCTTTATTTTTCATATGCAAATAATATGCTTTTGAACAATCCCATATAACCAGGAGCTTTTTGATTTGTATGTGTTTACAAATCAAGACTATGAAGCAGTTGACGTGATGTGCCGGTGCCTGGAAGATGTGAGGGTCTGGATAGGGGTGAACAGGCTTAGACTCAACCCTGACAAGACCGAGTGGCTCTGGGTCTTGCCCCCCAAGGGTCATCCTGATGGTCCATCATTAGTCCTTGGGGGGGGGTAAATTTACCTCCCTCAGTGCAGGCACGCAACTTGGGTGTCCTCCTGGACTCACAGCTAAATTTGGAACAACATCTATCGGCTGTGGCCAGGGGGACCTTTGCCCAGGTTCGCCTGGTGCACCAGTTGCGGCCTTATTTGGACCGGGAGGCTCTACTCACGGTCACTCATGCCCTTGTCACCTCAAGACTGGATTACTGTAATGCGCTCTACATGGGGCTACCCTTGAAGAGCGTTCGGAGGCTGCAGTTGGTTCAGAATGCAGCCGTGAGAGTGATTATGGGTGCACCAAGGTACACCCACGTGTCGCCTATCCTCTGCGAGCTGCACTGGCTTCCTGTGGGTCTCCAGACACAATTCAAGGTGTTGGTTATCACCTTTAAAGCCCTTCATGGCTTAGGACCAGGTTACTTACAGGACCGCATACTGCCGCATAGTTCCCAGAGACCGGTGAGGTCCCACAGATTGGGCCTCCTTCAGGTCCCGTCAGCCAGACAATGTCGGCTGGCGGGCCCTTGGGGAAGGGCTTTTTCTGTGGTGGCTCCGACCTGGTGGAATCAACTTCTCCCCGAGATTCGAACTACTCGCACCTTGCTAGTCTTTGAGAAAGCCATTAAAACTCTCCTGTTCCGGCAGGCCTGGGGTTGATGTCCTCGGGGGTGCCGGGATACGATTGGGACATGCTGTATGAATGCACTTGTTTTATTGTTATATTTATTGTTTTATTGAGTCTCTAGGGATTGGGCGGCATATAAATTATATATATATATATATATATATATATATATATATATATATATATATATCCCCAAAACTTTGTTTAATCTCTTATAAAAAGTGGATCATTTAATAATGATGTATGTAGCACAATCTTGAGAAAGACATGACTTGTTTTAAATCAGAAGTGATTATTATTAACTTGTTTAATAACAATATTAAAATATTTTGTTTATTTTGTTCCACTACTGAGTTTGAAGATTTGGTAACCATAATTACGATACAGCAGATTATGTAGTTCCATGAATATATTCTTTAACACTTTCTAGATAAAATATAAATTTCTTGCAGAAAGCTACAAGTTTCTTGTAAAAGAACAAACAAAACCTAAACAAAATTCAATCTTTCAATTATTCAATTTAGTAAGTATCCATATCTTCCTGGAAGACATCTAAAGCCTTTTAGATTCTAGGAAATACTAAAGATGACATAAGTGAAACACTGCATATAAAAAATCCTAATCTCCATATTTTCATGTCTTAAGAGAAAAAAATAATTTAAGTGAGGCAATTTTTAAAAAATCAAAACGAAAAAACTGAAAAGTCATAAATAGAAAAAATATTGAAGAGAAACTTTAAAATAATGAAGGACTTTACACAACAAATGAAAAAAAAATTCAAAGCAAAACCTAAAAGAGAATCTTCAAATTGTAACAAAATTAATTCTCTAGGGATTTCTGGAAAATAATGTGTTGGAAATACTGCTTAAGAACGCATCGCTTCTTAGAAATAGTATTGTACAGCTTTAGTTACTATAAGAAAGACCATCCTGTTTGTTGCAAGTTATGTTTCTGTTTTGGGACAAAGACAGGAAAGAGTATATGTGATTAATGGCCTTTTGGGCAGCATTAACTTTTTTTGGGGGGGGGGCGGTATTGTTCACTAGGAGTATCTTGTTTCTCTGTAATGTTTCTTTGTGCCAGCATGCTTATTGACTATAGTTTGTTTTATTGTGCATACAAAAATAAGAAACATATTATAAGTTAAAAATTGTACGAAAAAATAACAATCTAACTACAAATAGTCTCAAAGGTATTGCTTAACTCATATACAAACTACTGAGTGGGCCCACTCCTTTATAGAAATGCGCTCTTCACTAGCTCCTGAGCTTTGAGTGTGTACTTCTGGTTGTAAACCATACTATCGCTCAACTATATTCCCAGGTAAACTGTGCAGAGGTTGTTAGTGATAGTTCCTTATACTGATTGCTTTCTGTATTTCATCAATCATATTAGGACAGTATGATTTTGCACAGCTTTGGATTTCATACCCTTCTTGTTTGCCATGGAATCCTAATGTGTTTTAGATGGGGTGAATTAATGTGAATGATCATGATAAATGGTTATCTGAACCATTATCTGGACCAACCTGACAAAGAAACAAGGAAATAATTTTGCTTTTGTTTTTGCTAATTAGGATGGAACTTATCTGTACATTTCGGCTGTATAATTATCTTGCAGGAGTGGTGATACTGATGAATCCTGAAGGATAACACTGGCTTTTTCCCATCATTAAAATCATGAGCTCTGTTGGTGCTCTGGTTGATCTGTGCCATTCAGATGATTGACATAGCCGTCTTAAGGATCCTCTGTTGGTTTGAATTTTATTTTCAAATATAAAATGATAAAGTGCCTCAGTGATAATTGAAGAAAACATACTCAAAAACTATTAAACATGCAGTACATAAGTATGGCATGATGGATCAATGGATGAATGCTAGCTAGCTACTAGCTAGCTACATACATACATACATACATATATTCAAAATTTTGTGGCTGATAAAGAGTTAGTGGGAGACTAGTATAGCTATTTTAAGCTATATATCTTATCTGTTGGGTGAGGCACCTGGTCTACCAAATATAAATCAGTCTGTTCTGTGTTTAGCTCCACTCTAGGAGCATGTTTTGCAGGCAGACTCACATACTGTGAACACTATAGATTCAAAATTTTGTGGCTGACAAAATTGACTAGCTGATGAGGACTAATGAGCCTGAAATAGCTATAGTAGTCAGCCACAAAAGTTTGAATATATATATATATATATATATATATATATATATATATATATATATATATATATACAGTAGATATAGATATAGATAGATATAGATATAGATAGATATAGATATATAGATATAGATAGATATAGATAGATATATAGATATAGATAGATATATAGATAGACAGACAGACAGACAGACAGTAGATAGATTCTGTTTATGAAAATTAGAGCTTATGTTAAAACTGAATCCATAGCTATAAGACTCAGAAACATATTTCTACTTTAACTGCACAATCCAAATTGCTTATTTTGACCTACAAGGTCCTATATATTTTGAGGTTAGAATGTCTAAAGGTCCACTTCCTTCCATTTGAATTTACTCTATAATTTAAAGTTATGATTTAAAGCCATGTTTCATGTCCCATTAGCTAAAGAAACTATGTTGGTGGTTACAAGGAAGAGGACCTTTGGGCCAGGTTCTCTTCCCCAAACAGGTGAGAGTTGCCCCCTCCCTATTTTGCTTGATACATGAAATCTTACATGTTTAAAAAGTCCAAAGAACCTGAAGAGAAGAGGCAAGAATTAGAATTTTATGTAACCGTCTGTTCTAGCTAGCAGTCATCTGGATTTTTTTCAGCCCAGCTAAAGTAATCCTACCATGAATTTCACTCACTAAAATTGCATATATAATTTAGTTCATTACAATCTTATAGCTTTAGAGATAAAAATATTCAAAAATTTGATAAAATTACCAATGCACTTTTTTCATTTTCTTTTGGTTATTCATTCTTCATTGATTTCTTATTTGTTTTAAGTAGAATGATAGCCAGCTTAACAGTTTGCTTTTGTTAATATTTATAGAAATAAATATCTCTTTATAGAGGTGACTGACATGGCAACAATTGACAAATAAATAAATAAATAAATAAGGGTTACACAACCATGACCTGGATGACTGAGAATCTCCATAGACGCAAGGGTTACACAGGTTATTTTTGTATGGAAGATAATTATTAATTATTGCATAAGGGTATGCATGGCACATTAGTTAATTCAAATCATTTTCGGACACAGACATTTTAATGAGGAATTACTGATAGGTCTCCCAGTTCTACAATTAGTATTTTTCTTTCAACAAAGCTCTGCATGCAGTCAAACAGAAATGTCTAATTGCCCTGCTTAGAATTCAACAGACATTCACATCCAACATTTATACTAATGAGTGCATTCCCAACATTTATCTATTATGCTGTTTGTTCCAATTAAAGGCTAAAGCTTCTCCAAAGTACTATTAACAAAAAATAAAGATAAAACTGATGAAAAACTGTTTTTAATTGTACCAAGTTAGAATGCGAATAATGCTGGGATAATATACTATATATTCAGTGGTTGGATTCAACCAGTTTGCACCACTTCGGCAGAACCGGTAGCTAATTTTTTGTTGCCCAGGCCCAGAATGGACTTCCAGAACCAGCATCCACACAGAGAACCGGTTGTTCACATATTTGAATCTCACTACTGTGTACATCTCTAGATCATGATTTTTTCCCCTTGATTATTTGGTTTTGCTGTATGAAGAAGAGAGTTGACATGGATGGATGGCAGAGACCATGATTCAGAGATGGGAGAAGAATGATCAGAAAGGAAGCAAATGGGAAGAACACAACTAGAAATATTCAAGGAAGCTAACATGTTTTTGCTCTCCTGATAGTTGTTGCCAATAAATTGATCAGTATAAAGGATTATGGGATTGTCCCTTATAGTTTGTGGTCATCTAAAGATTTCACTATTCAGCATGTAGAAACTACTAGTACTAAGATTGTATACATTATTGTATTACCGTGCATCAGTTATATGATGAACCAGTTACATACTAATGCACACTTGTGTTCTACGAACACACTTTATTGATCCCTAAGGATAGTCAAATCTATTAACGAAATCTGTTTACCCACAGAGCACTCTTGCATTTGTGACATCACAGGGAGCTTCTTCTTTCCCACTAAAATTATATTAAAAAAGTAGAATCAAATAAGGAAAATCAGCTTCTTTGACTGTTCCAGTGACCATGATAAGGATTTTCTTTTTATTTTCTTTTTGTGACAGTAGCAGTGTGCCTGCAAAAACATTTAATTTTTTTTTACTGGGTGGGGTGATTTCCCAAAAAACTAAGGAATTTCTCCAAGAACTTACCATTGTTTTGAGAGAATTTTCATACATACACACATACACAAAACACACCCCACACAAACACAAACGCAATTGACCAAAAAACCAAGTCCAGTCCAAAAATGCTAGATAATACCTGGAAGCTAAATCAGCCATTAACAGGCATATCGAGCTAAATAACATATGCATACAGTATATCAAAATGACATCTTACTTAAACAAGGAATGATGGTTTTCTATTGGGAATAAGGGTCTAAAACTCCATATTGCCACCTCTTGTCTTTGTGCTAATGGTCACATTTTTGACTATCAGTCATATTTTAGACTCATTTCAAATACATTAAAATGCTACACGGTTTCCTCATCACTTTTATCATCATTGATTGCAGGGAATGGGGATGCTCAGAATGTGACTTTCAGATAAACCATCAGAAATAGTATAACTTTATAGAAAGCGATAGGTGCCTTGCTGGGACTAGAGACAGTTTTTCAAAGAAAAGTTAGACAGAAATCTGTTCTAGAAGAGCCAGCCATCCCTATCCTAAAACTCAGGAAGCAGCTGCTTCTGTTGAAAATTGCCAGGACAAGGCAACATTCATCCTCATTGACCCAGATTAGATGTTGTCTCCTCAGATTACCCTCATCATCTCAGGCATGGTGGAGGAAATGGGCTCCACCAACACCAGTTTTGGAACAGGATGGATTAAGGGAAGTTGCCCTCTTATCTTGTCTCTCACTGTCCAAAGCAGTGTCGCTATCTCTCACATCCATTTTAGTTCTGTATTTTATTTCTTTATTTAATTTGTATCCCACCTTTATTATTTTTGCAAACAACTCAGGGTGGCAAACATCCCAACACATCTTCCCTGTCCTATTTTCCTCACAACAACAGCCCTGTGAGGTGGGATGGATTGAGAGAGTGCGACTGGCCCCAAATTACCCTTCTGGCTTTCCTGGATAGGCACAGTCTCTTGCTTTCTAGCCTGGTGCCTTAACCTCTAGACTAAACTGGCTATGATCAGATTGTATTGTATTATATGATACACATGATTGCATGATCTCTTGCTATTCTTTACATGTCATCTGTAATGGAATCCTTCTCTGGGTGATTTGAGATGAATTTGCAGGGTAGCTTCTTCAATAACAAGAAGCTTTTCTTCTCTTTGTCAGGCTGATGACACAAGGACAAAAGATGTTCACCTCAGTCTGATATTACAAACACATTTTTGGTCTGACCGAATTCTTGACTCTTATTCTGACTGGCTAATTAAAGCAGCCAAATTGGAACTGGCCTCAGAATCAAGATAAATTTCTCCTTAAACTAGGACAAAGGTTCTGTACTTATATGAAAAGAAAACCCTGTCTTGACCCACAAAAAAGTCAGTCTCGTATAACCCATTCACGTCCTTTTACAAAGGAGCAACACCTAGCTTGCAGCATGTCCTGATTTGAAAATGTTACCCTTGAAAATGTCTAATTGCAGTTAGCACAAAATGTAGCAGTTAGGCTGCTGACTGATGCCCAATACATGGGTCATAGGATTCCTGTACTGAAATATTCACACTGGCTGCTTGTTTACTATTGGACACAATTAAAGGTGTTTGCATACACTCATGAAGCCATAAACAGCTTGGAGCCACAGTTTTGGTGGGGCAGCTTTTCTTACAATGAGCCTAATTCTTTGGTTTCATAGGAGAGGCCCTTCTGAAGTAACTCCCACTGTTCACTCTGGAGCATACAGAAAAGCTTTTAATCCTTGGCTTTTTAATATTTAGCTTTTATCCAAACTTTAAATTGGGTTATTGATGTTTTGTTTACAGTTCGTATTTCTTATTGTTATAGGCCACTCTGATTATCAGATGGATAAAAATTGATTGTTGTTGTTGTTTATTCCTAACAATCATCAAGATCAGAGGTGAGCAATACGTTTTCCCACAGGGTTACATGGGAAACTGGGACTTTTGTGGAGGACTGAACTAATAGGGCTGCCCCCATTGCTGTCCACACTGCAGCCACTGCTGCAGGCCATATAAAAATAGCTAAAGGGCTGGATGTGGCCTGTGGGTAGTTGAATATCCAGGTATGACCTAGATAGATTTTCTCCATGATGATCTGTCCCTAACCTGGTCCTTCAGAAATTCCAATGGTGGACTCACGGCTACTGTAACTTGCAGTATAGCTTGGTTAAAACTTTGACAGGATCTTTCTATTGCTTGGAATATTTCAGTGAGTATTCCATCCGTTTCTGTAAACCTTCCAACTTGATAATAATCAGGGAGTGGATCTAACTTCATTTCCTAGCACTAGACGTTCCTGCAAGTTGGGAAAAAATCTAAGGTATTTTAGATATTGACATCTCTATTGTACAGAATTTCAAAATACTCCTTCCTTTGCTTGATTTCTTTGTTACTGTCAGTCCATTGGAGTCTTTTAGCATACCAGCTTAAGGTTGGATAGATATTGGAGGGCAAATATCTAAAGACCTAATAATTGGGTAATCTCCCCATATTTCTGAATGCTTATTTTTTTTTAATCTACATTTTCTAAAAAGAAAAAGACTTAACTAGTTATATTTCTGGGCAGCAAATACTATTATATGATTTAGGAACAAAATAAAATTGGCTGAAATAACAATAGCACTTAGACTTATATTACCGCTTCACACTGCTTTACAGCCCTCTCTAAGCAGCCTGTTGCCCCCCAACAATCTAGGTCCTCATTTTACCGACCTCAGAAGGATGGAAGGCTGAGTCAATCTTGAGCTGGTCAGGATCGAACTCCTGACAGTGAGCAGTGAGTTAGCCTGCAATACTACATTCTAACCAGTAATGGGATTCAGCCAGTTCGCACCACTTTGGCAGAACCGGTAGCTAATTTTTTGTTGCCCAGGCCCAGAATGGACTTCTGGAAGCAACATCCACACAGAGAACCAATTGTTCACATATTTGAATCCCACCACTGATTCTAACAACTGCGCCATGAAATCTTGCTCATGAAAAAATAGATATTGAGTTATTTTTAATTTTGAAAAAAAAATGGAGAAGTGGAATCCTGTGTGCACTGGAAAAGCAACGCAGCGTTGTTTCAGTTTTGAAAATATTCCTTGCTTTAAAATGACAGTTTTGTAAAACAGCTTTCTTTAGCAGAATTTATTGAGATTGTTGTCATCAATAATAATAAACAATAAATACAAGAATTAGTAATCCTTTTGGGGATGATTCCTTACAGTGGATTATGGCACACTGTAATGTTCAAAATTAATAATCAAAAAGTCGCTAATAACAAATACAATAATTAACCCTAAACAATGTCTAAAAGATTATAAAAACAATAGATAAAATCTCAGAAATGTAACAGTTTAAATTCAGGCTGTTTTTTTTTTTTTTAAAGTCTTATTATCTTCCTTAAGGATAACAGAAAAAGAGGCTGTGGACAAGACCAGCCATTCTGTGAAAAGATGAGCCTTTCCTTTTTCTCTGTTAACATTGGCCTGCACTGAAAAGTCTCTCTTGTGGGTTGGTTGTTCCCATTTAGAAAAAGAAAATTATTTCATTTTTTTTTCAATTTGTATAGTTGCTCATCTCACCTATGTGATTCTGGGTGGCTCACATAATTTAAAACAATTAAAAATATAGCCAATAAACAAAAATCCAAAAAGTAGGTTAAGATGACCAAAAGCATATACGTGGTCAATATGAACCCACAAGATCTTCAGGGCCAAAACTCCTAGCACTCAAATCTCAGCTGCAAATAATTACTTTTCTCAACTTTGGTTCTGCTCTTCCTGTCTTTCAGGAGTGGCATTATAATAAAATACTGGTGAATATCTGGCATACTTGATAAATAACATCTTAACTAGAGCAGTGCTGATGAGGCAAGAGATGTTAACCTATACTTAATTTCCATGGATTGTGTAGAACAGCCCCCACACAATTCTCCTTTAATCTTGCAGCTGTTGGACAAAGGGAACAGTGACTTGTTAGTGCTGTCCAGATTCGAGAATGTTTTTTGTTGAGCCAGACAAGCACATCTGTGTCAGTCCATTGGCACCCAGACATCTGTTACACAGAGTGAACAAGTGCTTAAATTAATGCATTGCTTGGCTGACATAAAGTTGCAGTGCGCTGCCCAAATTTTGTTTGCTGTTATCACCTCTCATTCTTTTTGATCAGAATGTTGCCATATGTTTTCCCAGGCACAGCTGACAAAGTAAATCTCCTTATAGTTCTTTTTTTTTCTTTCAATCTTTCTTCCAGTTTTATCCCTTGTATAAGGGAACAATGATAGCATTCCAGCCAAAGATGCAAGCCTTATCACATAAATTAATCAAGCTGAATGATGTGAGTAACCCATATTTATATTTTTAAATCTTTTTAATTTACACCATCTACATTTGCGTTCCTCTGTTTTTCAACATTGTCATAGCATTTGTAACATCTTTTTCATCCTTCTGCTTTTTGAGTACCAACGTTTATGGTGTTCATTTAATTTTACCCTTCATTATATTTTTCCCTTACAAATCTCTGAAATACTTTCGACATTCTCTCACTTTAGTTTCATCCCAAATCACACCATTAAATTTTGTTTTGGATTCTGTCCACCCTGCTAGAATCTCTTTGTTTCTTTTCACCTCCTTCCAAAATACTTTTCTATTTCCATCAAAATCACTCTTTTAATCTTGACTGTTCTCCTTGATTACTTTGCTTTCTAAACATTTTCTGCAAAATCTCTCATCACATTTGTTTGGAGTCCTTATATGAATTATTTTGTGCATCCATAGCCTCCTTCCCTTCATCGGTCCACCAAGCATCTTTTCCCATACCATTCTGTGTCACTTGATAAACATACAAATAATACTTTACAAACAATTTCTACACCGTCTTTCCTTACGTTCACTTTCTATTCATTCTATTTAAACATTAACTTCTCTTCTAATATTTTTACACACAGAGTTTGTAGATTTATTGCAGTCATTCTCCATTCTTTATAGTTCTTTCACTTTCTTTTTTTTTTTTTCATGTTCATTGACTTGCCAGGTCAATAAGGCCTTCCTCACTGCCGATTTGATTACTGCAGAGAAAGCTGACTTAGCATGTATCATAGAGGCCTGGCTGGGGCCAGAGGGAAAGGCTATGTATCAGGTGTGGCACCAGCCTAGACTGCAGGGGAAGGGAGATGGTGTGGTTATTGTTATCCAAGAGTCTATGATTGCGCAGCTCCACAATTGCTCTTTGTGAGATCCTTTTTCTTAGACTGGGTTCCAGGGACCCTTTGGGATTACTGATATTGTACCAGTCTCCCTGCTACTGCTGTCAATGCTGCTAACATTGGATGTTCTTGCTTTGACAGAGTTTCATCTTTCGGAACCATGACAACTGCCTTAGCTCCTGGATTGCAAGGTTTGCAGTGGAATTTTCTAGGATTATGATTCTGGGGGACTTCAACCTGCCTTCCCTGAAGGTGGGGTTGGAGGTAGCTTGGGAGATCACAGAAACCATGTCCATGGCCTGTGCCAGGTCATCCAAGGCCTGACTAGGAATAGTGGTCAAACACCTGATTTGCTGTATTGGATTGTACTTATGTAGCGTTTGGGAAATATATGAAAATTATTATGTACTGGAATTGAAAAAATGATGACTGTTTAGATTGGGATGTTTTTAATAATTTATGGAATGTTTTAAATTACTAGGATGGATTTCTTGTATGACAACAGACATGATAAGGCATGATAAGTAATTGGAGAAAATTTGAATTTTGTTTAATGAATTTGAATGAATTAAGGTTTAATATTATTTCGTTATTTTAAAGACATGGATTGACTTTGGAATTACATATATATAGGGCTGATCAATATTTTATTGCTATTAGGATATCTATTGTGTAGTGGAAGAAGAAATAAATGAGATTGGTGATAAAATGAGGGATGCGAGAGATTAAGAATTAAAATGGATAATTTTTTGTTTTAAATTTAAACTATTGTAATTGTAAACTGATAAAGTTATAATACAGGTTTAATAGTGATGGAAATTTAAAATAGAAATGGAATATTTAAATGTATCATGTTAATTGAGGGGAATAGAGAGGGGATAGTGAAATTTATTGAGTTGTGTTGTTTATGTATATTTTTACCTTTGAATGTTTGACCACCCAACCACCACGGTGGGCCCTGAGTACTTTTTCTTAAGAATTTAAAAAAACCAATAAAATGTGTTAAAAACAAAACAAAACACCTGATTTGCTGTTCTTGCTGGAGTGGTGCCTTTGTGATCTGAAATCGGTGGGCCTATTTTTGGTATAGTCTGGGAGTATCTTAACTCCCTTCCTCTGTCTCCTGTTCAGCTCTGCCTCTTGTCTCACCACTCTTCTTGGCATGTCCTCCCTCCCTCCTGGGAAGCTGCCACTTCATTCTGGTCCACCACACTCTCTCCTCTATTAACCAAGGAAAATTTAGTACATATTTTATTGGATCAAACTCAGATCCTTTCCACTAAAAAATTAGCATGAGCTTCCTTCCCATTATTAGTCAGACAAATGGAGATGAAAGTGTCACTCTCTCCACAAAAACACGCACTGGAGGAGAGTTTATAACCATCCTACTGCAAGCACATAGAAGAGAAAATGGTTTTATGCAATGGTCTTTTTAACTGGAGGTGTATTTTGTTTTGCAAGAGTAGCAACTGACACAAAAACCTACACAGTAGATGTCGGTATGTTTCTTTTAACTATTTACAGAAGAGTGATTTATAAAACTACAGTTCTAGTGTTCACCTGAAGTCAGGTTTCCTCCTAATTTTCCTTATTTATTACCCCTTCCAGCTCTCCTTTGTCCTCCCTTTTCATTCTGACTTCCTTTCTATTTCTGGCTTATCTAGAGAGAGTGAAAAGAACAGAATTGCCTGGATTTACTGTAGCGTGCTCAGCCCAACTTGACTTTCTACTGGATCTGCCTCAGAGTCTTTTGCCCAATCTTTGCCCAGAGATCAGGGCTTTGCCAATGACCAACCATTCCCTGCTTCCCACTTTGGATCTTTGTGAAGATGCTCTCTGTAGCTAGAAAGTCCCTCCTTCCTGTTTTAGGTCTTGGGAAAAAAATTGTTTCTCTAGATCAGTGGTGGCGAACCTATGGCATGGGTGCCAGAGGCGGCACTCGGAGCCCTCTCTCTGGGCACACGTGCCGTTGCCCCAGCCTTGCCTCCCCCCACGACCCCCTCCTCTCCAGCAGCCCCCCTGAAGAGAGTCGCCCCTGAGCGTGGACCACATGGACCAGTGCAGCCAAGGACATGGCAGCCAGGCAATGTAGACAAGACTCTGCCCTCACACCCCATCATGCAGTTGATGCTGCAGGGTGCGGGCAGAGGGTGTGGTCGCCATAGTGCTGCTGGGTTGCCTGGGCGATCTGCGGCAGGCCCTGGAGCAGTGAGTGGTCCTGTGGGCAGGCGGGGTGGTGGATGGGGGGCAGACCGGGGGCAGGGCAGGGGTGGAGTGGGGGCAGGGCCAGTTTTTGGGCACTCGGTCTCTAAAAGGTTCGCCATCACTGTTCTAGATCTTCACTTTTTTTCTTCCAGGGAAGCCACTGATGGATCTTTCTTTTCCCTTCTTGACCAGGAACCAGCAACTGCTCTGCAGGCTCATGTAACTTCACATGCCAACTTTTCTCTCTAACCACTTTGTTTCACAAGTCTTTTTCTCTTCTTTCCTCTCCTTCTCTCTTCTCTTTCTCTGTTTCTAGTTTTGGTCAGATTGACATCATCTTCACTATCAGTTGAGGAGGGGAGTGTCCCCCCTCCCCCCCAAGTTATAATTCCCAGGATTTATACACCAGTCTGGCAATGGGACTGCTCTCTCTGGATCTCACCTTGTAGTGAGATGGCAGGAAACAAATTTAATAAATCAGAAAATAATAAAATCTTCCCACAACAGCTCCAGCTAGCAGCCAAGTCAGCACATCAGCCCTGTTAACTGCACAGCTTCTCTTCAAGTCCAGAATTTGTGAATCTTCTCACTCTATGTGCCACAGGAACAGCAGCCACAGCTGGTCACTAAAATCCATGTGTCACAGTAAAATGTGCGGATGGCTAGTTGTATTTCAGTCCTAATCTTGCTCTTAACTTAAATAACTTATAAGTCCAAGTTAAAACAGCCTTCTGTTCCACGTTTATGGCCATGTAAACAGTAATGTACAAACTACATTCCCCAATGTCATCTAAACTCTGATAATTAAAATATACTAATAAAACAATCATATAGATTAATTGAAATCCTATTGCTTTAGGTGCACACCTAGTCTGGTTTTCTCATAAGCATAGATAGTTACAAGGGAAAAACACACATAATAGTAACATTCCAGTTCTGCAGTGTATGAAAAAAAATCTATCTTTGGAAAATAGTATCAAAGCATGTAATTTCTGTAATTTATACTAGTTTTGTGGATAGTATCATTACATAATTTAGCCCCTAGGAGGCACTTAACAAAATAAAGGGCTTTCTGTGGCTTTTTCTTTTTTCTTTTTGTTTAAAGAGCAACAAAAATAAAGTTAAGTTTCATGTCCTGACTGATTTGTCTCCAGTGCCTTCTCAGATACTACTTAAGGTGTATCAGCTTTCTAGTCTGGCTAAAAATGATTAGTACTACTACTCCCCGAATTTTCAGTCTCCATGGCAGCTGGGCAATCTGGAAGGAGTCTTTCCAAAACATCTGGAGAGCAGCTTGGAGAAGACTGATACACACCACCATGAATGTTCTGATTTTTTTTTAAGGCTTGTTTTTCTTAAGATAATTTACTTTATACCAGTTATTTTGGTGAGACCTTGGCCCAAAATACCAGCAGCAATCAAAGTTCTTGTGATCCATGCCACAGAGAGCTTTAAATCTTACAGAGTCAATGGTATAGTCTTCTCCTGCGGAAGGGGGAAAAAAGTCAAATTAAGCTTTTTCTGGGTGTGGGCAGTGTCATAAGAGTCTGTTCAGGCTATACTTTTGTGACTAGCTTGGAATTTAAATCTTTTATATAAACATCTACTTAACTTCTAACCTTTCAATGTCATAATTACATGTCATTACATATTCATTTTGCTTTGTTTTGCTTTGCTTTTATAACAGCACTGTACTGGCATATGAATATTAAACCCAAGGGAACTTTTTTTTTTTTTTAAAAGCATTTTTCCTAACAAGTTTATCCAGCTTATTTTTCGGAAAAGCATCACATTTCTGAAGAACAGCTATTGCACTTCCTATGTAATCACTGTTTAGAGTATTGTTCTACAAAGGCTGCCAGTTTGAACTACAATAATAACAAGTCATTTGCTGCTCTAATTGCTGACAAAGGTGACAAAAATGCATCTTTGGCCTTTTCTCAAATTTTGATGTACATTCTTTGCTAGCATGGTGCATCCTAGGATGATCACAGGCTAGATGAAGCAAGTTGTAGAAAAGAGAAAAATAACAAAAGCAGGTCCAGATAGTTAATGACTAATCTGGTGTTCTTTTCTTCACTTGCAATTTAAAAAAATGACTCAATAATTAATATTTTGTGGCTTTGACATGGTATTCTCCAAATCCATAAAATGAAATAAGATGCAGTTTTCTTGCTCATAAGCCTCTTTCTCTTCCTGAGTGAAGCCCAAACAACAACAAAAAATATTTCAGTTTCCAGCGTGACAAAGCAGAACAATAAAATAAGATGGGCTGTACCCAAATTGTCAGGAAGTACAATAAAAGAACTTATTCAGGTTAGGCTTCTGCTGTGAATTATGAGCAATTTTAAGGGGAAACTTTGATGCTAGCTGAAGAAGGTAGTCCTTAAAGTAGATTGACATCTGATTTATCTTAATCTAATTTTAAAGAAGCTCTGGTCACTTTCTTCTGTTTCTTTTATGAATAGTCTCTACAGCTATGATTATTCACATTTCAGCTTATGAACTGCTGATAGTCATAACCCATGAAGAGTAGCGCTGGCCTGAAAGACATTTTTGCCTGAAAGGAGGGTGGGGTGGATGTGGGTAGGAACGTGTTAAAAAATATTGTTGTGCCAGAGATCCTTTGCTTTTATCGGTCCCTTCCAGGATGACATTAAAAGGAAGTAGGCATTCATGGGTATGTTTTCCCATACTAAATCTATTTATTTATTTATATGATTTATATAGCCACCCATCTCCCACAAGTTACTCTGGTTGACTTATAAAGATGCAGAGAGAAAAAAGCACCACATATAACCCTGGTCAAGATAAACAATAACCCACATCTAGAAAAACATTACCAGAGGCCATCTTCCATCTGACCCCAGTGCTTAGGGAACAGCCAGCTCTTCAATGCCCAATGAAAGGCTAATGGGTTGGGGCCATCTGAATCTCCGGGGGGAGCCGGGGATGCTTCTGGCTTCTTCACTCTTCTTTTTTATGGTGATTTTATTAAAGGTGATAACTGCAACAATAAAAACTAATACAATAAAAAATAGAAGAATGCAGAGAAAGAATAGGAGATGCAGAAAATAAGTAAGAAAAGGAAAAAAATAGCAAAAGAAAGAAAAAATAAAGAAAAATAGAAATGTAGTAAAAGAAATATATAAAGGCGGGATTTCCACCTTCATCACAAGAAGTATAAACAATTTTAGTAATTTATCTCCCTTCTAAAGGAATGTGATTTGTTTCTTTCATCTGCTGAAAGAAACAAATGCAATATACAAAGGGAAGGTTATCTTGGTTCTCCTTCTGGAAGAAGCATATTTCTGAGTTGACCATATCCTTAAAAATATTTGAGTATTTCTCTCAACTTTCACTGCGCACGCATACACACACATCTTACCCTCACGAGAGAGAGAGAGAGAGAGAGAGAGAGAGAGAGAGAGAGAGAGAGAGAGATCATATTTTTGCACCTGTTGTGGGCAAAACCTCATCTAAAACAACCAAATCACTCTGAACATACAACATAATTTTATTTGCATGGAATCAGTTAATACAGTTCATACTGGACATCCAGGAAAGCTTTCATACTTTGCTCAGCAACCATGAGAAAAAACAGAACCCGGGCTCATATACTTCTGGCTTACTATATTACAAAGGCAAGAAAATGAAAAAAGACAGATAGAGTGGATATTAAGGCACAACATCAGAATATTTTAGATAAACCCATCCGTATGACCTTTATTATTATCATTACTTATCCCTTCCTACTAGGTCAGCATGTCAGCTCAACTATCTCTGGAATAAGGCTAATGAATAGAAACAATTTGGTTTACTGGGCCATAGGTCCCTGACTGAATCTTGTCCCTGTCGCCACTCAGGGTCACTTCAGCTTGCTGTGAATGTTTTCTTATAAGGGCACTTTAAGCATTTCATATATATTGGAGGGGGACTTCCCATAGGTTTAGTAGTGAACGCAGCTCACGTTTTGGGGGGTGTACTGTTTACTACCATGCAGCTCTCTCTATTGGGGGACAATTTTTTTTAGTGAAAAACCAAAGAAGTCTTAGCCCATAAGATTGAAATCTGCCAGTTTTAATGTTCTAGGTAACCATACAGCATTTTTTTCCTACCAGTTGTTGTATACTGACCCTCTTTTTTCATTCAGGTGCTACTTTGATTTTTTTTTTTATCTCATATTCTGTAGCCAGAAGACAGAAGAGTATTTTTGCTCGAGAGAAGCATCAGACAGAGCGATAAAGCAATAAGAAGCCTTAGAAGGAATCCTAGCAGAATGCACAGAGTAGTAACCTTTTTTTACTTATGGAATTAGAGTTTTTGCTTAGGTAGGGGGATCCTATCTCCAGTTGTTATTTTTGTTTTTCCTTTTAGATTTCAAACTCAATCATCCTATTTTTTCTTCCTTGGACTTTCCATTTTCCACATCTGCATCTGCTGTGCAGCTCTTTCTCTTAATCTTTTCATATTTGTTTCCATACTCTCAGCCTACTTTTGTTCTGGTGTTTGAAACCTCTGCGTCCTTTTCCTTAGTTTAATCCAACATAAACAGTTGCCTTTCAGCACTTATATTCTTTAGCCCATTTGCTTAAGGTTGAAACAAGGCAAGGAAATAAGTTATCATTTCTCCGGTATTTTAGGGTGTACTTAAAGCTTGAGTAAGATTGAAACTAGAGGAAGGCATCTCACAGAGGAAATTGGCCTAGTTTGAGGGGACATTTTAAACATATTGAACAGTAAGTTTGACAGAGGAATGTTGATCACAAACAAGCAGGATGAGGTTATAATACAATATCTGAGAGAACATGCCTTTAATTAGCTGAAGGCATTGTTTTTGGCAGAAAACGATTCCCCCTTTGTTGAAGGAACGAAGGAAGATAAGCACTTAAAGATGTTGCTGATGCTAAGGTTCTTGCTAATATCAATGAAGGTCGAGGTCCTTCAAACTGAATTTAATATGATTAGAATTAAAAGACTGTTCAGTGATACAGTTAGATAATTTTAGATCCTGGACAGAAGCCCCACCACTAGTCTCCATACACTAATTTGCCTTCATTTCTTTCAAAATGTAGCAAGAACGTTTACAACAAAGCAGGTCAAAAAGAGACCATATTCCAAATTGCTGCAAAAATATGTGATCTTGAAGTATTTTGGTTAGAAAGATTTTTAGAAACTCTGGAAGTTTCTAAAACACATATTTTTGTAGCTGTTGAAGCCTGGCTTGCAATAAATATTTTATGGAATCAGGACATGCTGGTTTTCTTTACAGAGTAAGATGTGGTAAAGTAACAATGCTTTTGGGATTTGAGGAATCCTTTCCACATTATCATGAATGGAGTAATGGAGCTTTGCCCTAAAATCTCTATAGCTGGCACCACATTACATAAGTGTGGCTCCTTGACAACAGTAAATGGCTGGGGGTCTGGTCTTCCACTTACCTGCAATTTGATGAAAATTATAGGAAATTATTCTATTGCTATTGAGCTTGTGTAAAATCAGTTTCCAATCTGATGCTTCTAAATGTGATAGTCTGAAATAGGGGGGAAATGGTTCCACAATTATAGTTGCCTATGGTATCTCTTGTGATACAGGCAATGGTGGATTCAAATATGTGAACAACCAGTTCTCTGTTTGGATGCCACTTCTGGAAGTCCATTCTGGGCCTGGGCAACAAAAAATTAGCTACCTGTTCTGCCGAACTGGTGCGAAATGGCTGAATCCCACCACTGGATACAGGTGACTTATAACAATTATTCTACAGTCAAAAGTAAATTGATTTGTGTCATGAACAATCACTTCTGAGATTGTATATGCTCAAACTCCTGCTTAGATAATCACATTTTCTTGTGAATTAAGAAAATTTAGAAGTGTTTCCTTGCTTCACATACTTGTTTAGCAAATGTAAACCTGGGGATATTAATTAAAAAACCTGCAACTTTCATACATGAAGCCACTAATTTGATTTCTCCTTATACTTATTTAATTATTATAGGTGAATGAACTATAAGAGTATTATTGCTCAGGTTATACGAATAGAGTAAAACCTTGATTTAAAAGTGCGTTCAGTGAGAATAATAATAATAATAATAATAATAATAATAATAAAGTTGGAAGGGACCTTGGAGGTCATCTAGTCCAACCCCCTGCTCAGGCAGGAAACCCTACACTATTTCGGACAAATGGCTGTCCAGTCTCTTCTTAAAAACTTCCAGTGTTGGAGCATTTACTGCTTCTGGAGGCATGGTATTCCACTGATTAATTGTTCTCACTGTCAGGAAGTTTCTCCGTAGTTCTAGGTTGCTTCTCTCCTTGATTAGTTTCCACCCATTGCTTCTTGACATGCCTTCAGGTGCTTTGGAAAATAGCTTGATTCCCTCTTCTTTATGGCAGCCCCTGAGATATTGGAATACTGCTATCATGTCCCCCCTTGTCCTTCTTTTCGTTAAACTAGACATACCCAATTCTAGCAACCGTTCCTTATATGTTTTAGCCTCCAGTCCCCTAATCATCTTTGTTGCTCTTCTCTGTACTCTTTCTAGAGTCTCAACATCTTTTTTACATTGTGATGACCAAAACTGGGTGCAGTATCCCAAGTATGGCCTTACCAAGGCATTGTAGAGTGGTATTAATACTGCACGTGATCTTGATTCTATCCTTCTGTTAATGCAGCCTAGCACTGTGTTGGCCTTTTTGGCAGCTGCAGCACACTGCTGGCTCATATTTAGGTGATTGTCTACTAGGACTCCGAGGTCCCTCTCACAGTTACTACTATTGAGCATGGTGCCACCTATGCTGTACTTGTGCATTTGGTTTTTCTTGCCTAAATGTAGAACCTTGCTTTTTTCACCATTGAATTTCATTTTGTTAGTTAGTGCCCAGTGTTCAAGTCTGTCCAGATCCTTCTGTATCTTAAGCCTGTCTTCTGGAGTGTTGGCTATTCCTGCCAGCTTGGTGTCGTCTGCAAATTTGATGAGTTCCCCATCTATCCCTTCATCCAAATCGTTGATGAAGATGTTGAAGAGCACTGGGCCCAGAACAGAGCCCTGGGGCACCCCACTACACACTTCCCTCCATATAGATGCAGTTCCATTGAGAACCACACGCTGAGTACGGCCGGTCAGCCAGCTACGGATCCATCTGGTGGTGATTCTGTCTATCCCACATTTTTCCA
This sequence comes from Crotalus tigris, assembly GCF_016545835.1. Classification (NCBI taxonomy): domain Eukaryota; kingdom Metazoa; phylum Chordata; class Lepidosauria; order Squamata; family Viperidae; genus Crotalus; species Crotalus tigris. Next base: position 238,917 of record NW_024096525.1, read on the forward strand.
TCTTATCAAGTAGTAGGTTGTGATCTACTTTATCAAATGCCTTACTGAAGTCCAAGTAAATTATGTCTACAGCATTCCTCTGATCCACTAATTTTGTCACTTGGTCAAAGAATGCAATAAGATTTGTCTGGCATGATCTATTTTTGACAAACCCATGTTGGCTTTTAGTAATGACTTTGTTTGCCTCTAGGTGTTCGTTGATTCATTGTTTGATTATCTTTTCCAGGATCTTCCCAGGTATTGAGGTCAGGCTGATAGGTCTGTAATTTCCTGGATCCATTTTTTTTCCTTTTTTAAGGATGGGAACTACATCAGCTCTTTTCTTGTCCTCTGGTAGTTCCCCTGTGTTCCATGATCTTTGAAAAATATAGTTCAGTGGTTCCGATATCACATCTGCCAGTTCCTTGAGAACCTTGGGGTGTAATCCATCTGGTCCTTGGAATTTGAACTCATCTAGGCTGGACAGGTGCTCACTTACCATTTTCTTGCCTATCTTAACTTGTGTTTCTATTTTGTTTTTTATGGCACTATTTTTGATAGGTTGGTCTGTTTTTTCCCTTTTAAATAGTTCTGCTTTCTCCCTGTTGCTTGTCACCTTCTTGTCACTTCCACCCACTAATGGACCAATCATTTCCTTCACTTTTTTCTTGTTTTTTACATGTTGAAAAAAAGCTTTTTTGTTATTTTTGACTTTGGTCGCAAGCCTTAGTTCATTTTGAGCCTTGGCTTTCCTCACTTCATCTTTGCAGGCTCGGGCTATTTGCTGATATTCTGACTTAGTTATGTTCCCCTCTTTCCACTTTCTATACTTGTCCTTTTTATCTTTCAATTTGTCAGAGAGTTCTTTATGCAGCCATGCTGGTTTCTTTTGAGAGCTGTTATTTTTCCTCTTTGTTGGTATTGTGCTAGACTGTGCTTTTATTATCTCATTTTTCAAAATTTCCCAAGCTTCTTGAGTTGTTTTCCCCTTGAGGATTCTCATCCATGTAATCCTTCCCAAGCCCTCTCTAAGTTTATTGAAATTAGCTCTCTTGAAGTCCAAGACTCTAGTTTGACTGTGTTCTATTGCTTGTGCTTCCATAATGATGAATTCTAATATTGCATGATCACTTCCTCCCAGGGTTCCTATGGCTTCAACACCTTCTATCATTTCATCTCTGTTAGTGAGAATTAGATCCAAAATGGCTAATCCCCTAGTTCCCTTCTCTACTTTTTGGGATACAAAATTGCCTGCTAGGTTTGCCAGGAACCTGTCAATTGGTGTCAATTAAATTTGAATGCAGCTTTTTCTGACCACATGAAACACACTCCAAATGACAAAGTCAAATTTATTGATACAGTGCACATGAAATACAGTAGAGTCCAGCTCAGTATTTGTATTTGATTGCCGATGGCTCATTATCACTCAATACAGAATGAGCCAGCTTTTGGCAGTGATGTAAAATGAATTTGTTTTTTTTCCCTAAGATTTTTATTTCTGCTGAGGTAATAATACCTCATAATAATACTTAGAATAATAGCACCCCTCCATCAGCCTCGAGTATATGAAGCCTATTTATGGCATCTGCTATAGTTTTAATATATTTCCCATCTCAGCATATTGTGACATGCTGATATTAAGTCAGCATCATGGTCCAATAATCTGTGGACATCACTGGCCTGGTTATTTTAAGACTTACATTATGTGGACTGTAAATACTAGCTAATGCATGTTCCTCCTTATGGTTTATAGCACTACAAGTAGTCCTTGTCTTTATGACCACAATTAGGACTGGAATTTCCATTGCTCAGCAAGGTGACCGTCAAGTGACTGGCATCTGATTTTACGACCTTTTTGCCACAGTTGTTTTATTTATTTTATTATTTTATTTTAATGTCCCATCCTTTATTAATTTTACGAATGACTCAAGGCAACAAACATATCCAACACACTTCCATCCTCCTAGTTTCCTCACAACAACAACCCTGTGAGGTAGATTGGGCTGAGGGAGAGAGTGACTGGCCCAAAGTCACCCAGCTGGCTTTTATGGCTAAGGTAGGACCAGAACTCACATTCTCCAACTTTCTAGCCTGGTGCCTTAGCCACTAGACCGGTGGTCCCCAACCTTAGCCACTTTATGACTTGTGAACTTCCAGAATTCCACAAGTTGTAAAGTGTCCAAGGTTGAAGACTGCTTACTAGACCAAACTGGCTCCATTGTTAAGCCAATCGCTGTAGTGGTTAAGTGAATCTTATGGTTATTAAACGAACCTAGCTTCCCCCGTTGACTCTGCTTGGCAGAAGCTGGCTAGGTATGTCGTAAATGGCGATCACACACCCCAGTGCAACCAACATAAAGGCACACCAGTTGCCTGAATTTCGATCCCAGGATGGGAATACTGCAACGGTCCTAAGTGTGAGGATTAGTTGTTAGTCAGGGTGTTCAGTGCAAATCTACCTTAAGCAGTTTATACTTTATTCACGGACAACTGTTTCTAAAATAAATTCTTTTTTATGTGTTGTGATTCTTCTTTATTTTGTGGTTTAGGGATATCTTTTATTGTCTAGATTGTTCTTTAAATGCTGGTTAAAATCCTAAGTAAAGTAAACCAAATCCATATTTTATCATTCACAATATATTTTATAGAATTATTATCAGCTTGGGCAAATTCAAGTAATTTTCCTTTATTCATCATCCACTAAGACACAGTATGTTATGTGCCGAGTGTCTTGAATGTATCAAAAACACTTCTCATTCTAAGTATACTGATAGTTTACAAAGTAATTATTTGGCAGGGGTGCCATTAAAAACTAAAGCCCAGAAGGAGTTCCTTGAGTTTTAACTTAAAAATTCCCAATACATTTTATTTATTTGTGATTTTAGTTTGTTTTCTTTGCCATCTTGTTTTTTTTTAATTTTGTGTTTTTTTGTATTATTTGTTTCTAACTCTTTTATCAATTTCTAAACCACTCAGTGATGCTGGGAATCTGATAGCATATAAATGTAATAAATTATTATTCTTTATTGTAATTTCTTTGATTGTTGACCCAGAGTAACTGAGAATTCGGCAGTTCACAAGTTTAATAAATTATTATTATTGTTGTTATTATTACGCAGATTGAGTTTTTCTCTCTTATCCTTCCAGCTAGTAATCTTTAAGCGGTTTGAGGTGAAAGATATTTTCATTTCTATATTATTGTTTCTGAATAGGCTTCATGGAAAAGCATGGTAAAAGAGAATAAGAAGAAATGAAAATATTTAAGAAAAGCTATTAATATGACAATGCCAGAGTAAGATAGTAAATCAGAATTAGAAGGATTGTATTAATTTTTGTTTCTTATCTGAATTGGAAACTGTAATTCATTTTTTGCATTGGAAAAGAATGTAATATGGCAGCAGAAGCAGAAAATTCTCTAGAAATAGATTTTGGGGGATTGTAAATGTTGTTCTCTCTTTTGATTATTAGCTATATGAAAGCTATAACAACTAATAGCATCATAATTCCGGAATGCCCACTTTTCTATATGCTGTAAAGTTCTTTGTTTTTAGTTATTATAGTTTGAGATGGTTTTCCCATGAATGGATGAAAACCTAATATTGTATGCAAAATTCAATATTTCCATATCTGTGTCTCTATCAAAGTCAGATGTCTTCAAGTTGATATAGCACCACAAAAATTTCATCCGCTGACAGTGTGATTGTGCTGTGCCATCATATTAGAACCGGTCTCATTTTGACCTAACATACTATCCTATTCCTTAGAGTCAGTGTTTTCAAATCTTGTTATTTATATAGCAATTTGGAACGTATTTTGGTCATGATGTCAATTTATGAAGACCATAACACAGATGAGTCATGCAAAACATAATTTTATTTTTTTCATTTTGGGAAAATGCAGGGAAGAATTTCCAAAACTCTAGCCACTAATATAACATAATTGACAAAGGGAAACTGTTCTATTTCTAGAAGTAAAATGCATTTTAAGTGGTGTGTGTGTGTGAGAAGAGAGAGCAAGATTGAGTTGATGGCCAAATTATCTTTCATTTCTTTGAGATTTTAGGTATTTTTACCATTACTTCAAAACAGTCTGAATTTCTCATGGATCTAGCGTTTAAATGATCTTCAAAAAACCATCCCATCTTTTCAATAACAGGCTATTGGAGGCTCCTTGGTATCTGACAGACTTGGTGACCAAAAGAAAAAAACACAATAATCTCTTGTAGCTGCCATATGAATGTCAAATTTACATCAATAATGACCTTAAATGACCATTTGTTAGCTCATTCAAGCAGACCTTCAGAGTGAAGCATCCATTTCTCAAATTCACAAATGGACGAAGTTGAGATTTAAATCTGATCCAATTACATGTCATAAGCCAGCGGCCCCCAACCTTTTGGGCACCAGGGACCAGTTCTGTAGAGAGGGTTTTTTCCGCAGACTGGAGGGGACGTGGCTTTGCATGTTGCCTGCATCCTGTGGATGGGTCTTCACTTGTTAACACAACTTGGTTTCTGGCATGCCACGGCCCGGTGCCAGTCCACAGACTGGGGGTTGGGGATCCCTGGTTTAGCTGACAGTTTTCTGATTCCGAAGATCAGCTTTCTGGGATCAGAGAACTAGCATCAAATGAGCCATTATCCCCCCCCACAGATTCACACACGACTGAGTTCCCAATGATTCTTCAAACATCAACTGGAAGAGAGAGAATTGGGAGATTATAGTGGAAGGACGTATCAGAATTAAGGAGTGTGTCTTTACCCTTGCATCTCTTCTAGACATCAAAGGCATGGGTTCAAGTAACTGCAACCTAGATCTTTCTGCTGTGTGGAGAAAAAAATCACTTGACTTGGAATGCAAGAGGAACAAATCATTTAAAACTAGATGACTGTTCTGTGGAAGCATTCATAATAAAGCTAAAACTGAAATATTTTGGACTCCTGCCTTCTGAGTCACTGGAGAAGACTGATGCTTGGAAAAATGGAAAGCAATCAGTAAGTGGCTGACAGAAGAGAAGCTGACTAGATACCATTGCAAACATGATCATAAGAACTCAAAGAAGCAGTTATTGATAGACTAGCCTTGCAAATGGTGAATCTGAAGAATCTGAAGTGACTATAAGACTGCACTACAAAAAGTTTAGCTATGAAAAGTTACAGTTACTAACAAAAGGCTAACCTTGAGTGGTTAAGTTGCTAAGTAACATATGTTAGTTAAGCCAAGAGAATATTTTCCCCAAATAACTTAAATTCTAATTGAATTTTCTCACAAAGAAAAGGTTCTTTGGTAAAATTTTTGCAAAAGAATGAAGAGCTGCAAGGAAGCTAAAACATTGTTTTATCAACAACAAATGTATTTGCTTATTCAATATAGTTAACTCAATGTTCAGTTGAGAACCTGAAGCTGAACAATAAATATTGTTTTATCTTGTTTCTGAATGTTGTACCATTGACTGGCCCATCTACTAACTTACATTTCTGAAACAAATAAGAAAATTTCAAATTAGAAAAAGATTTTGGGGAAGCAACAATGCCAGATTGGAAAAGCACAATAAATACACCAAAACCTGTGGCACTCCAATTTCAGGAACTAGTTCTGTCTGCTTAATTGTACACAATAAGGTTCTTATTGATGTATGGGTCTTACATACTGCAGTGAGATAATATTTAGAAGTGGATCAGGCAGACACTTCCCTAATTCACTGTGATATAAGAAGGGGGAGGATATATAGTATAATCAGTGGTGGGATTCAAATACCCGAACTCCCGGTTCTATTATGTGATGCAGGCCTGGGCCTCTGATGCCTAGAACGGACTTCTGGAAGTGGTATTATACATTTCCGGTGGGCTGTTCTAGGCCTGGGAGGCCTCCGAGGCCTAGACTGGATTTCCAGAAGCCAGCCGGTTCTCTGAATTCAGGTAAATTTAGCTACCGGTTCTCCTGAACCAGTGCCAACCGGCTGTATCCCACCACTGAGTATAATCAGATTTGCAAAATCCTGTTATTATAGCCAATCCCAATAAAAATAGATCTAGTTTGTGGAGTTGATTTCCTGTTATGGTCTGCCTAATGGGCATGACATGAATGGCACATCTGGCCTTGCAACAGGACACAGTTCTGTACAGCTTAAGGCAGGGGTCTTCAACCTTGGCCCTTTTATGACTTGTGGACTTCAACTCCCAGAATTCCTCAGCCAGGCACACATGCCTGGCTGAGGAATTCTGGGAGTTGAAGTCCACAAGTCATAAAAGGGCCAAGGTTGAAGACCCTTGCCTTAAGGCTTAGTTCTGTATTAATTTAACCAGTGTAGGACCCCCCCCCCCCTAAAATTTAAAAACAGAACTATAGAGAAGAAACTATCAAAACATGCATATATTCATTCATTATTAACTTTTTGAGACATGTCATCTCTTTGGGATCAAATATTTTCATTATGCCTAAGTGTTCTGCACATGTATTGTGGGTAGTTAATAATAATGAATTATGAATATACTTAATGAGAAATAATGAGTTTTCTTGCCTGTAGTTTTCTGTTAAGAAGATGTAGAGACAATAGCAGAAACAGAGTGCATATTTCTTAAAATAGGCTTTGTTTTTAATGGATGGTTAATTTCTAGGAAGCCCAGAGCAACATAATGATATGAATTTGAGTTTAATATATTTACAGCATTAGTTACAAATCAGAGTTTGGCATCTTAAGTTTAGTATTATTTGTGCATTTTCCCTCACTGACTTAATCGCCTTTTCATTTAAGTGTGCACAGCTGAAATCATAAGATTAAAAATTATAGCCAGACTTGCAACAAGGCAAATAACTCCCGAAATTAGAAGGACAAACAGATCTGCAGCAAGAATGCATTTTCAATGCCAGAGAAAAAAAATGTGATGAATCATAGATTTTGCATTACTGCTTAAATAGTGGGACTTTATTGAAAACAAATTATTGTCTCCTATATATCAGTGCACAGGGGAGACTAGAGTCAGTTAGACTGTGCAATTAAAATATGCTATACCAACTGTAAAAACATAAATGTAATTTAGAGAGCCAGATCTACAGCAAGTATATATGTATATACATGAACATCATTACTAAACATCTGATGATATTAAAATAATGTGTGTTAACTTTTTGTATACCATTTTGTTTGAGTTCACAGCTATGAATATAGCCTGCTTTTGAGACCTCTCTGTAATGGTTCATTCACACATATATGAACACATTTGCTGTTACAGTCAGTAAATAAATGCCAACAGAATAAGAGAAATCGTTAACCTATTTATATCTAACAAGAGCTGAACAGGAGGAGATCTGCTAGCATGTGTATAATAAATACACTTAACAGAACACTTAGCTCTGGAATTATCACTCACTTTTCACTATAAACATACTGTAACAAATTTCATAATAATTAAACATGAAGACAGAAACAGGTTCTCAAATATTATTTGAATGCTTTGGAGCAGGGGTAGGCAACCCAAAACACTCAAAGAGCCACTTGGACCCGTTTCCCACCAAAAACAAAACACTGGGAGCCGCAAAACCCTTTTGATATCTAAAATGAAGATAACACTGCATATATCCTTTTTTACCTTTATTATAGGTGTGTGTATGTGTATGTGTGTGTGTGTGTGTGTGTGTGTATGTGTATATATGTGTGTGTATACACACACACACACACACACACACACACACACACATACACATTAAAAATAAAAGTAAAAATATGACTCTTGGGAATATCCATACTATTAAAACAATGATCACCAAGAGAATGCTTTAAGAGAATAAAATTACATACACACACAGGTAAAAAAAGGATATATGCAGTGTTATCTTCATTTTAGATGTCAAAAGGGTCTCTCTCTCTCCCTCCCTCTCTATCTGCCCTTGGTCTGCCACTCCTCTTCCCCACTCTCTCTCTCTCTCCCTCTCTCTCTCTTTCTCTCTCTCTCTTTCTCCCCCCCCTCCTATCTGCTGCTCACCTGGCAAGCTTCAAGCTGTTGTCCAACAATCTCCGGGGTAGGCAACCTCGTCTCTTTTATGACTCATGGACTTCAACTCCCAGAATTCCTGAGTCAGCCTAGCTGGGCTAGCTAGCTCTCTCCTGCCCTTCCTGCTTCCTTCAGAGACGCAGCAAAGGGAGGAGCTCCGCCCTGAAAGCTTTTCAGCTCCTCGGAGAACACTGTGAGTGCACTCTCTTTTACACATACACACACACACACACACACACACACACACACACGACACACACACACACACACACACATCCAGACACACACACACACACACACACACACAGAGAGAGAGAGAGAGAAGCAGGGAAGTGCAATTGCCTCTCTCTGTCTCTGTCTCTCTCTGCAAAGGCAGAGGAGGCTGGGAGCCACAGGGGAAGGCTCAAAGAGCCGCATGTGGCTCCGGAGCCGCAGGTTGCCGACCTGTGCTTTGGAGTATTCCAAATTATTTCAGTACATTATCTTGTTTCAGTGTTAACAATCTTTCTCTTTACAGCCTATTTATTCACATTCTGTGTATGATTACTCATAAAATTAATTCATCACGGAAAGCAAAATTGTTAATTCAGTCCCTCAGACTGCCATCCTAATTATCTAGAAATATGCCACAGGAACCTCATCTGCTAGTTGTTCGCCATGATGCTAAATGTTTGGAATCCTAATTCTGTCGCATATAAAGGTGAACTATTGTTTTACAATATACATCAGTGTAACGTATTTGTTTTGACGAAACCGAATAACTATGCTGCGGGATTAATAACAGAATAGCAGAGTTGGAAGGGATCTTGGCGGTCTTCTAGTCTAACCCCTTGCTTAATTTCTTTGATGTTAAGCTTATATGATCATGGAATTGATACAAATCCTTTCATGTAGAAGGAAATATATATTATTAATATTAATGAGCCTAGTTATATTGCATATAGATCACTATACCTTTATTTTATCAGTGCTAATTTTGAATATTATTTTATCGTCTTAATGGGCTAGAGTTTTTCCTCAATTGGAAACTAGCCAAAGTTAAAGACCTAGGTATCTGGAGACTCTAAGTTGGGGAACCCTGGTCACATAGAATACTCTCTACTCCTTAACCTCTAGCTTAAGAGAAGAAGAAGGAAAATTCATCACAGCTTTCCATATGTGAGTGAACTTTGATCTTAATCTTCAAGAATGTTTCTTGTCCTTCTTCTTGGCCAATTTTTCACCAAGTGTAGTTCATAATTTCTGCAATATGTCATTTTAACCCAGCTGGGAATAATTAGATCAATTGATTTTTTCTCCCTCCACTTCTCTATAACTCAAATCTTCCTGTTGTCAAGACACCCAACAATAATTCTCTGCCATCAAGATGTTTTAAGGATTTGTGCCAGGACAGACTCTACTGAGCTACTTGGATGTTGTTCATGCATATTGAGACACTTTGAAGAAATACAATTTAATTATTTGCACCTAGGTAATTTCCTATGTTTAATTTTAGTTATATGCTGATCAGTCTAGGGTTTTCTATCTGACAGTGTTATGATTTCATTATTGATCCTGACATAGCCCAAGTGTCACCTGTATTTTTCTAATCCAGCATTCCATATTCAGCATTTATTGATGGTTCCTCCTTCATGAATATCACAAAACATTCCTCCCAAAACAACTAAAGGCTCAGTTTGGGACAAAATTTTGGTTCAACTTTAAATGATTTTTCATCAGCATGGCTGGTGGACATTCCAGGACATTTCTTACTGTGGAGCAAATGATGATGTGGCCTCATATAACTGCTCCTCTATTCTGTTTTCAAATTTTATGGGAATAATTTTAACCAAATACTAAAGTAAAAGAAAATAAATAAAAATGAAACGAAATAAATAGTGGAGGCATCTATTGATATCATAAGATCTGTATTCCTCTCATTAGTAATTGACAATTCAAACAATTCAGTGTGGAATTCAGTCTATGAAAATATCCATCTCTTCTGATAAACTTATTAAACAATGCTGGACTTAAGACAGAATTGCATTGCTTTCTCTAGAACTACAAGGACAAAGATTAATCATAATTCAAAAGTATGCTACCATAGTTACCATTCCAAGAGCCCACATTTTTTTGTGTGTTTGGTATTTGCATGATGAAACAGTCATTGGGATGAATCATGATGCATAGCCTTTTGCACTAAGATCCCTGGTTCAACTCATATTTAATATAAGAATAGAAGCTTATTTTTAGAATGTAGAAAGTTATAAATCAGATGTTGCTCTCTGCTATTTTTTAAAAAAAATAGATCTAAGTTTGTAATTCTATGCAGTCTCACTTAGAAGCATATGTAATTAATTGCGCAGAAAATCAGCTTACAAATATGCTTGAATCCCAATGGACTGGTTATTTTATATCCTATTAATATTATTTAGATTACTGAACAAAATAAGGTTACATGGCTTAAGAATTAAGCAGAAATGGGTAAAAACTGTCCTCCAGGTCATCAGAAGTTATGATTATAAGACTCGGTACATTAAATATAAAAGTATAGTTTAGCCAGATAGCAATTACATTTATTAATTATTTTAATATGTTTTTAAACCTTTGGTGGTCATTGCAGCTTCTTCTGTTATTTTGAGAGTTGATCCACTAATCTCTATAGATAAAATGGCTTCAGTGAAAGCCAGCATTAAATCCTCCTTCCTTAGTTGGTGAAAATGGTACTACTCCAGGAGGCAGAAAAGCATCTTGGGTCTTGGAATGTGACAACTCGCCACGGCCGACTTGCCACGGGACAATTCACTATAGGATAATTCAATAACTCAAGAGAGACACAAGTAGAATTACAGCTAAGCTCAGCCTCAAGGACGTCTAACTTGAGAAGGTTCAAACTTAAAGAAAAACAAGGTCCACTGCAATTCATTTGTTCTTCTCTTGAGTTATCGAGTTATTAAGTTGTCTGGGGCAAGTTGGCCAGGGTGAGTTGGCCAGCATGAGTCAGCCGGGCCGAGACAACTGGGGCAAGTCAGCCACAGTGAGTTATCCTAGACCCTCTTGGTCTTGCCCTAAAAGATACCATTGCACAGTGCATCCTCTAGGAACTTAGTGTAAAATATTAAACCATATTTTGCAACTTATCCAAATTATTTGCATTGAAAATAACAGATTTTACTTCAAAATTCAGTATTTGAAATCATTGGTTTAATGATTGTTGGTGTCTGTTACAAAGTTGATTAATTATTACAAATCATGGAAAGGCAAGTTACTACTAAAACCATAGCTAATGATGAATAGAAGCTTCAATAAAAAGAGAAGCTCATTATCAACTTCAAAGCATTATGGATGATAGATATACTTGTCTGTCTGTCTGTCTGTCTGTCTGTCTGTCTTTGAAGCTACCTGAATCCATATTGACTAGAAGAAAACAATGTACAGCAAGAAAAACAGAAGACAAGTGACTAGAGACAAAAAAACCCCAAAAGTGTTCAATCACCATCTTAGCCCCGGGTCTAGGAAAACAACCAGATTTGAAGTAGCAGAAGTAAATTGTAAAAGATCAAAGGGTGGAAGCAGTAGGAATCCCTGGGAAGATTATCATTCTACAGGGATGATATCTTCCCAGGGAACCTCAAGGAACCCTGGAATATGATTACTCTAGCTCATCTTACTGGATGGATGCAAGCATAAAGAGACACGTGGTTCCTCAAATAACTAGGTCCTATGCCATGAAAGGCTTTATAGGTTATAACCAGCACCTTGAATTGCATCCAGAAGCACATTAGCAGCCAGTGTGGTTCACAACGCAGTGGGGATACATGCATATACTGCAACACTACCTATTCCACTGTATTCTGGGACAACCATAGTCTCAATGGCAACCCCACCAATTGAAAGGTGACCAAGACATGATTGTCTCAAAGTCCTCCTGATCCTGGAATGGATGAACGTGCACAAAGGTCTTCTTGGCCATGACTGTCTCCTGTTCTTCTCATTTATGCTCCCCATGACCTTGTTCTGAAGAATACCAGACTTTGTATTTAGAATCCCCCAATTCATTAGGAATGTTGATACATTTTTGAAAAGGACTTGAACATGTTTCTTCTTCTTCATGAAACAATGAATATGAGAAAGTATTGAATTAAATATCTTTTGACCATATGTATCCTGCTTGCAGCTATGGTTCACTTGCAAATATTTTTGGAATTGACAATGGAATATATACTCTGTCAAGATTTGTATACAGATTGCAGCGAGCTAGGGCAAAACATTAACATAACAACAGAAAGAAAACAAATCCTAAGCAGCAGGGATAGAAGAATTGTCTTTCCAAGCTTGGAGCATTCAAGCACATTTGCTTGCCTGTCAGTATGGACTGCCAAAGAGGAGATGTGGATGGAAATATGCTTGCATTCTTTTTCTGTTAAAATTGATTATGTACCATTGCATGCAGAAGTAGAAGGAAAATTATTCAGATCAGTCAAAGAACTTACCTAAATGTTGACAAAAGGTAGAGAACAAGGATTGGTAGAAATGCAGTTGAGCAACATTTGGAGGGCTACAGGTTCTCCCATCCCTGATCTACCATTATTAGAAAAACCACAAATTTGTTCAAGAATATAATTCACCTATGCCAGAAAAATTCATGTAGTATAATTTTATTGGATGAATATCCGGTACAGGACCATCGTCTTTCAAAACAACCTTATATGTGCTGGATTTTGCTCTTAAAGACCAAATGAGATCTCCTTCAGCATTTGAGCACTCTAAAAAGGGTTTGTTAGATTGTGTCTGCACTTGAGCAATATAATTGACAGGACTAGATAGATCTTCACAATGAATACTGGTTGAACAGAAAAATCTATTTCGCTCTTCTCCAATTCCTCTGCTCAAGTCACAGTTTGTAGAAGGAATAAGTGATGTGGTATCTGTTAAGTCCTTCCAATAATGGCAATGATGAAGACACATCTTGTAAGGAACAACTCTTTATTTTGTTTTTAGCGAAAACACCAACAACGAGCAAAGGCACGCAGGCCTTTTTTTATATGATCAGATCCCCGGACACAATGGCAACAAAACAGGCACTTTTTGCACCTTGCGCATGTGTGCAAAGCCGACGCCACCCAGTCTGGTCCCGGGCAGCTTCTGCAATGCCTGGGATCATTGCAACGCCTCGAGTCTCAGGACACAACAGTATTGTTGAGATTTTTTCTACTTCAAGTCAATATTGTGCCTGTTGTTTTAATCCCTGAATATTATTGACCCACAATTATGTTTTGGAGATACACATTGTATGTTGCAAAGTAAGAATGAAGGTATTTCTTGGAAAAGTGTTTTTACTCTGTTGAAGTATTGGATATTAGTGAAATGTAATGGAGGTGATTAATAGCTACAAGGAGTAACTTATGTGTCAAAAGAGATTACTATGGAGAAGGTGATGTTTTAGAAAGTGTTTGTCTTGGTACAGATCTACAGTTTGCCACAATTGTGTGACTGATTCATAAGACTTATAATCATTCTGTGTTAACACAAACTTTTTTTTTTTACAAATTTAATAGTTGAAGCTTTTCCCATCATGTAGATATATATGTGGGAAAATCTTGCATTTTGACTTGGAAAGTGTGGACTGGAAAGGAAAAGATTGCTAGCATTTCTGGGACAGTATCCTTTCCCACCCCCTTCACTTCAGGCTCATAACTCTTTATTTTATAGTCAAGAAAAATATCATTCTGGCCTTTACCATACTATATATTTGAGGGCCACAAATCTGGTTCTCTGAGATACAAAGAGATATGTCACAATTTTTCTTAGTTTGGTGACCTACAAAGTTGAGCAATGTGTCACAAATGCTATAATGCAATACTTTCTGAGAATAGCACATTTTCATTCAATCAGCTGGGGACAAATGGCAGTTTACTCAAGCCATAGGTTTTTTTTCTGAATGGATTAGGGAGGGTCCCCTGCTGTCTCACTTTTTTCAAATATCCTTCTAGTTGAAAACTCTGAGAGGGGCTAATAGCTTATGAGAGTCAGTAAAATAGAATATATGTTGCTGTGGTTTGAACTATGAAGTCCATCTAGCAGGCTTTTGTGCCTAAGAACTCAGTTTCCTGTTTTCCTGGTTTCTAACCTGTAACTTTAACCACTACACTGTACATTGTAGATCAGGGGTGTCAAACTCGCAACATCATTTGATGTGTCGTGATGTATTGCGACTTTTTTCCCATTGCCGGCACTGGGGTGGGCGTGTTTTTGGCATGACACATCTGTCCCGTGGGCCGGCAGTTTGACACCCCTGTTGTAGATGATTCATATTTTTTTTTCTGGATCTACTGGATCTTTTGGCTTACTTAAGATATTTTGAAAGACTTTAGCTTATTTGTGTGCTGTGGTAATGCTGTGTGGTTGTAATAGTCTCTTGGTAGTTTCTGAGATTTTTTTTTATAGTTTGTGTTGGTTGTGCTGTAATGGGTTGAGTGGTCAGACATTTTGATAAAATTGAGTGGCTATCCATTTTGTTGGAAAATGCTTATACAGGCAGTCTATTTCCTTTTTCTGGTGTTCTGGGTTGCTACGATGCATTTGTATTCAGCTAAATCATGGGTGTCAAACTTGCCATGTCACGTGACGTGTTGCAACATATCATGACTTTTTTCGCATTGCCGGAGTTGGGGTGGCTATGGCCTCCGCATGATGCAACTGGCCTGCGGGCCGGCAGTTTGACACCCCTGATCTAAATAATGTCCCTTTTTTGTGGGAGGTTAGGTTGTTACTTTGGTTATGGAGTTCTCGGTTAATGTGGGTTATTTCAATATATTTGCATTTTTTATTTGCCATTGTTGCCTCTGATATCCAGGAAGATTAGAGTGTTGTTTCCATCTTCCCTTGTAAATTTTATTTCTTTGATACTAAAAACATTTTAAAACAATAAAAACATTATGATGTGTCACCTACAAACTGGGTCCATACTTTTGGTTGTATGTGTGGGAGTGCTATAGTTTTTAGACACTTCATTACAGTCTCTGTTATGAGTCCTGAGAATGGTGATCTCATGGAATTCCTCTGATTGGTTGATGTATTTGTCCATTAAACTAAAAATAAGTATTAAGGCAGAGATTGATGAGGTTCATGGTTCTGGGTATTTTGATCTAAGTATATTTAGTATTGTGTAATGCTGCTATTATGGATTTATTGTGAGAAGTCAAAATCCAGCTGCTTCAACTTTAAATCTCTTTGTAATAATTACTTTGATCCTCTAATAAAACCTGTCGCCACACATTAATCTTTCAACTACACACACAGTAACTTTTTTCTAAGGAACTCCAACAGCCATTTGTGGTTGGGACAATTTTATCCAAATGTTCCTTTAAAAAGAAAGAAGTAGAATAACAGTGCTATTTTCCATAGCAAACTCTGTGTCTACAACATGCCAAAAACATATTGAAAGTTTCAAAAGCATAAGACTACATAGCTCTAGCAAACACAAATAGCAATAAAAATAAAAGAGAAGGACGAGGGGGGACATGATAGCAGTGTTCCAATGTCTCAGGGGCTGCCACAAAGAAAAAGGAGTCAAGCTATTTTCCAAAGCGCCTGAAGGCAGGACAAGAAGCAACGGGTGGAAACTAACCAAAGAGAGAAGCAACCTAGAACTAAGGAGACACTTCCTGACAGTTAGAACAATTAACCAGTGGAACAACCTGCCTCCAGAAGTGGTGAATGCTCCAACACTGGAAGTTTTTAAGAAGAGACTGGACAGCCATTTGTCCAAAATGGTATAGGGTTACCTGCCTGAGCAGGGGATTGGACTTGATGACCTCCAAGGTCCCTTCCAACTTCTTCTTCTTCTTCTTCTTCTTCTTCTTCTTCTTCTTCTTCTTCTTATTCTTCTTCTTCTTCTTCTTCTTCTTCTTCTTCTTCTTCTTCTTCTTCTTCTTCTTCTTCTTCTTCTTCTTATTCTTCTTCTTCTTCTTCTTCTTCTTCTTCTTCTTCTTCTTCTTCTTCTTCTTCTTCTTCTTCTTCTTCTTCTTCTTCTTCTTCTTCTTCTTCTTCTTCTTCTTCCTTCTTCTTCTTCTTCTTCTTCTTCTTCTTCTTCTTCTTCTTCTTCTTCTTCTTCTTCTTCTTCTTCTTCTTCTTCTTCTTCTTCTTCTTCTTCTTCTTCTTCTTCTTCTTCTTCTTCTTCTTCTTCTTCCAGTAATATCACAAGAATCCAACATTCCAGCAGCTTAAAAGGTTTCCCCAAAATTAATTCCATAATAAGGCCCTCATATGAATTGGATTCTGTAATCTCTTGCTGTTTCACTGCTATCACGATCCTAGTAATGGTGTTTTTAAAAAAGGGTAGAGCTAGAGACGCTCTTCATCTTACTATTAGCACTAAGCCTTTGCCCCTCTTGAAGGGTCTTCTCTCTGATAGGGAGGGAAATAGGCAGGAACCTTATTTCCATCCTTGTTGCAGTTACTAGCAGCTTTGAGATATAGCAGTTCTGCCAATAGAAGGGAGTAATTGCAGCTCAGAGGTGAACTGTGGAATCCTTGGTGCTCTCTGAACTTGGTTGTTTTCTTGCAGACATCTCATTACCCAACCAGGTAAGATCTAAATAATTGGGTAATCAAATGTCAGCAAGAAAACAACCTTGCTTAAAGAGCACCAAGGACTCCACATAGCAATTGCTTCACCTACCATCATATTATAATAGTCATATGCAATAAAGTGTTAAAGATAGTGTGGGGCTTGGAGTTAAATCTTATGAACAATGATTAAAAGGACTGAATATAATAAGCCTAAAAAAGAGAAGGTTAAGGGGAGACATGATAGCATTGTTCCATTACTTTACGAGCTTTTACAGGGAAGGGATATAGTTGTATTTACAAAGCTCCACAAGTAGAACAGGAACTGATCGTTGAAAGCTTTCTAGAGGGAAATTCAAACTTGAAATATGGCGGAATTTCCTGACCATGAGACCTATTAACCTGTGAACAGCCTGATTACTGGAGTTGTGGGGAAACTAAAGATTTTCAAGCAAAGGCTGGATAACCTTTCATCTGGGATGGAATGAAGAGTAGGGGCTTGAACTAGAAGACCTTCAAGGTCTCTTCTATCCCTATACATCTATGATATCATATTCATATTTTAGCACAGTCAATAGCTCATATGTAAGGTCATATGATATTGTTGGGCAGACTTTTCTAGGAATCAGTTTCTGTGCTGATCTGGTTTTTGATGGATGACCCCAAATTTTCCAATCATCCTTTATTTCTTCCCCTTTCCCTGTTTTTTTTTTTTAAATATATACATTATCACTTCCTTCTGCAACTTGTTAGTGCCTAGCAAGTAGGATAGGAGATTGTGCTCCAGGCATTTTCCCATACAGATTAAATTGTACAATATCTATAAATGGTGATTGCCTAGCTTGGAGAAGTTCATCTGGTAATTATGCTCTTGGCTATGTTGTGCGTACAAGATAAAGGTCAATATACGTTAGGGAGATGAGCCAGAAACAACAGTGAGGAGAATGACATGGTGCCAGGAAAGAGTGTGTGTGTTTCCCCACTGCATATTTCAAAATGTTCAAACACACAATTCATTTGATTACCCCTCTGCTACTATAGTATTAAAAAAAGCTTTGGAAATTAGTGTTCTCATATTGCCTGTTGTATATTTCCAGCATCATGTTGAACCTTTTAAATCTTTCAGAGTATCAGCCCTACACAGTGGTATTATTCAGAACCTGGTGGTTTGTTTCCAGTGGCCTGCAGACATACTTCAAATTGTTAAATACACTTTCCAGTTTTTCTATTTATCCATGGGATTGGAAGTTCTGCAGTCTTCTGCAGTCAGGTAAACACAGAAAGAGCAATATTGATACAAGACTTTTATAGGACAATTAAACAAGTCATGAAAGAATCTTAGTTCCTAAAGCCACTATGGATACAGGAAGCTAGCCAGTTCCCCTTATTCCAGAGCATGCCTCAGTTTTTGCCTTAAAGAATTTTTAATTGGTAGCAATTCCATAGTTTCCACAGCTCACCTTGCTTTTAGTACTCATGTTTTTGTTAAGACACACCTTTGGCGCAATTAGCTTTGTACTGGGTTACAGTAGAGATTTTAAGGTGCTAAATACCAGTTGTAGTCTCTCAGTGCACGGTTTCTCTACAAAAGGATGTTAGGACTCACATATGCTGGGAAATAAGTAATCTTTACACATCTTAGTCACATCTCTACACAGCTTTTCCCTAAAGATTTCTTCTTATTTAAAATAGGACAAATGGTTCTTGCATTTATTGCTAGACATTGTCGTCTCTTCTTGCTTCTTCATCATGTAAACCAGGGGTCGTCAACCTTGGCAACTTTAAGACTTGTGGACTTCAACTCCCAGAATTCCTCAGCCAGCAAAGAAGCCAGGATTGCAAAACGATACCTGCATCCAAGAATCCTCTTGCATTTTGCTATAAGGAAAAATCCAGGCATACACTAATTGCAAAGAGCAACTTAAAAATGAATCCTAACAAGAATTAAACCCAATTCAGATGAAAACAACCACAAGTAAGGTTTTGGTGAGCAGCACACACACCTCTGAAAATTAATTAAATCAGAAGAAATGGATCAGTAAATCTCATTCTTTTACTTGATTCTCCCTGAAGGAGAAATTCTTTTCAAGGCCAAAATGATATTTTGAGGCTCAGAAGATGTGCATATAAAGATGCATTACGTACTGATGTGTTTCTGAAATCCAAGAAGAAACCAGCATGGCTGCACAAAGATCTCTCTAACAAACTAAAAGACAAAAAAGACAAATACAAAAATTGAAAGAGGGGCACATAACTAAGGCCGATTACCAGCAGACAACCAGAATATGCAAAGATGAAGTCAGGAAAGCAAAGACTCAGAATGAACAAAGACTTGCAATAGAAATCAAGGGCAATAAAAAAAACTTTCTTCCAACATATTAACAACAAGAAAAAAATAAAGGAAACTACAGGCCCACTAAAGAGAGAAGATGGTAAGGAAAATATAGGCAACAGGGAGAAAGCAGAGCTGCTTAACTCATACTTTGCATCAGTTTTCACACAAAAAGAAACTATAGCCCAACACACCAAAAAAACCACTATAAAAGACATGCTAGAAACAAAAATTAAAATAAGCAAAAAAATGGTGAGAGAACACCAATCCGACCTTGATGAATATAAATCACCGGGACCCGACAGACTACATCCCAGAGTTCTGAAGGAGCTGGCAGATGTTATCTCAGAACCATTGCATCTTTCATAAATCTTGGAGCACTGGGGAGGTGCCTGAGGATTGGAAAAGGGCTGATGTAGTCCCCATCTTCAAGAAAGAAAAAAAAATGGACCCAGGAAACTATAGACCAATCAGTTTAGCATCAATACCTGGGAAGATCCTAGAAAAGATAATCAAAAAACAGATTTGTGAACAATTAGAAGCAAATAAAGTCATAACTACTGCCAGCATGGGTTTGTTAAAAACAGATCAGGCCAAACCAATTTCATCTTATTCTTCGATAAAGTCACTAAACTCGTAGACCAGCAAAGCACAGTGGACATAGTATACTTAGATTTCAGTAAGGCATTTGACAAGGTAGATCATAATCTACTCCTTGGTAAGCTAGAAAAAGGTGTAATAGACAGCATCATCACCAGATGGATCTGTAGCTGGCTAACAAACCATACTCAGTGAGTAGTCCTCAATGGCACTACATCCACATGCAGAGAAGTAAGCAGTGGGGTACCACAAGGTTCTGCCTTAGGCCCAGTATTCTTCAATATTTTCATAAATGACTTAGATGAGGGAATTGAAGGGGAACTCATCAAATTTGTAGATGACACCAAACTGACAGGAGTAGCCAACACCCCAGAAGACAAACTCAGGATCCAAAAAGATCTTGACAAACTTGAACAATGGGCCCTATCCAGCAAAATGAGTTTCAGTGTGGAGAAAAGCAAAGTCTTATATTTAGGCAGGAAAAACCAAAGGTACAAATACAGATTGGGCAAGACCTGGCTTAAAAACAGTAATTGTGAGATGGACCTTGGAGTCCTAGTGGACGATCACTTGACTATGAGCCAGCAATGTGCAGTAGCAACCAAAAAAGCTAATACAATCCTGTGTTGTATAAACAGAGGCATAGAATCAAGATCACGCAAAGTATTAGTACTGCTTTATAAAAGCCTAGTAAGACCACACCTGGAATACTGCAGCCAATTTTGGTCACCATATCACAAAAAAGATGTTGAGAGTTTGGAAAAAATTCAGAGAAGAGCAACTAAGATGATCAAAGACCTGGAGACTAAAACATACGAAGAACGGCTATGTGAATTGTCTAAAGAAAAGAAGAAATAGGGGAGACATGATAGCAGTGTTCCAGTATCTGAGGGGCTGCCACAAGGCAGAGAGGGCCAGATTGTTCACCAAAGCACCAGAGGGAACGATGAGAAACAATAGTTGGAAACTGATCAAAGAGAGAAGCAATCTGGAATTAAGGAGACACTTCCTGACAGTGAGGACAATCAACTAGTGGAACAGCTTACCCCCAGAAATCGTGGGCGCTCCATCACTGGAGATTTTGAAGAGACTAGACATTTCACCTGTCTGAAGTGGTATAGGTTCTCCTGCTTGAGCAGGGGGCTGGACTAGAAGACCTCCAAGGTCTCTTCCAACTCTGTTCTGTTCTGTTCTATTCTTCCTATAACTCTCACACATCTACTGAAAGGAACCATTGGACAGAAACTTTCATTATTTATCTTCCTTTCAGGCTGATGGGGGTATTTATTTCTTCAGGGTTCAGCATTGCTCATGGAAAGCCAGATATAAGTCCACATTTTGGAAAGAGAGGACCATTGTTTTGAAAGAGGGATAAAAGAGTCCATCTATGCTAAAACTGAGCAGCCCTGTCTCAACAGAGGGATACAGCACTACCTATCCCCTGTCTACAACAGTCTTTTCAGCAGTTCCAGGAAGGTTCCACACCCATTTGCATTCTGATTTAGTGACCCTGAGGGCACAGATAAACCCCCCAGTGGCCTCAGTGGCTCCCAGAGAAAGTGCTAATGACCAGATGACTGCAAAGAAATACTTCCATTCATTTCAGAACCTATCGTTCCACCCCCACCATCCCTATCACACCTGATGAAGCTTCTTCTTCTTCTTCTTCTTCTTCTTCTTCTTCTTCTTCTTCTTCTTCTTCTTCTTCTTCTTCTTCTTCTTCTTCTTCTTCTTCTTCTTCTTCTTCTTCTTCTTCTTCTTCTTCTTCTTCTTCTTCTTCTTCTTCTTCTTCTTCTTCTTCTTCTTCAAATTAAAAAAAAAGTCCAATTGCCTTTTGAAAAAGAACCTTTGAGACAACTATGACCTGGATGACTCTGAATCTCCATAGACATACAAGACATATTCTGTTCCAATCTCTACTCCATCTCTCGCCATCTATTTCTTAAGTGCATTCTCTGTACATACTCAGTTTTAATTTACAATAAATCTGCAATGAACGCAGCTTTTATTAATTAATAGAAGGAATAACAATGTTTGGTGGTCCAAGATCTGGTGAATATTCTTCCAAAAAGTGCATCAGCCTTTCCAGTCTTTTGAACTATTCTGGCTGAGAAAAACAACCAAGGATAGAGGCCTGTACTTGTTCTCACATCTTGAAGCACTCAGCAAAATCCAATCCTTGACCTTCTGAGCAGGGAGAAAACCAGCCACCACCATTCCACTTTCAACTTTAATATTATTCCCCAACATTTTTCTTTCCATGTATTTTGAGTAGCTTTTTCTGTCCCCAACAGTTTTAGGTGAGGAGGCAAAGTGTGTTTTGTCTTCTGCTTTAATGGTTGTAGAATTTTCAGCTTAGGACTTGCTGCCAAGGAACACAAGACTCAAAGCTTGACTTGGCAAACTCTTTGCCTGGCATTGTTAGACAAACAATTCCCCAAAAGAGCTTGGGCATGTTTGATATTCAGTTTTATTTCTAGGTAATATTGTGTGTCATAGCAGTTGGCTCAAGATATCTAGACAGGTTATTTTTAGTCAGGCTACTTTCCTTGTGCTTGTTATTTGATTTGAACCTACGGACATGTCTGCATTTTGCTTACTTTAGATTTTGGATCACCCTTCTGCTACAAGAACAATCTCAAGTTCACATGGATTGCTATGCTCATGGCAGCTAGAAAAATGGAAATGCAATCATAACAATAGTACTTAGACTTATATATCGCTTCATAGTGCTTTACAGCCCTCTCTAAGTGGTTTACAGAGTCAGCATATTGTTTGCAATAATCTGGGTCCTCCTTTTACCAACCTCAGAAGGATGGAAGGCTGAGTCAAACTTGAGCCAGTGAGAATCAAACTGGTGGCAGTCGGCAGAATTAAGCTGCAATACTGCATTCTAACCACTGTGCCACCAAGTCATAAAATGATTTTAGGGATGCACAAGTGTACGACAGTCCATGATTCAATCTAAAACTGTCTTAAGTTGGACTATATGATTGCTTCACCTAATACAGTCTTTGTTCTGACTGGTAGCAATAACACAAGATAGCAATTGCCAGGGATCATTTTAATGTGACAGGTACCCTCTGCCACTGAGCTTTGTTCTACTAATCCACATGGTTGCTTCTCTAAGAAATGACAGGAGCATGAATAACAGAAGAAAACTCAGCAGCAGAAGACCTGTACCTCAAAGATACAAGTTCCGTTCCTTATATCATCAGGTATCTACTACCTCCTAAAACCCTGAAGAGCTGTGCTTAGAAGTGCACAGGAGTACTTCTATAACACCCATCTGCTATTCCTTTGAGCAACAATTTCTGGATTTGCAGGGTTTCCTTCAGTTTCCAGGCTCTCCTTGAAAAGACTTGGTTTAAGGGGTTGTAGACAGTTGATGGGTTATCATCAATGTGCTCTCCAAAGCACCTTTTTTTTGCCTTTGATTATGAAGCACTGCACAGCCCTAATGAAAAGTTGCTACTTGTATGTGTCAACAATATTGGGCTAGACAGATGAATGGTTTGACTCAACAGAAAGAAAATTTCAAGCATTCCTTTTCTGAAAAGGAAAACAAACAGCCACCCAAAATTGACTTTTACCAATGGATGTAATAATCTCTTCAACAAAATTTCATCCTTTCTTTTCCAAGCATGCACCCTGATTCAACTTGTGACCAGGTATTTTGTTACTCTGAAATTCAAAATCTGCTAGGCAATGTTTTTCATATATTTGCTACAAATTTCATTTGCAATTTTGATGGTCTTGACTAGATTTGTTAAAAGATTTACATTAGGAAAAACAGTCATAATGTTTTCCAAGACTTTGAGATTCATAGCCCTGAACAGATGATGCACAATATAGTTTGGAAAAAAAATGACACTAGCATTTATCTGGTTCAGGTCACTTGAAAGAAATGGGAAATCTATGAGCTAATTCCAGTAGTATTTTAAAAAAGAAAGTTTATCCCTAAGGAACAAATTTAATATGATCGACTGATGCATTAATATACAACTTGATTTGCAAGAGCATATCTTTCAAGCTCTAGATTAAAAGAAATAATATTCAGACTAAACTTACCAATTATATTTTAAATTATGTAATTTGCTTCCATCCATTCATTTGTGATCCAAGTATAGCATATGTCTCACTATAGAGAATCTTCCATTTTTAAGTAACCCAGTTAAACAGCATGGTGGCTCTTGTGGTTAAAATGTTGGGTTAGAGGTAATTCAAGCCCGTGTCTGAGACCTGAGTGCTGCCATGGGTTTGGGTGAGCTCTCGTCCTTCACTCCAGCTCCTGCCAGGGGCAGAAGTCCCCAACTGGGCGTCCCCCAGGCAGTGGTGATGTCACTAGCTAATCCTTTCAACCTGAAAGCACTTCGGTGCTTCTGACATGAGTGCAATGTGAAGTGACCCAGTCTAACATATTTAAAGACAAAGTCTAAGAAATAAGGGAAAAAACATTGCTTATCAAGTGTGAGCAGCTGGATAACAGATTGAGCAGGGCCCGAGATCATGTGGTTTTAATATAGTCCTTCTCTTCTACACTGCCATTGATAGAATTAATTTTCATGGTTGAACACGAGACTTAAACATTTTGAAATGTTGACTTCCGGTTCGTCACACAGCCGCCATGGATGGTTGGGAGACTTGCTCTCTCTCCCCTGTTCAGTTTTGCATCGCTGGGGCCCCCTGAAAAGGGCCAAAAGTCACCCCGAAGAGGCAACCAGCAAGGAGGGGCTTTCACTGGATCCCAGGAGAGCAGCAACTCTTCCGTCAGACCAGGCGATCCAAACTGGCGAATGAAAGGACCAGCCATAGAAATATGGCTCGTTCCTAGGCTGCAAACAGCTGAAGTCACACTACCATCTGGCAACTTCAAAGCAGTGTGGACAGGACTGGGTGAGGTTTGCCTCTCTTACATCCTAACTACTTAATTACCTGCATAGGCTGCTAAAGTACTTTTCCCCCTGTGGTAAGGGAAGGGGGATTCTAGCCCTCCCTCCAGAAATAGCAGTTATCAACCACTTGGGAGTTTAAAACATTGGAAAAATACTGAGATCTTAATTGGAATCCTATTTCCTAAAATTGGTGGATTATAAGATTTGCAACTTTCTGCTGTCTCTCTATATATTTCTTCCTTGATTTTTATTCTAATTACTATTGAAGATTTGGGGTTTTTTTCCCCTTAAAATAGAGTGAAAAAAAAAACCTAAAAAGATCCAACTAACTCTAAGATGTAACCTGCTATTCTCTAAGAGACTTGTTGACAGCTTTGAAAATAGACAAGATAAAAAATAACCTTGAAACACCATCTGCAAAATTCAGCTCAGCTCCCTATTTGGTGGACTTTTGACTGTCAGTTTCTTTCTCTTGAGTTTAATAAATTACAATGGAAGGAGAACAGGAAAGGATTTCTTCTACAGAGGAAGTACAGGAACAAATACTTTGTATGTTAAAAGTGATGATCCAAACTCTACGTATGCAAGCTCTGGATATACAAACTTAAACTATGACTTCAATCAAAGAATTATCTATACAGAATTCTATAGAGAAAGTGAAACAACTAAATGTTATGACAGAAGACTTAGATACTCAACAAATACAGACAATAGAAAACACAAAAAAGAAATCGATAATAGAGAACAAGGAAAGGGCGTTTCTTATAAACCAGAAGGAATTTGAAGATAAACAAGAAAAACAAATGAAAGAGAAGATAAATACTTCAGGACAAATGCATCGAAGTAGAAAAATAAAGAGACTACCGGCTAAATCAAGTCCTCTTAAGAAAACATCAACTGGACATTCTTATCAACATCAAACAATAGCCACAACAATACAAGGAGATTTTTTTGATGACTTAAAGGCAAAAATACGAAAAATGACCTGGCAGAGGAAAAAAGCTAGAATAAGATTGAAAAAGATTAGGGTTCTGATCTATATATGAGATCTAAAATAGAATATATCTAAATAGATAGAATATGTATTCTGAACACAAGACATTGTAACGATTTGAAATAAAGAAAATTTTGGTCATATAAAATCTAGAAATATGTTGAAATAAGAATATTATATTGTCATTAGATGGGTAAGATAGAGGGTAGAAGTTATATATAAGGTGTGTATTTTAAATATTAGAATGTATGAGCAATTGGGAGAAAGGAATTGTGTTTAATTAAAATTTGGAAAAATTAAATATTAAATGTAATCTGAACGTCTACAAATAATTAAGATTTGAATTTAAGATATTGTTATGAGTTGAGACAAAGGTTAAGTAAAACTTAAAAGTATAAGTACTAATAATTAAACTTGTATATGAGTTTGTGGTATAAATGTTGGTGGTTTATTTTCAATTTTTTTTTCTCTTTCTGGAAAGGAAGGAAGGAAGGAAGTGAAAGGAAGAAAAAAAATTATTAGCTCCAAATGTGAGATAGGGGACTTAGAAATTGGGATCATTTAAAACCTGGAAATGATAAAGATTAAACATTAAACTTAAATATCAATGGCAAATTAAAGTTAAGAAAAACTGAGTAGGTTATTGTCTAAAAGGTGGAATATCAAATTAATTAAGATATGTATAGACTGAAGAGTATTGATGAATATTAGAAAGCTATTTTTTGTTTGAATAATAGAATAAGAACTGTATTGGTTTGAACATGACAGTAGATATCATGGGGGAAAGAGAGGGAATTAGTTTGTTGTAATAATTTGAGATTTGTACTGATGATATTCAAATGTAACGGAATTACTGTGCTCAGCCGCCACACTACTTTTCAAATATATAAATGTAATATTGTAAAATTAATAAAAAACTTGAAACTGAAAAAAAATAAACATTTTGAAATGTTGTATGGATTTGTCACCTGTGTTTTCTCTGGTGTTTGATTGGGTTTGGGGTTTTGATGTTATATTTCCTCTGCTTTGGTAGCATATAAAGGGTCATTTGGATGTGTTCTGTAGTGCCTGAATCTTCTAATGGTCATTGAGAGCAACCCCTGACAAAACAAATTAAATGCAATTATGAGGAAAAGAAGATGGCCTTCTGTTTATTTCGTTTTTGATTTTCTACGTTACCTGTTCTCCAGGGGTTCAAGATGATTATCATAAGTTCTCAACAACAATTGCTCTGTGAGGATGAATAGATTACCCAAAGCCATCCATTGTTTTAAACCTGAGAGGGACTTGAACTCAAGTCTATTATTATTTTCCATTTTCTTTTTATTTTGGTAATTATTTTTTATTAAATTTTCTTTCTTTATCTATTATTCCTTTGATTAATACACTATAAACTATATAGATATAGACTATATCACACACACATGTATATGTACATGTACATACATATACATATACTCACAATCACACTAATCAAGTACAATACAAGGGATACTTTAATAAGTAAACAGTTTAATAATGAAACATCTGGTATAACAATTACTTTGATGTGAGCTGCAACTTTTTTTTTTAATGTTATACTCAGCTTTGAATGAAAAAAAATTAGGTTGTACTCTTACTATCTTGGCAAAATCATGAAACTGTGTCTCACTTACTTTGGCCATGTCATGTGGGGGGATTCACTGGAGAAAGCCATTATGTTTGGAAGAGCTAGTGGTAAAAGGAATCCAGGCTGCCAAAGAACAGGATGACTGGACACCATCAAAGCTGACACCAGTCAGAATATAGAACAACTCAAAGAATAGTGCAAGATCGGAAGATGTGGAGAGAATTAAATAATAGAGGACTAATGGTCTTTAAACATATTATATAAGCATCAATGTATAGAAACAACACAAATGTACTGATTAAGAAAAATTAACAACTAGATTATTAGTACACAATATACTAATACAAAGGGGAAAAAAGGAGAATAAAATTGCCTTTTTTCAGAGCATTGTATGTAGAAAGTTAATTCTGTTGTAGGAGCATTACATCTGAATCAGAATAGATACAATCTAATCGTTTTTCCGCATTATCTATTGTTAGATAGTACATTATAGAAAGGCATAACATGCCTAATTTCAGGGTAGTACTTCACACAGCACTATTTCTCCCTCCAAATTTCTCATCAGTTTGTATATGACTGTGAAGATCAATGATTTCAACCCATCTTTTCCTCATTTGTGGAATAGTTGATGAAATGCCTCCCATTCATTGTCAGAGTGTGGATAAGGTGCATGTTCTCAGTCCTGTTAAGGTGAGGGATTTTGACTTGTGCCCTGGCCTCCTGATTGTTAATTCAGTTTGTCTGCATATATATGATTCCAGAATTCTTATATCTGGAGAAGAACTAGACATAGTAGACCACTACATATACCTTGGCCAATGGATCTCAATGAAAGGTGATATAATAAAGGAAATTGAACGGTATGTTAAATGTGGTTGGAAGGCATTCGGCAAGCTAAGCATAATTTTCAAGAACAACCTCCCCCTATGCCTAAAGAGAAAAGGTTTTGATCAGTGTGTGCTACTTGCTCTAACATATGCCAGCAAAACATGGACACTAATCTCACAATCGATACAAAAACTATGAGTGGCGCAAAGACCCGTTTGAAAGATACATGCTCGGCATTACAAGACAAGATAGAAAGACCTGCACACGGATTAGAGGACAAACAAAAGTATACAATATCATCAAGAGAGTAGAAAAACTGAAATGGAAATGGGCTGGTCAGATAGCCAGAAGGCATGATGGCAGGTGGACCAAGGCAATCACAGAATGGATCCCACTTGATAAAAAGCATCCTTGAAAGAAACTTCAAACAAGATGGATTGACGATATCAGCAAGTATTGAAGGCTCAACTGGCAAAAGAAAGCCCAGGACTATATCAGTTGGAAACATGTTTTCTGTAAGAGCCTCTTTCCTCCATAGTAAAACTCACTTAAAATTGACTGATAGTTAAACATAATAGATCCTGGGCAATTATTGTACTTGATAGCTGAGAAGGCAATTGCATGTTATTAGACAGCCAACTCCATGGGATGAATTAAGGGTAGCACATTTTAATCTACCTAAAATCAGGTAGACTAAAATGTTCTACCCTTAACTCACCCCATTTTGAGGTGGTTTATCTTTTGGCTTTTTAGAAGTTAACAAATGAATATGTGATTTGCTGTGACATTTAATATTCTTCTTTTTAAACAAGGCTTTATTGCAAACAATACAATAAATGACACAGAGATTTTTTTTTTACATAGAGACGCTTCCTTTCCTGTTATTTTTATATCAGTTCCCAGAGTTTTCAGTGGTTGAATATTATGTTTCCTCAGATGGGGAAAGCCTTCATATTTCATTCTGTGATCATTTAAAATAAGGTTCAGCACAGTGTTATTTCACTTTTACCTTCATTTTTCAGATATGTTTCTGGATGATTCTGCCAGTTCAGATATTGGAGGAATTCTACTACTGTTACTCTTCAAAGAAAATACGCAACAGTACTAGAAAAGAAAATTTTCATGGCAACGTAATCAAGAGAGTGCTTTGTAATTTTAAAGACCAATCCACAATCTTTTTTATCCATACCAATTTAGTATAGATACAGCTGATTTACTACACATATGCTGACAAACTTTATTAAATTGACTTCAGTTTTAGAGTAGAATAGGACCACATGATGGATCCATCTCTTCCTGCCACAAAGGAAATAATCCTTTCTCCATTATGTTTTTCATTTCTGTGAACTTATTCCTTTGGTTTATTTCTGGCAACAGCTGGGTGACCATCTGTGCTCAAGAGCTAAGAAGGGTTAGTCCAGGTTAATACTTGGAGGGGACATCGTATGGCTTTAGGTAAGCAACAAACTTGAAGTAACATTTTAGGAGATGCAGAAAACCCTTTCTCTTTTTCTGGAGTCAGAATCAAAACTTCATGTTATATATCAGGGGTATCAAACGGCCGGCCCACGGGCCGGATGCATCATAGCAAAACCGCACCCACCCCATTGCCGGCAATGGAAAAAAAGTCACGGTATGTCGTGACATGTCACGTGACGCTGCGAGTTTGACACCCCTGTTATATATGAACCTTTCGTTCATTACTCCTTATGTGTTAAAAGGCTATAGGAAACAGGTAAGGACAAACTGCTACGGAAATTTTGCCAAGTAACTTCAGGGAATCAGGACATTGTCTCTATTTCAATGTAGGCTTCACCTCTGAGCACATTTTTAAGGTATAATATTTTGCCAATGTTTGGTTTCCTCTACAATATTTGATATTGTTCATAAAATATGGAGGCTGAGTATTAATGGGAGCAGATACCTTACATAGTCTGACACTTTCAACTGTAATCTCATTCTAGATCTCCAGAGAGAAACATGTATTTAGCTTGTGAGGTTTTCAAAAACTCTGTCTGGTTCAGCAATTGAAAACTGTAGCTTCAAGCTGGGCTAAAATTTCTAGTGTGTGTTTTCTCACACACAGAGAAAAAGAGCATTTTGCAGAAAAGTCTTGGAAAGAAAAGAAAAGTCTTCAGACTCTCTTTTACCTCTAACAATGCTCAGAACGGGGCAGAAGGTGCCAGCATGCCTAGGTCAGGCTGCCAATCCACTTTCGTGAGCATCAAAAAGCAAACACAATGGAACAAACCCTCCACAGAGCATGAAACAGATCTCCTCAGCTCCCTGTGAGATGCGCTGTATGTGCAAGACAGTGTATTTCAGTTTCGTTGTATTCCTTTCTGTGTCACAAGTAGGACACATAATTATGTGGAATCATTTATGCACTACACCAAGAAATGGAAAGTGGTTTCCATAATCACCCCATAGCTAATTTTAGGAACAATCTTTTATTAAAATCCAAGACTTTATTTATAAAAACTGAAAAGAAAAACCCAAATTCATCCTCTTCTCTCCTTTCCTCTCCTCTCCCCCCTTTCTCTCTCTCTCACACAGCCATATTTCCTATTTAACTTCTAGGAAGTAAGTCTTTCAAAGTGTCTTAGGAGTTTGAAAGAACTCTAAAAACTAAGAAAATTCAGGAAAACCTCAAACCAAGAAGATTCCTTAAACATATCCCAGGGTTTTAGGATTAGAAGCTGACCCAAAGAGACTTGTGTGGCATCACTCTCTACAAAGGGCAACATATTGATATGTCCATCTATCTAAGCTTTAAGCATTAGAGCTCATACTGTAGGCTTATTCCTCCCTCTCCTCATCCTACCTCCAAATCATAGGAACTCTAAGCATCTTAATGTTATATGTGCAAAGATTTAAGTCTAGGCAACTGGGCACCTAGAGAGTTTCAGCAGCAAAACCTGTATGGGTGTGCACATCTCCCGTGAAAGTACCCTGAATCTCTCTATAGGTCAGCTCTGGATTCCATGTTTAGATATCACGGGCAGAAGGAAATGCAGGATAATGATCTGGACATGTAATGGGCAGAAGGAATAACTCCAAGAACAGGAAGAAATGCTGCAATGAAGATAATGGTTAGATAAAAGAAATTTGAGTCTGGGTCAAATTCGTAACCCA
This sequence comes from Crotalus tigris, assembly GCF_016545835.1. Taxonomy (NCBI): domain Eukaryota; kingdom Metazoa; phylum Chordata; class Lepidosauria; order Squamata; family Viperidae; genus Crotalus; species Crotalus tigris. The sequence goes on from NW_024096525.1 coordinate 269,829, forward strand.
AAGTAAGCATCTCAGACAGACCTTCCCTAGTTCTTATAAACATAAATGGAGGGAAGTACATTCAGACTTGCAAGATTATATTACGATAAACTTATAATAAAGATAGCATAGCACAGCACGGTTCTGATTTCCTAATCTAGTGTACCTTAGAGAGCTGTCAACACCTGGTGCAGGTTCTAAGTGTTAATGAAATACTTGTCAAATTATCTCCTTGCCTTCCCCATAAATATTTTCATACATCCCCAAGGCATATTGCATTTGCCAAGGGTAGAAATTTGAACCAGAAGTCATTGTAAGCAATATCAGAATAAAAGCAAAGTGGTTTTCATCATGTGAAACACCTATGCCTGAAACTCAAAAATAATACTTTTTGACAGACTCAACAAGAAATTTCTGTTTTGAATGTCTTTTTAGTAACTTTGGCTGGATATCAGTGGTTGTAGGCCATCCTGGCACAATAATTATTACTGCTCAAGCTTCACAAAATTAGGGTTAGATTAAACTGGCTCAGGAGTTCCTCTTTCAACAACTTGGCATTGACAAACTCTTTACTGATTCTGTGAAGAGCAAAACTTGCATTCTTCTTATAAAGATAAATGCTGAGGGGAGCATCTTTTTTTGCTTTTAGCCTGTGACATATGTTTGTAAACCTAATAGATTCACTGCCGAGGCATTCATAAGTGCCCACATTTGTGAAGCACTTTTCATCTGGACAGACTGACCGTTCAATCCTGGTGATCTCTGTGCAGAAGTAAACTTTGCTTAATTCAGACATGTCAAACTCGCGACGTCACATGACGTCGTGCAACGTATCGGGACTGTTTTGCCATTGTCAGCAATGGGGTGAGCCTGACTTCCACGTGATGTGTCCGGCCCGTGGGCCGGCAGTTTGACACCCCTGGCTTAATTGAATGGATATGTCAGAATTCTATCCCAGAATTCTCCAAAATGGTCAATATTGAACCCCAGGTAACAATGGGACTATCCACTGTTGTTATCATTATTCATAGTACTAGTACGTAAAGTAGCATTTATTAAATTATGTCCATAGAATGAATGTTTGAGATTGACGAGCAACTTGAAAATACATGAAGGAATCGATAAACTAAAATCTAGATGGGAAAATAGGGTAGGGTGGTTTGGCAAGTTAGAAAGTGTAATCTTGTGTTTTGTTTTTTTTTAAAAAGGTTACAATCAATTCTGTCACAAGCGTCAAGGGGATTGATAGAAAACAAAGAGATGGATTGTGTCCCATTAAATCCTCTGACTTATAGAATAATTATTATCAGTCAAAAGGAGAGAGGCTTCTGGCTCCCCAGAAGATTCAGTGTCTGTTCTGGAGCAAAGTGTGAGGGTTTAGCTTAGAGCAAATACTGCAAGACGGAAGAGGGAATGGCCATTATGTAGAAGTTTGTTCATGCCAAGTGGGATACTTTCCAACTGAAAATTGCTGAATATGTTCTGGCTATCACTTCTTATGGTGGAAAAATGGCACAGAATATAGAAGTATACATCATTATGCGTATGTTTATAAGCAGCATTTAGTTTAGTTTTCAGAAAGCAGATTTAGAATGAAGTATTTAAAAGCTAAGCCAGAAATTTTAGAAAGATTCAAGAGGTGTCCCTTCTTTGTGTTCTTAAGCAGTAGAATTTCAAGGTGATTGTGTTATATGCTTTTGCTGAAAACATGAGTGTTCTCAAGGAATGGGAGATCATGAACATGAAGAACTGCAGAAATATCCTTTTAAAAAAAAAAAAAAAAAAAAAGGGCATGGTAGTCAGGCCAAAGAAAACATAATGGAAAATGGAAGGAAGGAGAAATTTGAAACAGGAGATATTTTCATAGATATTTCCATTAGTTCACTCAGTTCAGGAGAGTTCCTGCATCCCTGGATTTTGCCAGGAAAACTGGACTGAATTGGAAGGGATTGGGACAAAATAAAGCCAGAAATTATAGCAGGGGTGCCACTGTTTATATGAAAAAGAAAGTCAATGGTAACGTGAAAGGTCAGTGGGAGAGTTATTTGAAATTAGACTAACTTAATGAAGGAATTATAGGTGATCAGAAATACTATTGCTCTGCTTCGTTAATCTGTCAAAAATATCTTCTGTGGAATTCTGTAGAAGAATTTGCTAGGGTGAAAAATAGAATAGATTACATAATATCCATAATGGATTTGGCAGAGATCGACTCTGTCTGAGCACTAAATTTTAGTTGACAGTGATCTGTTTTATGGAGTGGCAATAAAATTTGTCCCCTGGCTTGATTTACTGATTTTTTTTTAAAACTACTTTCTGAAAGAAATAATAAACACAAAATGTATTCAGTTCTCAAAGTTATATGTTTCCCTTCATCTGCAATTAATTTATGTGTAACAAAACATGCCTAGGCTGAAGTTATATAATCAAAATGGCATACTTTAATCTTAAAATAACAACATCAGCAGCAGCATGATAGAATAATATGGACCAAAAAGCTGTGTTAGGAAGACTTCTGGGACACAACATGTCCTAGCTATGTTTTTTTTTAAAAAAGTTGGCATTGCAGATACTCCCGTCTCTCATTGCCAGCAAAACTATGTAAAAGAACCAATGTCTAACCCAGAAAACAGCAGCTTCTGATATCCCTGCTGATTATGAGCAAGGGGTTCAGAGAAGATCTGGGCGATAATCAAAGATCCGACCTATGATCTGGGGCAATTATTTCAGAAAGTCATATTTCATAGAGATGGCAGCTAGTGACTTTTCAAATAGTAGTTTTCACACAAACAGATTTCTATCTGGATGCAGGGAAGCAAGACTGAATTAAGGCTTTTCTTCCTTTGATCCTGTGGGCACGAGGCTGCTACATGTTTTCCAATTCCAATTCCAAGATCTAGAGAACTTATCTATCATCCAGCTGGATAGGGCAACTTGGCAGCCATGGAGAGTCAACCGCTGTTTGTAAAATGAAATTAGAATGCCTCTCTCACCTGCTATCCTGTGCCAGGTGACCTTTCTGGGACTTCAATAGGTGCTTAGTGAATGCCATTGTGTTCCTCCTCCAAGTGATATTCATGTGGGAACTTTTGAAAATTACGCAAGGACCTGACCCTTAACATTGCTGGCTGTATCCTTCACTCCCTGGGCACCAGGCTATTGTTGTGTGCTTTGCATCCATGCAAGACATTGTCTTTGCCTGGTATGTTCTGAGACCATGGTCAAGGCTTAGAAAGTTCTGACTGTTAGTGACAAAGGGAACCATGCATGCTGATTGACAGCATATGTCTGGAAATGAACTTGCTTCGAGTGCCAAGAGAAAGAGACTGGAAAAGGGAAACGCTTTTAATTTTCTCTAGAAATGGAAAATATGCATGAGATATACATTTTGCGGGGCCATTGAAAATATTCTTTGTCATGGAATGTTAATCATATATGCTCACATACCATGCCAACCCACTTTCCCACTTCAAATCTTTTTCACAAGCCTAATTACTTCCAGTCACTTTCCATTACTAATGTTCCCACCTAGTCCCCATTTCAAAAGCATTTAATCCACCCATTATATCTAAGGGCTGAAGTGAAAATCTAATAAAACTAACACAATATGAAAAGCATGCTTTCTCTGCTTTTTCCTTTGCTAAAAAGCATGAGCACCAGGAAATTTACAAAACTATAAAAGTTTTAATTTGATAAAACACCAAGCTTTCGTTGGCGGCTGCCAACATCATCAGGGTACATTCTAGTCGATGGGGAAGTTCATTTATAGGTGAGACGCTGGTAGGACCCGTGACGAGATCTAAGAGCTGGGCGCAAACGGCGTCTCACCTATAAATGAACTTCCCCATCGACTAGAATGTACCCTGACGATGTTGACAGTTCCTAAACTTTTATAGTTTAGGAACATAAGAAAAAAAAATCCATGCTTGTGGTGATGTCCGTCTATTCTTATTTACAGTTTGTTTTGATTGGTTAAGTGGTAGACTAGCCCAGGAAGGGAATGAAATAAAATAATCCTGGGGATGTTCTGGTAGGATGACTGAACCTAAAACAGAACTGTTATAGTGTAGAACTGGAATGGGCAAACTCTTTACATCCTTCCAGACCCCTTCCTCAGTTTTAGGAACCTTAGCAAATTGCACAGTTGAAATTTGTTGATATACCTCTGTAAAACAAAATCAAATTCAGTAATTAAGTTTGTGGTGCTTTTTTCCCCCTTAACCCCCATTCCACAAAGGAAATGAAATAGCAATAGCACTTAGACTTATGTACTAAGTGCTTTACAACATTCTCTGAGTGGTTTACAATCTAGCATATGGTCCCCAACAATCTGGAGCCTCATTTTACTCGGAAGGATGGAAGGCTGAGTCAACCTTGAGCCAGTCAGATCGAACTCCTTGACAGTGGGCAGAGTTTGCCTGCAATACTGCGTTCTAACCACTGTTCCACCACAGCTAAATGGACCAAAAGCATTGCTTCTACCACCTCTTGGGATGTCACCGAGCTGAGTGTAGTTCCTGATGGCAAAAGTAAGTGGTAGTAGCTGCAATTTAAGGGCTTGAGCAAAATGTTTCTGAAATTGAGAAACTTTCCTTTATGGCCACAAATCATTCTGAAAATGATGAAGCAAGTGTCAGGGGAAAGAGTTGATGCCATTTTGGGAATCTTATAACTTAAATTTATGGCAGGAATAAATCTTGTGGAGACTTAATAAAAACTTTCTGAATACTGGATACAAATACATTGGAATGGGATTGAAGAAGGAAACTGCTCTGGAGTTGACTTAGTAATCAACAAAGGGTGGGAAAAATTAATCCAGCCAGCCAACTTAATTTAGCTTCTTTTATCCAAAATATCTAATAAAAAACTGAGGGGGAAAATCAGAAAATGTGTGAATGAGAAATGAGTGTGAAATCATTCAGGGCTGTTGGCAGTTGGCCAACATGTCACATATGGCTGTGGCTAATGTCAAGATGCAAGGATGACTGTCTCAAGAGAAACGCCGTGTGGTGCCTTACCAGAGGCCATGGGCTTCTTTTCAACAAATGCTCAAGTGAAGCATCTCTGGGAAGATGACTGAAACAATAGGATTCGTTGCTTTTAAGAGCAAAGTGGCTTTGCAAGTCTGTAAGCAAATCAAAAATGGTAGCAGGCATGTTCTTCACATTGGAAAGTAGAAGATAAATCCTCTCCTCCTCCACCTTTTAAGTGAGGAGATCAGGCTGAAAAATCCCTAATCCTGAATGCTGTGCCATTCTGAAAATTCCATGAAGAACAACTAAGGTTACTCTTTCTTCCATCTGGCTCAAGGTCCAAAGAAGACGTGTCAATAAATGTCAAGCAACGAATCCAACTACCATTCCCTTTTACCAAATCCAGAGCACCAAAAGCATGGAAAGATGTTTCACAGAACAAATAAATATTTTTTTCAGCATGATTGCATGTTTTCATGTAGTTACTGCTATAATTATACAGCATTATCATATCTTCTATGGCATGTGCTCCCAACTGCAGGCACTTAGAGATCCAAGCTAGATGCTGAATATGACATTTGATTAATGTTTTATTTCAGCATTAATGGAAGTAAATCACAGGTTACTTGAATTTTTAAGGGAAGTATTACATAGTTATATCTTTAATGTATCCAGAACCAAAGTTTCTAAACTAAATGCTTATCATGTAAGAAGAAGAAGAAAGAAAAGGGGGGGGGCAGCCTGTAAAAGATTTCTACTGAGAAAAAAAGTAGACTGTGAAACATATTTTTGCTCTATTTAAGGTTACAGGTTAATTAGATATCATCTACAGAAAACCTTTCTTGTGTGTTTGGGTTTTTTTTAAATTTTATTTTAAGAAAATAAAATCTTTAGAGCCTGATAATAATAGGAAAAGGTTACATTTGTCCCCAAGAATAAAATAAATATAGAACTCTGCATCAAAGCAAACTCTTCATTTTCTCAGCTTCCTTCTGGTTAAGCACAGTCCAAAGATAACATAGATTGAACTATAAATATAAGATTGGCCAAAGGAGTGCCCTGGCCTGTGATTTAAGCAAGAATAGCAGGATATTTAGAGAATCTTTGGTGATAGCTGTTCGTGACTCTAAAAATATGCAAAATTTATATTATAGAAGTATTTTAACAATGATGTTAGCTTATTTTGTTTAAACATTTAAATAATTGCATCTATCCTTAAACATATTATTAATGTATGGTACTAGAACAAGAAAAATGAAATAAATATAAATGAGCAAGTATTATTATGACAGGGAAGATGATGTTTCTATGGAATATCCGATGCACCAAAGTTCAGGCCAAGCATTTATTAATGAACTGATTTTTTCCCTTTAAATTACCTTACATAATCACCTATCGCATATGTCAGTGATGGCAAACCTTTTAGAGACTGAGTGCCCAAGCCACAACCCAAAACCTACTTATTTATTGCAAAATACCAGGGGCGCATCACCATTGTGGTGCTGAGGGGGGGCATGGAGGTTTGGCCCACTGGGTGGGCATAGCTGCGGTTGTCACGGCAGACTGTTTGGGCATGGCTGGCGTGGGCACGGCCACCTCGATGTTGCTTATGGGAGGAATGCCTGTGGGAGCTGGGCAGGGTTGGGGGAGATCCAGGGGGTCTCTGGTGGGTGGGGTGGTAGGCAGGAAGCCCAGCATAGATGGGGTGAGGCACGCAATCCTAGCTGGGATGGGGGGGCATGGAGCCGATGGGGATCCAGCGTTCCCTACTCAGGGTGGCCTTTGGCTTGCTGGCCATGTGCGTGCTCTACCACCTCTACTCGAGCTTGCTAGCTGGCAGCTTTGCCTCCTTTGTGCTGGGTGGGGCTGCCGCTTCGGGCGGCGGCAGCCTAATGGACCTGCACAGCTGCTGGCAGTAGCAATGCGTGTGCCCACAGAGAGGGCTCTGAGTGCCGCCTCTGGCACGCGTGCCATAGGTTCGCCACCACTGGCATATGTAGTAATGGGGAATTAGGAGCTCCTCATATTGGAACATGTTACTTTGCTCTCTCATCCAGATACCTGACCAGTATATGAAGAGAATGTAAGTTCTGCTTCACACAATCTTATGGTGGATAAATAAGTAATTTTCTTTGCTTTCTTTATTGTTATTTTCTTTTACAAAGGTATATACTAGCCATTCCCAAATGTCTCTGGATGGCTAACCAAATTATAAGCAATAATATTAGTAGCACAGCTATGACTAAGTTGTACAGATATTCATTTCTTGTACTATTTAATTCTAGTATTAGAACTAAGACCGTCATTTCACATTTACTGAAAATCAGACATTAAAGTTTTTTTTCTACAGTTTTGTTCCAACCTCTTTTTGAATGTTGTGTAAAATCTGAAATATTCTTCCATGTTCTCTCAAGAATCAGCAAGGCAGCTGGTGGATCTTAGAACCACAAAGAGATAGGTCAAAGAGCTTAGTGGAACCTCAATTAAGTCTTCGTACAAATCTGTCGCTTAATCTGTTTTGATCTTCGTCTTAGCTAGGTTTCACATTGTCCTCAAGTTAAACAGAAGATGACTTTATTGGTAATCCTTTAGCAAATACTCTATCTGGCATTTGTGGAGAAATATCTGGTCAAAAGGCTCACTTTGTCTCTGCTTGCATATCCTGTCTTCCATCTTTCTGCCAGTTAAAGAAATCCACTGTTGGACTTGTTTCTCAGGGGCTCCTCTTGAAGGGATATATTTTTTATTGCAGAGGCACAAATGTCATGTTGATATAATCTGTCAACACCACATTTTAAACTGATAAAAGATTTCTCTCTCTCTTTCTCCCCCTCTCTTTCCTTAAGACACCATACTCACCAAAGTGAATTTGGATTTTCTCAGAGGAAAACTTACATCAAAATCATTATGCAGAAAGATACTGTACATCATTTGTCTGATAGTTGTATGAAATATGGAAATACTTTCTGGGTGATTCTGCAAAACAATTGGCAAGATGTTTAAATATCTGCTCTTCTACGTTTACAAACAGCTGGTACACCTGCTCGGGCTAGAATAATGTGAGAAAATCTTTCCACATAATGTGAAAACGCAGCATGTTGACATATGGTCTAATCCTATTTGGTGCCATTCTGGGAAATAAGCATACGAGATTAGGAATTTGCGGCAGAAAATCATAAACAACTTATGGCATTGCAAGATGATTCACTTTGTATGGGTAAATGAGTGCTACTTTATTAGCACAGCCATGATTATCAATGATGTTCTACAGATGGCAGGTCCACAGAGAATAGGCTAAGAGCTCTTAAAAAGTGCTAAAATGTGGTAAGCACATTGAGGAATACAGCTAGTGCAAATACTGGAAGAGATATTTAGAGCTTCCTTTGCTTGCCCTTAATGAATTACATCATAGTCTTGTCCACTTATTCTTCATAAAGCTCCTAAAACCTTGGGAAATTGTGCTAACATTAGCTCCCGAGGCCATACTCTTGATTTTTCCAGGATATATTTCTAGGACAAAAGATAGAGGTCTCCTGAATTTCTCTTATTTTTTTCTAATCACCTTTTAAAAGTACACAGGTAGTCCTTGTTTAGTGACTGCTTGTTTAGTGACTACTTGCACTCATGACAATGATGAAAAGAAAATAAGTTTGTGATCATTCCTCACATGTTCAACCTTTGGAGATCTGTAAAGCAACGGGAAAACTAAAGTAAGATCGTGAGTACAGTTTTGGTTTCATTCAGCCACTGCTTCACTTTATGACTAAGTTGCTGGTCCCAATTGTGGTAGCTAAACGCAGACTATTTGTATGCTGTGGAGGGGCTTCCTATGTCTGCCTTTATTGAAGTAAATACAAAGTAAAGCTGTGAAGTGGATGGATTTGACCTATGGAAGAAGATTGAAAGTTTGACCTGGGATGTAAAGAAGGAACAAGTGAACCGTTAATAAGGGGACCTGAAGAAAAAACTAGACTATCCTGAGAAAGATAAAAATGGGAGAAATAAATTCAGAATAACTCTGCCTTTTCTTTAGTACAAAATGGGATAGAGAGAAGCTTGGGCAAGCTTTGAAGATTGTGTTATTTTGCCATATTACAATAAAAAGCATTCCTGAAATCCCTGCCATGTTTGGTGCTTACTTGGCCTGCCTCAAAGGGCCAACATCAATCAATATTTCAAGTTTCTCTTTGTCCCATCTTATTTATTTATGTATTAGTTTGATCTGGCTGTTCCCCTCTCAAATACATGACTCTGGATGGTTAGTAATACTAAAATAGTAAAACCCTCCTTAAGAGATGGCAGGACCAACCCTCTCTTAAATATGATTAACCACCACCAGGGCCTAGCCACATGTCCTTCCTGAGAGATCTTGGCTACTCTCAGAGGACATGAGTCTCTGACTTATGCTGCTGAGTTAACAGCCAAACTGATGTACGTTCCAGCAACAGCAACAAGATCAACAAACATTGCTCCCTGCTTCTCACAGTGACCCCACATCTAGTAGATTTTCCAATTCTATCCTCTTCCAATAAAAGGGCCGTCTCTCATTATTACATTATTTTGGTACAATTTCCAGAAGTGGCTGCCATGCGACCTGCTCACCCTCTAGCACCAGGGCACCATAGAAGTCCACATTTTCACCTCTATCCCTGCTCTGCTACAACATTCTCTTTCATTCAGTTTTCCAGACCATCCTTTCAGTTGGCCTTTCTCTCATTCTCTACTCTTCTTAGTTTGTCTTCCAGGTCTGTTCAATCCACCCAGTCCTTCTCCACATTCACCTTGATTACTTTCAAACTTCCTCCTAGCTTCTTCCTGATTTTTAATCTCAATCTATCTATATGTAACCCTAATGTTGACTTCAACTATGCCACTACCTATCCTACATGCCCAGATATATACTTGTCCCCTTAACCCAATAGGTTTGCAACATGTTATGTTCAGATAAATCAATCAACTGCATACCTTTGATCGTCAGCCTTGGGAAAACCTAACTGCTCCAGGTACCAAATTAATTTAGCCCTTTCTTCTTCTATGAAATGCCATGGTGAACTGTTTTTTCAGCTTTCTGTAGTGAAAATATCATTTTAAATTTAGAAGCATCTTCCTTTGGGGTTAATGTGGAAGTTGAAAGAAGTGATGAAGGGTAATACTGTATCTCTATACTTCAATTTGCTTAATGAGTGACACTTCCTTCACTAAAAAGAAATAAATTTTTATTTAGCAGTGATGGAGGGAACAAGTAAACCTTTTGCTCTTTATGTTTTGGCTTTTATCACCTCATTATGTTTTTCTATCATTTGCTTACACTGCTTGTTAAAACATGATAAAGTTAGTCTCTGGTCCTTCTTCTCTGACAGCTAAACCGTAAGTGGAAAATTCTTCCTTGCCAGGAGGAAAGGTTAGTGATCAAACAATCAAATTATTCTCTATTAAACTAGGATCAGTTCCATAGCTAATTAATCTTTTCTCAATAGTGAGCAGTTCTGTTTGCTCATCTGCTGAAGTTTGCTATGGGGATCATATTGGATTACTCTCTTATGCTCACTTTTAATTAACATTTGGAGGAAATATGATAGCAATGGAAGAAAAGCTGCTATTATAGGAACTACTAAGCTGTGTTTAGGCTCAGTTAATATAGGTGGATGGATAGATGCTGGAAGGAGACAAACACATTTGTCTTATCCTAAAATGGGAGAGGGAAAACAGATTTGTCCTTTGATTAAATGTGGGCAAATTTAGGAATTCAAGTACCGAAGTCTGATTTTAGATTCACATAGTCACATTTGTCTTTAAGGTAACTTAGCACAGAGATACAAAATCCTACTTTTCTACTAGGCCTAGCAGTCCTTCCAGAATATGATGAGTGCTAAACTTTGAGCTAATGAACTTTTTGGGGTTCATTCTCATTAGCCTTTTTAAAAAACCTAATAATAGCAAATTACCCCCCCTCCAAAAAACACTTTTAACTTATCTGGATTAAATACTAATTTCCTATTCTACATCCAGCTGATCATTAATACCAGACGTTTTGTAGGAACTGAACAAATTCTTCAGATTTCATCTCTTGTGGGTTTGTTTTCACAGCAGAAACAAATCACATTTTAAGTTTACCAGTTGAAAAAGGAGATGAGGCCTATGGTTCTTTGCTGACCTGCTTCCCTAAACTTTCCTTAATCCCAGAACAAGGTGAAATGATATACCTGTTCTTCAATCCTTCTTTAATATTCAACTAAGCACAACATCTGCATTCTTAGGGGTGAACATGAAGTTCCAAGAAGACCAGTGCAGTCTAAAATTCAAGTAATGTCATGTTCATGATGAAAACAGTGGCTGATCAACAATGTGAAAGATCTAGTGAACTTCAAACTCAGACTAAATATAGATATTTTGTATTCATAATTATGGTAGAAGACAAATGGCTCAGAATTCACAATAACTCTTTATAGAATGCTATAAATTTTCAGGATGAAGAAAAGGCCAACATTTCAGTAGTAGATCCTCCTATTTGAGTGTAGTCAGTCTCAGATTTAATTTGTGCATGCATCAGATTTCAGCTTAAATTCCAGGTACGGCAGGAAATGACCAGTCCAATGCCTTGAATTCTGCTGCCTTTTAGGGTGGAAAATATTGAGCTAGGCAGACCAAAATTCTGCCTGGAATTCTGAGCCAATCTAAAGCAGCTTTCTATTTCCCTATTTCATGAAACCTGGCACGTCACGTGAAGTTGTTAAAATTTAAGGAGAAGCTGATTTTGCCCAAAAATAATTAATTAATTAAATAAATAAATAAAACAAGTGGCTCATTCTTAAAATCTTGTACTGTAATTTCAGTTATGAATTATTGCTGCATGCAACAATGCTTGCAGAGAATTAAGAAGTATGCGTGCTACAGAGCTATACACTAAGTGTGCAAATTATAATTACATCCTACATTAGTGTTATCCTCCTTCTCCCACCTAATAAAAGCATAGTTTGAGTGAGCTCTTAGAGGAACAATATTCTTAACTTCAGATGTGGAGAGTGTTTAATATGTTGTAAGTCTGTTTAGTTATACAAAATTATAGAATGTTCCAGTTAAAGAATTTTCGGGGTGATGGAAGTCTGTATTCTTGTGGAAGTTTGAAAAAGCAGTAGAAAGGCTGCTTTTTGGACCCTGATATGATCTCTCCATCCATGAGCAGCATGGTGGCCTAGTGGTGAAGATGCTCGCCTCCCACTCAGGAGGTTGAGAGTTTAATCCTAGACAGCAACAGATGTTTCTCTATCAGGGCACAAAGAAAAAAAATATCTGTTGCAAACTCTGCCTGGCATCAGGAAGGGCATCCAGCCAAGTAAATGTTCAGTTCCATCCAGTCTCCCAGACGCTACCCTGAATTAAGGGATTACAGGGTCATAAAAAGGGAGTTATGTGATCTCTCCATCCCAACCCCCATCCTTAGGTGAATGAAAAAAAGTTAAACACGCATAGCATTCAAGTGAAGCCTATGAATGAAGTGCTGTAGCAGACTTCTGCTTTACTCTGGCTCATCTTGCCTTAGCAGGTGCCAAAAAGAGCCATAGAACTCATATTTGAGTAAGCTGGAGAGAAAAAAAATCCTATCCAAGTCAAGTGTACCTCATTCTTTATTTATTATTTCTCTATGCTGGTCCACCTCTTTAGTCAACACATAATGGCCAAGTCTAACAAGGACAGTCTGCATTCTAACACATTTACAGTGGTCTGGCTGCTGATTCAACACTCCTATCAAGAGGAGACAAAACCTTTGGCTAGGGCCTAGTACCCAGTTGAAAGCAGTCAGAGTTAACTGGGCAGTGGGCGTTAGGCTCATAGTCTTCCAGAATAATAACGGACAAGATACACCTTCTTATGATGCTGCATATAGTGAGCTAAATTTATAAATGAATTCTAAATTGTTTGTGGTAAAAACAGTCTTTAGGCAGAGGTGGCCAACATTCATAAGTCTGAGAAACTACCATCAGATTTACGAGTGTGGTCAGGCTACTATTAAGTCCCATTTATTTCAATGGTAAAGAGATTCTTAATAGTCTTGTGGAAATTAATGACCTTACACACGATAGTTTTGGCTTAATAAAGGACTGAGTGGTCCAAATCTAAGAAACATTCTTTGTAATTTTTTTTCCTGTTGATGCCTCTCTCATGTCTCTTTCCATCTCCTTCTTTTTCTCTCCTGCAACTTCTCCTACCCAGGAAGGGTGCTGACTACATTAAAATAAATGTCTAGATCAGAGGTCGGCAACCTGCGGCTCCGGAGCCGCATGCGGCTCTTTGAGCCTTCCCCTCTGGCTCCCAGCCTCCTCTGCCTTTGCAGAGAGAGAGATAGAGACAGAGAGAGGCAATTGCGCTTCCCTGCTTCTCTCTCTCTCTCTCTCTCTCTCTCTCTCTCTGTGTGTGTGTGTTTTTGTGTGTGTGTATGTGTAAAAGAGAGTGTACTCACAGTGTTCTCCGAGGAGCTGAAAAGCTTTCTGGGCGGAGCTCCTCCCTTTGCTGCGTCTCTGCAGGAAGCAGGAAGCAGGAAGGGCAGGAGAGAGCTAGCTAGCCCAGCTAGGCTGACTCAGGAATTCTGGGAGTTGAAGTCCATGAGTCATGAAAGAGACGAGATGGCTTACCCCTGATCTTGTTGGACAATAGCTTGAAGCTTGCCAGGTGAGCAGCAGATAGGAGGGAGGGGAGAAAGAGAGAGAGAGAAAGAGAGAGGGAGGGAGGGAGGGAGAGAGAGGGAGAGAGAGAGGGGGGGGAAGAGGAGTGGCAGACCAAGGGCAGATAGAGAGGGAGGGAGGGAGAGAGACAGAGAGAGACCCCTTTTGACATCTAAAATGAAGATAACACTGCATATATCCTTTTTTTAACCTGTGTGTGTATGTAATTTTATTCTCTTAAAGCATTGTCTTGGTGATCATTGTTTTAATAGTGTGGATATTCCCAAGAGTCATATTTTTACTTTTTTTTAGTGTGTGTGTGTGTGTGTGTGTGTACACACATACATACATACACACGCGCGCGCGCACACACACACACACACACACACTATAATAAAGGTAAAAAAGGATATATGCAGTGTTATCTTCATTTTAGATATCAAAAGGGTTTTGCGGCTCCCGGTGTTTTGTTTTTGGTGGGAAACGGGTCCAAGTGGCTCTTTGAGTGTTTTGGGTTGCCTACCCCTGGTCTAGCTAATAACTCAATAAAAAAATCCATTTTTTTTCTTTTACATTTGAAATCTGAATTTTGGTTTCAAATATTCAACGGTTACTGTATCTTCTAGTGCAGGGGTTCTCAACCTTGGTAACTTTAAGACTTGTGGACTTCAACTCCCAGAATTCCTCAGCCAGCAAAGCTGTATTATTCTAGAGTATTATTCATATCATCCGTTGTGTGAGCATTATTGGAAACAGAACTGGAAGAGCTACTTAAGACACTGAGTCAAGAATTCCTGCTCCATAAGAATCCATATTTAAGCATTTTTGACCTACCCAGTAGTTTGAATAGTTGTTCCTGGTCTGTTTTCATATTTTCAAAGAGAACTTCACTGGCAAAATAAAATAAAATAAAAATCAAGAATTTGCATTTTTTTTAAAATAAAAGAAATGCAGGAGAATACCAAATGTCTCCAGTTTGTTTTCTTGACTAGTACAGATTTGTCACAATCGCCCTAAGCAATTCCAGAAAAAGATGAACCAGAAGTAGTGACTTAATTCCTGAAGAGTAAATGTTGGAAATTTCTGTGATGGGCTTGAGAAGTAGGCAATATTTTCAACCCTGAAAACCACATCTGATGTTGGATTATAAGAGGGGCTATATCAGGGCTTTTCAATTGGTGGTATGCGTACCACTGGTGGTACTTCGGCACCTGGCAGGTGGCACGCAACCTAGACAAGTGTAGCGGGGGGGGGGGAATGAGCTGAAGCTATGGCAGTGCCAGTGAGCTGAAGTGATGGCACAAGGCTGGGTGAGAATCAGCTGGAGCTGCATTGTTGCTGGAGCTTTGCTGAGGGCCGAGGATTGACATCTGTGGCTCCTGCTGATCGGGGCTTCTGGTGGTCTCTGCTATCGCTGGGAACAGCAGACAGGCCTCGGAGTAAGAGAGTCAGCTGGAGCTGCAGGGCTGCCGGGGCAGAGGCCCCAGGATTGGCACATGCAGCTGCAACTGATCAAAGTTGTGTACAATGGCCAGCCGGGGAGTGGGGTGACTGCATGGGGGAGTGAGATTGGGGTAGCGACCGATGCTGGAGCTCTCCCTGAGCCCCAGAGAGTGGCACACCCAGAAGAGAAAAGGAGGAGGAGGGGGGGGAGAGAGGAGAGGATATTAAACGAGGAGGTTTTGGTGGGAGAAACCGCAGAGAAAAAAAAGGCAATGGGAAAAGAGAGATGGAGAAGAAGAGAGGCTTCTGTGTGACAAGCAGAGCAATCAACAAAAGAACAGAGGCTGTGGAAGGAGAGCCCAGCAGGCAGTGAAAGAGAGGGAGAGGAGCGGGAGAGAGGAAGAAGGGCTGACTAGCCACCTGATCACCAAGGTAGTGATGCATATTAATAAATATGGATAAATTCATCAAACGTTCATCAGTGCAAAGGGAAAGTAATTCAGCAATGGGACCACCACTGAAGAAATTAAAACCCATACTTTTTTCCTTTTTTTGTGTGATCAAGTTTTTGACACCTAGCTAAGCACTGCTGGTACCTGAATATTGTCATGTCCTAAAAGTGGTACAATGTGTGAAAAGGTTGAAAAGAACTGGTCTTGATCTCATTCATTACAGTATTTATATTTGCAAAGATGTTATAAATGAACTATTTTAAAGGAACTTAACTAACATTATTTAATGCTATAGAAGTGCCCTCTTTCTTGTTCCCACTTCCCTGTTTACTCTTTTGTACCGTCTATTTGGTTTTCCACATTCCAAAAGCTCCCTGTCAGGTATGCTTGATGGGACTTTTGAAAGGTTGGCTTGGGGTGGGGGTAGGCAGTAGAATAATGTTGGATAGTATATGATTTTGGACATAGAGATTCACAATGCAAACATATCTGAATTAAGCTCCCAAACAATGAATACAGGAATTGGAAGATTTTTTTAAAAAAATTGCATACTTCTTCTTAGAAATAGGTAATGCGCATTGGAAATGACAAGTGTCTACATTCAGAGAGACTGTAAGTTCACATGTGTGGACTTGGATTCTCTCCTTGCAGATGTGGAAGCTGCCACTCATCCTGAATTAGGCAGTCTAACTCAACATCATTGACACTGACTCTTACCAGTTCTTCTTTGAAATGCCAGGGATTGAATCTGAGATCTTTGGCATCCAAAGCAGATTGTCTAGTGCTGAGAGGTGGCTTCATTATTGCTGCTAACATCTATTCTCTCTTGTACCTTGAGATTTTTAATTGCTATAAATAATGAATATTTTTATATGTTTACCTGCTTTATAAGTGCCTAGAGTCACTTTTTGTGAGATGAATAGTTATATAAATTAGATATATATGACCTTCCTTCCCTCATTGGAAACTGTGAGCTATTTAAGCCATTTAATGTTGTAGGGTTACTTGGAAAATTTCACAAAATCCAACAGCTTAATTTCACAGATGATCCAAATACCAGAGATAGATAAGAGGTAGGTGCATAAATAGGTAGTAAGTAGAGAGATACTCAGCCAAAAATCAAAGGGAGCCTGATACCACTTTTTCCAACCATCACATTTTATTGCTACAAGACCTCTTCTGATTTTTTAGCTGCAATAGATGAACATGGGTTTATAAAGTCTATATAGCTGTTAGAAGCACTTCCTGTCATATTAAAGGTACATCACTCGTACGTATCTAATAAATACCATTTTTGCTTTCTTCAAAGGAAGAGTTGTACTAGGTTTAAAAGCTGATAGTAGAAATGATCAGTTCTGCACACATAGTTAATACATGATCTTGGTTTGCTTATATCTCTCTATAAATCTTCTTTAATCCTCACATAAATGAAGGGGGAAAACATCAGCAAACAGATTGATGCAACTCTAAATGATTGATGGGTAATCCTGAGCTATAAAGGAAGGAAATAGATGAGGATAAGGATGACAGTGTGGGTGGAAGATTATAACAAGCACCTGCCCATACTAGGGTTTAAATCAATGCAGCGCTCATCTCAACTACCCCGGTTATAATACAACTTGATAAATTAAATAACACTTGGTTGTTTTAGCAAGCAACCTTCAGCAACAGAGAGCACTTATTGGACCCTGTCCTGCACCTGCACTGAGTAGCTTCCTTCCAAATCTCAGTCAAGCCTTTCTTTCAGAAGTGTCATATTAAGTCAGGTCAAAAGGAAGAAAGACATTAGAGCCCTTTGTCATTAATATTAGATTGGTACTACTGCCATCTGCAACAACAATGCTCCCCTTCCATGCAAATAAAATTCAACAAATGCCAGAATTGCTCATGTTTATATATCTGATATAATACTGGAAATGATTGGCATGACGTAAATTTCCTGGAATTAACCTTTTTGATAAAATGTCTAAAGCCATCAGAGTTAGCTGCGGGGCTAATCTTCTTGATCTCATGCAGTGCTTTGCTAAATCTGTGCTTTAACGAACGTATTTTTAAATACTAAACAAGAGCCTAATTCGCTTGGTTGCTGAGTTCAGGTAGCCAAGTCAATGACATACATGCAGCTGTAGATATCCGGATAAAGATTATTTTCACCTTTATTAATAGAAGGCCAAAATCAAGGAAACACGTCTGACATTTTTTTGTAATTTAGCGATGAGCAGGTTGACCCTCATATGGCTACCATGCTCCCTTTTTTTGCAGCAGGACCCACAAACACTGTACAAACAAATTTCAATTTAATCAAGTCTATTTCATGTAGAAGATGAAAGGGGTCAACCTTTGCAGTGAGCATATCAACCAGTGTCCTTGAGTCCTTGAAAGTAATTCTTTCAATACTGTTTGCGACTCAGTCTGCAATGTTCACAAGAGCACCTGGAGCATGTTCTGGAGAGAAACATCACCTCTTGAGCCAGGCTGCGCATTTGATATAGAAAGTCAGATGGAAGCATGTTGCTGATTTTAACTCTTTGTGCAGTTCTCCCCTCTGCGCTATGCTTTGTATAAACATAAGTTGCTGAAATTGGTTACCATTGGTTTAATGTTATAACTTATATCTGTTTCTCTGCCTGCTTACCTTTCATGCCCCAACTGTTTTAAGCTGCTGTATTAATAACAGTTTCACAAACATATGCATCATACTGGATACAAGCATGGTCCTCCGGCAACACATTAAATCATTATTTTTATGAACAGCTAGAGAATTGATAGAGCAAAGATATTCTCAAAACAATTACCATTTTTGCTTCTCTTTTCTCATACAAATATTTCATACCACCAACACTGTTTTAGTGAGTCTCTCTCTTGATGGGGAGCCAAGGCCAAATGGTTTCTCACTGCATGACTGGTTTCTTAGAACAGCTAATATTCTATTATAGCCATTGGTGGGATTCATCCGGTTCGCACCAGTTTGGCAGAACCGGTAGCTAATTTTTTATTGCCCAGTCCCAGAATGGACTTCCAGAAGTGGCATCCACACAGAGAACCGGTTGTTCACATATTTGAATCCCATCACTGATTATAACCCAAAATCTTCTAGGGATATAAAGTGGGACCATATGTGCTAAGGTGCTGCTGAGATCATGTCCTGCCTGTTAACCTTCCATAGGCATCTGGAAACAGAATGCTTGACTTTGGACTGATCAGGCAAGGCCCTTCTTCCAAGTAGCTGTACAATTTGTATTTATTTATATTTCGTATTTCTGAAATGTTCATCTCCTTCAAAGAGGGACTCTCTCTCTCTCTCCCTCCCTCCCTCCCTCTCTCTCTCTCCCTCCCTCCCTCCCTCCCTCTCCCTCCCTCCCTCCCTCCCTCCCTCCCTCTCCCTCTCTCTCTCTCTCTCTCTCTCTCACACACACACACACACACATGTAATTTGCCTTCTTTCCCAAAGAGGTAATTCTGTGGAACCACAACCATGTATAATTGTTTAACCACATTTTTTTAAAAAAATCTTTCTTATATGTTCTTCATATTAGTACCCATAATTTCATGATAAAATTATGGTCAAGAGGAGATAATCTGTAATTTAGCCAACTTCACATTTAAAAATATTTTTGGGGAAATTTTTGCTAGCCTTTTAATCAACACATATGCTGGATTGCAAATCCCATCATGCTCATCCAGCCATGCTACAGAGCACAAGACTGGAGAAAACCTATTAGCATATTTTACATCAAGACTTTTCCTGATTTCCATCTTCATCAAACATTCATGATGAAAAATTGCTTTCTACAGGGTATCCATTAGCTACCAACACGGAGACTAATAAACAAAGCATGAGTGCTTTAGATAGCAGATTGAAATGAGTCACAAAATATACATAACATGCCTTTCCTGTTTGGTGCGTCACAGAGAGAATGCTTTTTCCTTAACAACAAGCTTATGAAGATTGGAAGTACAACCTATTTTTTAAAAAAGCTTGGTTAACAGAAGCTCAGTTAGCAATGCTAACTGCTTTGTTTGCTTTCCAATGAATTATATCAAGAAAAAGTAATATGCAAAATGACCTTTATAGCCCAAGATATTTTTAATCTACATTTAATATATATATATCTGTGCATGCAACAAGGCTCTGTAAATATGTGTATTATGTAGTTATCTGATCTGTGAGCTCTGAGTACAAATTCAGCATCACATCGGAGGAAACTGTTTTGTAATGGACTCATTAACCTACAGTAAATGTCATGATCCTAGATAGAGAGTTGAGAAGGAAAGAATATCAAGGCTGTCAGAATCAACTGATATTGAGATTAGCCTGAAAAGTAGGGGTATTCCTTTCATTAGGGGGAAAAGATGTATTTTCCTTGGGAGGAGGAGGTAGAACAGGGGTGTCAAACTCAATTTCATTGAGGGCCGCATCAGCATTGTGGTTGCCCTTCGGGGAGCAGGTGGGTGTGGCCAGGGTGGGTGCAGCCTACTGGGTGGGTGTGGATGGAGTGGGTGTGGCCTATTGGGTGGGCATGGCCAGCTCTACATCGTTCGCGTCAAGGGTGCCTGTGGGGGCCTGGGCAGGAGTGGGACAGATCTGAGGGGTGGGACCAGGGCAAGTGCCAAGCCATAGTCCATTGGAGGAGCCTCACCGTTCCACTCAGACCATGTGGGGGACTGGATGGTGGTGCGGGCTGTTTCCACATGGTCTTGTGGAGCTAAGGCTGAATGCGTTTCAGCACAGATGGCCATCACAAAATTGTACATTGGCTCCTGGCCAGCCTGGGCCAGGGCCAAGCAGCGGGGGCTGTTCCCTCAATGTTTTCAGGATGGCTTCGCGGGCCACATGAAACCACTTCGTGGGCCACATCCGGCCCCTGGGCCTTGTGTTTGACATGTCTGAGGTAGAAGATACAGAAGAATCTGCCAATGGGCATTTCAGATCCTGCTCTCACCTCTTGAGCTTTCTTGCAATCCCACAACCAGGTTCAAAGTGAGGGTCAAAAGTCTTCTCACCTTCAACAATAGGTTGAAATGTTATTGCAGGGATGCCAGGAGCAAACAAAAAATTGTCTTAGTTTGCTCAGACTGAAAAGCAACTCAAAATTGGGTTCGTGGCGGTACAGTCGAGCGAAGGGAGTCGTCCCTTTGCCGATCGAGTTTCCCCTGCCGGTAGACCCCTTAGAGGATCGAAAAGACACTCTGGAGGAGCATCTACCATAGAGGAGGCTTCTCGGATAGTCTCAGAGGAGCGGTGGTGTCCTCTGTGCACCGAGTATCTCCTTTGGGCCGACAGGGTAAAGATCGGCCAGTAAAATGGCCAATCATTTACCTGTGCCAACCATAAGCCATAAGATTATCTAAGCAAGCAGACCCACTGTGGAAGATTCGGTGAGATTTTTTTTAACTTCTATTTTTTTTTTCCTGTGAAAAGTTTTTTTTTCTGGAAGTATTCCCCTTTTTTGTTGAAGCAACGTTTTAAATGGGGGGAGGAGAAGCTTAAGAAAAGGACGAAATCTATTTTTGTTTTATTGGCTGATTTTATTTTTGATTACTTTGGAGCCCCAAAAAATGTTCTTTTAGAGAGACATAAGAGGCTATACATTTGGAGAGTATTATTTTTTCTTATTTTTTATGTTTTCCAAAAAGACTGATTATTTGATTAACTTTGAGTATTTGTTGGGGGACATCTTCTGCTGAAACTACGTATTGTGCCTGATTTTTTTTCTTTTCTCTTGGAATTTGCATAAAGGAAATAGACTAAGAACTGGGGAGGAGATGGATATTGAATGATTGTGTTTAAATATAATCTCCCCCCAAAAGATATTGTCTTCAAATATGATAAAAATGGAGGAAACCCGTTCAGATCCTACTTATAAATATATTTTGAATAAAATATTGGAAAACACAGAGATGATAATTGCTTGTAAAAAGGAGATTTCTTCACATCAACAAAATCAAACACAAACTTTAAGTGAAACTGTAGTTTGCATTCAAAAGACTTGCTTTCAGCTGACTGAGACAGAAGAAGCAAATGTACAGTTGGATTTTCAATTGACATCGGGAATAAGCCTTAATATAAATGGTCAGACGACCTATAATATGGATATGGAGGAGCTTATTTCAGAAGGTCAAGCTGATTTGCAGATACCATTTGACTTTCTGAGAGAGAAAAAACCATTGGAAGACGAGCAAAACTTGACTAAAGAGGACTATATTAAAAAAAATGATTTCATCTAGTTTATGCAACCTTGGAAAAGATGGGAAATGACATTTTGGCACGAGCTTTTCAGAATGACTATAATTCTTATACCAGCTTAAGAAAATGGATGATGGGAGTCCTCCTGTTGTTATGCCCAGTGTGGCAGGAGACAATAGGAGAGCTATTTGTGGAACTAGAGACTCGACTACGGAAACATATTTGGAATAGAAGGAAACTCAGAATAAGATATAAATATTAAATTTGAGATGATAATTAGGGATGGTAAAGGTTTTATAGCGATTTGGACTGTCTTGGATTTGGTTTGTGTTAAATGGGGGGCTATTATGAAATGATTTAGAATTTAATATTGAAGTATAACAAGAATATGTGTTTTTTCTTTTTTTTATCTCTTCTTTTTTTCTTTTTGTGTGTATGTTTGTTCTTCTTTTCCTTTTTGTGGTTTCTGTTTTGGAATGAGATGGAAATAATAATTGAAGAATTATTGAAAAAGAATAGAACTATAGTTGAGAAAGGTAGGAATTTAGTTTTGGAGCTAATATGTTCAAATAAGAGAAATTTGGGGGCCCTGAAATAGTTAAATAATTATGTTAATTTAAATTTAAATATTTGAAAAAATCAATAAAGTTTAAAACAGGATTTTTGGGATAGATAAGGAGCTTTTGTAAAAGATTATTGATTAATGAAATTTATATTTGGCAATATACTCAATGAAAATTTGTGTTAGAAATGTACTAATGAGATTCCAATAATTTAAATAGATATAGAGCGTTTGTTTTGATTTAAGTATTTAATTTATATATAGCGATATACTAATGAATGAATTGGTTATAGGATTGTACTAATTTGATTATTATATTGATATTGAGTGGTTGAAAGTTTTTATTGATTAAGGAAATCTATATTTAGATATATTAATGAATGAATTTATTTGAATTTAATTGTTTATAATATTCTAGATAGATAGAGAGGGAAGTTTTAGGAAATATTGTGTGAATTGTATACATATAATGTTATTGTTTTCTTCTTGTACTTGATCACCATATCTCCACGCTGGTTCTTAAGCTTCTGTTGGTGTAAAATGGAAAACTAATAAAATTGTTTATATATAAAAAAGCAACTCAAAATTAATACTAGAAGGAATGCTTCAAGCATCATTGCAACGTTATTTGGAATCTTGGAGAGGTCATTTAAATTTAAAATCATATCACGCCTCCTTTCTAAATAGATGCCAAATCACATGCTGTCAGCCTTATGTGGTAGTCAAGACAGGAAACATGCCCAGATGAACTAATTCTACTCCATTCTAAGGTTACATTAACAGAATCTTGCAAATCTTGCAAAGAACATCCATCCCCTGTTGCTTTTAACAGCCCAAGAAACTAGACAACTCTAACAAAATGAAATTCAGTGGTGAAAAAAGTAAGGTTCTACATTTAGGCAAGAAAAACCAAATGTACAGGTATAGTATAGGGGGTATCTTGGTCAATAGTAGTAACTGTGAGAGGGATCTCGGAGTCCTAGTGGACAATCACTTAAATATGAGCCAGCAGTGTGCTGCAGCTGCCAAAAAAGCCAACACAGTGCTGGACTGCATTAACAGAGGGTTAGACTCAAGATCACGTGAAGTATTAATACCACTTTACAAAGCCTTGGTAAGGTCACACTTGGAATACTGCATCCAGTTTTGGTCACCATGATGTAAAAAGGATGCTGAGACTCTAGAAAGAGTACAGAGAAGAGCAACGAAGATGACTAGGGGACTGAAGGCTAAAACACATAAGAAACGGTTGCTGGAATTGGGTATGTCTAGTTTAATGAATAGAAGGGTGAGGGGGGACATGATAGCAGTGTTCCAATATTTCAGGAACTGCCACAAAGAAGAGGGTGTCAAGCTATTCCCCAAAGTGCCTGAAGGCAGGACAAGAAACAATGGATGGAAACTAATCAAGGAGAGAAGCAACCTAGAACTAAGGAGAAACTTTCTGACAGTTAGAACAATTAACCAATGGAACAACCTGCCTCCAGAAGTGGTGAATGCTCCAACACTGGAAGTTTTTAAGAAGAGACTGGACAGCCATTTGTCCGAAATGGTGTAGGGTTTCCTGCCTGAGCAGGGGGTTGGACTCGATGACCTCCAAGGTCCCTTCCAACTTTATTATTATTATTCTTGTTGTTGTTGTTGTTATTGTTATTATTATTATTGACAAAGTCTCTTCTGAGATATTGGCCTCATCCACATTCCATCTGAAGGCCAAATTGCCTCTTACCCAACCATTCCTTTGCCTGTAGTTCAGCCCCTTGTCTCCCAAACTCATTCCCACATACCCTTTACACAGGGCTTTTTTTGGCATAGAACGTACCGGAACAGGGTTCCGTCACTCTTTTTTGACAGATTTTCCAGAGTTGCATTCTTTTCCTATTGTTTTCCTTCCTATCGTCATTTGGTTTTGAAAATGCCCTGCTGGTGGTACAGTGTGAGCGGGGTCCCCTCCTCCCCTCTAGGAGGAACCATGAGGTGCCGGAGCACCACAGCCAGAGCGTGACTTGATTGGCTGGGTTGGATCATGTGGAAGCTGATGGTGGCGGTGGAAGACACATAAACATGGAGGATATCCTTCACGAGAGGGTGAATGAGCTTTTGCCTTCCTTTACAGAAGGTGAGGTGTGAGGTTAAAAAGAGGTGAAGTGAGAGGAAAGAAAGGCAGCTGGCATGGAAGCTTGACCGACAGTGAAACTTTGTTGTTTCGGTTCCTTGGGTAGTTCAAAGGCTGGGATGTCTACGAAAATCTCTTTTTAGTCTTTTATACTTTATATTCGAACTACAGAGGGGAAGAATAAGAATAAAGCCAATGTCTTGTGATTTGGCAGTATTATTATTAATAATAATATATATTAATTATGTATTGGTCAGATGTAAAGGTAGACGTACGTTAGTATGAGGTTTAATCAGATCTATTTATTAAATTGGGTTTAACTTAAAGGTAAATTAAAAGTAATCTGTTCACTGACAAAGTTTCAACTTTAATTTGTTTGAAGTCAATATCCATATTAAACTCCAAATGTTTAACTTACCTTGAACAAATCCTAGTCTTTTAGATACACTAAAAATTGAAGGGTTTTTTTTTTTCCAACTACAAAAGTAAACCTTCTGGGTAGGCAAGGCGGGTTGTATGACGTGTATGAGTTCTGGCAACTTTTTTTTCTTTTTTCTTTTTACAAAAAAAAAGCACTGCCTTTACACATGCCACTTCTCATTTGGGAAAGGTCATTTAGGACTCTGAGTATAGGAATTCAAATTAAAACTTGTTAGATGGCTGTGTAGCTTTTGCTTGGATACATCTAATAAAGCAGTGGTTCTCAACGTTTGTGTGACGGTGACCCCCGTCACACAAACGTTCTGTGCATGCGTGGCGCCGCCCCCTGAGGGGAGAAAATGGCGGATCGCCTTCTTTGGCGACCCCCGAAAAATGGTCGATTGACCCCAAATGGGGTCGCGACCCATAGGTTGAGAACCGCTGTAATAAAGGGAAGGCCTGAGTAATAGGTTGCACAAATTAGTCATAGAATTATTCTTTTAAAATCAGTTGGGCATTACCTTCTTTATAATTTAAATCTTTATGCACGGAGAGGAAAAACAGCTCTTGCCATTTTTCTATGTGTCATCCTATTATTCCATATTCTGCAGTCTGAATTAATAGACAACAGTTCTTGATCTTCCCCATGAAGTCCTTACTGTATATCTTTCCTGCTCAAGGCTTCCAGCTTCTACAATACCTTATCGGGCCTTGTTTCACTTTATCTTCTGATTCTTCCTGTTTCCCATTAGCAGCTGTGGTGAGCTATGCACCTGAACCTACAAAATTGGGTTTGGTTTGTATGTGTGTGTGTGTGTGTGTGTGTGTGAATGTGAGTGTGAATGAGTGAGAGAGAGAGAGAGAGAGAGAGAGAGAGAGAGAGAGAGAGAGAGAGAGAGAGAGAGAGAGTGTGTGAGAGAGAGAGAGAGAGAGAGAGAGAGAGAATTTGATTAGTCAACTTTTTTGGCAATATTTTCAGAAGCAGTTTGCTTTTAACTTCTTCCCAAATCTGAACAAGAGGCTCAAGTCATCCAGCAGGGTCCTCTGCCTAAGGCAGGATTATAACTCAATCTCTGGGTTTTCCAATCCAGTGCCTTTACCTGCCCTAAAGTAATTGCCATGCAATAAACAAGGATGCTCAAGTGCCACCTGGTGAACATTTCATATATTTAAACCCTGAAATACATAATTGAGTTCTTGAGTCACTTCAATTTCAATCAGATGCAAGCACAAGCATCCTTCATCCTTCCTATTAGTACCTCTAGCATCACCAGAGTTCAGTTCTGATAATATTTATTTAGAGCTGCAGCTTTAGTAAGCCATCAACCTGCTTACCTATATCTTTAAGATGCAGAAACATGCTTCCGGTCACTGGAAGCATTGATTTATAACAGGTAGATGCCGCTCAGAGTAATGTTTGTTCTTTTGTCTTTGCTTCATGTTAATTGTAGCAGAAACTGGAGCAAAGAGCATTTGCCTAGTTTTATCATAGCAATAACTAGGTGCAGCCTCTTAATATTCAGCAAGGAACAGATGGAGGAAGCCAAATGTACTGATTAATATCTCATGAAAAGAAGATCCATGTTCCTGCAGGAAGCCAAGCAATGTTTTGATATGCCATTTGTATAACATCAGTTTGGAAGAAGTCAAGAGGTTTAAGAAAATGAATAGAACCTGGATTGTGATTTTAATAGTCATCAAGACAAAAAATAAACTTATTTGTCACCTACTATTGTATGAACTTTATTGACACAAAGCAGATTGCAATGGGTAGAATCCAACTACAGCAGTTTCCACCCACCAATTGAAAATTGGCCATTTAATTGAAGGAAACCTTAAATGAGTTAAAAAAAGAACCTCACACAAATTGAATTTAGCCCTTAATTCTAAAATTTTCAAGTTCTGCCAAACCTGGGTAGAAGAATGTTCCATCATTTGGAATGAGGGATTGTACACCATGCGTAAAGCATCACTTCTTCCACTCACTCTGCCTTAACAATAGCATTGGTAAAGTTTACAGAAATCTGAGTATTCCCTCACTCAAAATCATAGCTTAGAACAACAGAATTGGCCTATCCATGTATGTCTATTATTTCTGCCCCATGGAGATCTGGAAAAAAGCACCTCCATGACCTCTGTTCTCTCTGGACTTGATTAAATGCAGAGTACTCTGCCAAACAGAAATACGCAGTGGAAGAGACTTACCTCCAGACTTGTCAGAAAATTATCTATGGCTTTAGCTGTTTCATCCAGGGAGGAAAATCAGTTGCAGACGTTTCATGCAACTTTAAGTCTTTTGTAACAAGGTTAGAATTAGGAAGAGGACCATTGCAATAAAGAATGGTAGCTTTCACTTATTAATTTCAGCAAAGCAGCGAGCAAAGCCTTCCATCCAATTCTATTTGGTTTTGCTTTTTGCTTTATTTAGTAAAGCACAGAAAGATGGATTAAAAAGGTAAAAAAAAAACTTTGCAATTTCAAATAATTGTTGTGTGTGTCTGTGTATTTACATATATAAAAATTGTATATGGGTATGTGGGCATGTTAGATAGAGTCTCACAGCCATAAATATGAAATGTTTCACATGACAATTTCAATAAAAGATAATCATATTTAATTGATGTCTATTGGCAACTTATTCATAAAATGCAAGTAATATCCACACAGTAATTGGGGCCATTAATTTGTCTTTCCAGGGTTGAAGAACTAAGCTCTTGGCAATAATAAGAGCTTGGAAAAACCATTTCTGATATCCAACTGTCAGTTTCCATGCAGTAGTTGAAAAGAATGTGTTTATTCAAAAATATTAAATTTATTTTAAAATCAAATTAGTGTTTGAAATTACTTCTTCCCCGAAACTAGTAACAATAGAATATTGTGAAATGTATACTTTAATGAAACATTATTCTTGTTGCATCTCCAACAACACAATGATTTATTATTTCCTTTTCCATACAAATCTAATGGGATTCAATATATTTGAAATATTATATTTTGTGGCACAAGCCATACTCTAATATCTAAGGATGATTTTGGTACTGATTGTTTAGGTAGAACAGAAACTTCCAATTCTTTATTCCATTTAGCCTTTAAAGTTTGCATATCAAAAGACTAATTGTGTGCTTTGGTCTCATAGGACTTAGTAACTCCATTTAATAACCCAAATGTCTCTAAGCTTGAAAATATAACTGGTCCAAATGTTGTAATTGTACATTCTACCAGTGGGTGGCAACTGTCAAACAGTATTTTTTAATGTAGAAATAATAAAAACACATTTTTATCATCTACTGTATTAGTTGAACTAATATAAAGATCTCAACATCCATCCAGATATTCCATAAAACCATTTTTAAATTAATTTGGAGATAAGAATTATCCCATATCATCAATAGAAGAAGAATGACCATTTCCCATGGAAATTATATACTACAATTTTCAAATCAATATGATAATGACAGGCGATAATGCCAATCTTTAACTGACAGTTTTTCAAAGCTATCTTTGGAATTGAGGAGCTCCATAGAAATGTACAAAAGCTTTTATCTTTTTGAAAACATTTTCTGGATATGTATACAGGTATTTTTCACAAAAGATAAAGTATCCTGGGAATTGCATTCATTTTAAGGTTGTTCATCCTATATAATATAGCATGTAAGGTTTAATAGCACTTACAGTATCTATCAACATCTGGAAAAAAAAGCTTCCAGTGAGGAATGGCAAGTTGACATCCCACAGTTACTGGAAGAAACAATGGCTGAAAATACAGCTGGATGCTTGACCTTGAGCATCAGAAATCTCTCTGGAGAAAGAAGATACCTTGAGATCATCCATACGTACTCCTGATAGCTGTTTTCCTGTTGGAATAGAAGGCAGAAATGGTTGTTTTTGCAGTCTGGGACTTATGGGACTTGTGGGATTCTACAGATCTCAGAGCTGTTAATGTAGCCTTTTAAGGTTTAACGAAACCTTACTTTTTTCATCAGTTTGGAGTTTACTTTTTTTTTAGCTGCTTGTTAAATATTGAATACTCACAAATTTTAAAAACCTCCAGATCCATATTCACTGATTAGATTTTCCTTCAGTCTTTTAATTAATACAATTTTGAATTTAAAGGTTTTTTTAAAAAAATTTTCAGTATATATAGAAAAATGGTGATTACATTGTTGATTTTAGAGACTTTTAAATGGATTATGTTCAGATGGACTTGAATTAAAGAAGGACATTGAAGCTAATTAAAAGGATCCTTTCCTGTTTAATTCAAAGGATTCATAGTATGAAGGAAGTATTACTTCACCTTCCCTACCATTTACAGCAGTGTTATTCAAACTTGGCAATTTTAAGGTATGAAGACTTCAACTCCCAAAGTTCAGTTCCATAGCCAGCCACCCACTTTAGTCCTTTTCCTCTTCCACTAGTATCAATCCTGTCACTAAACATGTATATCCTTCAATGTAACTGAAGTTTATTAATAAATGTTTTTCAATCATTATATAAGAAAGCATTCTAGTTTGTATGCTTTATCATTATGTATATACAAAACCTTATCTATTATGCTCAAAGAAATAAGTAAAAATTGTGATAAATTGAGCGGCAGGAGATCAGTTTCACTTTTAAAAGATGTTTATCATATAAATTCTCAGGTTTACTATATAAATCCAAGTAAAGTTTTAAAAAATTATTGGGGGGCTATATACTTTAAGATGTTCTTATTATGAATGGCTGTGACAGTTTTTCTTTTTATCTTTGCTTCAGTTTGTTGGTTAAGGTTGTGCCAAGTCTTTCACTATTTTTCCAATACTGTTGTAAACATGTTAACATAAATCTACTTTCCTATGATAAAATATTATCAATCAATTAATATTCATCTTATTCAGGGGTCTTCAAACTTGGCCCTTTTATGACTTGTGGACTTCAACTCCCAGAATTCCTCAGCCAGTGTGCCTGGCTGAGGAATTCTGGGAGTTGAAGTCCACAAGTCATAAAAGGACCAAGTTTGAAAACCTCTGATCTTATTTTTGCTTGCCTATGTAGGCTGATAGTGGCATATCTGTTGCCAAAGATTTTGAAAATTTTCAAGTTAGTTTTATAATTTCTTTTTTAAATTCCTTCTAAGATTATGACTACATTTATAAGCTTCCTATTTCAAAATTGGGAATATATAAGGAATGTATAGTCCTGCTGGGATGCAACAAATGCTAGAGTTCCATCAAATTTAATTTATTCGTGTATGATTTAACTGTGGTTGTTACTAATCATTGTATTTTATGGATGGATGCATTGCTATCTAATATAGAATCTAATATCTCATTAAAATCTGTCACTAGAATAATATGGTGATAAGAAATATCATTTAAATCAGTGGTTCTCAACCTTTTTAATGCCGCGACCCCCAACCGGTCGTAAGTCGAGAACTACTCAACCGGTCGTAAGTTGAGGACTACTCAACTGGTGCAGCACTGTTTGCAGAATGGGACTTTTGGCAGGGCAGAGACAGCCTGGACAATTCCTATTGGCTTTTGAAAGCCAATAGAATTAGACTCTATTCAAGAGAGTCTATTCTATTGGCTTTCAAAAGCCAATAGAATAAAAGGGAGTAGCACAGCTAAGGAAAAGGGGAAAAAATGGCGGACTGCGTTGTTTGGCGACCCCCGTGAAATGGTCGTTCAACCCCAAATGGGGTCCCGATCCACAGGTTGAGAATCACTGATTTAAATGATAAAAGCACTCATGAAACTTAGAGTGGGAGTCTAAATCAAGACAAAACTATAGACATTAATCATACCTGTAAAAACTTAACCAAGTAGAATTACAAACTAATATATTTTATCTGTTATAATAGATTGAACCTATAAAGGGGAGTTAATATGGATTGGAATAGCCATCTGTTTGCCATTTGGTTGAGGTGGTAATCAAATACACCTGCCCAACCCAGTCTCTGAATGAAAATTTTTTATCTTTCTCAGTTAGTTGTGCATCCTATAAAAAAAACAGCATCAGATTTTAAAGACCTGGAATCAATTAAAACTCCACATTGCTTTCTAGATCCTCACTCAACTCCTTTGCTTTAAAACTAACCGAATTTAGTTTAATGTATTCTATTGGCTTACATCTTCCAGGACATTCTAATAAAGAATATCTCAACATAAGGGCAGGAATATCATGTGTTAGATGGATATAGTGCTGGCTGAATGATTGTACCCAAGAAATATATATTAGTGGTTCCATGCCAATCTGGAAATGTTGAATGGCATTCCACAAGACTTCATTCTAGGCCTTAGGCTGTTTCATATATTTATAAATTATTTAGGCAGGGAAGAAAAATATGGTTTTTAGATTGCTGGTAACTGGAGGAGGAATAGTGCAAAATGTAAAAGATAATCTGTTTTTCCTCAAATTAGTTCAAGAGAGCTTACACATGAGAAAGTTCCTGTAATTTAGATTGTTACTTTAATATGTTTGAATGTTTAATATATGTATGTATGTATGTATGTATGTATGTTTGTGTATATATATATATATATTAACACAGGGTAACTCTGGACAGATAAAATCTGTGAGTTAGAGTAATTAGCATATATAAGCAACAGAAGGAAAAGCACAATAGTGAAGAATTAAAGAATTAAAGAATTAAAGTATTAAATAGAGCAATTGATGAAAACCAGCAGGAGGATTCACTGGAATACAATAGAAGGGAATATCTGTAGTTTAGGATTAAATGGGGGCAATCTTGGTCAAAGATAAATATTCCTTCAAAGGTCTTCAATTTTTTTTATTTTAAATTATATTTATTTTATTGTATTTGTTTAACATCTAGGTCACCAAATCCCAGAAACTCCTAGCATTTTTACAGAATTACAGAATAAAACCAAAAGGCATACCATATGAAACTTTTCCACCCTTACTAAAAAAAAAGATATCATATGACAATTTCTGCTCATCAATAACACTTCTGTGAAATAACAGCATCTTCAGGGCCCTCTGGACATTTTTTAGGGATTAGTTGAAGGTCAGTGGCTAGTTGAAAACCAGCAACCAAGAATGTTCTCTACACTAATCTTAATTTTGCAAGAATGATAAAATTCCCAAACTGACTGATGGTAGGAGTCAACATTGACTGATGGTAGGAGTCAACATCGGTCCTCAAGCAAATATAACACAAAACCTGTCTTGCGGCTTATGAGTCATAATGACCTAGGAAATATTTTAGATGCTTAATCATATCTAGGTTATGTATATAGCAGTTTGGAGCTAAATATTATTCAGTGGTTGAAATGTTCAAACAGTCATCAAGGACAGCTTGAAGATATATTGAGCAGAGTTAAATCATGTTCATTTCTCCTGAAAATTAAAGACAAACATTTGTCTTTAGGGCTCAAGTCTTTCAATTGTCATTATTTTTAAATTGTTATGTTTGTAATCATGGCAATTCACTTTATCCATCAACATATATGTAAAGAGAGAATGGGATGCTTTCAATGAACTGGTAAGATTGAATGACAATGACTGTCTTCTATGTCCAAGTAACCTCATATAGTTGGTAGACTGATTGGAGACAGCTTCATCAGAGGCTCTTAATCTAGAAAAACTGCTGAGGATTGTATCATATACAGCAGGGGCCTTCAAACCTGGCCCTTTTATGACTTGTGGACTTCAACTCCCAGAATTCCTCAGCCAGCATGCCTGGCTGAGGAATTCTGGGAGTTGAAGTCCACAAGTCATAAAAGGGCCAGGTTTGAAGACCCCTGATCTTATTATTGCTTCCTTATATAGTGGCATATCTATTGCCAAACATTTTGAAAATTTTCAAGTTAGTTTTATAATTTCTTTTTAAATTTCTTCCAAGATTACGACCACATTTATAAGCTTCCTATTTCAATATATAAGGAATGTAAGTCATGGGCATTGGTTGAAATAATACTAAAGAAAGGAACAAAAAAAAAATCTAGAAAAATGGATACAACAATAGTAAAAAATATAGTCTTGGTGTGATGGAACAAATGCCAGAGTTCCATCAAATTTAATTTATTCATGTATGATTCAACTGTGGTTGTTGCTAATCATTGTATTTTATGGGTGGGTGCATTGCTATCTAATTTAGAATGTAATATCTCATTAAAATTTGTCACTAGAATAATATGGTGATAAGAAATATCATTTAAATGATAAAAGCACTCATGAAACATAGAGTGGGAGTGTAAATCAAGACCAAACTGTAGACATTAAACATACCTGTAGAAACTTAACCAAGTAGAATTACAAACTAATATTTTTTATCTGTTATAATAGATTGAACCTATAAAGGGGAATTAGTATGGATTGGAATAGCCATCTGTTTGCCATTTGATTGAGGTGG
The DNA here is from genome assembly GCF_016545835.1 of Crotalus tigris. Lineage (NCBI taxonomy): Eukaryota > Metazoa > Chordata > Lepidosauria > Squamata > Viperidae > Crotalus > Crotalus tigris. Next base: position 302,974 of record NW_024096525.1, read on the forward strand.
TAATCAAATACACCTGCCCAACCCAGTCTCCAAATGAAGAATTCTTATCTTTCTCAGTTTGATGTGCATCCTATAAAAAAACCAGCATCAGATTTTGAAGACCTGGAATCGATTAAAACTCTACATTGCTTTCTATATCCTCCCTCAACTCTTTCACTTTAAAACCAACTGAATTTAGTTTAATGTATTCTATTGGCTTACATCTTCCAGGATTCTAACAAAGAAGGTCTTAACATAGAGGCAGGAATATCATATGTTAGATGAATATAGTGCTGGCTGAATGCTTGTACTCAAGAAATATACCTCAGTGGTTCCATGTGTCAAGCCCCCAAGGGCTTGGCATACACATGGGGACGAGGGAGCACGATGAGCACACCCCCCAGACGCGAAGACGCAGAGATACCAGCAGCCACAACCCAGGACTACACCAGGAATGGACCCGGGGCTGTGCGTCTTCCTGACTCGCTGCTCGGTGCCGCCATGCCGGTCTGGATGGCTGCAAGCCCGCTTCCGGATTCCGACCCCTCCGACCACCATCCGCTGCCGGAGCGCGCCTACCAGCTGCTACAGGAGTGCGCCGAACTCCAGCTGACGCCGGCATGCTGGGGAAATGCCGGCGCACGAACACAGCAGCCTAGCGAGACAGCGCGTGACGAAGGAGAACGAGGGGGGAAAACCCAAAGGACCCTACAGGCGTGCTCAGGATGGACTGGGGGTGGGGGATACTTACTGGACGGGTGGAATTCCAGCTGGGGGAAGGTGGATGACAGAAACAACACACAGGGGCCGGGCGACTGAGTAGGGGAATGCGGAGGCGGGATAGCGTCGGGGAGAGGAAGGGCATCGGGAAAGGGTGGGGCATTTATTGAATTTAGGCGGATGTCGGTTTGGGGGCGGGGGCGGGGAAACAGGGTGTGGCACACAGTTATAGAGCACCGGAGAACTACCACTCCCAGTGCTGACTTCATTTCATCCTCGGAAATAAAGTAGTTGATGAGTTCGTTGTATACCGGCGTTCCAGTGCATTCTTTACTCTCGCGGATGACGGCGGATACTCCTGACACCATGCCAATCTGGAAATGTTGAAGACTCCATTCTAGGCCTTAGGCTGTTTCATATATTTATAAATTATTTAGACAGGGATGAAAAATATGGTTTTTAGATTGCTGGTAATTGGAGAAGGAATAGTGCAAAATGTAAAGGATAATCTATTTTTCCTCAAATTAGTTCAAGAGAGCTTACACATGAGAAAGTTCTTGTACTTTTTACAGCAATTTGTGTTTTATTGTAGGCTGAAATACACGATTGACTTTAGGATCAATGGATAAAATTCAATTAAGAATTAGAAATGGTATTTTGTGAGCATTTTAGATTTTTACTTTAATATGTTTGAAATCTATAGAACTAATCATCATATCACCATCTGAAAGGAATATTAGATCAGCTAATATAGACATGGGATTTATTGTGTCTCATTGGTTCAGTGGGGTTTCTCCTCAAGCAAAATGATTTTATTTATCAAATTTATTATATATATTAGATAAAATCTGTGGGTTAGAGTAATTAGCATATATAAGAATATATCTAATCAAAGTTAAGTAACACCTTATAGTGGCCTAAATTTAGGAGAAAGGAGATATTTTAAAATTATTCCCCCATGGTTATCTTAACATCTATTAAAAACCTGAGTGTTTTTGTCCCTTATATGAATAAATTATGTCTAATATATATTTCCTAATGTATGTCTTATTTGTCCACTGAAATTCAGAACTTTATATTTATTGAAAATCTTGAATACTGTTTCTATCTCTAGGTACCTCTTCCAGTTTGGCCTCTCTGTTTTCATAGACGTAACTTATAAAATATGGTACCCCAGAAAAAGCTGGCTGAAAACTTTTGGAGACATATATCCAAGGTCCCTAGCAATATTGTTAATGGGATTCCCAGTTATGAATAGTTGCAGTAAAATTAACATCACCTTTTAAAACATGCGATTCCCACTTAAACTTCACAATTCTAGGGAGCTCACAACTTATTAGAGGTAAATGTTGTTCTCAGACTCCATGCAGGCACACCCGCCTACCACAAAGCAACAGAAGGAAAAGCACAATAGTGAAGAATTAAAGTATTAAATACAGCAATTGATGAAAACCAGCAAGAGGATTCACTGAAATATAATAGAAGAGAATATCTGTACCTCAGGATTAAATGGGGGCATTCTTGGTGATCTTGGTGATCTTTGCCTGCAGATGTTTCATTACCTGACTAGGTAACATTTTCAGTACTACAAGGAAGTGGAATTTGCTCTCTATTTATATATGGTGATTTGCTCTGCAATACCCTGAGGTATTGTTTTCTCGTTATAGTTATATATACGCATTAAAACTGAAAATCATTTTAATATGTGTGAAATGTAATTGGATTTTGTTCAAAGGTTTGGCAAATCTCCAGCTGAAGCCTCTTTCATAGCCAAAGATAGGCCTGTATGATGTTCTTTGATTTGCCCCATTAAGGTAAAGTGATGATTTGATTTTCCTCAGTGAGGAATATTATATTACATGGCAGCTGGAACTGAGGCTCACAAAAACCGGAAAAGCTTCTACACATGAAGCTTCTTCTGACTATTGTAGTTGTGAGAGAAAGCAACTGGACCAGGCAAAATAAACAACACAGCAGGCAATGGTATTTTCTCACAAATCAGTTTTAAATGCACGCTTTTTGCCTGAGCTTCGGTAAAAGGTAAATACTCCTTCAAAGGTCTTCAATTTTTTTTATTTTAAATTGTATTTATTTTATTGTATTTGTTAACATCTAGGTCACCAAATCCCAGAAACTCCCAGCAGTTTACAGAATTATTACAGAATTACAGAATAAAACCAAAAGGCATACCATATGAAACTTTTCCACCCTTACTAGAAAAAAAGATATCATATGACAATTTCTACTCATCAATAACAGTTCTGTGAAATGACAGCATCTTCAGAGCCCTCTGGACATTTTTCAGGGGTTAGTTGAAGGTCAGTGGCTAGTTGAAAACCAGCAACCAAGAATGCTCTCTACACTAATCTTAATTTTGCAAGAATGATAAAATTCCCAAACTGACTGATAGGAGTCAACATTGACTGATGGTAGGAGTCAACATCGGTCCTCAAGCAAATATAAAACTTGTCTTGTGGCTTATGAGTCATACAGGTTCTCCTCAACCACGACTGAACCCAAAATTTCTGTTGCTGAGAAATTTGTTAGGCGAGCTTTGTCCCGTTTTATGACTTTTCTTGCCACACTTGTTAAGTAAATCAATGCAGCTGTTAAGTGAGTAGATTGTTAAGACAATCTGGCTTCCCTATTGGCTTTGCTTCTCAGAAGTTTGCAAAATGGGATTACATGATCCTGGGACACTGCAACTGTCATAAATATGAGTCAGTTGCCAAGCATCTGAATTGTGATTATGTGACCGTGGGGATGCTGTAACAATAATAAGTGTGAAAATGGCATTCAGTGCCGTTGTAACTTTGAACGGTCACTAAATGAACTGTTGTGTGTTGAGGACTACCTATATGCAAGTGTGCTGAGTGTGTAACTGATGCAATGAGTGCCTGTTTGTCAGGAAACATACCTTGGCCGTCAGGTATGCTTGAATGGGGAATTGAACAGAAAATCTATGCTGCAGAGTTGTGTTTGTAACTTGAATGGCCCCAGAGTGAGAGGACTTGTTCAAAATTTGGTCTTCAATAACTTTGGTAGTCTATCTGAGTCCATTGAAAAAAAAATCATCTGTGGACATGCTCCGTCATCCAAGTAATGGTTGTCCCAAAGGTGCTTTTTCAGGAGGCAACTGGACTTTCTTATTTTTCTTTGAAGACATTTAGTTTCTCACCCAAGAAGCTTCTTCAGCTCTGACTGGATGGTGGGGAATGGAAGGATTGAAATGGAAGGAACCATTTGCACTTCAGTTTGAGATGCAGACAATACAGACTCATCCCCAACAGCCTGCGCCTGTCTTCAACAGTGAAGAGACAGAGGGCAGAAAACACCCTGCAGCCAAGAAGGCTCCACACACATTTGCACAACTCAGGTGACCCTGAGGACACAGAAAACCTTCAAATGGCCTCAACAGTGCTCTAAAAGAATGCAAATGGCCAGCTGTCTGCAAGGAATATAAATCCTTCCATTCCACACCATCCAATCAGAGCTGAAGGAGATTCTTGGATGAGAAGCAAAACATCTTCAAAGAAAAACAAGGAAGTCCAGTTGCCTCCTGAAAAGGCATATTTGGGACATTGAAAGAATCTTCTGCAAGCAGTTAATGTGGCTAGTATAACTGCAATTGTTTGATGCCGCAGGAGAGGGGTTTTTATGTTGTGTGTGTGTGTTTTTTAATGCTGTTAGCCACCTGGGGTCACCGTTTTTGAGTTGGCCACCCCTGTAAATTTGTTTAATAAATAAATAAATAAATACTTTAATCGCGTGATGACTTTGCATTTGGTATATTTTCAGGTTTCTCCTAACTGCAGAAGCTGAAGTGGATTTATCCATTCCCATGATACATTTTGGAAAGGAGAAGTATATTTGCTCCAATAAAGGAACAGTAATGCTTCCTCATAGTCTCATACTATATGGATTTTGGGGGCATTTGAGAATTAAATCCAGGGGAAATTATGTTGGTAAACTGCTCTGTATCTTGACTGATGGTATTTTATTGCAGAAAGGCAAAGGCAATATCATCTATTGATAGTGTTCAACAACTTTTGATATTTTTGACCAAAATGATGTCCTGCATTGACTTTGTCATCTGAGGATTGGGTAATGTACGACCGAGAATCGGGAAGAGTAGTAGAACTACTCACAAAACAATTTCAGCAAACAGAAATGGCCTCTGGGATTCTATTTTCTTCTTCTTCAGTATTACTGTATTTAGTATGTATATTTAGCTAGAGGGACAATAATTATGAGTTGAGGAGGAAACTCTTATTATTATCCTGATGTCATCCAATGTGCAGACTATCCATGTATATTCTCAACATTTTTAAAATTCAACAATGGGTTATATCAGAGCCAACAAACTATGATTTAACCCTATTAAGATGGAGGCACTTTTCCACATCATAATCGTCCACTCTTTGGAAGATGAAACTGCCTTAAGAGATCCTTTCCAGATTTTAATCCTATGCTCCACTTTGACTACTATGTGTGAGAGAAACAGTATCTAATCTTTAAAAGATCAGCCTTTCAAGCCAACATAAAATGACAACTGAAGGCAGAGGAAGGCAAATGGTCTCTCTCTCTCTGCGCCTTCATAGGCACACACACATCCATGCTGACCAGAGAACAGTACATGGATCAGACTGCTTTAATAAAGCCTCTAAGGAGAATACTGGATACAAGATCATATCCAAATTACAAATCAGATTGTTCATGCAACTACCTTCAAAAGAGATTACTTAGTTCATTCATCCTGGCAGACAAAGCACTTATCTAATCGTTCTTCAATTTTGCCTAGACAAAGTCAGATTTTTGGCCTTCATCCAGTCCATTACCTGGCATTGATTTAGTATACTCCACTTGTATTTGATGAAAATGAAAGGCAGAGTTAGATATCATCTGGGTACTGATGATACCTCATGCCAAATATTTGGATAATCGCTCTCTAGGCTTCTGTTGTAGGTATTAAACAGTTTTCAGAATAAAATACAGCTATGTGGAACTGTACAACTGCCAAGGAATAGAATAATGTTGTCCCAAAACTGCATTTTGCAGAAACTCATCCCAATAGGAACTGCACTTTTATTATGGCTTGTTGAATAGTCAGCCAGATGTTTAGACTGGGTTGGGCAATATTATCCACCTGCCCTTCCCAGGGACCTTGGATAGCCAGATGTTGTTAGATGGTGATAAGGATCTCATTGCAGGATATAAGCTGTTCCAAGTAAAGCTGGTTTTTTTTTTTGCTATTGACTGTTATTGTTTATTTATCTATTTACAGTACTTACATTTACCATAGCTGTCTGCTCATATGAGCTTACCTAAACAAATAGAAAACATTATATCTCCCATAGGCACCCCAAGCAAAAACAATCAAACAAGAACAAATCAAGCCAAGTCAAAGGCCCATCAACATATCAACCCCAGGCCTGGACCAAAGCCAAATCTGAAAGACACCTTTCTAATGAAGTACTTCCTGCCTCTGCCAAAACAAAATTACAATGATATATGATAATGACAAGCACTGAAAAGTCTAACAAAGCCCAGAGCTGTGCCTTAGGGGAATCCTTTGCTAGGGAGAATTCATTGGATGGATTTGAAGAAAATCAAACAGAGGTGAACCAAGCCACAAGAACTCTGCTGCAATCTCAATTTATTTATTTCTTTCAATAATTTATAGATGGCCAGCCTATTTCACAAGAGTGGCTCTGGGCGATGTACAACAAAACAGCTACTACAGCACTTGCATACACTCCACCTGAGGTTAAAATTGGAAAACCGTGATCAGAAAAACCACATCAGCTGCAGAGCTCACCCAACCACCTGTCCCAGATGCTTGGGGAAACAGACTGGTCTTCAAAATTTTGTGAAAGACTATCAGGGTTGGGGGCAGGGGTGGGATTCAGCCGGTTCACACCACTTCGGCAGAACCGGTAGCTAATTTTTTGTTGCCCAGGCCCAGAATGGACTTCCGGAAATGGCATCCACACAGAGAACCAGTTGTTCACATATTTGAATTCCACCACTGGTTGGGGGCCACCCAGATGTGAGAAACAGGTACACAGATGTGTTTGAAAATGGATCATGGAAGACATATATTAGATCATCTTCAGCTGGTTTCACACAAATGTAAAAAATACATTTCTTTAGAAGAATACAACCAAGGTAAGTATACTAACTGACTGCTCCCTCCCTCCCCCCCTTTAAAATAAAGTGTTGAAGTTATTCTGAGGCTATTTTAAAAAATGGAATTGGCACAGCAAGGATGTTGTTACAAAAGAACAATGCTCTGCTTGTTAAAAGGGGGGGGGGAGAGGATAATTACCGAACACACATTAAACAGTAGATTCTGTTCCAATAGCTATCAGTATTCAGTTAAGTACATTTTTAAAAAAATAAATAAAAATCAATTACTGATGCCTATTGAAAAAAATGGGGCAAATGCTACTTTGAAGAGAGGATTACACTACAAGATTCAACTTGTTTTATTAATTACTTTTTGCTAGGTAACAGCAGAAACTCATTGGTAGGCAATCTTTAGTAAACTGAGACCACAGGGCATCAAGAATGTATTACATTTAGATTTTAAACTACTGTGTTTCTGTGCTTTCCATCTCTGGCTTACCTGACCTTTGATTTACAAACTTTATTTTAAAAATAAGTGATTCTTTTTGGAAGTCAGCAATCAAGAACAGTTACCATTATTCAGTGTGTTTTAGGACAGAATGGATAACTGTGCAAGATGCATAAAGCACACATAAAATGACATAGAATGTAATGCTATTACATGCATCTTTCACTTTTGATCTTGCAGTAAATGACACCTGCTGGTGCCTGCTGTTGTTATTTTTAATTAAGAGATTTTTATGAAAACAAACTAGAATATGGTACCCCACACTGAAAGATTAATGAAGCCTATTCACTGCAGATTAATGTAACGTGAAGGTGAAATTCCCATCTGAACTAAAATGAATCTATTTTCAGAGTTGCCCAGATGCATTTTGGCTATGTATAAAAATGCAATCGTATCACTTCAGCATTTTAGTCCTGGTTGTCTAGTTTTATACATGAAAGGAATGTTGGTTCCTTGTAAACCTCCAATTACACTTGGTTATAGCACAGCTCATATGCAGATTTAACCACCTGACTTTCTGTAACTAATTCCAGTGCTAGTCTGCATAAACTTTATAAGTTCTCCCAAGGTTTTCTTCAAAGCCAATAATGTGATTCACAATAGTTTCAGAATCATGCAAAATTCTTGAACAATGATAATATACAGTAAATAAATTACAGTAATTTATGGTAATCAAACTATCAAAGCGGCAGCCCAAATATAAAGTAAATGAAACGGAAGGTTTAAAAATTAACAGGTCAATTGATTTAAAAATCTGGGTGTATAAAAAGATCATTGCCTAGTATCAAATGGGCATCACTTTGGTACCAGGTAAACCAGATGGAGAGGGAACTCTGGAGATGGGACTGATGGGATAGCTGCTCACTGCATTTCAATAAGAGATAGCATCCAGGGCCATGCCTTCATAGATCATAACAGGATATAGGCATAGGCATAATCTGATCCTTAAGCTGCTATAGGGGATGAAACACATTATGGTCCTAGCCTTTTGTGCATCGTAGTGAAACATAATCTCCTTTATGCCCCAAAGGTCTTTTTCAAGAAACAACTGGACTTTCTTTGTTTTTTTCCTTGAAGACATTTGGCTTCTTATCCAAGAAGTTTCTTGGATGAGAAGCAAAATGTCTTCAAGGAAAAAACAAAGAAAGTCCAGTTGCCTCTTGCAAAAGCATCTTTGGACAACCATGACCTGGATGACTGATAATCTCCATAGATATATCTCCTTTAGGCTATTATTGCTACTCCCATTATTTTTTAAGAAGTACAAAATCCCTGTATCTGGCCTGCAAAAGTTTGGATGACAATCAGATAGCTGCAGTGAGACCAAGAAAACTCTTGATTCCTCCTGAGAGATGGGATAGAGGCAACAGTATGTTGACTTGCAAGTATTCTCTAGCTTAGAAATCCTAGCTTCACAGAATAGTGGTTTTGACACTATCATCAGCATCATTATTAGCATCATTAGCTGGTCTAAGTCTACACCTTCTCAATCTTACTAAAAGAGAATTATGTGATAATGAATAAGTAAGGAATGAAAGTAATGGGCACAAAGCCCATTTTTTTTTTACTTAAATATGGAGATAAAAGGATGCAAGTACAGAAGCATGATTAAGTTTTAAATGTGAGACAGACTATAATTTGGTCAATAGTGAATCATGGGGGAAATGGAAAGGGAAGAAAGGGAAACAAATGAAAGAAAAACTGGAATGAAAATAGAAGTAGAAGAAGAAGAGAATGTACAAGTCCTTTGCTAAAATTTGGAAGATAAAGGAATCTCTCAATAATGTCATGAGAAAAGGAAAAAAAATGAGGTTGTGTGGAGTTACCTTAATGGGAAGTATTAAAAAGAAGATTATTGGAATGCTATAATGAAAGAAGCTGTGGATGGAAAAAAAAGATTCATATAAAAGAATGTCTTGTGACAAGATGATGATAGCAGAATAACGGAGTTGGAAGGGATCTTTGAGGTCTTCTAATGCAACCCCTTTCTCAAGCAGGAAACTCTACACCATTTCAGACAAATGGCTTCCCAATCTTTTCTTGAAAACCTCAAATGATGGAACACCCAAAACTTCCAGAGAGGAATCATTCCATTGATTAATTGTTATAACTGTCAGGAAATTTCTCCTTAGTTTTAGGTTGGACATCTCCTTGATTAGTTTCCATCTGCTTCTTCTTCTGCTTCAAGTGCTTTGGTGTCATTCATGGTTCCTTGTGCCTGACACCACAGGTTTTCCAAAGGATATCAAAGGTAAGTAGAAAGAAACAGACCCTCCAGTATCTTCACCATAAGGCTCGGACACTTATTGCTCCTTTCAGGAATCTTATAATAACTAAATAGAAAAATTATGAAGCATATAGTTAATGAGAACCAAGAATGGTTCAGATTATAACAAGCAAAACAAAAACAACAAAAAAATCTAGAGTGATTTTGATGACAATGAAATTATCTTGAAAACTATAAAGTTACAAGGTATGAAAGGGATAATGGATCTGGTTTGCTTATGAAGGGCTGTGTGACTTCTTTAATGTGTATTATTATTAATAATATTTTATTTGTATCACACCTTATTATTTTAAAAAATAACTCAAGGTGGCAAACATATCCAACACACTTTCCTCCTCCTATTTTCCCCACAACAACAAGCCTGTGAGGTGAGTTGGGCTGAGAGAGAGTCTGACTAGATCAAAGTAACCCAGCTGGCTTTCATGGCTAAGACGGGACTTGAACTCAAGGTCTCCTGCTTTCTAGCCTGGTACCTTAACCACTAGACCAGAGGTAGGCAACCTTGGCTCTTTTATAACTTGTGGACTTCAACTCCCAGAATTCCTGAGCCAGCCATGCTGCTTCAGGAATTCTGGGAGTTGAAGTCCACGAGTCATAAAAGAGCCAAGGTTGCCTATCCCTGCACTAGACCAATAAAAGAGCCAAATTTAAACTAAGGAGGAATTTCTTGACTGTGAGAACTATTAAGCAATGGAAGGGCCTGCCTCCTGAAATGGTGGGTGCTTTCTCTCAAGAAAAGACAGTCATTTGTGCAGAATAATATGAAGATTCTTGCACGAGACAGAGAGTTAGATTACAAAACCCTCAAGCTCCTTTCAGCCCCATAATTCTATATGAAGACTATTTGTACTTCACAACTGGAAGAATGTTATCACTGTTTCCTAAGCAAAGGGAAAAATACCTATCTCTCCTCCTGATGAACATCTACATGAAACCATTGGGTGAGGTCATCCACTGGTTTTAGGACCAATATTACCAATATCCAGACAATGCCCAGTTACACATCTTGACTCTGGCCAGACAAGACTTTTTTTTTTTTTTTAAAAAAACCAAGTTTTACTGATTTTTTTATTTTTACAACAAGGTGCTTGAGAAACAACGTGGTGATGGGGTAATCAATCATCCAAAAACAAAATCATACATATATAACTCAGGTTAAATCATTAGAAACTCCCTATTTCCCTCAAATAATATAATATATTCAAATTAATGTATTTTTCAATAAAATTCAATCAATCAGAACAATCATCAATAACATTTCATCTGTATAAATACAAATCCTGTTTTTAAGCTTTACTATTTACAATTAACATATTCCAATTTGGCTTTTCAATAAACATATTATTAACACTTCAGGTGTCCCTCCTTTCCCTTTTTCCTTAGCATAATCATTATCTATAAAATACTCATATTATTTCAACCATAACATACTTTCTACAAGTATTCTATTTTTTAATCTAGTAACTCATTTATTAATACCATTTCTTCTTTTATCAGAAATCCCTCTTATTCTCCTTCCATTACAAAACAGCTATCCCTCCTAGAAATAAGAATATTACTGCAAAAAATACATTTCTACTCTATAATCTATCAATCAATTTCTATCTATGAAAACTCTTTTAACCCACTCAATAAAGTTTAAATCTGATCCAAAATAATTATTATATCCACAACAAGCATATTAATACAGAAAAGCATCTTCTTACTAAGTTCACATATTTGATTAATCTTTATTCAATCAAGATCTCTAAAGCCTTATTTACCCGTCAAGTAAAGTTTTAAATCACATTTTTAAATCTAACTCTGGCTTTCTTTCTGTGCCAGTCCAGTTTCCATAATAGAGTTTCTATATCGTCAAGTCTCAATATTTGAGTGAGGGTACTTATCAATACTTCAATCTGGGCCAAGTTCTCTTTTCCTTCTTCCAATATCATCTGTATAGTGTAGACAGTTTGTTTCCGTGTTATAGTCACAAGTTGATTATCCACAATGTCACTATTCTCAGTAATTCATATCTGAGAGTCAGTTCCTGTTACTTTTAACACTGCAAGTGTCTCAGTTAGAGTCATTCTTTGATCTTCAAAATTCTCCATAAATTGTAAGATTAACATCCATTTGCTCGGTGATTTGTTCCTCTGTCTCTTGAAGTTGTGTATATTGGTGCATATAGGCCTCTCTAGAGACATTTTTAAACATGCAGATGCTATTAATAAAGTAGTGGGCAGTATGTGGTCTGAATAAACATTTGTTAAAGAAACAAAAGCCATGCTCCCATCCACTTTGTTATCTGCAAATAAGAGATGGTGTCAGGACAAAGTTGAATGCAATAGGAATGTGTTACTTAAAAGTGTGTATGATAAGGCAAGAAGAGAGCGGGTCACGAATGAATATATGAATAGACAAGAATAAACAATAAACACAATAATAAATAATGTACCAAATGAATGTGCTTGGAATATAGAAGTGAATGATAGTATGATAGAAGGAAGTAGAGGCAGACACAATGAATGAAGACTGAATCACAAAGCAAAGATCTAAAGGAAGAACGAATGGGTGGAGGGAAAGGAAGAAGATAATAGTGATGAATGGATGAAGTTGATGAGATCCTCCAAACGCAGAGATAGGAATTAAATTAACTAAATGCAATTTATGAAGTGAGGATAATTTGCAAGGATAGAAAGTTATGGAGATATAAGATTTTTTTTTAAAAAATCCAGCCTTTTATAGATATTAACCAATTCAATGGAGCAAAGACATCTAACACTCCTGCGTCCTATTTTCCCCATATCAACAGCCTGTGATGTGCACCATTACACCAAACTCTCAACATATGGTGTTTTTGTAAAGCAAATTTAGCTCTATTTGCTTTTCTTTTTCTCATCTCATTTCATGCTTTAATTTTTACTGTTTCTTATTTCTGCATTTTGTTAACAGAACTTATCTCAAAAGGTAATAGCTTGACAGGTATGAATGTATATACATATACATTTATGTTTATAAAAACAAATTAGGTTTTTTTAGTTGTACTTAAAGTATATAACATAACTTGGATCAAAACAGCAGAATCTTTTCTGCTTGGAGAGATTACTTATCTTTTCAGGAATAAACTCTTTAAAATCTGTCCTGGCACTTTTCCTGTTCCCCCCCCCCCCCATATGTCTCTTCTATGTAATAGATTTAACATTTGCATGCGAAAAATAAAACTTCACCTCTGCTAAATGAGCAAAACAAATTTCCTGTTACTTTAGGCTATTTTTGTACAACAGTCTTGGCAGCGATCATTAAACATAATATTTTTGTTAAAATCTATTAATGAGAAAATTTGTTTACATTCCTTCTAAAGCAACCAGCTCATTAATGAAAAATATAAAAACATGTGAAATGAATTGGATTATTAAGACTTGATTAAGAAAAATCCAGGACATTTGTTTCTGATTATGTTTGGCTAGAAAGATTTTCTGTTTTTTTGCATTGATGACAATCTGACTTCATGTTGCTTCTGACTTTGACTAATAACGCCACATAACAGAAGAATTCTGATAGGTAAGAAAATTAAAGACGTAAGAAAAGCCCTTTTAGATCAGGTTAGTGGTACTGTGTATCTGTTCAGCTGTGGACAACCTGTTTTGTTCTGGAGATTCAGAAACATGGACCAGAAGGCAATCACATTTTGCTCTCTGAGATCCTCCCACAGGGTTGGTTGCCTATGACTCTGAAGATTACAAGCTGCTATCAAGGCTACTCTGTCTGAACTTGTGGCCACATCATATTTCATGGTTGCAAATTCCAGTTAAATGATGTTTCGTAACGAAGCACTCTATGATATTGCGAAGATTTTGAAATGTGATCATTTAAGCAAATGTGAATATGCACATTTCCCTTCAATGTTTTCTTTCCAATCAAATCCCCTTTCACAGTTTAAGGATAGTTTTGTTTTAAAATGACATTCTCTTGAATTATCCCGTACAGCATATATTGTACAGATAAGTGATGTCCCACTGAAAGCAAGGCTGCATAGGACATGCAGAGGAAGAGTGGATTGATAGATACCCACATGTTCATATCCATCCAATCAATATTTAATCTTGATTTGTTTGGTTTTAGAAGGGTGACTTTGAGTCTGGACAAGTCGCTACACTTTTCTTGGTAAGGTTTTTTCAGAAATTGTTTGCCACTGACTCCTTCTGAGAAAAAGTGACTGGCCAAGGTCAGCTAGCTGGCTTTGTGCCTAAACTCACTGTCTTCCGATTTCTAGCCTGATGCTTTAACCACTACATCAAACTATTCTCAAGCCTGTTGTATGAAGGCATCAGATGACAATGTATTGTTTTGGTTTAGTGCAGGGGTAGGCAACCTTGGCTCTTTTATGACTTGTGGACTTCAACTCCCAGAATTCCTGAGCCAGCCATGCTCGTTCAGGAATTCTGGGAGTTGAAGTCCACGAGTCATAAAAGAGCCAAGGTTGCCTACCCCTGGATTAGTGCCATGTGCCATCTATTACAGCTTAGAATTAGATATAAAGCAGGCCATTATGACCAATTTAGCAAGCAACATCTAAGATATTTTGGTTTAATATTATATGTTAATTTCAGTCACTGAAGAATACATAGATGTTAGTCCTATTCCCCAACAATCTATTTTTCATTTCTCAATCTTAAGAAAGGTTACAGTGAAGTAAAGCTTCTGAAAAAGAGGGAAAGTGATGGCAGAAATCAGTCTTAGCAATAGCCTTCTCTTCCTATTCTCCATGCTGCTGAACCAAGCTATTATGACAAAAATTAAAGTGTCATACTTAAGAAATATTGACTTAAATGTTATGTATTCATGCAGTCACTAATGAATATGCATACCTTAGCTCAGTGATGGCGAACATTTTAGAGACTGGGTGCCCAAACTGCAACCGAAAACCCACTTAAGCATCATCGAGTGCCGGGTGGGTGTGGCCCATTGGGTGGGCGTGGCTGCAGTGGTAACAGCAGACTGGGTGGGACTAAAAAGTTCAATCAATTCCAACTTTGTAAGATCTTTTTTTTTCCGCTAGAAGTTGAAATTGACTGATTGAACCTTTTTTTCTTTTTGCACACAGCCCCGGAGTTCTAAGGCAAAAAGATTTTCTAAAACCCAGTGAAGGCCTAGGGCTAGGGCGACGGCACGTGTGCCCACAGAGAGGGCTCTGAGTGCCGCCTCTGGCACCCGTGCCATAGGTTTGCCACCACTGCCTTAGCTAATAAACATATGGTCTTCACACCCCAACAGCAATCATTAATATATTTGTAAAATGAATCTGAATGTAACATAATATGGCTTTGTGTTGACAGGGGACTTTCTGTTCATTAACAGAGCCGCACAAAAAGAAGAATTTAAAAAAATCTCATTCTGAAAAAATAAATATTCATTAATATTAAACATTTTCAGTGATCTAGAAGGATATTTAGGAAAATCACGTAAACATATTTCTGCGTAATAGTTTAGTTGCTGGTCTAAAGTTCGCCTGCATCTCTATAAAAATGTTTCTGGAGTTTAAAAAGAAATCTAAAATTAATTTTATATTTTGACAATTGAACTGAAAGACTGGAAGAAATTAATCTGCGAAGACATAAATATATTGGAATGTGACCATAAGAAGCTTTGAAACTATAAATGCAATGCAAGCATAGTATTAATATTATTTTATGTACACCCTCACATATCTGCAAATCAGAAAGCGTGAAAATGCAAATAAGCAACTATGTCAAGCCGGTGACACGAACACCACTTTTAGTGGTCTAGAAGGATATTTAGGGAAGTCACATAAACATATTTCTGCATAATAATTTAGTTGCTGGTCTGAAGTTCACTTAGGAACATTGCAGCTTTCTAAATATTTTCTGCAATAACAGTCATAAACGTAACCTTTATAATTTGGCTAAATAACTCTTCCCTAATGAATTAACCCAGTTACCACTTCTTATTTCCACTCCCATAAAGAGGCATAACTGTAAATAGTAAATTGGACAGGCTGCAATCTGCAGCAGATCTTCTCCAGGTCTTCTTCCTGGCAACTTGACATATTTCTATACATAGGGTCCACTGCATTGCTATCATATTAGTCAGCAGCATAGGAAGTTCAGAAATGGCTTAAAGTGAAATTTCTTGGTCTACCTGAACACAGTGTTTCATTATGCTGGCTGGCCTACTTAGTATACTGGCATCAGTCCATTTTTTAAAACCTAACAGATCCATCCTTGTTTAAGGCTATGACACCAACAAAAGACTAGGCGCTCTAGGCACTTCCTACTTTGTGGCCTTTTTAATATTTATCCTCTCTTCATAGCTGCATAGCAAATAAAAAGTGAGGCAAATCAGGGGAAGAGTATATTATTAAAGATTTAGCCAGAAGTGGATTGGGAAGAAAGAATCTCCAGACTTCCTTTGTTAATCAAAGAGCCCTGGTGACACAAGTGGTTAGAATGCAGTACTGCAAGGCTATTTTTGCCGCCTGCCGCCTGCCAGCAGTTTGGCAATTCGATTCTCTCTGGCTCAAGGTTGACTCAGCCTTCCATCCTTCTGAGGTGGGTAAAATGAGGACCCAGATTGTTGGGAGGCAATACGCTGACTCTGTAAACCGCTTAGAGAGGGCTGTAAAGTCTAAGTGCTATTGCTATTAATTTAATTATTTTTATCTGCCTTTATTATTTTTACAAATAACTCAAGGCATTGAAATATCTAATATTCCTTTCCTCTGCCTATTTTTTCCCCCACAACAACAGTGTTGTAAGGTGGGGTGGGTTGAGTGAGAGTGACTGGTCCAAAGTTACCCAGCCAGTTTTTCATGCCCAAAGCAGGACTCGCAGCCTCCTGGTGTTCTGTCCCAGCCTACGTATGTTACTTCACAAGACAATCCCTCTTTTAACAGTAGACTGGAAAAAT
Source organism: Crotalus tigris (assembly GCF_016545835.1). Lineage (NCBI taxonomy): Eukaryota > Metazoa > Chordata > Lepidosauria > Squamata > Viperidae > Crotalus > Crotalus tigris. Next base: position 319,506 of record NW_024096525.1, read on the forward strand.
AAACTCTTTTTATTTGAGTTATAGACCTTGTCAACAAACAAAACGGAGCACGAGCCAAACAAGAAATAAATCACTGGTAAAATAAACAGACCATCATCTCTTGACACAGAAGTTTTTTGCAAATGGTTGTCTCTAGCAACCAGCCCTGCCCACACATTCCCTTTTTGTTAAGCAGCCCTCAAGGCGTGGCTTCTCACTGCTTCCTCCTTCTCCCCTGGAGTCAACCCATTGCTTCCCTCTGATTTACTCATGTGACCTGTCTACGTTTACGAGCGTCTCTGAGGTCTTCCAGCTGTGCTTCTCCCAAGTCTGACTCATCCTCCCAGCACAGCTGGCTTTCAACTTGATCACGAGTGGAGGGGCCAGGTTTGTCCTCACTTTGTAAGTCTTGTAACTCATCAGAGCCCTCCTCCGACTCTGATGGCTCCCCAGACTCCTCCTCTTCCTCCTCTGATTCCCCGGACTCAGCTGCCGGGATCACAGGCTGGCACGGAATCACAACACCTGGTGCCTTAATCACTAAATCAGATTGCTGTTCAGAGTCATACAAACATGTCTGCTGCCCAATTCAAGTCATCCTGAATTGTCTGCTGGTGGAACATAAAGGCTTGATGGGAAGAAGAAAGCCCTGAATTGGTGAGATGGTATGAAGAAAGCTGATATCTGCCAACCTCTTAGTTTAATCTGAGTAAAAATGTAAAGGTTTCCCTGTCCAGTTACGTTTGACTTTAGGGTGCGGGGCTCATCTATGTTTCTTGGGTGATGGAGCCAGGGTTGTCTGAAGACATTTTCCATGGTCATGTGGCCAATATGGCTATGTTGGCCAAATCACCATGACCAAAGTCACAGAGAAGGCTGTTATCTTCCCGTCAAAATGGTACCTATTGATCTTCTTGCATGTGCATGCTTTCAAACATCTAGGTGGGTAGGAGCTGGGGCAAGTAACAGGTTCTCTTGGGTTTTGAACCCAGGCTGTCAGCTTCAGCTGACAAGCTTAGTGTCAAAAGCAATAATATATAGTGTAAGTGGTATTCTTCAGCTTGAGGGAAAGTGAAAACAGAATTCATAGATTAATCATATAAAAATCAGAATGATGAGTGGTGAATCAAAGAGAGTTTGAAATAAATTGCTTGAAGTAACTCAGATGAAAAGGCAGCTTGCCTTTTTATTATGATCTATTACTTACCAGTGCTTGTCCTATATCTACTACTTATAGATAACAGTTTTGCAACCAGTTGGTATCCATAGCATCTAAACATTTTTATAGTAAAGCAAGAGTAGAGAAAATGAGGAACTTAGTTTTTTCCTTCCTTTTAACCATTTTTAACAATAGGTTTTCTTTTTTGGGAGGCTAAATTGTTTTGGCCAACGATTTGGCTAAATTGTTTTGATTTCCATATATTCTCTGAAAAAAGCAAAGGGAAAATCTAGGCTGGAGCAAAAGTTGTTTTCCCTGGCTGATCTCTCCCAATTTTTCTGTGGCTGGCACAGAAATTGTAAAGCACTTGGCAAAATATCCAATAATTTTTGTGCTTGGTATGCCCAATTTGTATAATTTCCATAAAATTTGGATTAGGCTATCTGGATTTGGAGAACTAAAATCTTTATTAGTGACACAGCCATAAGGAGTTTGGATAAAGGATTGTCTTCTTCTCAAATTGAAGAGAAAATGACAGGGAGGCCAACTTTCTAAGAAGCAGATGCCATAGAAGTGAATCTCAATGTAGAACAAATTGGAGAGGCTCAGAGGAATCCTGAAACATGGAGCTGCATGGAAGAAGATTCCAGACTTCAGCCGCTTTGCTTTAGAAATACCAGTGAACAGAACAGAAGAGAACAGAACAACAAAGTTGGAAGGGGCCTTGGAGGTCATCTAGTCCAACCCCCTACTCAAGCAGGAGACCCTGTACCATTTCTGACAAGTGGCTGTCCTTGACTGACATGTCTGAAAAGTGGAAATACAGATAGTAAACCAAAATAATTCTCTCTAAAATTTGGAGGGGGAAAAAAAATCATCTCTCATTTTGGCCAAGGTAAAAGGAGAAACACAGTCATGTCATTGGATGTGATGGTGTATGGGAATGAACTTGGGAGATAGGATGAAGAGCCACAGACTACACAACCATCAGTTAAGAGGTAGCTTAGCCTGGAGAAGGAATGGACACGTGGAAAACATTCCAGAAGTGACCATCCTTAGTTTCTTGGATTATAAAGGCACGTGGGAGGGCGGAATATACTTTCATATCTGGGGGATTCTGTTAATGTAACCTTATTATAAAGTTAGAACTAGTGTGTTCCTTGCCTGGTCTACCTCACAAAGCCGACACTGAGCCATCATTCTGACTATCAGCATCTGATATATCAAGCAGTGTTTTTTTCCCCCAACTTGCCTGAGGAATGAGGATTGAACTGATTCTTGATTCCATACAAACCAACTGTTGTACTACATCCCCACCCCTTCTTTTGAATCTGTGCTCTTTTCAGTGCAAAGCAATATTCTCCTATTGTGCTATGGTCTTCCCTCCATAGTCTCCTATGGAGATTAATGGCTAAAAAGGACATATTGATTTGGGCGTGTGTGTGTGAGGTAACCGGATCTGTTTTCATACCAAGTTGTGTTTTTCAAGTGTTCAAAACAATAGGACAGGAGACTATGCCAGGAGCCAGATTTGATAAATGCCTCATAAATGCAACTGCTTTTGGAGGCACATCCAAATGATACACCAGACGAACGTGTAAAATATGATGTTGATAGACATTATGATCAGTTCTGCCCTTCTCTTCCCTTTTAGACAAAACAACTAAGTACGTATCTTTTAAAGTTTTTTTTTCTGGCTGATTTTCAGATTTCTTTTGCAAGAATTGAGAATGATGCAAACATCAAAACTATTTTAAATGGGATGTTGAGAAAGCATATGGTCAACAGACAGACCTAATCCTCCTGATCCTAAATGTTTGCATTTGTACTTTAATAATATTGGCATGGATTGTATCTACACTTCATCTAGAGCATTTTTTTAGTCCAAACAAGCAAATGAAGAAACAACATAAAAACTGTATGTGGAGAAGCTCCTTCCTTCCTTCCTTCCTTCCTTCCTTCCTTCCTTCCTTCCTTCCTTCCTTCCTTCCTTCCTTCCTTCCTTCCTTCCTTCCTTCCTCCCTTCCTTCCTCTCTCCCTCCCTCCCTCCCTAATGGGATTAACTAGATTAATTTGCCACACTTCTGAATCAGGGACACTTCATTTCTTGCTCTTGAGAGCTTTTGATTTCTCAGAGAAAGGACCTCCATTATTATTTTCTTTACATTTTTATCTAACTCAAAGAAATGGGGGAAAATTCTTCATTGTCTTTCTTTTTCTTTTCTGGCTATTTCCATAGTACAAGGACAAATCACAATCCCTATAATTATTTACTAGTTGGATTTATTTGTTGTCTTCAAAAGCCAATTTTCCATGCATTATACTAATGATGTCAGCTGTTCTTTGTTTGCCGGTCGGCTTTTTCTCAAAGCTTTTAGCAGGCACTTGTGAACTTATTTTTCCAGCATGACAATCTCCAGAGATTTAAAATTTCAACTCATCCTAATTTTATTATCATACTTTTTTAGATCCAGCAGTGGAGGCATAGTTCATAACACATTCCCAAGTATTCTCAAGTACCATATTTTCCGGCGTATAGGACGATTCGGTGTATAAGACGACCCCCGACTTTGGTGCCGAGTTGCATGCCTAGAAAGTCGTCTTATATGCCAGAAACTACCATAATTTCTGGCATATAAGACGACTCAGTGTATAAGACAACCCTTGACTTTGGCACCGATTTGAATGCTTTAGAAAGTCGTCTTATACACCGGAAAATACGGTAATTCAATTTTGCATATGCTTTCATAAGTAACACCAGAGTCATCTTGATAGTGAGATGAGCGACATATAAATTTAATAAATAAATAATAAATGCAAGAAGTCCCATGACTTGGATCCACAGTTTCCTTTTCCATATTGCTCATTTGGACTGGCAGCTTCTCCTTTTATGGCAGTGCTTGTTGTTTATTGTTGTTGTGGTGGAAGGCAAGCTTCCCAGTGCCATTAAGGAGTGACTAGCTTTTCCCCACCCATCTCCATCAAATAAAATGCTTGTCCCTGTTGAAATTTTGTTTCTTTGTTAAAGTTATATCCCAGCTTTTCTCTAGGAACTCAAGGCAGATTCTCCCTTCATTTTATTCTAACAGCCACACCCTATGAGGTTGATTGGGTGAAAAGAACTGAATGGTCCAAACTTCATCTGCAGCTGAAAATGGATCTCCTTACTTCTAGTCAAGTTCTCTTTCTAATATATTTGGAATTTCTGGTCTGGCATGATTTTCCAGTTTTATCAATCAATTTATCTATCATCTGTAAAGTTATTAGCCTCATGGGGATTTTTTTTTTTGCCGAGAATAATTAGATAGTCCTCCTTTAGTGACTATAATTGGGACTGGCAACTCCATTTTTAAGCGAAGTTGTAGCTAAGTGACACTGTGACTGTACTTTGATCTTACTTCAGCAAAGACCCACAGAGGTTGCAAATGCGAGAATTGGTTGCAAAGTTACTTTTTCAGCACTGTCACTGTGAATGTTCATTAAATAAGGCAGTGGCTAAATGACAACTATCTTTATTAAAATTAGAAGGAATGACTTTACGTCCTGCTCCTTTTCTCATGTTAATTTATGCTAAAATGAAATTACATTAACTGCATAACTTGTTAATTGAAATTTAATGATTGATTTAAAATTGTTGAAGCTTACTATATATCTGCAAAATTACTCTGTTTGATATGACTGTAGATCAACATTTTGAAGCTCCGGATGCACACACAGATATTGGCATGAACAAACATTGCTTTTTCTTCTGTGATGTTTCAGTAGCTCTACATGAACACTGTGCTTATTATGTGAAGATTTTCTTAATCTTGATCTACAGAGAAATTTCTTCATCCAATAAGCTTCAGGTATACTGTATAGGAAAACTCTACTAACCGTGGATTGGTTTTGCCAAGTTAATTCATAATAAACTATGTATACAGTGTTTATAGTGGGAAGATAGCTGGATAAAGTAATATCTTTCTTAGATGTTATTTTAAGTATATAAATTGTAAAAATCTTTGATAATTGGAACTTCCGGTGGTCAGCGTCGATGATGGCGGCTACATTGTAGCCGTCCTCCTGGGACGGCGTCAGAACCGCGGAGCACAGCGGATACCAGCTGTCCCGCGGCTCGAAATCCCCCTCCCGGGCGAAGGGAGGGGGTAGAGAAGCACACGAATAGAGGTAGAGCCTCTTAAACTCCCCAGGACTTTTCTTTTTGGGGGGTGAAAAGAGAGCTCCCTCAGAGTTCGTGTTGTCTCCGCCTCCCAGCTGTTTTTCTTTCTTTGGAAACAAAGTGAAACGCCGCTACCATCTCCACGCTTAAAATGATCGGGTGAGTGATTTTTAAAGCGGACAGAGCCGGATAAAGGATTTTACTTATTGAGTTTTATTTGCTTTTTAGTCTATGTTGATTTTTCTTTCTTTTGTTCTTTGTCGGTCTGGAGAGTGAAAGTAAAATGGCGATTTGAAAGTGCTTTTTTTTTTCCGGAAAGAAGCGAGTTAAACGGAATGTAATGGACTATATAGTTTTTTCTCTTTTAAACTTTTTAAATCTTTTTTTGAAAGTGGTTTTGTGGTTTTAAAGTTTCTTTTGGACTCTCCTTTGTTCTTTTTTAATTTTTGAGGATTTTAGTACTTTTTTTTAAGAAGGAAGAAAGAGGGAACAAGATCCTTTTAAAAAATGGCTTCAAAGAGGCAAGCAGTTCCTACAGTTCCTAAGGTGGCTTCTTCTCCTGCAATTTTACCAGTACAACAACCTAAAGCTACACCACCATCTTCTCCTCCTTTGCCAGTATTATCTGTACAAGATATGAAAGATATAATGGGAAATCCCAAATCAGAGAGGAAATGAAGGAGCTTCTAGATCAGAATAAATCTGAAATTAGAGGGGAATTGAAGGAGCTTTTAGATCAGAACAAAATTCAAATTAGAGGAGAAATGAAGAACCTTTTAGAGCAGAATAACACTATTTTGAGGCAAGATATAGTTATGGCTCTATCAGGATTGGCCTCTGTGGTTGAGAAGCTTGATTCTAGAGTGGAAGAGGTCGCAGACAAAGTTGATATCCTGGAAGATAAATTTGAAGGTATGGAAAAAAAGATGGAAATCTCACAAGATGATATTGCTATGTCTCAGTACAGGGAAATGGAATGTGCCTTAAGAATCAGGGGTTTGAAAGAGGATATGAATCAAGATTTGATTGAGATTGTGGTTAATGACCTTGCCGTTGTTTTGAATAGGGAGAAAGATGGATTACGTAGAGAAGTGGAAAAAATTTACAGAGTTAACTCCTGGATCGCAAAACAGAAGAACTTACTAAGAGATGTGGTGATTTATTTTGCAAAGAGATCTCTGCGCAATGAAATCATACAAGCTTTTTATAATAAGAGGTTCCAGATTGCTGCTCAAGATGTTATCATTTTAAAGGAGATCCCATCTAAAATTTTAAGAAATAGAAAAGACTTTGCTTTTTTAGCTAATGAACTTAAAACAAGAATGATGCCATTCAGATGGGAGATTCCGATGGGTATTGTTTTGAGCCATGCGGGGATGCGTTATAGACTTAACACAGTCACTAAAGCAAAGGAGTTTTATACTTCGGTCCTGGGAGCAGGCTCATCGTCACTCATGATGCAGAAAGTTCTGGATGCTAAAGAGGTGGAACAGCAGTCTGAAGGATTAGGTGTGATGGTTGCTGGAAAGTTACAGATGGAATGGTTGCGACAAACAGAGATCAAAGAGCAAAGAATGACCCGTGCAGCACATAGACGCAAGGAAAAGGAACAACAAAAGAAAGAAGTTAAAGAATCTCTCCAAGAAAGTGCTTCATTGCCGGTGGGAGGAGCAAGACCCAAGAGTTCTGTAACACATTCTTCAATGGCAGACCTTCAGGCAGTCTTCTCCAGGCTTCTGGTTAAGGGAGATGGTAAAGCTCCTGACTTGGAATGTTAACGGCCTCAATTTCCCGCAAAAGAGAAAGAAAATCTTTCACTACTTAAAGCAACATAATAATGATATTATTTGTTTGCAGGAAACACATATTTTACTTAAAGATCAAAAATATTTAGTCAATTCTCGTTTGGGATCTCATTTTGTATCTTCTGCTCCTGGGAAAAAAGGGGGTGTAGTCATTTATGTTAAGCAAAACTTATCAGCCTGCTTGGTAGAATCTGATCCTCAAGGGAGATATGTTATGATTGAAGTTGGTTTATATGGTAAGAAAATACTTATAGTGGGACTGTATGCACCAAACCAACAACAGGAACAATTTTATAGATTGTTGCATCAGAAATTAACTTTGTTGGATTATAGATCTGTGATATTAATGGGAGACTGGAATGGTGTGTTAGATATACAAAGAGATAAAAAAGGATCTTCCACTTTTTTTAAACAGGCTAAACTACCCAAAGCTTTTTTTGACTTGAAAGAGGACTGGGAGCTGCGAGACTATTGGCGTGAACGTAACCAGGAGGAGAGAGACTTTACTTTTTTTTCAGATAGACATCAATCCTTTTCAAGAATTGACTTTTTTCTGATTACAACTGATTTATATTTTAGGGTAAAGAATGTAAAAATTTTTCCTAGGACGTTGACGGATCACAGTCCAGTTTGGATGGAGTTGGTTGATGAAAAAGAGGAGAGGAGATCGTGGAGGGTGAATGAGAATTTATTTAGACAAGAAAAGAATATTCAAAAATTAAAGGAACATCTAAAGGACTATTTTGTTTTAAATATGCATAAAGGAACTTCAATGTCAATGGTATGGGATGCAGGTAAAGCCTTCATGCGTGGGATTTTGATACAAATGAATAGTGCTCAGAGACAAAAGCAGATTCAGAAACGTAAGGATTTGGAAGATGAGATTAAACTAAAAGAAAAATCTCTGATTCTAAATCCCACAGATGAAAAGGTTAAAGAATCTATAAAATTGCTCAAAACACAATTTAATATGTTGATGGCTGATCAAACCGCAACTAATTTATTGTATATGAAACAAAATACATTTTGTAATGCCAACAAATCAGGGAGATGGTTGGCTTACCAATTGAGAAAGAAACAGAGACAGAGAATTATAGACAAAATAAATTATAATGGTAAATTGGTGTATCAGAAGGAGTTGATTAAGAAATCTTTTTTAGATTATTATCAAAAACTATATAAGAGTACTAACGTACAAACTTTAGATATAAATAATTATTTAAGTGAAGCCAACTTCCCCAAATTAACAGAAGATCAGAAACAAGAAATTAATGGTTTAATTACTAGTGAAGAAATTGTGACAGTGATTAAGGAATTAAAATTAGGTAAAGCACCGGGTACGGATGGCCTGACATCTATTTATTATAAAACTTTGCTAGAAGAGATGATTCAACCTTTATGTGAGCTTTTTAATAATATATTACAGGGTTTAGAGATTCCTCCGTTATGGGGCAGAGCCTTTATATCTTTAATTCCAAAAGAAGATCAAGATCTTACTTTACCAAAGAATTATAGACCTATATCTCTTTTAAATGTAGATTATAAGATTTTTGCAAAAATCTTAGCCAATAGGCTCATGAGGGTTTTGCACCAGCTTATACATAAGGACCAAACGGGTTTTATAACTGGTAGGTATATGAAGAATAATGTTAGACAAATTATTAACTTACTAGAATATCTAGATAAGAATAACCAAGTTTCTGCAGGACTGATATTCTTAGATGCTGAAAAAGCTTTTGGCCAATTGAATTGGCAGTTTATGTTAAGATTAATTGAGGATATGAATTTTGGAGAAAAATTTTTACAAGCTCTTGGTGCTATATATCAAAAACAAACGGCACAACTTATAGTCAACGGGGGTTTGTCAGAGGTTTTCACAATAGAAAAAGGGACAAGACAGGGATGTCCATTGTCACCACTATTGTTTGTTTTAACTTTGGAAATTCTGCTGATTAAAATTCGAGAATCCCAGGAAATAAAAGGAATAGAAGTTAATAAAAAAGAATATAAACTAAGAGCTTTTGCAGATGACTTGGTGGTTACTTTGTCTCAACCTACCTATTCTGTAGTAGAGTTGTTACAATTGATTTACCAATATGGACGGGTTTCGGGATTTAAAATTAATAATAATAAGACTAAAATATTACCCAAAAATATGACTAATTTGGATAAGCAGACTCTGGTTAACTTGACAGACTTTGAAGTTGTTGATAAGATAAAATATTTGGGGGTCACTTTATCTGTTTCTAATGTAAAATTGTATAAAAATAATTATGAAAGGTTGTGGGTCAGGGTACAAAGAGATTTGAAAAATTGGGAGAAGTTGCAATTATCCCTTATGGGAAGAATTGCGGTGATTAAAATGAATGTCCTGCCAAAGTTTCTCTTTTTATTTCAAATGATACCTATCTTAAAGAATGAGGTTAACTTAAATGAATGGCAGAAAGGTATCAATAAATTTATTTGGGCAGGGAAAAAACCAAGAGTAAAGCTTAAAATTATGCAAGATATTCGTGAGAGAGGTGGACTCAAGGTACCGAATTTGAAATTGTATTATGATGCTGTGGCTTTAACATTACTTAGTGACTGGGTTAATTTAACAAATGTAGAAATACTCCACTTGGAGGGTTGGGATTTACTTTTTGGATGGCATGCCTATTTAATTTTTAATAAAAAAGTTGACCGGTTTTTTAAATCTCATATTATAAGGATTTCTTTACTTCGGGTTTGGAGGAAATATTATAAAAGTGATTTTAAAATACCATTATGGGCTATACCTTGGCATGCGATAGAGGGGATAAGGAGAGGAGTTAAGATGGATAGTGATTCTTATGCACAATTACTCAGATGGGATGGTAAAAACTGGCAGTTAAAATCTTTGGAAGATTTAGCACATGAAAATATTACATATTCATGGTTTCAGTATAGACAAATAGTGGATAAATGGAAGATAGATCATAATATGGGTTTGCTTAGAGAAGATGAAAATCTTTTTAAACAAGTAAAAGACCAAGGGCGAACTCATATTAAGAGAATCTATGGGGTGCTAGTAGAACTGGATTCAGAACCAGAACTAATTAAAGAATGTATGATTAAATGGGCACAAAATTTTGGTGAACCAGTTCTACTAGACACTTGGGAAACCATCTGGGTGAGGAATGTTAAATTTACACAAGCCCAGAACTTAAGGGAGAATTTTTACAAAATGTTTTATAGATGGCACCTTGATCCACAAAAAATGTCTCGTATGTATCCTGACTTACAGCCTAAATGTTGGAGATGTGGTTGTTTGGATGCTACTTATTATCATATTTGGTGGTCGTGTAAAAATATAAAAGCTTTTTGGATTAAGATATGGTGGAATATTCAAAGAATTTTTAGAAGGAGGGTAAAATTTACCCCACAATTGTTTTTGTTGGGTATCGTTACTGATTGTGATGTTAAGGAGGTTATACTGATGTTAAATTTAATCACAGCCGCAAGGTTGTTAGTAGGGCAATACTGGAAGAAGGAATCTTTGCCTACCTTGCAAGAATGGTTTTTTAAAGTTTCTTATTTGGCGGAAATGGCAAAGATTTCGGCTTTTTTAAAGGATCAATCGCAAGAGAAGTTTTTTGCGGTATGGGAAAAATGGATAGATTTTATACAACATAAGTTGGATATAAAAAAATATTACTTAGTTTTTCAATAACATATTCTTTTCTTCTTTTTTTTCTTTTATTCTTTTTTTTAAGCATTTTTCTTTTTTAATATTTATGCTTTTCTTTTTTACATATATATTATTGTTAATTATCTTATAAGCTTATGTAATGTATTTAGATATACTTATGGTTTATACTTTTTAAATTTCTTTCTAAGATTTTTAGAAATTTTAATTAAGCCTATATTCAGCTCTGGGAAGGTTGGGGGGAATGGAGTGGGAGGGTTGGGGTGGTTGGGTAGGGTTGTTTTTTGTTTTTTATCTTTTCTTTTTCCTATTTGTAAAAACTTTAAAAATTTTCAATAAAAAAAATATTTGGTAATTATTTATGTAGAATAATTGCCATACATTTAGGGATTTATGTAATTTTCTGGATTCATCTCAATCATATTGTAGGGGTATTTACATGAACGTAAGCTCTTTCTGGGGGACTCTGCCACTGATATCGATAATATGGGCCACTATAGAACATCATGGAAGGGTTTCTGTAATTAAGATGAATGTTTTACCAAAGATGCTTTTTTTTTGTTTCAGACATTGCCAATGCTTGCAACTGATACTTCTTTAAACAATGGCAGATAGATATTTCTAAGTTTATATAGCAAGGAGAAAAAAACAAGAATTAGATATAAACTGCTGCAAGATGCTAAGGAAAGAGGTGGTTTAGGTTTATCAGATTTGAAATTGCATTTCAATGCTTACTGTTTGGTCTGGCTAAAACAGCAGCTCCCAACCTTTTCTATACCCTGCACCCCTAGGATGCTTCTGATATTCTTGCACCCCTTACAAAAGTTCGAAATAACAGCAACGAGTTATGCATATACACTATAATTTTGAAACCCAAGTTTTCGCACCCCCTGGAATATTGTCTCACACACCCAGGGGGTGCGAGCACCTCCGGATGGGAACCCCTGGGCTAAAAGTATAGGTGAGCCTCCAGAATAAGAGACTACTTGATCTAGCGGATCATGAATTAAAATTTGGATGGCATGGTTATTTATGATATGGCAAGGTTAAAGTAAATGTTGATTTTAATAACCGTTTTGTTAGATGTGCCATCCTAAGAGTTTGAAATAAATATAAAAAAAGGTTGTCTGTGAAGATACCTCTTTGGGTGTTCCCCACGAAGCTTTTTTTTAAAGAAAAGAAATGGTGGTGAAAGCAGAATGGTGGACTTACAGTCAAAAAATACCTTTAAATTTTGGTGATCCTGTCCTCAACTCTGAGGACGAGTTAGAATCCAAAGGATGTGTCTGCCATTGGTTTACAAATTTACAATTGGAAGAAAAATTTAAATCAGAGAAAAAGAGTTATGGGTTTGACTTTGTGAAAAATGAATTGGAAATCCTACTGCATAGTAGTGACGAACATATTATTGCTAAGGTCTATCAATTGTTATTGAATTTGAATTTGGAAAATGAATATATAAAGCATTGCATGATTCAGTGGGCACGGAATTTTGTATATAATATAATTCTTGAACAAAGGGAGTATATGTGGACGAAAGATTTAAAATTTACACTAAATTATCACTTAAAAGAAAACTTCTTTAAAAAGATGCATCATTGGTATTTAACACCAGATAAGTTGTCAAGAATGTATAAAGGTATTTCAAATGAATGTTGGAAATGCAAATGTAAAAAAGGGACCTTTTACCATTTATGGTGGACATGTGACAAAGCAAAGAAATATTGGAGTAGGATTCACATCTTAATACGGAAGATTCTCAAAATGAATATAAAGATAAAACCAGAAACTTTCTTTTGGCTTTAATGGAAAAAGACTTGGAAAATGTTTTTGGAACTTTGATGTTATATATGTTGACGGCAGCAAGATTATTTTATGCACTAAAATGGAAGGACACTTTGATTCTCACAATGGACGAATGGCTGCAAAAGTTGATGGAGTTAGCAGAGATGGCTAAACTGACTGCTTTGATTAAAGAAAAAGCACAATTACTTTTGTTTCTACTTGGAAACCACTTCTGGACTTTGTGTTTGAGGTGAAAAAAAATGAAACTTTGGTTTTGGGTTTTACTGATTAGATAGGTTTGCTGTTATAAAAATGGCTAGTTTATAATATTATGTAAAAGTAAAAAGTTGAGATTTGATGTTATTATCTTATTCTACTGCACAAAAGGGAGTGGGAAGTCAATGGCTTTTCTTTCTTTTTCCCCTTTTCCCTACACTTTTCCCTTCCCCTTTCCCTCCCCTATCCTTTGTACTATTTTCTTTCATATTTTTGTATTTTATATTATCTATATAGATAAAAATGTAAATGTTCGTTTGTTCAAAATCTTAAATCTCTGAAAGTTCTTCACCAATTGCTTTGAACTTTTGACACAACGTTGCATTTGAATATGCGCATGGTTTTTATATACCTATATTATATAGATGTCACACCTGTGATAGGTAAAAACATGTTTTTTTGAAAAACAGGTAAAACATGCTTTTTTGAAAAATAGCGCCATCTGCTGGACGTAATCTCTATATCTGCACACACAATGGAACAACAAAAAATACTGTATATCCACAAGCATCGTGAAATTAAACATATTACAAATGTACGCTTTCTCTTTTATTTCTGGAACCACAGCAACACTTGGCTGGGTACAGCTAGTAAACTAATAAAAAAGAGTGACAAAAAAGAATACCAAAGAAGGGATAGTATATCTCTGTGTGCACATTGCGGTGGGTTAGTTCATTTTACATTTTATCATACGCTTACCTAATATGCAATATGTATTAAATATATTATTTCAGCATCGGCACTTTTACAAAATTTCACAATGCAAACAGAATATCCTATCAAAATATTAAGAGGAAAATATGCACGAATATGTGTACATTTGAAAACAGAAGAGAAAAAGGTCTTGAAAATAGTGCATCTTTTACTCTGCATTTTAGACTGATGCCAAAATGAATTTAGGGGTAGTAAAATGAAAAACAGAGTAAAACCTAAACTTACAGACCTTTCAATTTCCACCGACCGTGCATACCTTTTGCATTGAAAAAGCCTGATCCCTGTCATCATCTGGATCTGGTTGCATTTGATGAGAAAAACTGTTCCTTGAGATTTTGGAGATCCACTGCCAGTCACAGAAACACTACTTGCCAACACAGATGGTAGTCTAATCCTAATTAGCATGGGATGCACAATTGACTGTTCTTCAACTAAAATGAGACTATACTCATATATAATTTCCCAAAGACAACTTGACAGAATAAGAAGATAAGAGAAGTCCATTGATGGGGAAAATATCTGTGAAACACTCATGAGGTTTGATAGTAAACAATGTTCCCACTGATACATTCTATGAATTAAATATTCTGTCACTGAATAAAAACATTACAAATAAAATTAAGGTTGACTGGCTCCAAGACAGCTATACAGCTTAGCTACCCTATTTGGGCTGGGGGGAAAATGATGGGAACAAGATGTAAAACAGATGTAAGACAAAACCATGCTGATTTATCAGATTCATTTGCTGTTTAATACTTTATGAAGATAGATATCAAAATTACAAATAGCCTGTGTTTCTATATGGGAACAAGCCCCTCTAATTCACGTTTGCTCATGGGGGTTCATGTTGTAGCCATTTGATGTGATTTCTGTAAAGACTGATGATTTCTTGAGAGTCATATTATTTCAGAAGAGGCCAAGAACTACACAGCAATATACATATTTATAGTATGCACATGGTGCTTTTGTTCTTCAAAGCAGCCATATGATTCCTAGGAAGAAGCTGACAATAGATATTAATCATCTTAATGTTTCTCCAAATAGATTAGTGATGGCCGTGTTGAGTACACTTAGGTATACTTAGAAACAATGGTTTGGTCAAGAGATCTTTATCCAGCACAGCAGTAGGTTAGAGTCCAAAAAAAACCAAGGAAGATTTCTCTGCAAATGGTTTTGAGACATCTCCATTCCTAATTCTCCCAATTCAGGGAGGCTAATAACACTGGTCTACAAATTTTGGGAAATTATCGACCTCTGAGATAAAATGTGTTAATTCTTACATATTTCGATTAGATGAATTAAAAAACAGGTCATAAAGGGGCTGATTGGCTAAAGTTTTCAAGATACTTCACAATAAAGATTTATATAGAGGCAAGTATATTTGCCTACAAGGGAGGGAGATGTCTAACGATCATGATGTCTTGTAATGTCTCAACAAAGTACGGTAGAACAATGAAAATGCTACCACTTGAAAGTGTATAAATTTATCTTCACTTTGAAACTAAAAATTATTACCTAACTGTAACTTATTGTTCTTTTATTTCAAGGTACATTTGTCTTGGTCAGATCTACACATCATACAGTTACATCTGGTGGCTTGTGAAAATGTTACTGACTAACATTTCCAAGGAACAGTTGTGTGATATTTTCCCTCAGAAGCCAAGATTCCACAGAACTGTGTAAACAGTGCAGATAACTTCTGCTACATTTATGCTGAGGTTACATTTGCATTTCAAAAGTGCAGTGTGACGGCAGTGGTAAAAAAAGGCATACCGCCTATACTTCGGATGTAAAGTAGGAGATCAGGACAAGAGTTGGGCCCCTCATTATTGTTGCATTACATCTGCAACTTATCTGCATCGTTGGCTAAATAAGAAGAAAAAGTCCATGCCTTTCGCAGTTCCAATGGTGCTCTTTTCACACGGTTCCCAAATTGCAAAAGAGTTCTCAAGAAAGAAATGGATTGTGGAATATCCAAACATTATGTCCGCACTGTGTCCTGTACCCTATGGTGAGGACTTGCCAATTCCAGATCCACCAGAATCCTACTCTCTAGACTCAGATGATGATAAAGATGATGAGTAGGATGCAGCTGATCCGGAGACGTCTATATCAGCAGCCCCAAACTTTAGCCTCTGTACGCTCCTCCTGAACCACATCTAATTTCACAGAGTGAACTAAATGACCTGGTCAGGAATTTGGAATTGCTTAAGAGTAAGGCAGAGCTACTGAGCTCCAGATTACAACAGTGGAAACTTGTCGTTTAACTGATGTTAGAATTTGTCAGTTTTTCATGCGAAAAGCATGACTTAATTTTCCTTTATTAGTGACCCAATTCTGCTAAAATTAAGCAACTTTCATTTCCGAGGCTTTCTCCTTGTAGACCAGTGTAACATTTTTGATAAATGAAATAACTTTGGCTCAAAACAGATTACCCCAATTATAGAATAAATTTAAAATATACATTTTTCTTATTAAGCTATTTCTCCTGGAAGAAAAAGACTTAACCTTGATAAAGAAACCTGCCCCCCGAAACCAATTGAACAACAGACTGATAGATTACAGACAAAGGATCATTACGAGACACAACAAAGTATGAAGGTTCATAATAAACCCTATAATATATTTCAGAAAGCAAATAAAAAAGCTATGGAAATATCAGAAGCTGGAACAATTGTACTTCTGAGATTCCCAGCATAGTTTTTCCCATAACAGAACAATGTATAGTTTGATTTATAGACTTCTTGCTGCAGTTCTGGAAAGTCACATGGCCTGAATTTCACAGAGGGGTTATGAGACATGAAAAGAGGCTGCTAGTCTATAAAAAATATTTTATCCATGCCAAAAAAGATACTAACTCTGCTTGATTGTAAGCAGCAGGAGGAAAAACAAGAGGGGAAGGCCAAGAGTGGTCGTGTCTTCAGTTTCCCTCTTTCCTATTCTTACTGTTCCTAAAATTGAAGGATAAAGGATGGAGGGTTCGGGGAGGATGACTAGAGGAAGAATGTTCATCTTTAGAGGAACTTTACCTGCTTTCTGGTTATCTAGACAAGGTTCTGCTCAAAGTGATAGCTACACTGGGGGCTAGGTGCAGAATCTAATCACAGGATTGGAAAGAAGGAGGGGCCTTCACAAGATGAGTTGCATCTTGTCTTTCTGGAGAGATAATCAAGAATGAGGTATGGTTGGTATGGAAGTTGCTTCTTCTCCCTTTAGATCATGGAAGGGAGGAAACTAAAGGAGATGGGAGGACAATGCTAGAAGCTTTCCTCAAGTGACTTTTTTTTTCTGTGTGGGTGGATGTACTCAATCTCCTCCTCCTTATTTATCTTGGCCAGTCTACTGAATTCTTTCATCCTGAAATTTGCTTAGTAGAGAACAGGAATCATATTGTTCTTGTATCACAGTGATGTGTGTGATGCCCCTGGTTGCAGAGCAGACCTGATGTATGTGATTTTCAGTCAGGATCAGGGCTATGCATGCACCATTTACTTATTTACTTAAACTTATGCTTCTTCCCTGTCTTCTGCAAATTATACATGTGTTTTACATGTAATGAGATCCAGTTTGGTGTGATGGTGAAGGTGCTATTATAGAAATAAGGAGAATGTGAGTCTAGTCTGACTTTAGGCATGAAAGCCAGCTGGATGACCTTGGGAAAATCACTGCCTCTCAAGCAAACTCATCTCACTAGGTTGTTGTTGTGGGGAAAATTGGAGGAGGAAAGAATATTATGTATATTTGTCCCTTTGAGTTATTTCTAAAAATAATAAAGATGGAATAAAAAAACTAGAATATTATTTATTACATACTGGGTTATCCTGTATGTAATAAAAATATTATTTATTACATACTGGGTTATCCTGTTCTTCTATACAGGATGGAATTCAATACTTACAGTGGCCTATTTTGTTGCTATTGAAAATTTCTGTTCTAGTGTCAATCTGCTTTTTATTAATTAAATAGATATTCTTCAGCCTGAGAAATGCTACTCTTGTGCAGTGTATTAATTTCTGAATGTGTTGCTTTTGTTCAGAAACATTAATAAAAAGTAGAGTTCATCCTGCTGCTGAAGAGAAGGAATGAGAAAAACAGCCAGAGGTTTGAATTAATGAAGTCTTATTATGACTGGCTATTCTTTCTATGCATGGTTTTTTTTTCCTGATTTAGGAATCTCTCTTTTTTGTGTTGCTATTATTATTTTGATTGGTTGTTGAATCAGCCAGCTGTTTAGACTGCACTTGAAATTTTGATCCATTTATAAAGTGAGATAAAAGGACCTGGAATAGGCAGATGTTGTTCCTTGATGGTGTCAAAGATATCTTCACAGGATGTAAGCTGTTCCAAGTAAAGCTGCCTTTTGCAATTGACTGATGGTGATTTTTGTCAATTCCTTGCTTCTTAAGCTAATGATTAATTTGCCCAAATTACCCTGATCTTAAAATAAGTTAAGTAATTTAGCAATGTAAGAGAAGAATTGCCCAAGGCAGTTTATTCACGGGTCCAGAAGGAAATGGGCATGGCAGCCATTATAATTAGACTGTCATTTCCTTTTTTTCAGTTTTCATGTTTTTGTACCTTGAATATACTCATGTGTGTCCCACTCTGGTATGTGCGATTGTGCTAAATCTTCTCAGTTTCTCCATAAGGAAAAAAAAATAAGGAAAAGTGTTAAAGAAAAAATGAAAGATCAAAGAGTGACTCATCCACTAGGAAAGAAGGTCATTGCTTTTGATCTGTGACCACAAAGAAAATGAGTGCCCTCAAGAAATAAGGTTTCTCTCCATGGGATGTTCCCTTCCCTTTTATTTTTCTTTTTTGCTTCCTCTATGCTTTCCTTTTTTTGGGCTTGCTCCAAGCATACAGGTTTTATGAAATCATCGTTGCTCAGGTTTTTTTTATCCTTGCTAAACATATTCACCCCATTCAGGCATTAGGACACCTCCCCTGTATGCTACATGTTATATAGAAAGCATGTGTGATATAGAAACTTTGAGAGAAGGAACATTATGCTGAGGGAAGGAAAGTAGACATTAACTTATCCATATAATGAGAAATGGAAGAGGTGTTGGTGTATAGGGAGAGGGAAGAAAATGTTTCTGCTTTGAAGAGATACCCAGACTCTGTTCAGGTATTAGATTATTTGGAACATTTGCTAGATAATGAGCTAGTCACACCCAGATGACTTCAGCCTTCTACATCAGTGTTTTTCAACTTCAGCAGCTTTAAGCTGGCTGGGAAATTCTGGCAGTTGAAGTCCACACAGCTTAAGTTGTGGAGGTTGAGAAACACTGACCTAGAGATGCTAACCAAAATCCCATAAGGCAGAATAGTACCAAAAATGAATAAGACAATAGTGAGATTCATGGTCCATTTCGTCATCTCATCTCAATTCCAGTAAAGCTCACTTTCTAGCTATTTCACCATAATTTGTGTATTTGTAAGTGCATTACCAATAAGGTCTGCAAAGCTATTTCCATGCACCCATCAGGCTCAAAGCATCCTCTATGATATACTGTATCACAAATTTCCATGTATTATTTTCAATCACATACATTCTAGGACAAACTGGAGTATTTCTTGCTAGTGGGGGTGGGGGTGAGGGTGGGGGAAGAGAAACATTATTAACTATTTGGAGAATTTGGTTTTGATTAATTAAATCATTTATTGTTAAATACCATCTATATTAATAAGCCTTTTGTTCTCACTCACGTATTGTTTTGTCCTGGGCCTGCCAATTTTTTGTAGAACAGCTCTTGAGACTTTCATCTTGAAATTGAGGCTACTATGAGAAAAAAGATCTTTTCTACCTTTTAAAATTTGGCTTTTTTTCATTATTTCTTCATTTTCTGCATATTTGGTTGTCTTTGATTTTGACCCCCTCCAAACTTTTTCATAAAGGACTATCAGCTGACGATGAGAAATGTTCAGACATTTTTACTAGTTAAAAAGCATGTGAGATGATTCTTCAGTGCCTACCCTCAACATGTTGCAAGAACTGAAATAAAGGAAAATGTGTGGTGACTGAGTCATAACTACACGAGCAGAAATCTTGCATTGGACACAAATTTTATTAACCTCTTCAATCATGGAGCTTACAATCAGAAAGTTGAAAGTCAACTTTATACTTTAAATATATTTTCTTAACTGTCAGGGTCTAGTCAGATAGATAGATAGATAGATAGATAGATAGATAGATAGATAGATAGATAGATAGATAGAAAGATAGAATTTTTTTTGGCCACTTAGTGTCTATACTGTAGGATTGTAGGAATGTCATGCAACCATGCAGTATCTAAAGCAGTTGCAACATATTGTGATATTTTTTCCATTGCTGGCAATGGGGTGGGTGTGGTTTTGCCATGATGCATCCTCTGCTCTAGAGGAACTCAGTTCCAAGTCATATGGTCTTTATGCCTTTTTGACACACCACAGTTATCAAAGCAGTGCAGTGTGTTAACTGTAAGTTAATGGGTCTTGACCATGTTCTTCTCTAAGTCCTAAATCTCAAATATATATATATATATCTTTTTATTGTATTGCTGCTGTGCCTTTGACTGAGAGACTGTTTTTTCCACTTGGCTATCATTATAGACCATCTTATAAGTTTAATTTCATGCTGGCAAAAGCTAAATGTGTTTTCTGCTGCACAATTAAGAAAACATGCTTTATACTTTCAAAATTAGAGGGTTTTTAAAGAAAGTTTCTTAAATTTTCAAATCATGTTTGGTAATTTATGATCCATTCTTGACTTCAATAAAACTCCTTGAATTGTAAAATCCAGGAAAGTTAAATCAACCATGATTGTTAATAAATCACAAAAATCTTCAAATAAATATTAGCAAAAAAAGCATGATATTATGATTATAAGGCAGCAGGAGTCATTGGCAAATCATTTAGACTTTTTATTCTTGTTTTACAGATCAATAAAAATCAAGGCAAAATAAAATTTATCTCACATGGTGTTGAAAGACTAACAGTGGCAAAGCTAAAAAACTGCTGCATAAAGATATTGTGCCTTTAAGAAAAGTCATTAGCCATCAGTTGCCTATTAGATAATTGCCCTTAATAATCTCATTTAGGTTACAGACATCAATAGCATTGGGTGCATAGTGTTGCTTGACCTGATTGCTTTGCTTTGCTAGCTTCCTGTGACTAAAAGCCATCCGAAATGATTGACTGTAAACCCTGGATTTAAGGTAAAGCTGTGCACCAGGGCTGGTCTAACTATATAAGATTAAATTGTAGGGCTTCCTTACAAACTCATTTGGCTTCAAGATCTCAATTTCATGCAAAATCTGTTAAAATTAATATTTATTTCTCGTGACTAAAAGCCACCATGCATTAAAATTTAATTTATAAATGCGGTTACTGTTTTCCAATTTTGGGTTGTGACTCATAATTATAACTGAAATTTGTTTATTTTCTAGATAATGTGTAATATTTGAGGCATTCTTTTAGTGGGTGAGTTTACATATTTGGAAAGCTTAATATCAAATAGAGTTCATCTTGACGTTTATTTATATTTGTCTGATTTATATAACCACCTGCTTGAGACATGACTCTGAATGGTATATATCATCAGCGAGCAAATCCAAACTAGATTTATATAAAACCAACATGATGAATAATAAAACACAAAACACAGAAACGTAAAGATTCAGCCAACAGGATCATACCATCCCTTGACCCAGTGCCTGGAGAAAGAGCCATGCCCTGAGACTCTTTTGAAAGGCAGGCAGATCAGATCAGGGCCAACTGAATCTCAGGGGGGGGGGTGTTGATGTTCCAAAGAGCAGGGGCAGTAATAGAGAAGACACATCCCCTGAGTCACACCGCTTGACATTGTCTAAGTGACAGAACTTGTAATTTGTAAAACCTGTCAGATTTTACTGGGTAGGCAATAATACTCAGAGAAAGGTCAACCAATGACTCCCTTCTGCTCCATAAGAGTTGTATAGCTGAGAATCAGCACTCTGAATTTCAACTGGAAGTTTACTAATGACCAATGCATCTCAGAAAGTAGAGCTGTTATATGGGTGTATCAAGATACAATGTCAGAGCATGCACAGTCTTACTGCGTGAGATTACCCAGGAGTAAGCACAGTAAACAGTGGTATATATTAAATGGTGGTTTATTTTACACTATCTACAATATCATACACCAGGAACAATATACATACACATGCTAATACAGCAGGATCCCACACACCACAGTTACAGTAGGAAATGGAAGAGAGAGCACACATCAGTGGAGCCTTCCCTTTATACAAAGGTTCTTAAAGAGACACAGACCCTGCTGAGTCATTTCCATCATTACATCTTAAATTTTACATTACATAAGCTGGTTAACTGTTAAATCAAAACCTTGACACTCCTCCCATTTAAAGCTAAACAGCTGTTAACCCAAATGCTTTTACATACTCTTATTTGTCTAGATATAAACAATATTGATTTTTGCATTCTTGTACACAATTGATTACATTTTGAACATGGGTGGTTCAAGTACTGCACAGATTATATAATACAATTGCTGGATAATGATAGCTAATACTGGAACATTAAAGAGAGCTTGAGGTGTATTGACAAAACTATTATCATCATTTTGGCATCATGCATTTGTTTAGACTGTAGTTACAGCATACCAATTTGACTACATAAATCAGCTGTTAATCACAACTGCATACTTTTCACTGTGATATCTTTGCTTCTTTTGGGGTGTCTGACAGAGAGAGGATTCCTTCCATCTGTGATGATAATCTTTTATGAACAGTCTGTTAGACCCCACGGCCTTTTGTCCTTCTGTTAATCTCATAGACTCCATTTTTCTGTCCATAGCCTCCTTCCATTTTTTCTGTTCTACTTTAGGCAATGATAACATCTCTTGGTAATTACGGGATTCATACCTTACACTATACTCTCTAACCCCACTTGCTGAGAATCAATCAGGAGGTACGCCTTTATTGCTACGTTCAGACCTCCTCGGCATCATCTGTTCCTGTATTTCTGTGACTTCTCTCTTTACCTCAGGTCTATCCTTTTCTATTCCTACTATTTCTGACCTGCTATTCTGTTCTTCCTTCATTGAGCTTTGTGTAGTCTCTCCTTCCTGAAAACTAGCGCTACGTGTTGGCATGAACACCTTGGTGTTAGCATGCACCCTGTTCCAATTGTTTTGTTCTGCAAAACTAGCAGACCTTGAAATCACAACCTTCTTTGTTCCATCTGTGAATCTACACTCTTTGGAACCTGGCTCATATCCAACAAACCTAAGTTTCCTGGCCTTTTGCTGTCCTTCCCTTCTGGTGCTTTTGGGAATATGCACCCAGGCATAACTGCCAAATGTCCTTAGGTGAGCCAATGAAGGTTTCCTTCATATAACAGACAACATGGAGTTTCATTGATAGCAACACTCCATACCCTGTTTACTAGATAGTTGGCTGTTTTCATGGCTTCCCCCTAGTATGTTTTACTTATTCCTGGATCTGAAAGCAGTGTGTCTTTCATGGTTTGCAATACGTTATTCCTCCGTTCAGCCTTGGGTAACAAGCAGGAACATCATGGGTGATCAAAAAGGTCACCATGGCTGGCATGATTGAACTATTGAAGACCTGCCGATTGGTTATATCACTGTGCAATCAGTGAGAGGCATGATAAAAAGGGGTGGTGCTTTGATCACATGCTCACACTTGCCATTCTAACTGTTTTGGCTTCCCTCATGGATCCCCAGTAAATAAATTTATTTATTTTTTAAATTACCTTTTTTCCTCAAGCCTCTTAAAATAAGTTTTTTTCACAAGAGGTCTTCTTGTGAACATAGATTTTAATTATGACAGGTTTTAGTAAATGCTTTCAGATTTTTCCCTTTGTGTAATGGGACTTTTAAAGTATGAAATTAAAGCCTAGCCCTGCATAAAAGCAATCAATGATGGTTATCAGAGGCAAGAGTGATTTGAAATTTCACCGAAATTCTTTATTTAGGGATCTTTTTGATTAAAACAAATGGGTGTGTTGTTCTCTAGTAGTGAATGGGTGGATTGTTCTCTAGAAGTGACCTAGAGACAGTTCTTTACTGTAATTTTAATTTTAATATTTTAATACATTTGCATTAATATGTTTGTGTAGGGGGGAGTGGGGTTCAGAATATAAATGAAATGCTGCTATGGCTCTATGAAATCTGCAATATTTCTACCTCCTGGTTAATTTATGTAAATTACAATAATCTTCATATCCCTGTAGGTTATTGTAAGAACCGTAGTATAGATTGGATCACTTCCTCCAAGGTATAAATAAACATACTATATTGGAGGAAATATCATTTTGCAGATGTTCCTCTTCCTCAATACCATGGAAACTTATAAGGAGCTCTGACAGAGAGACAAACTGAAGGATGACTGCAATGATTGTGATCCCAAGAGGTTTTTTAAGAATCAGAATAGAGCTGGAAGGGACCTTGGAGGTCTTCTAGTCCAGCCCTCTGCTCAAACAGGAGTCCCTATATCATTTCAGACAAATGATTGTCGAGTCTCTTCTTAAAAACCTCGAGTGATGAAGCACCCACCATGTCTGAAGGCAAGGAGGAGTCAAATGTGCCTTAGCTGAAAGTGTTTACCAAAAATTGTCATCATTAAAATCTATGTTTTAAAAAAAAACCCTCTTGTGAACTTAGAAAACTTATTTTAAGAGGCTTGAGGAAAAAAGATAAGTTAAGGAAGTGTGGGAAGTCAGAGCCCCAGAGAAGGAAAATTAAAAAGGCAGAAAAATATATTTCCTCAAAAGTATTTTAAAAGCAGAAACCAACCTTTCCGCCAAGTCTCTGTCCCAAGCAGAAGCCAGCCCTATACAAATGCAAATGTAAAACCATCAGAAAGTTGGAGCCAGAGAACTCAAGAAGACAAAGACCTAAAATCTGCATACCCCACCCAAACTCTAGGAGTCATTAACCCCATCACCAGGGAAGCAGAATATGATAATAGGATTAAACCACAGATATCAAGGCCTAGAAAAACACTCAGAAATAGCCTCAAAGTTCATGCCATAGGAACAGGAAACTATTCCAAACAAAAGGCTTTCAGAGGGTATAAAAACCTACTACCCATGTGCTCAGCTCTTTCTTCTTCCCTTTGCTCTTTCCTGCAAGAACCATCTTTCTGCCTCTTCAATAAATTGTAACCTTCTTCCCAAAGCAATCGCCATGTTGCTTATTTATTCCCGGCTTGGATGAATCAGGATGAAGACTTTAATCCAACAGAAGTTTCTCCATAATTCCAGGTTGCTTCTCTCTTTGATTAGTTTCATCCGTTATTTCTTGTCTTGCCTTCTGGTGCTTTGGAAAATAAATTGACCCCCTCCTCCTTGTGGCAGCCTCTCAAATACTGGAATACTGCTATCATGTCCCCCCCTAGTCCTTCTTTTCTCTAGACTGGCCATTCCCAAATCCTGCAACTGTTCTTCATATGTTTTAGTCTCCAGACCTTTAATCAACTTAGCTCTCTTCTTTGCACTTTTTTCAAAGTCTCAACATCTTTTTTGTAATGTGGTGACCAAAATTGGATGCAGTATTCCACTGTGGCCTTACTAAGGTTTTTTAATGCAGTATTTCACATGATTTTGATTCTATGCCTCTGTTTATACAACCCAGGATTGTATTGGCTTTTTTAGTTGCTGCCACACACTGCTGACTCATGTTTAAATGTTCGTCCACTAGGACTCCAAGTCCCTCTCACACTTACTGTTTTTGAACCTAATCTATACTATGAAGATATTGAAGAGTACTGGGCCTAAGACAGAACCTTGTGATACCCCCACTGCTTACTTCCCTCCATGTAGATGTAGTACCATTAAGGACTACTTGTTGAGTATGGTTTGTCAGCCAATTACAAATCCATCTGCTGGTGATGGTGTCTATCCCACATTTTTTCTAGCTTACCAAGAAGTAGGTTGTGGTCTACTTTGTCAAATGCCTTACTGAAGTCTAACTATACCATGTACATAGCATTTCTCTGGTCTACTAATTTAGTCACTTTATCAAAGAATGAAGATTGGTTTGGCATGATCTGTTTTTAACAAATCCGTGCTGGCTAGGTGTTCATAGATCTATTTTTTTTTATTATTTTTCCAGTATCTTCCCAGTATTGATGTCAGGCTGATTGGTCTATAGTTTCCTGGGTCTGTTCCCCCCCCCCCCCGTTTTGAAGATGGGAACCACATCAGTTCTTTTCCAATTCTCTGATAGTTCCCCAGTGCTCCACGTTTTTTTAAAGATATGATACAATGTTTCTGAGATAACATCTGCCAGCTCCTTCAGAACTCTGGGATGTAATCCATCAGGTCCCAGTGATTTATATTCATCAAGGTCAGATTTTCCATTCAGATGACCCAAAGACCTCTCATATGGCCACTTTAACTGGCATGTATAATTTTCTTTCATCAGTTGCAATGAAAATGTTCTTTTTTGAGGGGTACATTCATAGAATAATCCCAGGTGAAAAAATAATGGGGGAAAAAAATCCTGTTCATTTTCCTGTTCTCCTCACTCAAACTTAGGAGAGCTTCAAAGGAAGCAGTTTTTCTGTCTTCACATATTTCCATTTTAGTTAATGTGATTCCTCTGTTTACTATTCAGTGTGACATATGATTTCTCTGAAACCAATCCCAGAAATTAAAATTAAATCTCCATAGGATTTTAGTCTGAATTATTAGGATTAAAGCTGCCCAACCTCAGGGCAATTGTAATGGTATGTAGAGACTTTGGGAGACAGGAAGAAGGGCCTCAGCCTAGGCAAATTTTCAAGAGGTATCTAGCTCTCAGATGGAAAAAGGGTGTGGGAGGCATCTTAGAAGAGACCCTTCTTAGTTTTTTGGAAAGTTAAAAGCAATGGAGGAGAAAATGTTTTCAAACTTGCAAATTTTGTTACTGTAACCCTACAGTAAAGATAGTATCAATACTCATGGCTTGTGCTTCTTGTCTGGACTACCCCAAAGGGCTGACATCAGTGAAGCATTGATGGTATGGTCCTGGGGAAAGATAATGTGACAATACTCACCCATTATTTTACTAAATGTTATGTTTTACTCAATGCCACATCAGCTGTAAGTACCTGCACTTTTAATAATCTCTGATAATACCAGTTTTGACTTGTATAACCAAGGGGATTATTTCAGGAGTGTTAAAATCAGCTTGTCTATATAACAGTCTATGGCAGTGGTTCTCAACCTTTTTAATGCCGTGACCCCCAACCGGTCGTAAGTTGAGGACTACCCAACTGGTCGTAAATCGAGGACTTTTCCTACCTGGGAGCACCGCGCATGCGTGGTGCCGCCCCCTGCGACGGCCGAGGCGTAGCTGGTAAGCGGCAGAGATGGAGCAGGCTGACCACCGGCTGGCCCACCAGCTGCCCAGCCCAAGGGAGGTAAGGCACCCACCGGGCCCCACACGGGCCAGCAACCCTCCCTGCGCCCGCCGGCCTCCCACCTCCCACCTCTGGCCCTCTTTTACTTACATTTTTAGTAGTTGCTCAGCAGGGAGGGGTGGAAACTTCCAGACAGCTCGCCTTCGCTGCAGACAACTTGCAGCACCGTTTGCAGAATGGGACTTTTGGCGGGCTCAGCAGGGCAGAGACAGCCTGGACAATTCCTATTGGCTTTTGAAAGCCAATAGAATTAGACTCTATTCAAGAGAGTCTATTCTATTGGCTTTCAAAAGCCAATAGAATAAAAGGGAGTAGCACAGCTAAGGAAAAGGGGGAAAAATGGCGGACTGCGTTGTTTGGAGACCCCCGTGAAATGGTCGTTTGACCCCAAATGGGGTTGCGACCCACAGGTTGAGAACCGCTGGTCTACGGGAACCTCAGTGACTATGCAATGGAACAGCTAAAGGCAAAGGACGAGAATAGTTATAATAGACACCCCTTGAATATGGGAAGGAGATATTTCCGAGTAAAGAGAGGATTTCTGCAAGATAGGCATGATTTGTCTTGGGACTTCACTTTGGGTGTGGGAAGTGAGATGATCTGTCTACATGAACAGAAAACCAAAAAAAGGCCAGAGATACAGCAGAAGCCAAGCACTGCAGCTGTTCTGATCTGATATGAGGATTTGAGTGAATCTCTTTCGAATTGAAGAATTCCAGCATAGCTTTGAAGAGCCCCAAGAGAACAGCCACACTGATAGTAATATATTATTGCTTATTGCTTATTTGTATTAAAATCATTTCCACCCTACCTTTCAGCCTCAATTTTAAGAACTCAGGATGGCACCAAGTAGGAAAAAGAATCCAAATGCATATTATTATTTCTCTCCTTCCCAGAATCATTCAGGCAAGATGAAAGAAGGAAAGCTCAGAACAGACAAAATGTGCAAAATTAATCAATAGATTGGATACCAGGATTTGTCTGCAACAAATACAGGTGGTGGTTGAGAAATGGTAATTACATTGAATTGAAGTCCCTTCCTTAAACAGTTCTTAGTTTAGAAAGTTCTTTGGCAGATTCACCAGCCAAGTCATGAAAATGATAATCAATTGCTGACCTTAGAAGCAGAGTGAATACTAAAGAAAAGGGCCATTGGCTACACATACATTCTGCTCTCAACTTTTTCATCAGCATCTGGTAGCTGCTATGGACAAAAACTCATGAAGCTCGAAAGGTCTTATCTATTCCTATGCAACAGTTCAAAATCAAAGCAGAGTTGGAGGATCCTCCATGTATTTTAAACAAAAACCTGAGAAAATTACTGCCAAATAAAATTCACAGCGGGATGCCTGACTGTCCCAGAAGCCAGTTGTGCTTGCATTAAGTAGCAAGGCAAAAATATAGTTTGCTAAGTTGTTTTGTTAACAGTGCTATCTCACCCTTTTAATGTGATATCTTAAAGGGCCATTCATACCTGGGATTATGGGTTGTGGGATTGAAACAAGACAGATTTATAAGGCAATAAATCATAATCCTTGGTTTAAAGTAGATTTCTTAGTCTATTTTGTTTGAATGCAGTCATTTAAAATTCCAGTTTTAAATATTGTGCAGAGTTAATCTTCCTGGTTTTCTGGGCTGCTTACAAAAACAGAGGACGAACAGAAGGAGTGTTTTGGGGAACAGATATACTGCTTCTCCACAACATAAGCTAGAGCAGGGTGTCAAACTCAATTTCACTGAGGGCCACATCAACATTGTGGTTGCCCTGGGGGGGTTGGGTGGGTGTGGCCAGAGCGGGCGCAGCCTACTGGGTGAGCATGGATGGAGTGGGTGTGGCTTGCTGGGTGGGCGTGGCCACACAACAATCACTAAGGTGTAACAATAAATCTTTTTAGGGCATTGCTAAGACTATAGTTTCATTTTTGTGGAAGACTATCACAAGTCTGGAGACTGTCTGGGCTGTTCCTGCAGTTTTATTGGCAAGATTTCAGAAGTGGCTTGCCTCTGCCTTCTTCCTAGGGATGAGAGAACATGACTGGCTCAAGATCACTCAGCTGGCTTCATGCTCTCCCAGATTGTAGCCTGGCGCTTTCAGCCAGTGTACCAAGTTGACTTTTAAGTTAGATATATAAGGGCAGTTAATTAAATATAAGGAAGTACAGCATTATATAAAAAAAATGAGTGCAACAGAAAGAGTGTATGGTTTCCCACAATTACAAATTGTTAAAAGTTTTCAGTGAAGAAAAAAAATGCAGCAATTATATTTAATTGCCCGTTCTCTGTATATTAAAAACAGTAATGATGTCAGCAAGTTGTGCAAAGGAAGGTTTATTGAATGATCACACTGAAGAGTAAATAAGCCTAAGGAATCTTTTACCACCACTGGAAAGTCAGCCAGCTGGTTTTTGCCCCCATTTCCTCTGTTAAACATTACACTCTCACAGATCAACTCTCTCTCTCTTCCTGTTCTCCATCCACTTGGGAGCAGCAGTAAATATCTGTTTATGGAACTTTTTATGCTTTTTATGTATGTAGATTTTGTTGCCTGCAAATACTTGGCAGTATTATTCAAATTAATTCAAGATGCAATTTTTAATCTACATCTGATTACTTATGGAAACTCTTTTTCTAGAAAGAAAAAAGAAAAAGAAAAATTCACCAGTTGAGACATCTTAATTTGCAAACTATTTACTTATCTATATACATAAAAATGTAAATGTTCGTTTGTTCAAAATCTTAAATCTCTGAAAGTTCTTCACTGATTGCTTTGAAATTTTGACACAACATTGCATTCGAATATGCAAGTGTTTTTATATACCTATATTATATATATGTCACACCTGTGATAGGTAAAAACATGCTTTTTGGGAAAACAGGTAAAACATGCTTTTTAAAAACAGCGCCATCTGTTGGACGTTATCTCTATATCTGCACACACAATGGAACAACAAAAAATATTGTATACCCACAACCATTGTGAAATTAAACATATTACAAATGTGCATTTTCTCTTTTCTTTCCTGAGCCACAGCAATGCGTGGCTGGGTACAGCTAGTTTATAGATAGATAGATAGATAGATAGATAGATAGATAGATAGATAGATAGATAGATAATGGGGTGGATGTGCTTGTGTACATGTCCTTAGATCCCACTGAAAACAAAGAGAAAAAAAATCTGCAGTTATGAAATAAGAGAGATGTTCTTAACAGAACATAACCAACTGTTGAGGTAATGTAACTGAGGGTGGGATAAATTTTTCCATAACTCCAGAAATCCTTGGTTCAAAACCTTTTGATTTTTAACAAGTTCTGGCATGCTTGCATATAGATTTTTTTTTAAAAAAGCATGCTCCTGTGTGCAAATTCTGCACACCTTACTTTCACCATTCATACTGCACTATGAAAAGCCTACTGTGGTACTCATTAACCTCCAGTAAGGCTAGGAGGCCAAATTGCAGGGATGCTAACACTCCATTGCTTGTTCTTAAAGGACTGATCCTTTTCTTTCAGTCATCAGGGCTATGACTTGACCGATTATTGCCAATAGGGCTGAGGTCTAGCATAGTGGAACAGTACAAGGCCTTCCTTCTTTTCTCTAAATCTACTCTGAGACATAGCTTCATCTATTACTGGCTGTATTTAAATTTCTGTCCTTGAAAGAAATTCTGCTGGATGAAATATTATCCACTGTACAGTATATTCCATCCAGATGCTTCTACAGAATGTTAATTCTCAGCTAGATTGCTCAATTATAGCACTGGAATAAAGTTCTCATCTTTTTGTTCTCCCATATTCAGTCTAGCAATTGTAGGAATGGTTCCTCCACGTAAACAGCTATCAAAGAATCAGAAGAATGAACATTTTTCAAGGACCAGCTCATATGAACAACTTGCAAGAATAATGCACTCTTTTATCAGTACCTCCTAAGAGCATCCTGTTGATGATGTGGACATCCAGTTCTCTGCTCCCTTTTATTGTATATTGTGCTGCCATGAATCTGCTAGGAGTCAGCAGCATATGCACTTAATAAATAATAATTTATAGCACGCACTTCTTAACATGAAGTGCTGTATGCAAGTGATGTCATCTTGCTTCAGAATGATATATGACAGAACATATTTTTACTTCTTCCTACATTTCCCAGATCTGGGAATTGGAGCATTTTTCAGAACAGAGTTAGGGTTGTGGGGGAACTACATTTTGGAGGAAAGAAGAAGTAAGTCCTATAATATACAAACATTGCTTGAATAGCATTGATATGTAGTCCAAATCTTCCTGAGTTAGAACATTCCAATATGTGCTTGGATGAAGCTTCTATGAGAAAACAGCCATTCCTTCCTGCTTTCTTCAAACAGCTTATCCTTCTTGCTTTCCTCAAACCAGAAATACAGTTAGCATCATCCATCATGAAAGTCTTCCATGAAGTTATAGGTAGAATAGAATAGAATAGAATAGAATAACCTTTGTGTCACTTTAAATGTACACTAATTGGCATACATTAAAATGAAATTTCATTGCAATACAGCTCTCTAAGGGTCACCATCTCCACTACACACTACATAAATATGACAAAAATAATTTGCATATACCCACATACCCACATATATTTTATGACACAGAGAAACAACACAGTCTACTTCAGAGGTATACATGTATATGGTAAGAAAAATGAATCTTGCGATTCCCAGAGGGGACCAACAGAAACAGACCGTAAACTGGATGTGGGGGGGAGGTCTCTAACAATGCTTCAAGCTCTAAGCACATAGCGCTTATAAGCAGTGTCCTGACTAATGGGAAGTGAGCTTTCTGTGCATGGAGCTTCTATCTGAGGCACTGCTGCCACCAGACCAAACAGTGATGCAGTTTGTTAAAATGCTCTCAATCGTGCCTCTGTAAAAAGTGGCCAGGACAGAAGGAGAAAGATGTGCTCTCCTCATCCGATGCAGGAAATTCAGATGTTGGTTTGCACACTTCACTGATGTGTGGAGAGAGACCAATTCAGATTGTTAGTTATCTGCACCCCCAGATACTTAATACTGTTGACTACCTCTATGTCTGCATCATTGATACTGAGTGGAGTATGAATATGCCGGCTCTTTCTAAAATCTACAATGATCTACAATGAGAAGTGCTGAAAGGGAGGGATTCATCATATGCTTTCAACTGCCAACCAAGATGTTCTTCTAAGAATAAATAATCCCATATGTCAATTTATCAGCATCAAATGAAAACCGTAGATAAGACTTCATCTCCGTAAGTCACATTTCTCCTTTTTCTATGCATTAAAACTACACAGTAGTATAAAAGCAAAATGGTGAAATCCAGTAGATTGATGCTATCCTAGAAGACAGGATAGAAGCTATGAATACCCCTGGAGCAAGACATGAGGGATTCTGCCTACCAGAGGATATTAATTTCAACATCCTAAATTCATTCTAAATTAGGTAGAATGTTTTAC
The DNA here is from genome assembly GCF_016545835.1 of Crotalus tigris. Classification (NCBI taxonomy): domain Eukaryota; kingdom Metazoa; phylum Chordata; class Lepidosauria; order Squamata; family Viperidae; genus Crotalus; species Crotalus tigris. Next base: position 351,920 of record NW_024096525.1, read on the forward strand.
CTGGAGTTCACTTGATGGGGCAAGACAGAAACAAAACAAAGCATATATGGTTTTTCATATTTTTATATTTAAACAATGGAAGAGAAGGAGTAAAGTAGCAAGTATAAATGTATAATAATAAATGTATGCAAATTTGGTACAAATGTCATATTTACCAGTTTCATGGCATAATTCTTTCAATGTATGATTAGTTGTGTAGGAGATAAAATACAATTTCCCATAGAATTTTTTTTCTGTGATATAGAATGGCTGAAAACATTTGTGTTTATATGTGAATTTGAAAAGAAGACTAGGGAGCAAGATAATTTAGGCACTTTTTTCTCTCTCTCAAACTGTCCCTATATATCACAACTTCCATAATTTCTTCCAGGTACACAGAATTACAATCCAGCATAATGCCACCACAGGACCATCTAGATACAACTTCTTGTTACATTTATGGATAATCTTTGACTTATGATCATTTGTTTAATGACTTTACAAAATTATGTTCGCACTGAAAAAACTGACTCATGATTTGTCTTTGCACTTATGACCATCACAGTATCCCTGAATTCACATGAATGCAATTCAGGCAGTTGGCAACCAGCAGGTATTTATGACAATTGCAGTGTCCTAGTTGCAATTGTGACTTTCCCAGTCAGTTTCTGATGAGCAAAGTTAATAGGAAAAGCTGAATTCCCTTAAGGACCACATGATTAGCTTAACAACTATGATGGGAAGATCTTAAAGTCAGGTGCACTTACATGTTGGCTCACTGAATGACTATATTGCTTAGCAATGGAAGTTTCAGTCAAATTGTTGTTGTAAGTCAAGGACTACTTGTATTTAGCAGCATCACATCAATAAAGGTGATATTCCTAAACTCTGCTCATGGGTTTCTGACAGAAGAATTGGTACCCACTTATTACATGCTAAAATGGGTCATGTGCTATAATCCATGAAAGAAAACCTGAATCAAGAAGATCACGTTATGTCCCATTGGTGATTTGTGTGAGAGAAGGATTGTATGCAATGTTAATAGTAATTGTTGCTATGGAGAAGTGATGTGCATAAAGCAATATCATTAGTCCACTCATTGTGGATTAAAGAAATCCAGATGACCATTAGTGACAACAAATTGATACAACCAATCTAACTGCCATCTAGTGGTCATCTGGAGTTTGCATACCAGTTTTGCATACCAAATTATACAGATACACTCCAACAGGAGCAACAACAGAAGAAATATCTAGCAGTTGCTGCATGTCATTTTATCATCATCAGAAATCACATGGTTGGTTATGCAGATGTGTATTTCCTACAAATATTCCTACATTCCAGGTATAATCAAAATAATTTGTACTGAAAACCTGAAAACAGTTGACTTGGAAATGCTTTGTCATACATTTAATCTCTAAAATGTGACTCATTAATCTAAAGCAAGCACTTTTTGAAATTTAAAACTAAATTCTGCTACTATCCACACTAGAATGAAGATTAATTTTTTTATCAATGGAAAGCATAACTGTGATTTGCAGAAATATATACAATTAATTTCTACTGACGCTAAACAATGCATGCAATTTGTAAATATTTGTGCTATAGGGTAAGGCTGACTATTCATATATACTGTTTTCTATTCTCTTGTAAATAACTTTCCTTTGTCTTGTTAATGGCACTGTTCTTCTCAAACCAAAAATTCTGCTTCAGACACATATTATTTGTGTTATTGATAATCACCATTTGTTGAGAAAACAATTATACTTAAAAGAGAATAGGGGGGTCTCCTGAAGATTTTTTTTTAAAGTAAAGACACAGTGAAGTAGCACTATCTAGGTTCTAGGAAGAATATTTTCTGTATAGATTCCTGAGCTGAGAAGACCTCTGATGAATGCAGACCAAAGAGCTAGTTCAGGGGTAGACAACCTTGGCTCTTTTATGACTCGTGGACTTCATGGCTGGCTCAGGAATTCTGGGAGTTGAAGTCCACGAGTCATAAAAGAGCCAAGGTTGCCTACCTCTGAGCTAGTTAGTTCAGCATTTTGTTTCCACTGATGTACAAGATCAGGGGCTGCCATAAAGAAGAGGGAATTAAGCTATTTTCCAAAGCACCTGAAGGCAGGACAAGAAGCAACAGGTGGAAACTAATCAAGGAGAGAAGCAACCTAGAACTAAGGAGAAACTTCCTGACAGTGAGAACAATTAATCAGTGGAACAGCCTGCCTCTAGAAGCAGTAAATGCTCCAACACTGGAAGTTTTTAAGAAGAGACTGGACAGCCATTTGTCTGAAATGGTGTAGGGTTTCCTGCCTGAGCAGGGGGTTGGACTAGATGACCTCCAAGGTCCCTTCCAACTTTACTACTATTACATGTTTGTACTACTTGTTCTGAGGGGGGCATACTGCCCCTAATATCCGAAGAAACATACTAGACTAAAAAAAATTACTTATTCATAATTTACCTCATTTAAAATCATACAAGTTGGTGAACATCACCAGTTTTCTTTAGTTGCAAATCATATTGTATGAGGACAATCTTCCTTTCTGTTTATGTCAAATCTCTGTCTTTTAACTTCATCCTTTGGCACCGTGGGAAAAAGAGAAAAACCTCTTCTGATACCTATTTTTCACACCATAGATAATTTTAGATCCTTTCAATATATGTCCCTCCTCTCCTTTTAAACTAAAAACTTTCAAATGTTACAATCCTTCATTTTACAAGAATTGCTTCCCCCCCCCGTTGCTTTTATTACACTGGGGTGGGGGTGGAAAGTTGAGCAGAAGATTATGTAGCATTTCCTCATAACCTAGATTTGAACCAATATCAGCAGTTTTTAATTTTGCTAATGATACTTACCATAGTATCTGCCTTTTTTCCAGGATCCAAACAGTGGGTTAATGGTTGTCTTGAGCCATCTACCCACACAATAAGAAAACTTTTTCCTGATCGTTCACTGTCAGTTGGACCCCGATCAACCTACATGTTATGTCCTGAGCCTTTGCAAACGGCTCGGGCGTTTGCAGGCAGTCCCGGGCAGGTGCAAAGCTGCCCGGGACCAGACAGGCTGTCGCCAGCGCCGTGCGCATGCGCGGGTGCTGGCGCGGGAAAAGTAACCCATTTACCCGGGAGTTGCCTATATAAGAGGCTGCGAGGCGTTTGGGCGAGGCTGAAGCCATCTTCCTGTAAGCTGAACGCTGAATAAAAGAAACTGAGAACTCCAGCTGCTTCTCGTGTCTGTTTTCCCGCCACGGACTCAACACTGGCGACGAGGATGGGATGCCTTGCACTACCTGGAAAGGAAGAAGTGTAAGCTTACCCAAGGAGTCCTGAGCGGCGGAAGAGGAACGGCGTCGACTCGGCAGCTGCCCGCCATTCCGGTGCGCATTCGGGGGTAGGCTGGCTGATAGACCCGTCTCCTGAAGATCCGAAGATGGCGAAAATCGGAAGGCTTTCAGAATTCGACGTCTCACATCCAGAGCGGTGGGAGTCCTACGTATCCAGAATGGAGAACTACTTCAAGGCAAACCAAGTGAGGGAAGATAGCTTGAAGGCTGCCACCCTGCTTTGCGTTTGCGGCCAAGACGCCTTCGAAATCGCAGAAAACCTTGCAGCACCTGTTCCAGTAGAGTCTGTAAGCTACGCAGACCTGAAGAAGCTGCTGAAGGAGCACTTCCACCCCAAGGTGTCCGTTATCTCATGGCGCCACATCTTCGAACAGAGGGATCAACGGTCCGGTGAGTCAGCCAAGGAATACATCGCCGCGTTACGGAAGGCCGCCAAGCCCTGCGAGTTCAAGGACCTCGAGGAACGACTGAGGGACCGATTCGTGTGCAGGTTAAGGCATCGAGAGCTACAAAAGAGACTTTTCGCTAAGGAAGAATTATCCTTCCAAGACGCCTTAAGGGAAGTCACCGCAGAAGAAGCAGCAGGCGGCGCCGTCAAGAACATGCGGCCGATCAGAAGCAGTGCAGAGGGTGCGTCCGTGCACCAGGACGACGTCCGACGAAACTCCGAGGAGGATCCGGACGAAGAAGTCGACCGTCTACACCCCGCGAAGGGAGAAAATCAGAAGGAAAGCTCTTCAGCTCCGCTCAATTGCATCGGCTGTGGAGGTCGCCACAGGAGAACCGACTGCAAGTTCCGCTCCGCTACCTGCCGGGCATGCGGCAAACAAGGGCACATTGCAGCTGTGTGTCTGGGCCGACGAAAGGCACAACCCCAAGAAGAACGCCTGAAGGGTACCAGATTCCCTAGCACAAATCAGGGAACACCTGAGTTTGGGGAAAGTACAGAAACCCACACGAGCCCGAGCACAGAAGGGGGTTCAGGGAATGGACAGCCTCCTGACGGGTCTTGGACTGACTTAGGAGGTTCTACAGAGACGCCCAGCAGTGGCTATCACTTCAAGGGGCCTGAGGGTCTACAGCGAGGTAGGACAACCAGGTCACAAAGCAACAGAAGCCCTGGCCTGACGAGCCCGGTGGGCAAGCAAGCAGGCCAGGCATCGGGGCACAGTCCTTGGAAGACACCAGGGCACAATAGAGAGAACAGGCTCACGCCTCCCTCCAGTCAGGGGACTTATGCCAGTAACCCAGAGCTAAGAAGGTCACAGAGAGCAAAGAAATCTCCTAAGTATCTAGAAGATTACATAACATTGCTGGCAAGGCAAAAGCCAGTAATCAGTGGGAGCACTGGGGAGCAAAATGTCATATAAAATAAATGTTGTATGTTGGTAGTAGTTTTAGCCCGGGGGAAAGGGGTGTTATGTCCCGAGCCTTTGCAAACGGCTCGGGCGTTTGCAGGCAGTCCCGGGCAGGTGCAAAGCTGCCCGGGACCAGACAGGCTGTCGCCAGCGCCGTGCGCATGCGCGGATGCTGGCGCGGGAAAAGTAACCCATTTACCCGGGAGTTGCCTATATAAGAGGCTGCGAGGCGTTTGGGCGAGGCTGAAGCCATCTTCCTGTAAGCTGAACGCTGAATAAAAGAAACTGAGAACTCCAGCTGCTTCTCGTGTCTGTTTTCCCGCCACGGACTCAACACTACATATGAAGCAAATGTATTTTTTACTATGCTTTTTAGTATACAGTTGTTCACACTAAACTGCTTATGCCAACATAACATTTATCATGGAAGCTTGGAGAGAGTCTTTCAACTCCTGGCTGTGAACGTCTGACAGCTTCTATTTGCAATAAGGAGAATGTCTCAACACTTGGTGCAAATTTTTGTAAAAATATTAGCTCACTGATTTTCCTCAAGGTACAAATATAGTAGGACAAAAGCAAAGTTTGATTAAAATATATACTGAGAAAAAAATTAATAACAGACTAACAGAGGGAAATTAATGAGAAAAGGAAAAAAGATATTTTAAAAGGTTAAATAGAAAATAAAATGTGTTAAAAAGATAATAATAGTAATAATATTATTCTCCACTGCCATGCAGCAACATTCTTAATAATAACTTAATAAAGATACTATAATTCAGCTTCTAAACAAAGTAATATTGAAGGCAGACACAGTCCATATTTTTGAGATGTAGTAAACAAAAGACAGTGGTGACATCTTTAAACTTTATGGTTTTGCTCATAACTTGATTCATCATTAATGTGATTAATGTCTAAGAAATAAGATTACAACATGACCTATCATATGTACTAAACAGTTCTCAAGTTTACTGCCTCTCCAGAATAAGAAGAATGATATTTTTAAGGACATTGGTGTAAAATGAACATTCAGATTTACTGGGAATATCAACACTGACAAAACACCCATCCATATGGAAGTCTTCAGAGATGTCTGTCAAATTAGCCTGAAGTGGTTCTCTTAGCAGAGTTATTTTTTATTTTATTTTATTTATCATATTTAAGAACTTCTTTAATGCAAAGGTCTATTTTCTTCTCCTTGTTGCTACAAGGATATTGCACATCCCTATCTATCTAGAACAAGGGTCTTCAAACTTGGCCCTTTTATGACTTGTGGACTTCAACTCCCAGAATTCCTCAGCCAGTATGCTGTATATGAAACATCCTTCACATATACAAATTCTAATATCCTAAATAACTCCACCAAGTTTAGTAAAAGTGGAGTTTTTCAAGTCTGTCTTCCAATCATTGCAAATGTGAGAAGTGCATTTGCCTGGCTTGATTCTGCATTCTCTCTGGTTTTAATAATCATAATGGCTTTGAGCCCTGAATTTTATTATATTTATCACAGCAATTTATTAGCTACTTTTTTGGGCCAAGCCCTCTTCTAAAACAGTGCATACTAAATTACAGTAATAACTAAATTGGAGTCAGAATACACAAACCTAAGATGAACACGTTGGGGAAGTGTGGGGTGGCTGTTGTTTTCCTTGGCAGGATATTTTCCATCAGGTGAGTCATCTTATCAAGGCATGAAGGCTATGTGATTTGTCACACTGAGTTATTTGGGTTGTTCTGAAGCCTTGCTTGGCAATTTTAAAAGTTGGATGAGGTTACTGGACCTTCCCAGCAAGAGGCATTAGAGTGTTGCAAAATGAAGCAATTTTGTGGTTCCAAAACCCATCTCCATTAAGCAGCAGCTGTTTTTTCTCAGATATTTCTCTTAAGGAAGCAAAATACTATACATTCCAGTTTTAACTTCTTGAAAGTCAGTCTTAGAGGCATACAATTAGTATTAACTGGCATCAGCATTGAAACTATCACTCAGAAGGCCTTGTTTAGCTATGAACAGACAATGTCAGTATACTGTGCAGTTCTGGAGGCATCACAGGAGGGATGAGGAGAACCACAGAATTGGAAAGTTAGAGACAGTCAGAATTCTCCCAGTGAGGAAGTTCTACTGTCAGACTCCATGGAGTTCAAAACATAAGTGGGGCAAGAACAAAGTCTGATAACACTGAATATGCAATGATTGAGAAGGAAGCAATGGTCATTTAAGTTTGGATCTTGAGCTTGAATTTAAGATAAGAGAAGTACCTTTGATGTTGCAGAAGTAGGAAACAACAGACAAATAGAAAATTTGGAAAAAGAGGCAAAGTGAAGCCAATAGCCCAATTAAAAATGCTGAGCTTGTGAGCTAGAAAACTGACAGCCAGGTTTGAGACCCAAGCACTGCGTGACAGCATGAGCTCCCGTTACTTGCCCCAACTCCTGCCCATATAACAATCTGAAAACATGCAAATACAAATAAATTAACAAGTACCACTTCAGTGGGGTAGAAAGTCAGCCACCTCCAGAGAAGGAAATATTAAAAAGGCAGAATATTATATTTCCTCAAAGGATCTTAAAAAAGCAGAAAAGCATGCCCAGTTTTTAATAATAGCCCCAACTCTCCCTCCCTAAGCAGAAACCAGCCCTGTAGAAATGCAGATATCATAATCCTTTCAGAAAGACAGGCATCAGGAAGCTTGGTGCTGATGGGATTAGAAAGACAAAAGATCACCCCAAAAAATCTAACACAGGAAATAGTCATCAGCCACAGCCACAGGGAAGCAAGATATGACCTTTGGAAACATAATAGGATTAACTCACCAATACCAAAAAGGGCACACTCAAAAGAACCTCAGGTCAAAGTTCATGCCACAGTAACAGGAACTTCAAACACAAAAGCTCCAAAAGGTATAATAACCCACCACTCCCAGCTACGTGTGGTCAGCTTTCCCGTGTTTCTGTTTGGCTCTGCTCTTCAATAAACTACAATCTTCTTTCTAAAGCAGTCTTCATTTTGTTTATTCCCAGCTTGGACTGGAGATTTTTCTTTCAACAGTGGGAAGGTAATAGTGTTCCATGCACAAGAACAGGGTTATGCTCCAGTTTAAGACTACTCAGTCATTTAATCCAGTTTTAGTTACTGAACGAATTGGTTCAATACGTTGAATTGTACATTTACTAGAAGAAAAGAAGAAGTAAAACAAGGAAGAGGTATTCCTAACCTGAGCTAAGAGGTGATGGCTTTTAGAGGTGATGGCTCTCCTGATCCTAAACATGGTAATCATTTTGTGTTGCATTTTAAGAGTGTTAGTTATTTTCCTTTCATACTTTCTAGCTTCAGCAATGCTATCAACCTATAGCAGACAGTCTGGTTCTGGAAGCAAAATGTCTTCTGCTTTTGGCAGGTTTAACCACTAAATGAAACATTTTCATTCTATATAATAGTCACTTGGTGAGGATACCCATTGAACTGCTTGTAAGATACTCCTGAGATGCTCTTGAGGGGAGGTGGAAATAAAAATCAGATATAGAGAATGGTAGGAGTAGCAGTGAAGAAGAATTTCTACTTTTGCAATCCTTTGGATTTTTAGAAATGCCAAATCAGACCAGGATTTGCCCAGGGCAGTACAAATAATGTTTATCCCCTTGGTATGATTCATGGAGATTTATAGGAGGTTTTTGAAAAGAAACACCATCTCAACAATGCATTTTTCTGTACTTGATGAGTTTTATTACTTAAAGGAATCAGGGTTCCCTCTCCTCCCCCTCCATCAAGAAGAAACAAAGACCTGCAATTTTATTTCAAAGCTTGCCACTTTCCAGTAAATCATACTCTATTGTGGTTTCATTTTAAATTACTTTTCTTCTGCAATGCTAGTTCTTTTTAACCAACATGAGCTCCTTCAGCTGCATCTGTGAAAATGAAATTGGAGATATTTTCTACAGTGTTGAACTCCACCTACCAGATGCTTGAGATAACTGGCAGTCCTGCGTGGGACTCTCCCAATGCAAAGAGAATCTATGTGTATGGAGAAAGAATGAGACTTGTTTTAGGTTAAGAGAAACAGACATTCAGGACAAAACAAACTAGCTTGGTAAAAGAAAACAGAGAACATAAAATATTTCCTCTGATCCTCTAGTGATACATTTCTTTAAAAATATGGGAGCGGAGCAGTTTAACAGCCATATTGATGAAGGTTTAAATGCCCAGATCAGTGGTGGTGAACCTATGGCACAGGTGCCAGAGGCGGCACTCAGAGCCCTCTCTGTGGGCACGTGTGCCATCGCCCCAGTCCTAGGCCTTCAGCTGGGTTTTATAAAACCTTTTTGCTTTAGGCCTCCGTCGCCATGTGCAAAAAAAAAGTTCAATCAATCAATTTCAACTTCTTGCCGGGAAAAAAAAAAGATCTTGCAAAGATGGAATTGATTGATTGAACTTTTTAGTCCCACCCAGTCTGTCGTTACCATCGCAGCCATGACCACCCAATGGGCCACACCCACCCAATGGGCCACACCCACCCAATGGGCCACACCCACCAGGCACCCGACGATGCATAAGTGGGTTTTGGGTTGCAGTTTGGGCACTCGGTCTCTAAACCTGAACTCCCCCCCCCTTTTCTGCTGTTAAATCAGGATAACCTGTGTTAAGTAAAACATTTGCTAAAATACTGATCTTTTCCCAGATCTAGCTTTTCAACAACCTTTCTTTCTGTTCTTTATATGATTACACGGTTTATTTTTGGTCCTGTTATTTTGGTGAAAAGGCTGTGTTGGAGGCTTATTGGATGTTCATTTATTTTTGGGTTCAACACTGGAAATAACAATTCCCTCCTTTTTTATATTGTTTCTTTATATCTCTATCTGAGGCTTTTATGCAAATGCAAAGAAAATGGTACAAAGATAGCCCTCAAGTTATGACTATAATGGAGCCTGCTCATTACAGTCATAAGTCATAATGTTTGTAAAACAAGTTGGTCACATGACTGAACCAATTTTATGACCTTTTTTCTGGTGGTTGTTAAGCGAATGTGATGGTCGTAAAATGAATGGTGTAGTGTGGTCATTAAGCAAATAGTGTGGTCATTAAGAGAACCCATTGTTTGCTATGGCACAGTTTTGCCAAAAAACTGGAAACATGTTCCAGTTAAAACTGTCTTAAAATACAGTTATGAGACTGTATTGAGTGGGCATAGCTTCGGTTGTCATGGAAGACTGTTTGGGCATGGCTGGGGTGGGCATGGCCACCTCGATGTTGCTCATGGGGGGATGCCTGTGGGGGCCGAGCAAGGTTGGGGGAGATCCAGGGGGTCTCTGGTGGGTGTGGTGGTAGGCAGGAAGCCCAGCATAGATGGGGGAGGCATGCAATCCTAGCTGGGACTGGAGGGCCATGGTGCCAATGGGGATCTGGCTTTCCCTGCTCGGGGTGGCTTTTGGCTTGCTGGCTGTGGGCGTGCTCAACCACCTGTACTCAAGCTTGCTAGCTGGCTGCTTTACCTCCTTTGTGCTGGGTGGGGCTGCCCCTCTGGGCGGTGGCAGCCTAATGGACACAAGCTGCTGGCAGTAGCAATGCGTGTGCCCACAGAGAGGGCTCTGAGTACCGCCTCTGGCGCGTGTGCCATAGGTTCGCCACCACTGATATAGAGCATAGATTTTTTTTTAAAGATGGAGAGTGGATGATTTTACAGGAGCATTTATGAATAAACTGCTGGGTGATATACAGAGAGGTGTTTTTTTACTGGAAAAAAAAGGCACAACAAAATCCAACTTTCTTTGTACTTGTCAACTGCTATCAAGACTGATTAGGCCCTTCCCTACTTTTCTGGACAGGAGAAATGGTCTCATACTTCCTTAGCCTTCAAGGCGCTGGTCTTTTCTTCTGCTGAACCACTTAGCAGAAAAAACCCAAGATGTCCTTTCTTGTTACCTCATTCCCTCAGTAATGTAGGTTAAAGTGGATATGATGGATATTTGTCTTAATGGCATATTTACAGGCAAAGATGACAAATCTGGAAAATGGAAGGAGCATTTGATAAAGCAAGGGAGAAGAATACGTGCAGGTATCTGGAACTGAACCTAATTTATTAGATTTGCTACCAGAAATTGGGCTGCAAAGTACCAAAGGAGTATTGGATGGTGGAAAATTCTGTTGATTTTCTCTTTGCTGCTCTAAAGTGATTTTCAAGAGATTTGCAACTGTTGATGGAAAGAATCACCCTTGACACTAATAATACATGGCCATTATGATGTTCCTGCTATGTTTATATGCACAAAGAGATGTCGGTTAACATTTTACTTCGGCTTTCCCGTAAATTTCTTTAATTTATGAAAACAGAAAATGCAGATTTCCAATCGTTCTTGACATTGGAGTAATGAGTAGATTTTGTTGAGATGGGCAAGTGTACAAATTGATTGCTGGAATGAATAAATACACTACGTAAAAAAATACCTCTTTTTAAAAACTTATATACAGTCTTCATCTATTCTTACACTAAATAGAATAGAAATAGAAATAGAAATAGAAATAGAAATAGAATAGAATAGAATAGAATAGAATAGAATAGAATAGAATAGAATAGACCTTGGCAGTCTTTTAGTCCAGCCCTCTGCCGAAGCAATAGGAGACTAGGAATCACACCAATGCAAACACATTATCTTTCTAACCTGGGTGAGTCAGTGACAGATTCAGCACAACAGTACTTGCCTCTAAACCTATATTAGAAAACTTTTGCTTCTTCGTCTTCCTCTACTTCATCTTGGCCAGTTGCAGCAGATATGAAACTGGCCAGGCGGTATGTAAAAAAAGATGAAAGAAACTCCTCACAAGATGCAGGAATCTTAGAACTCTTGAAAGAGCACCACTGGAAATCAGTGGTGGGATTCAGCCAGTTCGCACCACTTCGGCAGAACCGGTAGCTAATTTTTTGTTGCCCAGGCCCAGAATGGACTTCCGGAAGTGGCATCCACACAGAGAAGTGGTTGTTCACATATTTGAATCCCACCAGTGCTTGAAATGGCATTTTATCTCAGTCTGGAACCAAATTAGCATACTTAATTTTGAAGTTGAGACAAACTTCTCAGAACATGGGTGTTTTTTTGTTTCAAATATTTGAACAGGCTTTTCACTGTTTTCATTATTTGCCCAGCCCCAGTGAAAAGATTGACCTACTGATTTAGATCTCTCAGAATTTTATTTGGTGGAAGCAAAAATACTTTTTAGAATAATTCTTTACTTGCTTTTCAAATTTTCATGTCACGATCCTATCACGATCCTTGACAATTAGCCGTTCTCGACAATATGAACAAATACAAGGCAAGAATAAAATGTGGGTCAAAAATAACACAAATAAATTATGGATGTGATTTTGAATTGCACAGACCTTTCTGCCTGGCTTTTGGGGTCTTTCATCTTTGTCTTCCTTTTTAAGAACGTTCAACATTCAAAGTGAGAGCAGATGTTGATTAGTACATTGGCTACTACACTGTGGAAATCTGCTAGCAAGCTGCAAATGAGCACTCGCTGACTAATTTGGAATGCATTTTTGGGACCGAATCTGAGTTTCGGTGGCATTTATTTATTATTGCTCTTTAATGGATTCAATTATGTCATGTTGAAGTTTTCTCCCCCTTTCAAAATAAATGGTTCCTAAACTGTGGGGCTCCTTCTGAAAAAGGGGGTGAAAGAATCCTAATATAGATTAAATTGCCTTCATATTTCCCACCAGCTGAGACTTGGCGGGTTTAAATAATTTAAGTATAGAATCTTCACGGGTCCCCAGTGATCACCAGGTTGAAAAAAAATAACTATTATAGAATTATAGTAGGGGCCATTTAAACTAAAAAATCCAACTCTCTGCTTGGAACAGAAATATAAATTAAAGCAAACCAGATAGTTGACTGTCTGCTTTTCATGCGTCCTGTGAAAAGGAGCCCACCACTGCTTTCAATAATTGGTTTTGCTTTTTAACTGCCTTTACTATTAGGAAATTGTTCTAACATTCAACTAGAAATCAGCCCTTTTATCCTTTGATTCCATTATTTCGTATCCTGCATGCTGGATTGATGGAAAATAACTTTTGACCTGGGCCTCCTTTTTATACTTCTCTCAATCTCTTTCAATTTCTTTAGATGCTTTTAAAAATGTGCTGTCCAGAATTAAATCCAGGACTTACACTGAGGTCTGACCAAAGCAGAATAAAGTTTCTAAGAGTTCATAGTCTTTTTTTTTTTATTAAAAAACCCCACCTTCCACCTGTTCATCCTAGTTAAATAAAAAATGTTGACCAGTGCAGGGTTTAGGATGGAATCTTGTGGCATGTCTCTTTTTCCAGTTTGATAAGAAACCATGAATTTAAATATTCTGAATAAAAATGTTGAGCCAGCTGTTTATCCACTTAACTGTAACACCACCCTTGCTAATTTGTCTTTCTTCCATTCTTGTCAATGGACTATGCATGGAAAAACAAAATTGTGTCCAAATTATATTAATTCCATCTAAGGATGGGTAGGGCAAACTCTACGTAGATTGTATAGCTTGAATTGATCCCCCACCTTCCTTCCTTGATAAGTCTATTTAGTTCTCCAGGAGAATATGGCCTTTCATTAAATTGGGTTCTGAAGCAGATTTAATATCACCCTACAAGAATAATATATTAAATGAAATTTGACATCTGTTCCATAGATTTCTTCATGTATATTGGCCCACAAAAATGTGTTGGCTTACCAGGCTCCTTGTACATTAGGAATAAAACAGGGTTTGGATCAGTTTCTATATATAAATTACATTTTATGTGAAAACTGAGAAGGAGCTTTTTAAAAAAAGCATCTCTGATTATTTTTGTCAGGCTTTCTATTTCTGTCTTTTACTTCTCAGTGCCTCCCGATGTTTATGTAACATTGTTCATATTATTAACTTATTAGATCGCATACACCATCTGGCACAACTTCACCCAAGTTGTACTTGTTCAACAGCATAGATGTGTGGAATGGTGTAAATCTGATCTGTTTTAGTGTTTCACTCGGAGGGCAGTTTTTTTGAGCTGATGTTTTGCTCTCCTTGTTAAGATTTACATTCCTAGTTTCATCATCAACCCCTTCATGAAGTTTCACATTCTTCATTGACCCTGAAATAGATTTTATATGAAAATAATTGAATAAATGCTACTTTAACTAACAGCACTACAAATCATCATCATAATAACATTAATAATCCCATTTACCAGTTTGGAGAACCATGGTTTAGATGTGCATGTGGGATATCCTCATTCTTGAAATGCATGGGGTGGTTAGAGATTTTGCGTTTGCAGTTTATTTTAACAATCAAATGTCAGATAGATATCACAGACTGATTACAATTGGGACTGACAACTCCATCAGGCTCCTAAAGTGGCGACGTGGCTCTAAAGTGAAAAATTTATATTTCTAGTTGAATGTTAGAACAATGTCCTAATAGTAAAGGCAGGTAAAAAGCAAAACCAATTATATTTCTGTTCCAAGCAGAGAGTTTTTACTACTTTCTGGGCTGACTAAATGACCCTGGCAATTCCATACATTTTCAAAAATAAGGAGGAATGTCCTTTTACATCTTTTTCTTAAAGAAAATTTCCCAGTAGGATTTAGTTTCTTTCCTTTTTGTGTGTAATGTGTCAATCTTTTTTTTAAATAAATATAGTTTGTATTAAAGTTTTAAGCAAGTAGATAAACACACAAATTAATAGGATTTTCTGATGGAGTTTCTTCCTGTCCTACATTTGACAGGACTGATGCATCCAATTTATTCAGCAGGGCACTTTCATAAAGAAAAATAAGGTATTGTGTTCTACTTCTTATGGTGATCTTTGCATTCAAAGATCAATATTGATAAAATCAATAGGAAGGACTTGTCTCGCAGGTCTTGGGTGTGGTTTTCTTGCAGACATTTGATGGCTATTTTAGGAAATAGGATGATGGAAATTATTGTTTAATAGACTAGATGTCTACAGAAAGTTTACTGCTTATTCCGGTTCAATCTTATTACTACATTTACTTTATTGTTGTTGTTGTTAGTTGCAAAGTCATGTCCGACCCATTGCGACCCCATGGACAATGTTCCTCCAGGTCTTCCTGTCCTCTACCATCTTCTGGAGTCCATTTAAGCTCACACCTACTGCTTCAGTGACTCCATCCAGCCACCTCATTCTCTGTCGTCCCCTTCTTCTATTGCCCTCAATCTTTCCCAGGTTTAGGCTCTTCTCCAGTGAGTCCTTCCTTCTCATTAGGTAGCCAAAGTACTTGAGTTTCAACTTCAGGATCTGGCCATCTAAAGAGCAGTCAGGGTTAATCTCTTTTAGAACTGATCGCCTTGCAGTCCAGGGGACTTGCAGGAATCTTATCCAGCACCATAGTTCAAAGGCCTTGCTTTATAGAAATTGTTAATGTGCTTTGTGATATTATTTTCCCTATTCATTAGCCCCATTTCCCATGGGTTTGCAGTTTTTGTTGTTGCTGCTGCTGCTTTTGGTGTTTAGGTATACAGGTTTATTTTTCCTGATACAATAATAGTATTTACTTTTTGAAGGTTTTCTCACAGAGTTGTTGACAAAAGTTGGTACACTGAATCATACTACTTGATGTAAGAACTGGTTGAATCAGAAATCAACATGCTTTTCGGTATAGGTTTCTGTTGTCATGCGGTACTTATATTTTCTGAAATGTGCAATTTGAATTAGCATCTGTACTGCTGATATTAATTATGCAGAAAAGAGCAGTCTCAAATGCCCAACTCTGTGAAAGTGTCCTGATTTAAACCATAAAATTAAGATCCAATTAAAATTGGAATTCCAGTATTGTTTCAAGTCCAGTTTCCAGTTTCCTTCCACAGATGAATTAGGCAGATGGATTTCCTCCAGATGTTTTCATGACGTTTCTTAATGTTTTTCTCCAAAAATTAGGAGTTTACCTAATCAGCTACCCCAGTGCTTTTTTTCTAAAAAAAAAAAAAAAAGGTGCTGGAACTCACACATGTCATACAACCTGCCTTGCCTACCCTACAAGGTTCCATCCAAAAAAGGTGCTGGAACTCCGTTCTGAGCGTTCTATGAGAAAAAAAAGCTCTGAGCTACCCTATTCTAAGGGAATTACACTCTATTTCCTCTGACTCTAAAACTGATATCATGTGAACATGGAAGCCCATCTGCATTGGTATTCTAGATTCCTTAGGATCCTTTCAAACATGCTCACATAAGAATGGGAACTTACAAATCCATGGCAAACACTAAGCCCCTCATGCGAAAGTAAAACAATAGTTGTAAGCTCAAAACATCATCTGTGTGACTTTTTGCTGAAGAAGAAGATTAAACTTAGTTAAGTGTTCATTGTTCTCTAGTCTTAGTTAACTCTTGCTTTTATGTACTTAAACTTTGGAACCTCTGCCGTTGTAAAAAAAAATTGCATTCCTTCTGGAAGAACATGGTTATAAAAATCACTAATACATGACAATATTTAAATCAGACCAATATGTACACTGTTAAGGAGACGTTATTGTTCATCTGGCACCTGGCACTTTAGGTTATTTCACTAAATATTTGTGGTTTTGTTCATTGCAAATTCAGTATGAGGATGATGTTTCTATCAGCTCTCCTTTGAAATGTGATTGCCAATAATAACTCTTTTCAAAAATACTATTCTGTTCCAGAACATATTTTCACAATCAAGGGATAATTAAAAATGTTCTTTTTAAAATATGACCTAGAGTCAATAAGCCACATTGCACCAGTACTTCTAACTTAAATATTTTAGGGGTTTAGCCCTTAATTTCTGTTTGGCTGGGAGAATAAGTTTCTCTAGTTTGGCTGAGAGTAAGACTGATCTCCTCAGAGAAAAAGCAGCAGGAATGGGAGCAACTTGCGAAAACAACTTGCAACCTTCCCTGCTGGCTTCCCCATTGATTATGATTGTGGGAAGAAGTCAGGGAAGGTTGCAAACTGTGGTCACATGACCAAGGGATTCTGGACATAAGTTTCGACCAGTTGCCAAATGCCTTGATTGTGATCACATGACTGTAGAGGTGCTGGGACATCTGGAAACTTAAGGAGTGGTCATAACCACATGTTCAGCATCATTTTAACTTCAGTCATTTGTAGTCATTGGACTGGTCATAAAGTGGGGACTATACATATAAGGAACGGCTGCTAGAATTGGGTATGTCTATTTTAACGAAGAGAAGGACAAGGGGAGACATGATAACAGTATTCCAATATCTCAGGGGTTGCCATAAAAAAGAGGGAATCAAGCTATTTTCCAAAGCACCTGAAGGCAGGACAAGAAGCAACGGGTGGACACTAATCAAGGAGAGAAACAACCTAGAACTAAGGAGAAACTTCCTGACAGTGAGAACAATTAATCAGTGGAACAGCCTGCCTCCAGAAGCAGTAAATGCTCCAACACTGGAAGTTTTTAAGAAGAGACTGGACAGCCATTTGTCCGAAATGGTGTAGGGTTTCCTGCCTGAGCAGGGGTTGGACTAGATGACCTCCAAGGTCCCTTCCAACTTTATTATTATTATGGATCATCGCACAGTCAGCCAGATGTTCAGACTGGATTTGGCATTTTGTCTACCTATCGAGTCCTTACCCAGGACCTGGGATAGGCAGATGTGGATGTTTGATGGTATTACAGATCTCGTCACAGGATGGAAGCAGTTTCTAGTAAGGCTGCCTTTTGCAATTGACTAATGGCTTATTATTATTATTATTATGGATCATCGCACAGTCAGCCAGATGTTCAGACTGGATTTGGCATTTTGTCTACCTATCGAGTCCTTACCCAGGACCTGGGATAGGCAGATGTGGATGTTGGATGGTATTACAGGTATCGTCGCAGGATGGAAGCAGTTCCTAGTAAGGCCGCCTTTTGCAACTGACTAATAGCGAATTTGTCAATGCCAATGGTGTTCAAGCGGTGCTCCAGTTGTTTTGGGATTGCACCCAAGGCGCCTATTACTATTGGTACTACTCTTGCTTGCTTTTGCCACAGTCTTTCTATTTCTATTTGTAGGTCTTTGTATTTTGTTATCTTCTCCAGTTCTTTCTCTTCTATTCTGCTATCTCCAGGCACTGCCACGTCCACTATCCAGACTTTTTTGCCTTTCTTATCGACAATTGTTAAGTCTGGGGTGTTATGTTGTAGGTGCTTGTCTGTTTGAATTCTGAAGTCCCAGAGCAGTTTCATTTTATTATTTTCTATGACTTTCTCTATTTTATGATCCCACCAGTTTTTGCTTACAGGCAAGTGATATTTTTTGCAGATCTTCCAATGCACCATTGTTGCTACTTTGTCATGCCGCTGCTTGTAATCAGTTTGTGCAATCTTCTTGCAACAGCTTACCGAGTGGTCCACTGTTTCTTCAGCTTCTTTGCATAGGCGGCGCTTACTGTCTGTTGCTGTCTTTTCAATTTTGACTTTGTATGCATTTGTCCTTAAGGCTTGGTCTTGTGCAGCCAGAATTAGTCCCTCGGTCTCTTTCTTCAATTTTCCTGCTCTTAGCCATTGCCAGGTCTTATTATTATCTGCTTTCTCAGCTATTTTTTTTTCATGTATTGGCCATGTAGTGCTTTGTCTTCCCATGCCTCTATTCTGTTCTTCATTTGGTCTTTCTTGTAGGCCAGTTTGGTCTCTCCAGTAGTTAGTAAGCCTTCCTGATATACTAATTTCAGTGCATCTTCATCATTGTTCTTCAGATATTCTTCCAAAGCCATTTTTTCTTCTTCAACCATCTGATGTACTTGTAGCATTCCACGCCCACCTATTTGCCTTGGTAGATAAAGTCTATCAATGTCACTGCGTGGATGAAGGGCATGATTCATTGTCATTATTTTTCTGGTCTGCCTATCCATTGCTTTTAGTTCTGCTTGAGTCCAGTCCACTATTCCAGCTGTGTACCTAATGACTGGGATTGCCCAGGTGTTGATTGCCTTTATGGTATTTCCTCCATTGAGTTTGGATTTTAAGATCTTCTTCACTCTCTTGATGTATTCACCTCTAATCTTTTTCTTGACTTCAGTGTGCTTGATGTTGTCAGCTTGAAGGATACCCAAGTATTTGTAGTACTCTTCCTCATCCAGACTCTTAATGTTATTTTCGTGGGGCAT
Source organism: Crotalus tigris (assembly GCF_016545835.1). NCBI lineage: Eukaryota > Metazoa > Chordata > Lepidosauria > Squamata > Viperidae > Crotalus > Crotalus tigris. The sequence continues at coordinate 370,715 of NW_024096525.1, forward strand.
CTTGATTCCTTCAGTTTTCACTATTTTTCCTTGTTTGATAGTAAGTGTGGCACATTTGTCCAAGCCAAACTCCATTACAATATCTTGGCTATATATACGGACAGTGTTGAGCAGCGATTCTATTTCAGATGATGTTTTTCCATACAGCTTCAGATCATCCATGTAAAGGAGGTGGGATAGTCTAGCAGATGTTTTTGATGTTTGATAGCCATGTCCTGAGTTATTCAGTATTGTTGACAGAGGAAACAATGCAATAACAAATAGTAATGGTGATAATGAATCTCCTTGAAATATTCCTCTCTTGATAGTAACCTCTCCCAGCCTCTCACCATTGATCTGCAACTGTGTCTTCCATTGTGCCATCGATCTTTGCACAAATTTTCTGATGTTTCTACTGACTCCTGTTATTTCTAGGCACTTTATTATCCAATCATGTGGCAGAGAGTCAAATGCCTTTTTGTAGTCAATCCATGCCACATTCAGGTTGGTCTTCCTTCTCTTGCAGTTTTCCAAGATCATTTTGTCTATTAGGAGTTGATCTTTTGTTCCTCTGCTATTGGGGCGGTTTCCTTTCTGCTCAGGTGGAAAGAGATTGTTTTCAACTAGATGCTGTTGTACTGCATCAGCTACCACACCAGTTAGTAATTTGAAAGTTGTTGGTAAGCAGGTAATTGGCCTGTAGTTACCTGGTGTTGCCCCTTTTGCTGGATTTTTCATTATTAGGTAGGTTTTCCCAGTTGTTAGCCACTTTTCAATTTCTCCTCCTTGTAGTATATTGTTGAACTGCTTGGCAATGAGTGGGTGTATAACAGTTAGATGTTTCAACCAAAACCCATGCAGTTCATCTTCACCTGGTGCTGACCAATTTTTGATTTTCTTTGCTCTTTTTTCTACCATTTTTGTTGTTATTACTAGTTCTTTCATTTCAACTTCTGTTTTATTTGCATCCACCTCTTTTAACCAAGCCGCATCCTTGTTGTATTTCTTTGGGTTATCCCATATCTGCTTCCAGAACTGCACTGTTTCTTCCTTGTCAGGTACTGACTGATTCCTTGCAGTTTCTCCATTGATGGATTGGTAGAAACGTTTCTGATTGGATTGAAATTGGAGGTTCTGCCTATAGTTTGCAATTCGAGCTTCATATCTACTGATTTTCCTGGCTATAGCTGTTATTTGTTGCTTTATTATTTCCAGTGCTTCCTTGATCTTCCTTGTTTCTAAGTGGTATTTCTTGATTAGGTATTCTTTGGTCTTCTTGTTCTTCAGCTTCTTTTCTTTCATCTGTTCTAGCTTGCTTGCATGTGATCTTAACTTGCTGATCTTATTTTCTAGTCTAACCTTCCATTTTTCTGGTGCACTGTTTGTTTGTTTTTCTTTTTTTGTTGATTTTGCATCCCAGGTATTCTGTTATAACTGCAGCTGTGCTGTACATTAGTTGGTTTGTTTCTTGCAGTGAATTGGTGCTTATACTTGATATTGCAGTATTTGCATCTTTTAATGCTTGTGCTAGCTGTTTCTTTGGAACAAGCTTCAATGCAGGTAGCCTTATTCTGTTTTTTTGTGCTGTTCTAGATGCTCAGTTATTCTTTGTTTCAATTCTTTTATTTCTTTAGTTAGAGGGTTTTGTTCTTCATGAGGAAGAGGTGCCTGGTTTCCAAATGAGAACAGTTGTATATCTCTGCTGGATTCCTTCACTGCCAACTCCCCCTGGTTTGCCTCTACATTCTGAATTACTTCTGGTAAGGCTTTGATTTCTTTGCCCTGGGTAAACCTTTGCAGTTCGTCCAATTCTGTTTCTGTGAATACTTTATTTCGTGTTATAAATCGGTGTTGATCTGCTAATCTCGGTTCTGTTATTTCTGATTCTGGATGTTGTTCTTTCCAGAACTGGTGCATTCGTTTTAGATATCCTCTTCTTGTTGGACTTGATCTGTAGTAACAGATCATTATTTCTTTGTTTTCCATCACTGTGTATCTGCGACGGGTAAACACCTTTTCTTCCAGTAGTTCTGCAGCTGCTGGCCCTGGTTGCTCAGCCAACAGTCCTGAGTCCTGTAACCCATTTTTCACCAGATATCCAGGAACTCCAATATCTAGCGTGGACCTTGTTAACCCGGGCGACGTCCGAGCCGGTATGGCATTCTGAAATTTACGTCTCACCATATTTTTTATGGGAGAGACACTCTTTGTCTGACTCCTCTGATGAGACCTGTCCAGTATGGTTGAACCTCTGGCATAGCTCTCATCTTCCTCAGAGTACACAAGCCCCACAACCACGTCAAGGTAGTGCCTCACTGGGGGATTATTATTATTATTATTATTATTATTATTATTATTACCTGAACAAAGAGAGCTGATATGATATTTGCACAAAATGATGGCTCCAACTCCCAGGATTCTCAATAATGGTTACACTGAATTAGGAATTCTGGGAGTTGAGGTCCATACATTTGAAAGGTACCAAGCTTGGGGAAGGCTACACTATGAGCTTCAAACCTTTTGCATTCAGTCCATGCACAAAGTCTTAATCATCTGAGTTCAGGTCTGTTTCTGCATCAGCTTGAGCATTTATGAAAGACATATAGACACAGACGTGTTTATTTTGTGAACAGGTTTTTAAATAAAACAAATATTTGTATGCATTTTTCCTTGAATATTTCTTATATAAGGAAGAGCTAGATAGCACTCTTTAAAGAAAGGAACCATATGTAAGATTGCTGTGCTCTAATTCGTTGTTTCTGTTTTTAAAAAGGAAGGTACATAGACCAATCCATCCCTTGAACGGATTACTGCCAAGTAGTAACAGAAGGAGAGCTCTGCCTCTGCTTTTTGGCAAGAGTAAGTATAGTAACGTTTAAAAATGGTATATGTCCCCAAAAGTAGTTAAAGAGAATAATCTTTTCATGGAGGACACATTGCCAGTCTGATAGCAATTCTGTGAACAGATTTTATTTCTAGAGGAAGCACACGTTTGCCTTTACTTTACCTTCTTTGGTGCCCTATCCAACATTGATGATTCAAATATTTTACTGTATATGTATACTTTATAAAAACACATAATTGCCCCTTTCAACTAATATTAACACTTTACTAAACTAAGCAAGATGGGTTCAGCCAGTATATTTACGGTATAAGATGCATCAATAGGGTTCCCAGATATCTGAACAAAGAAAGAGACATTTTATGTTCGCAGGGTTGAGGCATTAAGAGGAGATGCATTGTGTAAAGCAAGCCTTCTTTATTGTTCTCTTCTTACAACCAGCAACAGAAAAATGGCGCACGGGCCTTTTTTATAGTGTCCTTGCAAGGACAGCATCAACCAATCATTGCAGAGGCTGTTTCCTGCCTTGTGCATGCGCGCAAGGCGGGAGACAGCCAGTCTGGTCCCGGGCAGCTTTTGGTTTGCCCGGGACCCTTTGCAACATTTCTGAGCCTGCTGAATGCTTCAGCAGGCTCAGGACATAACACCCCTCCTCCCTGGATGAAACAATAATACCTTACTATGTAGCAGCACAGGTACCTGCGTTCAGTGGGCTGGATGTTATTGTGAAGCACAATATGCCTGCATACAGGCAGAGCACTCTTACATTTATAATTATTCAAAGAAAAAAATACAACAAATAATATGCTGGGAAGAACACATCTTTACTGAGTGTTTGTTCTGCAATTGTTTAAGGACTAGTAAGGTCCCCTTGACTTGATAGAAACCTCACATAGTCCCCCAGATATTTGGGTGGGCCCTTTGTCTGTTGTGACCTTCTGATGGCCAGTGAGTGTGCCTGGCCTGCCAGCTCACCTGCCAGGATTTTGATGCCCCAAAGACCCAGGTGACCCACCCAGCTGCTGACTGGCTGGATCCTCTGAATCCAAGCCAGGGTTCCTTGGGGGGAAATGGAATTCCCCAGGTCCAGTGGTGGGGTGGAATTCCCCAAATCCACAATGGATTCCTCTTGGGAGCAGTGTCCCTCGAGCCCAAGACCAGCAGCTGGAGTGGCCTGAGTGGCTGATGTGCCCCAGTACCCCATGGTGTGCTGGAGGTGCCAGAGTCAGGAGCTGCCTCCATGGCAAACCCTCTTCCTGGAGACTCCCTGTTTGGAGCCCTTACTGAAGCCTGGAATGACCCCCTTTCTGGAGCACTAGTTGAAGTGTGACCCCCTCTCTGGAGCTTTAGCTGAAACTGGTGGAAGTCTGGTTGGTCGAAGAGACTGCAGTCCACAGTTGTAATTGTGGTCCTTCTGCCCCCCAAGAGCAGAGCCAGGAGCAGAAGAGTTGTTGGGCAGCCTCCAGCGCAGTTGGTCTATGTGCTGTCAGATGACGTGCCCATCATTCAAGGCCACTTTGTATGACAGCGGCCCAGAGACCTTGCGTACCACTGCTGTAACCCAGAGATGTCCAGGACCATAGTTCCTTGCTCAGACCGGATTGCCCACCTGTAGTCTCCTAGGTGCCCACGGCTGCAACACCTGTGAAGCCACCCTGTCTGGGTGTAACCTATCCAGTTTCGTGATGAGGTGGCGACCCCAGCAGAGTTCTGCTGGGCTGTTTCCTGTGGCTGTGCAAGTTGTGGTGCGTTGTGCAAGAAGGAAGTCAGCTAACCTGTGATGCCAGCTGCCATACCTGATCCTCTTGAGCACATCTTTGGTAGTGCACACCATCCTCTCAGCCTGGCCGTTGGAAGATGGGTGGAATGGAGCTGAAATCACGTGCTGGATCAAGTTGGCCTGTAGAAAAGCCTGGAACTCAAAATAAGTAAATTGGGAGCCGTTATCTGAGACCAGGACATTTGGAAGTCCATGAGAAGCGAAGATTCCTCTCAACACCTGGATGGTCCTAGCAGTAGTAGTGGAGGAAACAGGCACAACCTTTAGCTACTTGGAATGGCTGTCAATGAGAAGGAAGAATTGCCCCTGAAAGGGTCCAGCATAATCTATATGTACCCTTGATCAAGGGGCTTGTGTTTCCTCCCACCTATGTACAGGGGTCTGAGGCATTTCAGGCCTTGACTGTTGGCACACTTGGCACCCATGTCAGGCCACCAGAGATGGCTGAGCACAAGCGCTTTCATCCGGACTATCCCCGGATGTCTCTCATGCAGAGAGATCAAGATTCTAAACCTCAATGAGGCTGGGATGACTACTCTACTACCCCATAATAGGCACTGTTTGAATGTGGAAAGCTCGTGCTTCATTTGCCAGAAGCTTTGAAACTCAGTATCTGGACACGAGTCAGGCCATCCTGACAACATCCATGTCAGCACACGTGTAAGCATGTGATCAGTGGCAGTTTCTGCAGCCATGTCCTTAGCACTGAGGGGAGATTCAGGTAACTCTTGAATGGAGAGAATATTAATAGCAGGAGCAGGAGCTGCCTCTATCTGTTTTAGAGGTAATCTGCTGAGGCCATCTGCATGGCCCATTTCTTTTCCAGGTTTGTGAATTAAAGTGTAATCATATGCTGACAGGAAAATTGACCATCTCAGCATTCTAGGAGATATTATGTGTGGGGTTTGCTTGTTTGTTGTAAACAAACCCAGCAGAGGCTTATGGTCTGTATAGACCATGAAGTGGCGGCCATATAAGAAATCATGAAATTTCTTTATGCTAGCCACTATGGCCAAGGCCTCTCTATCAATCTGAGCGTAATTACGCTCTGCAGATGACAGAGTCCTTGAGTAGTAGGCCACAGGGACTTGTGTCCCATCAGCCTTCAGGTGACTGAGTACTGGTACCACTCCATAAGGGGATGCATCACATGCGATGCACACTGGCAATTGCTCATTGAAATGCACTAAGACCTCATTTGAAGAGAGCAAGGCCTTAACCTCATTGAAGCTCCTTTCATGGACCTTAGTCCACTGCCATGGAGCCTGTTTATCTAAGATCCAGTGTAATGGCTGCAGCCTTGTGGGGAAGGAATGCGTGATAGAAATTTAAGAGTCCCAGGAAAGCCTGAAGCTCACTTTTGGACTTGGGGCCTGCTGAATTGCACTGGATATTCTTGCTTGCCATATATGAAGAAACAAATATGTTTTATTTAGCCTGCATATCACTTCTAGAGTTAAAGCAGATAATACTAGCCTAGTGGATGGGAAAGTATGCTAGTTAACCATAACAATATTTCAGTACAGCATTACCAAGCTGTAACCGGAGGAGTACGGGGGGGACAGTTCGCACTTCAAACTAATTGGAGAATGTGATAGATGACTGTAAAATGAAGGAGTAGCCTCCCCCTTCACTCTGGAATTCTGGAAGTCAGTGAGAATTAAGTTCGATGGCCTGAGTTTAACTCAAAGGCCACTACTGTTGCAAATCCTTTTGAAGGTGTCATGTGAAATGATCGATAGAGTGGACCCTGTGTCCAACTCCATTGACAAGGGAATCCCTTGCAGCTTCACATCAATGCGAAGCTTTTTCTTAAGGGGCTTGTGTGTCCCTGTCCTCAAAAGGCTCCTGCGTGATGTGCAGAAACCCACTCTGTGTTGGCTGGGGACCCTGGTACCTTTCTGAAGCAATTCTTCCCGAGGTTGAACCTTCTGGTGACCCAAACAGATGGAGGTAATGTGGCCTTGCCTTCCACATGCCCAGAAAATGGCGGAATGGAATCTGCAGTCAGCGCGCTTGTGGCATCCTCCACACCCGAAACACTGAGGAGATGCTGGGGCCTTGTCTGGATGCTCCTTCGGCCTTCTCTCTGCTGGCTGATGCAGCCAGTCCACCTCCTCTTCAGGATCCTGTTCTGGATCTTCTCGAGCAACCTCTTGATGGACGATCACGGTGGCTGGAGGGTTTCTGGCGAGCCACAAAGGCTTCACAGTGCCGCCCACTGCTTCTTCAGCTGCAACCTCTCTCAAGACATCTTGGAACGAAACATCTTCCTTGGCGAAGATCTTCTGCTGCAGCTCACGACTCCTTAGGCCACAAATGAAATGATCCCGTAGCCTCTCTTCCAGGTCCTTGAATTCACAAGGCCTTGCTGCTTGCCTTAAAGCAGCAATACATTCCACAGCAGACTCACCAGGCCTCTGGTCCCTCTGCTCGAACACATGTCGCCAAGCAATCACAGAAAGTTTAGGCTGGAAATGTTCCTTAAGCATTTTCTTCAAGTCTGCATAAGTCACTGACTCCAAAAGCACTGGTGCTACCAGATTTTCTGCTATGTCAAATGTTTCTTGTCCCCAGACACACAGCAGGGTTGCCGCTTTAAGGCCGTGTTCCCTTATCTGATTGACCCTAAAGTAATTCTCCCCCCCCCGCCACATATGAATTCCAGCGCACCGGGTGGGAAACATCAAAATCAGATAGCCGGCCAATTTTAGACATCTTAAGCATTTACGGCCCTCGTTAATGCCTTTGCTGCAAGCCTCATCTTTGGGGAAGGGGTCCGTTTACCAAGCTCACCTCCAGTGATGCTGTACTGGCAGGCTGAGTTGCTGTGCTGGATGCCGATTTCCCAGCGCTTCAGGACCTTCTTGTGAGTCCTAAATTCTTTTGTAGTTCTTTCTCTTGCCTGCAGTGATCCCACCTTCATTGCCAGTTTTATGTTTGCAGGGTTGAGGCATTAAGAGGAGACGCATTGTGTGAAGCAAGCCTTCTTTATTGTTCTCTTCTTACAATCAGCAACAGAAAAATGGCGCACAGGCCTTTTTATAGTGTCCTTGCAAGGACAGCATCAACCAATCATTGCAGAAGCTGTTTCCCGCCTTGTGCATGCGCGCAAGGCGGGAGACAGCCAGTCTGGTCTCGGGCAGCTTTTGGTCTGCTTGGGACCCTTTGCAACATTTCTGAGCCTGCTGAATGCTTTAGCAGGCTCAGGACATAACAAGACAGACATTGGAAATGAGGACAAATAGTAGCGAAGGCTATCTATGTCTGTGGGGTGGAGGACATGAAGACAAAAAAGGAGAACAGAAGTTCTCCTTTTGCCAGGTTTTGTAACTCTGTCTTGGGTACACACACCCCCTTTGTATTTCCTTGAGTTCTGTCATGGTGATGATGGGGACAAGGGAAGGTAAGATTCCTAACACCATGTTAAAGGTGTGCCCCAATATTATGTTTTCCATCTCATATGAGACAGCCTTCTAATTTTCACCCTTGTGATCAGAATAATTTTATGTTGTTTTGGTTTTAATGGTAGCATTTTTTGAACTTAATTCATTGTTGATAGGTTTTGATGTTGTTTTCTGATTTTTTTCCCCATTGCTTCTCATGCTCTTGGCTCTCAAATATGCCAGTTTTTGGGGAAAAATAATGGGTAAATTGAAATATAATGCCTTCTCTTGGAATTTAATTGAGATCGGGGGCTTCTAAAAAGTGGAAAGAGGGTTGTATAAGGAAAAACCAGCCCTTATAAAAATATGTTGATCACTCATACTTAAGGAAATATAAGAATCCTGTGCCATGATTTTCACATTTTTTTATTTTTTTGGGAAAAAATATACAATATAGTTCATTTTCTGCCAAAGTGAAATGAAAATCCAAATTAATTTTAAAAAGAAATTATATGCATATATATAGGATTTTTTTAAAAAAATTACAGGCCTTTCTTTTTTTTCCTATGAGTCCCATACTTTTAATTTCTAAATGCAGCAGTTTATTCTGTTCATGTACATTGTGTTTTTCTGATGCAGCATGCATTAATTACAAGTCAGGGTTAATTAAAATATGTCATTACCTAATTAAACATTATTCTATTGGAGCAATAAATGTAGGCATAGGGAGGTATGTTTGTTTTCATTATTTACTGCCAGTTTCAATTAATATGACTTTGGGGGCTGCAAACAATGGCACAATCTGCATGCCGTTATGCTTCTGTCAGCAACATGCATGCCATTATGCTTGAGTTCCTCCTTGTGTTGGGCAATAAACAATCCAGGCATGCAAAACACAAAACAGATATTTCCTGGGGATTGATCAGCTGACTACAGCAGAACTGGAAGCGTATCTCTAATGGTATCACTTATCAAGGAGAAATATCCCACGGCTTTCTCTGGATCACCGGTTGAGATCCATGAAGCAGCGGGCAGATGCTGCAGAAAGTCCTCACCATTTTACTCTCTTGTTTATTTATTTATTCAATTTGTATAACTGTCCATCTTACATTCTTGAGTCTGGGCCGCTTACAATGAAAACATAAACAATGCCAAAAAATAAAAATAAAATAAAAACAGCCATGTAAACATTAAAAGCAATTAAACAATTAGAAGTCATACAATAGAATCCCCAGGAAAGTGTAGTCATTCAAAAACAATACAGCCATCCTATGGCTCCACACCACCCTCTGATTCCCCGGGCCAGATGGCACTTCCGGAAGGCCATCAAGGTCAGGGCCAGGCTGATCTCAGGGAAATGATGTTCCTTAGGGCGGGAGCAGTAACAGAAAAGACCCTCCTCCTGGGTCCCACCAGATGGCACTCTCTAGTGGGCAGAACCCACAAAACTGCTTCTGTTGGATCTGATGGGACAGGTAGACGTCACAGAGGAGAAGCAGTCTCTCACATAACCTGCCCCCATGCCATGTGGGGCCTTATAGATTATCACCAGCATCTTTGAGCAGGAGTTGTGAATCCAGAAGACCCCTAGATTGTGCATTGGGTCTTTTTGGGGAAGTGCAACCCATCCAGAACCAAATATGGCAAATTCCTAGATCCAAGGGCCCCTTAAGCCCAAAGCCATTAAGTTTTGCCAGATTCAGTCAAAGCCTGTTCGCCATCCAGATCACTAAAGACTCCAGACACCAAGATAGTTTCTTTATCATTTTTTAAAAACTGTCCATTTCCTTTAAATAGGGGGTCTGGGCAGTGTACAAATAAAATATTAAAAACATAACAGTATATATAAAATTTTAAAAGATGCAAGGGTGATTAAATGTCGGTGTGAAAATTAATTAAAAAGTGGGAGGGGGGCTTACTGGGTGCTAACTAGCCCCAGAGTCACATGCATTGGCAGCATTGCTTACTTCACTGGAGTAGAGATACGTAGATGATATATGCTGATGATATCTCACCCCATGGTGACAAATTATGTCACTCATTGGGATATAGCAGGATCAACCCCCCATTCAGCCCCCAAACACTGACTGAAACTGGCCATTGAGGAAGTAAGAGAACCAGCACAATACAATGCTGCCTACTTTCAACCCCTTGAGCTGATCCAGAAGGCCACCATGGTCAATTGCATTGAAGGCTGCTGAGAGGTCATGAAGAGCAAGGATGGATCTTCAACCTGCTCTTGGCAAAGGTAATAAAAAAGCACAACTAACATTATTTCAGTCTCAAATGCAGGTCTGAAACCCAAATGAAAGGGTTTCATAGTTTCTGTAGTCCATGAGTCACATAAGAAGAAAACAACCGAAGTTCTCTATAGTCTAGCATATTGTCTACCTCAGTGGTGCTTAGAAACTTAGAAGAAGTCCACAAGTAAGAGATAAGAACCAAAAAAGGAGATAAGTGCTATAATATCTTTCCAAATGTGTTTTTCAGTAACTGCTATTAAGAGGAATGCTGCTTCTAGTCCTGAAGGTTGTATTGTACAAGAATCTGATGATTATTGATATTGATTATTCTCTGTAGATCTGTTTAATACTCTTTTAAATCCATCGAAATCATTAGCCATAATTAGATTTTTTTGTGGAAAACAAACTTTAGGCTTTAACTAGACATCATGTATAACATTTCTTTCTATCTATTCCTCACTCAACTTACCGGAAGAAGTTTTAATATTATTGTAGAGACAAGATTTACACGTTCATAAAATATCATTTCATATATCACTTCCCTATTTTTTAATAAACTAAAAAAAAAACCTAACAATATAAAAATGTTTTCCTAGGAAAGAATTACTTTAGGCCCCGATCATTTTTGTTGTGTTTTCCCCTTCATCTTTTCTAATTTACTACTATTCTCTTTGAGTTGAAAAAAAAACATCCAGTAGTATTTCAAATGGGATCACAGAATACAGGGAGACATCATTTGGAACTTGCCTAAAGTAGTCACATATAATAAAAATAAAGTTGGAAGGGACCTTGGAGGTCATCAAGTCCAACCCCCTGTTCAGGTAGGTAACCCTATACCATTTCAGACAAATGACTGTCCAGTCTCTTCTTAAAAACTTCCAGTGTTGGACCATTCACTGCTTCTGGAGGCAGGTTGTTCCATTGGTTAATTGTTGTAACTGTCAGGAAGTTTCTCCTTATTTCTAGATTGCTTCTCTCCTTGATTAGTTTCTATCCATTGCTTCTTGTCCTGCCCTTAGGCGCTTTGGAGAATAGCTTGACTCCCTCTTCTTTGTGGCAGCCCCTGAGATATTGAAACACTGCTATCATGTCCCCCCTCGTCCTTCTCTTCATTAAACTAGACATACCCAATTCCAGCAAGCATTCCTTATATGTTTTAGCCCCAAGTCCCCTAATCATCTTTGTTGCTCTTCTCTGTACTCTTTCTAGAGTCTCAACATCTTTTTTATACCGTGGTGACCAAAACTGGAGGCAGTGTTCCAAGTGTGTCCCCATTTATCCCCATTTTTCTGACAGCAGGTGTAAAAAGTTAGTGCAGTTGAAAATTACATTTTATTTTTATTGAAAATGCTATGGCCGTGGTATTATTTCAGATTGGAAGTCACATGCTTCCATGTTTAATTCCAAAAGTATATGATGGATGAAAATCTTACAACATATCTAGCAAACAATTATATTGTATTGAGAAACATGGTTTTCCTCTTTCTTAAATGCAATCTGTTTTGTGAAAGATTTAACTTTTAAGAAAGATATTTTCTTCAAAATGCTTCACACTTTCGTCTCTAGATAGATAAGAGATCTCCTGGCAATCTGAGAAGTTTTCCATAAAATTTGAAAGAATTTTGCACCATCACCTGCAAATATTAACCTAATGCAAATCTTTGGTGTATCAAGTGATAGCAATGAATAGAGATTATCTGTGGATAGGATAAGCAGCACAGGAAAAATAAGCAGATGAAACATACAGTACTTGTGAATATCTTTCCAAGTAATCTGTGTATTAAAAATACACATGCAGTGTCTTTCTTTAAATTCAGTAAATTTAGAATATTAGTCATCTAAAGTAGTTTTCATTTCTTAACCATTTTAATTTTTATCAATTTCCCCATCCACTTAGATTCTCTTCAACAGTGCTCGTCAACATCTTCATCAACGATTTGGATGAGGGGATAGATGGGAACTCATCAAATTTGCAGATGACACCAAGCTGGCAGGAATAGCTAACACTCCAGAAGATAGACTTAAGATACAGGAGGATCTGAACAGATTTGAACACAGGGCACCATCTAACAAAATGAAATTCAGTGGTGAAAAAAGTATGGTTCTACATTTAGGCAAGAAAAACCAAATGCACAGGTATAGTATAGGGGGTACCTTGCTCAATAGTAGTAACTGTGAGAGGGATCTCAGAGCCCTGGTGGACAATCACTTAGATATGAGCCAGCAGTGTGCTGCAGCTGCCAAAAAAGCCAACACATTAACAGAGGGATAGACTCAAGATCACGCGAAGTATTAATACCACTTTACAATGCCACACTTGGAATACTGCATCCAGTTTTGGTCACTATAATGTAAAAAAGATGTTGAGACTCTAGAAAGAGTACATAGAAGAGCAACAAAGATGATTAGAGGACTGGAGGCTAAAACATATAAGGAACGGTTGCTAGAATTGGGTATGTCTAGTTTAATGAAGAGAAGGACGAGGGGGGACATGATAGCAGTGTTCCAATATCTCAGGTGCTGCCACAAAGAAGACAAAGTCAAGCTATTCTCCAAAGCGCCTGAAGGCAGGACCAGAAGCAACAGATGGAAACTAATCAAGGAGAGAAGCAACCTAGAACTAAGGACAAACTTCCCGACAGTTAGAACAATTAACCAGTGGAACAAACCTGCCTCCAGAAGCGGTGAATGCTGCAACACTGGAAGTTTTTATGAAGAGACTGGACAGCCATTTGTCTGGAATGGTATCGGGTTTCCTGCCTGAGCAGGGAGTTGGAGTAGATGACCTCCAAGGTTCCTTCCAAATTATTATTATCATCATCATCATCATCATCATCATCATCATCATTATTATTATTATTATTATTATTATTATTATTATTATTATTATTATTATTATTTATTATCAGTGGTTTTTTTGTAAAAAAAAAAAAAAGGTGCCGGAACTCACACACTTCATACAACCCGCCTTGCCTACCCTACAAGGTTCCATCCAAAAAAGGTGCCGGAACTCCGTTCTGGGCGTTCTATGAGGAAAAAAAGCCCTGATTATTATTACCATCACCACATGCTTCTATTGCCTGGCCTTCTTACTTCTTTAATTTATTTGCTATGTTTGCATAACAGGGTGTCTATATTCTATATTAAATTTGTTGTTAGCCTGTGTTTGTCCATAGCTGCAAGTCTTTGCCTTCATAGCCCTAAATTAAAATAGGAATTTCAGCCCTAGTGATGGATATATCCTGGATCTATTTCATATAATCAGGAGGATGAGTTTCTTTTCTGCTACATAAACTAATTCTCTTTGTGATATCCTGGGCTCAATAAAGACACATCTCTTCATGAAATAACAAATTTAATTCTTCCAGAAAATTGTTAAGATCCTTAACTATCATCCCCTCTCCCAAATTGTAATTATTTAGGTATATATTTTACTTTCCTAATACTTAGACCCCTTAATTCTCCAGTAATAGATATTCCAATTCTTCATTCCAGAATTTAGTCAGGCATTTTGATTTCTCTCAGTCCTTGTTTTCTCCTACATCACTTTGACAATAAAGAATAGGGAAGGTTATTGAAGTACATGCTTTGGGAAGGCAAATGAGGGAGACTAGCTTGAAATGAAGTTAAGAATTTCAAAGTGATCAATAATCGATATATCATCTTGTAGTGATTAAGGGGAGGTAGAGGTGAGTAGGGGATGAGGAAGAGGAAGAGATGAGGAGAAGAAAAATGAGTAAATATGAAGAGATGCTGTCAGTTCTATTCACCACCAGAAGTCAACAAATGGATGCTTTCTTCCTTATTGGGATTTTTTGGGCATACATAGCCAGATCTATTCTGTGGTGTTCAAACTATTGAGAATTGAACTTACAGGTTAGATGACTATATAAAGTACATCAGCTTCAGTAGCTGTCTACCATACATCCTAGTGTTCAGTGATGTTGAGGGAGGGATATATAAAGCCTATCAGAATTATATATAGAGTCCACCTTCCTTTAAGCTCTAAAAAAGAGATGTAGATATTGCATGATGTTATTTTATGTTTATTTATTTTATTTATTATGAAATTTATATGCCACCCACATATGGACAAAAATGTCTGCCCCCTCCTCATAGAAGGCTTTCACATGGCTACAAATTTATGCAACTAGCAAATCTTCTTTCTGGAGTGTTCCTGCATTGTGCACCCTGCAAACTTTAGATCCAGCTGAGGTTGAATCTAGCCTGTTAGCCCCACACAAACCAGGGAATCCTGCAGGAGCAACATGGTCCTATTGGAGTGTTTGGAACAAAAAATAGGAATTCATTTCAAATTCAAGTCCACCCATTAATACAGTATGAGCATTGTCTAGTACATTAATGTCTTCCTTCTCTTAAAGCTGTTACTGTTTTTTTTTTTTTTTACTGATTTCTTGATTGATAGCTTCTCTAAGCACACCCTGGTAATTTTTGGCATTAAGGACAACATTGATCTAATCTTGGCAGAGGCTAAGTCATTCAATGTTTTCCTGCTGCCTATCAGTTTCTCTCACCATAGAGAATACAACAAGCCAAGGAACTCCTTGTCTCTAAACCAAAAGGTTTTTTTTAAATGATTGTTTCTGGCCTATATTTCTCAACATGTGCACGTGTACATGCCAATGCACACATGTATTCTAGTTTCTAAAGAACAAACGCCACTCTCACTTTTGGATTCCTACGGATAAAATTTGTAATGACCTTTGATTAATCTATTCTACACTATTCTGTTTAGGAAAAGTAAAGCTTTGCACGTATATTTCTTGAGCGTCCCCAAAACTCAGGAGAGGAATCTTTTAATATCTCAGTTTTATTTATCATTCAGTACAAATATGTTTCTATTCCACAGTAAACTTTTCTGTTCCTAAGATGATCCTCTTCATTAAAAAAAAACAAAAAACAAAACATTACAAAAAACAACAACACTGCAGTCTGACAATAGATGATATAATCTCTTCCTTATATATCTTGAAAATTTCAAAGGTTTCAAATTGTTTTAAAATTTAAAAACTTTCAAAACTGGATAAAACATAGAGAAAATGGATATAAAAACAGTTTATCACATTTTAAATAAAGTAACATAACTGCAAAGGACAGCTTTTTAAATGTATCATTTAGAATCTTCCTGGGAGCGGTTCTTTGGATGATATGTGAGGGTCCCCTGGCTTTTATTAAGAGAACAAAGGTTTCAAACATTGAGATGAATTAAAAGTTCTCAAAGAGGTGACCCAAGACCTATGTTAGGCTAAATATAGATGTGGCAAATGTTAATGGTGGAAGAAAGTAAAGGACCTAATTCAGCACAAAAAAAATACCAATTCACCAACTAAGTATGAAGTTTGTAATATATGAAAGTAAAACTGATTCAGTACATTAGATCTTATTCCTCAAACAGATTGAGAAGAGAGCAGAGCAGGATTAGGGAAACTGTAGGTCCAGATCTTATGAGTTCCTGATCAATAGTATCATGTGGACAATATGTTATACACTTTTGGGGGATAAATGCAGCCTTAATTACATGCACAAATAATTCATATTGCACCGAATGGGCACTGAAAAGCCCTTAAAAATCTAAAAAATGAATACACATCTGGATCTCTGTCTGGTCCAGATTTGATCATATAAATCAGTGTTTCTCAACCTTGACAATTTTAAGGCATGTGGACTTCAACTCCCAGAATTCCACAGCCAGCATTGCTGGCTGTGGAATTCTGGGAGTTGAAGTCCATGTGTCTTAAAATTGTCAAGGTTGAGAAACACTGATATAAATGTTTCTGTTAGTGTTCCTTGACAGCCTTACCCAGACTGGTGACAGAGGCATCCTTATGTTCTCTACTATCTCTGTCCATGGGATAGGAATTGTACCTTTTCTTTGCTTCACTCTGCAGTAATAGCCATTGTTTCTTCCTAGTAAGCTACCACTTGACTTGATTTTCAACACCTTGATGAAAGTTTCTAATAAGAGGTAAATAGGCTTCCATCATGACTCACATGCTTCCCTCGTCAGATTAGGTTTTTACAAACTAACATCAGTGGGTCTTTGAATGTTGACATTTGGACACATATTATCAGAGATAAAGATCAATATGGATATGCATCTACATTCTCTTTTTTTGGATGAGATCTGTGAATGCCCTCTTTTATAATGATTTTATTAAAAATATACCATTGTTAAAAGTAAGTATGGAATGCAATGCTCTTTTTTATATGCATTTCTGAAGTTAAAAATATTCACTTTGAGAAAAAGCAGCTATGTTCAGGGCTTTAGAATGAGCCATCTGTCAAAACCAAAGGTTTACATCTCTATCTACAGTTCTGGCTTGAAATAGGGAAGTGACCAGTAAAATTTACAAGCTTCAGAATAGAGTTTTCAGCATCGGTTGGGTTTCAAGTCATTATGGTATGTAGGGTTTGAAGACTGTGAGTTCTAGTCCTGTCTAAGGCATGAAACTTGGCCGAGTGACTTTGGGACAGCCATTCGTTCTGAACCCACTCCTTCCTCACAGGAGGAAGGAGTATTAGGTCTGTTTGTCATCTTAAATTATTTATAAAAATTATAAAGACAATAAAGAAGGAAGGAAAGAAGGAAGGAAGGAAGGAAGGAAGGAAGGAAGGAAGGAAGGAAGGAAGGAAGGAAGGAAGGAAGGAAGCTCAAGTTTCTGGAGCTTGTAATATAATTTGGTGTCTCTAAGAAGTTGTGGGAAATCACCCCCCCCAGAAAGAAATATTTTTGGAATATTAAAAAGGCAGAATATTATATTTCCCCAAAGAATCTTAAAGGCAGAGAAGCAGGCCCAGTTTTTCTTAATAGCCCTCAGTAGACACTCAGGAATTCACGTTTTAGAAATGCAGATTTGATAATCCTATTCAGAAAGGTTGGGAGCAGGAAGGCTGGAAAGGTATAAAAACCCATCACTCCCAGCTACATGTGGTCAGCTGCTTCAAAGCCTCATGTCTTGTGGTTCTACTCTTCAATAAACTACAAACTTCTTTCTAAAGCAGTCTCCATTTTGTTTATTCCCAGCTTGGACTGGACCCTGGTGAAGATTTTTCTTTCAACAAAATGATGCCTTCCAGTTTTCTGTAGTCAGCAGAACAATGAAGTTTCTGTCTAGGATATTTTTTAAGGAAACTCAACTTTGGCAACAGACCTACCATTGTTACCCTAGTATGCTAAGTACATTTAAGCGAAGAGGGAAGATTATTAGAGGGAGTTAGTTTGGTCACAAAAGTGAGTTGGATGAGAAAATTAAACCATGTTTGCAATCTCAAGGATATCATGAAGATCTTGTATTGTTTGTATAGTTCCTGTTTTCTGTTTTATTGGTTCTGAAATTGAATTGTGCTTTTATCTTGTTTTGTTTTACAGTGCCAGAAACAATCATTTTTGAATGTTATTTTGATTACTCAATAGATAAATTCTAAATAAGTAAGAACATGACCAGGTTTCCAGAAGCAGATGTGGACATGGATTTACCGAGAATGGAGTTACAAGTTTTTGTGTTTTATATTTTGTAGGAAATAATAGAATAATAAAAGTATTTCCTACAAAATATAAAATGTGGAGTATATAAAATGTGGAATATATAAAATATGGAGTATATAAAACCATCATTTTGAGGTTTTAAGCATGCATCGGTATATACCATTCCACAGAACATTAAACATTAGTGACCTCTTTACAAATTTTGCCTTTTAATTATGATGAATTACAATACTATTTTTCATAACTTTCCAAACTTCTTGCATCCATGCGTAGGAATATTGCTAATATATTTTTAAGAATTTCTTATATTTTTATTTATTTTCAGAAGTAAAGGCTGCCTCAATTTTCTCTTAAAGGCACCTTTTTCAAAGAAAGACCAAAAGTATTTATAAATGATATTTTGCCATTATTTGTTCCTTAGCACTCTGAAACTTTTCCATGTCAAATATATAACAAGAAAATAAAATTAGTGTTTAATTTTAATTATTGGTAAAATTTGGATGTTGTCTGTTTTGGAAAGACTTAAGAAAAACTTTGGATGTAGTTACAGCTTACAGATTTTGTTAATTATTAAATAATACTGTTTTAATGAGAAGTAATCAACATGCCTTAGTACACTGTTATGGAAATGTATTAGGAAAGCAAAGGAATTTCTGGTTACTATAAAACTAATATCTGATGTGTTTATTTCTCTCATGCAGAAGACATAATTGAGAAGACTTAAATATGCTTTGGAATCCTTATGTGCTATTGTTGTAAATACATTAATTTCAGAGAAGAGTTTACCATCAACAACATCCTTAATAGTTCCCTAGCATTTTAAGCTATTTAACGGACTTAAGATACTTTACTGCTAGTACTGCTACAAAAAATGAAACAGTGTAGTGTAGTGTTTAGGGTGCTGGATAGGAACTTAGAACACCCAAGTTGAAATCTAGATTCAGCCTTGGAAAACTTCAGTCATTATTTTATAGGCTAATATATTATAGGATTTTGCCCAGATAAAATTGGAGAAGGCAGTCTTATTCACACAGATCTGAACTTCTGAGAGAAAGGTGTTATATAAGTTTAATAAAATCATAGCTGGATAAATTCTGTAGACAGCTAAAGAGGGAGGGAGGGAGGGAGAGAGGGAGGGGGAGGAGACAGAGAGAGGGAGGGAGGGAGAGAGAAAAACCCTTTAACCCTATAAAATATTTATCTCTCACAAATAGTGATCAAAACTGGATGTAGTATTCCAAGTGTGGCTTTACCAAGGCATGGTAAAGTGATCTTGATTCTATCTCTCTGTTAATGCAGCCTAACACTGTGTTAGCTTTTTTTTGGCAGTTGCAGCACACTGCTGGCTCATATTTAAGAGATTGTCAACTAGGACTCCAAGATCCTTCTCACAGTTACTACTCTAGGTGTTCACTGATTAATTGCTTGATTATCTTTTCCAGAATCTTCCCAGTTACTGAGGTCAGGCTGAGTAGTGTTCACACGGTGTAAAGAAGAAGGCTGCTGAAAGCATTTATCCTATAGAAATGTACAGAAGACTTGAAAGTGAATTCATTAAATCAGCCTTTCCCTATGTAATATCCTTCAGGTATGTTGACCTTTACAAGAGTGCAGAGCATCTACATCTTAAGTTAATCTAATGCTCTATTTTGTACTGAATAATCAACAGTAACAAATCATTACTTAGAACACTTTTGTTGTCTTTTCTCCATTTGAATTATTCCTCAAAGAGCAGTGCAGATGACAGCTTTACCTAATAGGAACTCAAAATTATACGGAGGTCTGGATGGTAATAAGTCTCCTGCCACTGCTTCTCTATGGTTCATCTCACCACAGGCCTTGTCATTTCCCCCTTTCTCGTGAGGCACTGAATAAATAAAATGTTAAAAGGGTAAAAAGAAAGAAAGAAAAGACAATGCTACTAGTCTTTAAATCAAAATAAAGTCAGATTTATTTTTATGGAAAAGGTCATATCAGATAAGGGTGATGGAAATTGTCTCAAAGCATACAGGTTCTGGAGGCACCCGTTCCAAGCAGCCTGAGCTGGTGAGGCCAGTAGCCAAGTAGAAAAAGAATGAAACTTTACTGAAAATTCTTGAATGCGGTATATTTTTCTTGGAACTAAAAATGTGAATGTAAAGTTATTATCCATATATTACTAAGTCAGGCACTTCCTTAAGTAGCTTGGAAAAACGGTAATATGTTGAAAACAGACAAAATTTAGCGATGGATGTGGTACATAGTACATTTTCAGAAGAACGTAGAGTAGAAACCTGAATAAATCTGCATAGGAAAATCAATCTACATACAGAGAAAGACTTTCTACAAAATCGTTTTGCATGTAGAGGAAGATATTTTTATAAAATCTATCTACGCACAGTGGGAGACTTTCATGCCTGCGTCTGAAAGTGTTTTTTCACATATTCAGCAATCCTCCTAGTTAGGAAAATTGTTAAAGGACCATCATAGCACAGTGGAACGAAGCTGTTGGATAGTGAGGTAAAATGAGGGCAGCTCAACTCTGGCATGTTAATGAGGACAACTTTATTCATTTCTGACATGTTGTTGTGTTTCACTTTGAAAACACACAGACAATCCCTCTCACGCATACAATCTGAATACAATAGCCTGCACCATACATGCTTACGATGTGTTTGGCTTCCTCAGATAAAAGCCCTCCAATTTATTCAACGATAGATAAGTCATCCTTCCCACTTTTCCTGTCACAAAGGCAGCCTTAGCAACTTTTTCTTCCTTAACAAAGCGCAGTAGGAACAGGCTGGATTCAGCAGTGGTTTCTTACACTATGAAAGATGCTGAGCAAATTCAGTGGATCATCTCCTTTGCAATCACTAAATACTACGCCATTCTTCTTGTAGAGGAGAGAGGTTGGGAGTCTTGATTGTATCTGGAATGTAGAATATGACTCCTTGGACCAAGGATTTTGCCAATAATCAAGATCAGCTCCTTCCAGCCCTCTGCTAACTTTGGAATGCCTAACAACTTTGAGGGCCAAATGTTGCAATGTTCTCAGTATGGGGCTGCCTATATGGAACACAGCAGCTGTTTCCCCCCCCCCCAATTCTTCTGCTTGCTCCCTCTCTCTAAGGATGCAACAGGATTTTATTATGCATGTCTCTGGAAGTGGATTTGTAAGATCCTCCAAACAGGCTCCGGTGCGAGGCAGATGAGAACATTCAGCATAGACCATGACATAGATGGTCCTCCAATCCAAAATAAAGAGAACAAAGCAATATGAGTCCAAAAAAGAAAATCTGTTTCTGGAAGTCTATACTAAACTTTATTAGATCTTCGTAAGGTGGCCAGGATTTGTCTTCTCCATTGCATATTTTCTTCAATAAGGTACTCTCTATAACAAACCAGCCTGAAATGAAGCCCATGTAAGTGGCATTCTTCAGCTCCAGTCTTTAGAAGGGGCTACTGGATTTTAGGAAGCAGGTCTGAAGGGATGTTTTTCTTCTAATGTTTTATTTGGAAGCAAAACACTGCTTTGAGATTTTGCACAGCCCCAGTATTAAGCCTGGCTTTGAAGAAAACCAAAGGATAGAGTAAGATTGTTCAGGGAAATTTATATTCAACACAATATCAGGGGAATTTTCATTTAAAAAGATGCTTTAGGGAAATTATATTAAAAACAATGCATGCTAAGAAATATGCACGCAGGAGATGCATATGTCAGGGAAATGTGTGAATGAAAACTAAGGGTTATTTTTAAACTGATCTTTAAACCGATCTCTAAAGAAACAAAGCTGTTTATTTGAGTGACGCTAAATAGATTGGCCTGAAATGGCTACTTACAGCAAGCAGGATTGGTTTTGCTCTATCTGAATAGAATAGAATAGAGCTGGAAGGGACCTTGGAGGTCTTCTAGTCCAACCCCCTGCTCAAGCAGGAAAACCTATACCATCTCAGACAGGTGAATGTCTAGTCTCTTCTTAAAAACCTCCAGTGATAGAGCACCCACGATTTCTGGAGGCAAGCTGTTCTACTAGTTAATTGTCCTCACTGTCAGGAAGTTTCTCCTTAATTCCAGGTTGCTTCTCTCTTTGATCAGTTTCCAACCATTGTTTCTCGTCCTTCCCTCTGGTGCTTTGGTGAACAACCTGACCCCATCTGCCTTGTGGCAGCCCCTCAGATACTGAAACACTGCTATCATGGCTTCCCTATTTCTTCTTTTCTTTAGACTAGCCAAACCCAAGTCCGGTAGCCTTTGTGTGTAGAAGCAGAGCAGTCAAGATTCCTTAATCTCCAATTCTGCCATTTTGCCTTTAGCAAATGCAGCATTTCCGGGTCAAGTGATCCAAATGGAACCTTTGAAAGAATCAGTAATAGAAATCTTCCCATTACAGGTAGTCCTCAACTTATGACCACAATTGACCTCCAAAAGTTCCCTTACTAAGCAAAACAGATATTAAGTGAATTTTGCCCCATTTTACCTTTCTTGCCACACTTGTTAAGTGAATCACCATTAGTAAGATGGTTGTTAAATGTATCTGGCTTCCCCATTGACTTTGCTTGTCAGAAGTTCACAAAAGGTGACCACATGATGGGACACTACAACCCTCATAAATACATCCTAATTGCTAAGCATCTGAATTTTGATCCTGTGACCACAGGGATGCTGTAATGATCATAAGCGTGAAAAATGGTCATAAGTCATTTTTTAAAGTGCCAATGCAACTTCAAAGAGTCACTAAATGAATGGTTTTAAGTCAAGGACTACCTGTATTGTTTGATTTTCTTTATTTCCAGTATGTCCTTCCGAAAGAAAAAAAAAAGATAGTACTCACCAAAATGAGAAGGGCCGCTGAATCCTGCAGTTTTGAGTTACTTAGTTTGGAAGTATGTCAGATAATAATTTCCTTCATAAGAGCCATCCCATGGTGCTATTAAGTTGGAGCTTAAAAATGCTGAAATGTATTAAAATTAATTCTTTTGCATTTACTTTTTTTCATTATCACATTTGTTTCTCCTGCCGAACTCAACTGTAAACTGGTGGTTATTTGGCAGTAAATTCTATTGGTGAATGATTGGTGCTATGACATGTGTACAGCAGCTTCCTGTCCCATCTTTTTAAAGGCATATAGAGGCAGTCTGTCATGGTTCTGATAGATGAGACCAGTAGAAATAAGAACTCCGAGGCAACTGTTTTCGTCAAAGAACACATTTAATGGCTACATAGTATCAGCACGAACAAAGGTGAAACCAAGATTGAAAGTCCCCCCCAAAAGTTACAAAGTAACAAGTTGAACTCCCCATCCTTGCGGTGTGTCATAAATCACAATCCCCAATTAACTACTTTGACAGGCTTTCTAATGGTAGCTTCAGCCCTCCAAAACTTGGGTAACTTGACCTTGGTTCCCACAGAACAATTTATTGTTATGTCTAAACTAAGAGAATACATCTCCCCCCTCCCATCACTGTGGCAACTGAAAATGAAGTGAAGATGGCTGCAGCCAGATTTGGTTGAAGGTTGACACAGTCTTTGCAAAAGTGAAGCTACTACAATAATGTTACATTTTCTAGGTGGAATAATTTCCCATTAGTATGTAAATAGGAATCGGGCAAAGAAGTTAAGGACCCAATTGTCTCTTTCTGTTCACATAATTAGTCAAAGTTGGTGAGATTTACACTGACTGAGTTCATGAACTTCTCATCTTTAAGTACCTTTCTATCCAACTGCAGAGCTTTGTGAATGGCAACAGGGAAGAAAGAAGATGGAAAAGAAAGATTTTATGTTATACAATTTTCCAAAATGCACAAAAGGAGGAGAGAATAATAGAATCAGGAGAGTCAGACTTTACCCTTATGAATGAGTAATAAATTTATCATTTCATAAATACTCTTGAAATATGAAAACACGACCTCCTCAGTCTGTACATTTCATTGCCTCTTTCTTTTACGTCAACATTTAAGTCCTTTTCATCCAGTGAAAGAAGGGATTTTTGGTAAATTGTATTGGCATCAAGAAATGAACCTGTCAGCTGTCTTCAGCATCATATTCAAGTTCCACTCTAGAGCAAGCTTCAGAAATAAGAATCCTTTGTCTAGGAGGGACTCTGCAGGGCAAGTCAGGCACAAGAAATTGAAAACCAGGATTGGATCCAAAATGAGTACAAGTAATATTGCTTGATTATCTTCCCAGGCATTGAGGTCTGGCTGAGTAGTGTTCACACGGTGTAAAGAAGAAATACTGAAAGCATTTATCCTATAGAAATAACAACAACAATGACGATGATGATGACGACGATGATGATATTGGAGTTGAAAGGGATCTTGGAGGTCTTCTAGTCCAACCCCCTGCTCAGGCAGGAAACCCTATACTATTTCAGACAAATAGCTCTCCAGTCTCTTTGTAAAAACTTCTAGTGTTGGAGCACTCACAACTTCTGGAGGCAGGTTGTTCCACTGATTAATTGTTCTGACTGTCAGGAAATTTCTCCTTAGTTGCTTCTCTCCTTGATTAGTTTCCATCTGTTGCTTCTTGTCCTGCCTTCATGTGCTTTGGAGAATAGCTTGACTCCCTCTTCTTTGTGGCAGCCCTTGAGATATTGGAATACTGCTATCATGTCCCCCCTCATCCTTCTCTTCATTAAACTAGACATACCCAATTCCAGCAATCGTTCCTTATATATTTTAGGCTCCAGTCCCCTGATCATTTTTGTTGCTCTTCTCTGCACTCTTTCCAGAGTTTCAACATCTTTTTTACATCATGGTGACAAAGTTGATTCCATTCTACCCTTAACAAGAATCTGAACTACTGATAGTCAAGGCAAATTGGTGTACAGAAATTCAAGGAGGGATGGTCTTAGATCACTTGTAAGCAAGAAAGGAATCCAAGCTGATGTCGCAGTTGACCCATCCCTCGGGCTCAGCCTGGTAGTCTCCTACATTGCAAAAGTTGGGGCTGCGTCCTCTCCAGAAGTCCTTTGCTTATTCTCTACATGGCATGCTCAGGGGCAGTCTGATGGATTGACATTCAGTAAGTGATCCTGACATTCAGAGTCTCTCCTTGCCCCTATTGGTCATGACATAGCAGAAGGCTTTTCAACAATTTTCCTGAGCTAGGGCCACTTTTTTTTTTCCATTGACCCTATCCTCAAAAGAAACGAGGTAGATGAGAAGAAAACCTGATTTGATTTTTACTTACTCTGAATTCAAATAAAAATATACTGCATCACTTAAATACAGTTCATCCAGTGAGTTTATAGCATAGTATGTAGTAAATGCTCTTCCCCTTCCTTCAGATTAAAAATAACAATTCCCTAGTACCTTTTACAGAGGTTTTGCGATCTGTATTCAATGACTTGGGAAGTTCTATGTAACCTTGATTGTAGGAGATAATCAGGCTGAGCTTGAGGGAAGAGGTCAAATACGTTATCAGTCTCAAGTCCCTTCATGCCCACAAAAGATCTAAGTCCAGCCACCTTGAATTGCATTGACCTTTATCTACTGCCTATTTGCTTTGATTATTAGTAAACCAGATTTTTGTAGACAGCGTAAGCATGCAATAAGCTTTTATATTCATTTGAACTGCTTGGACTTCCTGATTTTCCCATGCTTGACATTAGGGCTTTAAATTGAACATCATTGATATTTGCTGGCATAAGTTGCTTTGCTTAGAACCCTGGTATGAAATGTGGCTAGGTTTTATCTTGTGCAATTTTTTATTTGTTAATAGGCTCTGAAGAACTAATGTGGACTGCCTATAGGTGCAAATTTACTAAATATTCACATTCCCACCATTACCTACAAAAACTTTAATGCTCCCAC
The DNA here is from genome assembly GCF_016545835.1 of Crotalus tigris. Taxonomy (NCBI): domain Eukaryota; kingdom Metazoa; phylum Chordata; class Lepidosauria; order Squamata; family Viperidae; genus Crotalus; species Crotalus tigris. The sequence continues at coordinate 396,246 of NW_024096525.1, forward strand.
AAATCAGCTGTCGACTGCAAATTTCTGCTGGTTTTGTGACCTGAGATTGTTTATTTTATACTTTTCATAGACATTAATAAATAGTAAAGTATTTAGAGTATTATTATACATATGATCTGAGGCGGTTATATGAAGAACTCTCCAAATTGCCTCAAGTAAAATCCCTTGTTCAGAGAGGAAAAAAACAATGAAAGATTAATCAAAATGGCAAGAATGGTAAGAATAATTATTTGAATTTCAGATCCTTCTCTCTTCCTTCCCTTCCACATTAAGTTTGCTGGATTTAAAAAGGCATGCTGTGTTCATGGAATGTTGGAACTCAGTCCCAAATGAATCAATAAATCTTCCAAAATGCATAAATCCACTGATCACTAAAGTCCCATCCAATCCTATGATTCTGTGAAATATTCCACTAAATCTCTTATAAAGATCTGTTCTTAATTTGGCTGAAGAACTGCATTAAAATCAAAAGGCTGCCAATATGTTTATTATTTATGGTGCATAATAATATGGGATAACAACAATACATTTTCCTAAATGTGTGAAAAAGAATGTAGTCTGGATGGAGGCAATTACACAAAGCTTTAATATAACATTTAATTTTATAGCATTTTATAATTTATATCACATTAAATAAAGATACATTTCTCCTGCATATTTCATAGTTATAGTTTTATTATTGGTCAAATTATAGAGACTTGATTTTTTTAATAAAAAGAAAGAAAAAGAAAAAGGTACTCAGTTGGACTTCCTAAACAAAGAGATCTTTCAGACTACAAAAAAAATCCAATGAGGAAAGATGATAGAGAGCAGCAGAAGAAGCTGATGAGGCCACACATAATTTGTGAAGATCTGAAAACAAAATAGACAAAGTATGTAGTTTCTGGATATCCCACAGCAATGGCCATAGCAAGCATTTATAATTTGTCTTCTTATCAATGAAATAATGTGTTATGTCTGTGCCCATGTGATCTTTTTCTCTAGGGACTATATGTTGTCTGCATGCATGGCTCTTTATATGTCTGTAGGAGAAAGACTAGCCAGACTGTGTGTATTTAGGACCATATAGGTCAGTGGTGGCAAACCTATGGCACGCGTGCCAGAGGCAGCACTCAGAACTCTCTCTGTGGGCACGCACGCCATTGCCCCAGCCCCTTCTCCCCCCCGCAGCCCCCTCCTCACCAACAGCCCCCCCGGAGGAGAGTCGGCCAGGGCATGGAGCAGCGCAGCCAAGCACATGGCAGCTGGGCAGCAGGGACAAGACTCCGCCCTCACACTCTGTTGTGCGCAGATGATGCTGTGGGGCGTGAGTGGAGGGCATGGCCACTGTGGCACTGTAGAGCTGCCTGGGTGATCTGGGCTGTGGAGGCAGTGGGTGGCCTGGCAGGTGGGGCATGCCGGGGCTGGGGGTGGAGCGGGCAGGCCAGAGCAGTGGGGGTGGTGTTTTTTGGGGTAGTTAGTCTCTAAAAGGTTTGCCATCACTGATATAGGGTAAGTGCATATATAGTATTTGTGTGTGTTTATACATTTCTGCTTTCTCCATGATTGCATTCTGGATGTATTTCCATGTGTGAGTGGTAGGATGGCTCAGAATGGAGCAGTCAGCAGCATTCTGAGACATTGCCTGTTCTAAAGGGCAGTGTTTCTCAACCTCAGCGATTTTAAGGTGTATGGACATCACCTCCTAGAATTCCTCAGCCAGCATGCTGAGACTTGAGAAACACTGCTATAAGGAATGCTTTGGGGAAAAGTTTTCTGGAAAAGAGAAACGTGTTTCTCTGCATCCCCTAGACTTGATGAATGTTCAAACTCAATCTTTTTTCTATTGGTTTCTTCCACCACACCGATTGTACTCTGTTTTTAGGGAAATTATCATCTTGATAATTGAAAGGATGTCAAATCCCTTTATCTAAACCTGGGTCTTGACAACCTTCTCGCTGTAATCTTCTAGAATGGCCCCAAATTGGCCCAGATTTCCTAACCACTGAACCACTGAAGCAGATGTGGATGACTCTAGAGACAGCAGAGAGGAGATACTTTCCAATTTTGCAGACACAATTTCTACATTTTAAGACAAAGAAGATGTGGAGCAGATTCCTATGGGCTCTGACCACCTAAAAGACACGTATTTGCCATCCAGTTATCATTCTCTCCTAATGTGTCCTGTTCTTGCTTTGTGTCAAACTAATTTATGCTTCTTCCTGGATATTCAGAATGATGTTACACGTGCATTTGAATTTAATGTGAATCATGTGTAGAGTTTTTCTTACCTGCATCACAGCCTAATGACCAGCATCTGAGCCAATATATTTTGTAGCAAAAAAAAAAAAGAGCAAGTAAGAAGCTCATTATTATTGTTGATTACCTGTATGTCAGGGACCCAACAAAAATAACTCCGACACTTAATAACTATAAAAATGCAAATAAACATATACTTTGTGTCTGTGTGAGTGTATATTGTAAATCCACACACATAAGAGAATACATGTATCTGAATCTGGTCCAATTTATCCTTGCCACACTTGGTAAATATTGGTTATGAACCAATAATTACTGTACAACTTCATCCTCATAGTACGTGGAATAAGTAAATGGATGTTAACCCATATTTCATAAACATTTTCCCATTACTCTCTGCCTCACGGAGCTTATAGCATCAGTTTTTGCCTTTCATTAAAAAAAATCTGAGTATTAAAATGCATGACTGAAATACAACAACATAAAAGAATTAATATGGTGAGAAGGAAGCACAAATTAATTAATTGCAGCTAACTGCTACCAAAAGTTTCTATGTTCTGATTAATGCCAAATGTTTCTTCAAACAATAAGATGTGCATCTTTTAACAACTGATGTTAGTTTCTGGTCATAATTAAGGGCTCATGCCAAATACACTTTCACTGCAACTATGTTTTTTTTTTGGGGGGGGGTCTGGAGAAATTTTCAAGGGAAGTAGAAGTCAGTCAATCTTCTTGTTCATCTGGGTTTCAGGCTGAGAGCCCCTGCTGTTTTTGCAGAAATGAGAACAATAAATCTTTCTGTGTTAACCTTGCTAACCTCTTTAAGATAAGATGAGATGAGTGAGTTTTGGCAGGATACAGTGAGAGAGAATTTGTATTGTTGGCAGATAGCATCAAGAAGCAGTTGATGATGTCATATATGTGTTACAAACACAAGACTATGAGATGCCCAGATGTAAGAATCCATGGAAGAGTGTTCACTTAAAAATAAAAAGTGACTGAGTTTTCAAATTGCTTTAAGAATGGAGAAGAAAGAATTGGTAGATAGCAGTAAAATCCAGCATTTAGTGTAGAAATTACCAGAGATAATGACAGGATAAAGGCAAGTACCAATAGTCCTTGACTTACAACAGTTTGCTTAATGACCATTCAAAGTTACAATGGCACTGGAAAAAAGTGACTTATGACCATTTTTCACACTTATGACTGTTGCAGATCCCCAGGGTCACGTGATTTACATTCAGATGCTTGACAACTGATTCATATTTATGATGGTTGCAGTGTCCAGGAGTCATGTGACCATTTTTTGCAACCTTCTGACAAGCAAAGTCACTGGGGGAAGCCAGATTCACTTAACAACCTTGTTACTAACTTAACAACTGTAGTGATTCACTTAACAAATGTGGCAAGAAAAGTCATAAAATGGGAAAAAACTCACTTATCAAATGTCTCGCTTAGTAACATAAATTCTGGGCTTAATTGTGGTCATAAGCCAAGGACTACCTGTACCATTTTCTTGATTTAAATTTTTTGATGGGAGACAGGAATTGCACACAATAGTGGGAGAAACTGAAGACAGCTATAAAGTGTTTTCTGGGCTAGCATTTGCTCAACAAATGTCCGAGATATTAGGTTACCTTTTTAATCAGTAAACCATGACACAGCATGAGCTTGCCTGATAATGTTAAAACTTTTGCCTCATAATTTTGAATTATGGCAGGGGAAATCTTGTTAGAGTTTCAAAATCTTACAGTACCATTAAAGCTACATCGTTTTATTTTGCTCACAAACCTAAACTATGTCCGAGGTTTGGATTTTTATTTATTTTTTAGCATACGGCTTCGAAGTATAGCTTTTACCTGATTTGTTATAATAGGGAAAGACTTTTGTAAATGAAATAGAAACCTGCTACTAATTTGTTATTCCAGTGTTTCTCAACTTTGGCAACTTTCAGACCTGTGGACTCCCAGGATTCTGCACAGGTCTGAAAATTGCCAAGGGTGAGAAAACAGTGGGTTATTCTGACTGATGATTCTTATCATAATGATTGCCTCTGTGAATGATTATATATTTGATTTTAATAATAGTTAAAATGATATAAATATTTTTATATATAAGGGTGATCTCGTGTTAGATTTTTCTGAAAATTCTTCTTCAATTTGATATAGTTTGTAAACCTATTCTTATTTCTTTTCTGTTCCATTAATTTTTTCCCTGTCTTTTTCCTTGATAGCACTTTTAAATTTCTGCTAAAATAGAATCAATTGTAAAAACAATTACATAATTATGAAGAGGAACGGAGGGAGGGAGGGAGGGAGGGAGGGAGAGAAGCACTAAACAAAAAAGAAAAAGGAAGAAATTAATACAATTCTTCAATAACTGTTTATTTTTAAAAATCTTTTCCTTCCTTGGGTTTTTCTTTTATTAAGTTCATACATGCTCTCATTTAATTGTGTGTGAAATTTTTTAAATATATCTAGGTATTTTGTCATTTTTTTAAAATTTGCATTTTGAAAAATAAAACAATGAAAAGTATTTTGTTAATGCACATACAGACAACAATTCTTCAGAAATAAATAAGAATTGATGGTATATATAGGGAAGCAGAAAACTGAGCAACTGTGGAGGATATGGTGTATATCTGGATACTGGTGAGATGAGGAAGAGAGAAATAGAAGTCACCTTATCAGGGATTTTTTTTTCAGGATAGGATGGATGAAAGCCTTGTGGGATTCTGTGTAGGGAAATTTTAAAAAAGTTATTAATAGGACATTTGGAATTGAGCAGCAGAAGATGGAATTCGGACAACTATGTACAAATGATGAACATGAATGAATGATTTTTTTATAGAAATTTGAAACGGAAGAACAAGTGAAAGAGTATATGATAAAATGGGCTAAAAACCTCAGACACAATATACTGCTGGAATAATGGGAAACGTGGTTAAAATGATTGAAATTTAAATTATGTTATAACTTCAAAGAGAATTTTTATTAAGAAGTGTACTGCTGGTGTATGACTCCACAAAAATTGTCTAGCATGTATAGAGGTACTTCAAATTTATGTTGGAAATATGGACAACATATTTTATGTTATTTTATCATACCCGGTGGACTTGTAAAAAAGCCAGATATTTCTGAGTTCAAATACACATAATGATACAAAAATGTTTAAACATCAACCTTCAACTAAAACCAGATTTTTTCTGCTGAGATTAATGGACAGTCAATTAGAAAAGAGCCGTGGAATATTATTTTTATATATGATCACTGCTGCGAGACTATTATATGCACAAAAATGAAAAAAAAAAAAAACCCTCTGAAATACCCATAGCAAAGGAAGGGTTGCTGAAGACAGCAGACCTAGCAGAAATGGTAAAATTAGCTTGTTTGATTAGACAAAGTTCAACAATTACATTTATCAATGACTGAAATCTCTTAAGGACTTTTTGCTGAAAAAGAGAAAAATCAGCTTGTGATTTACGGGTATGAGAATTAGAAAGTGTAGTTTATGAAAAGAAGGAAATTATGATGTAATCTTAAAGAGGCTGAAAATAAAATGCATTTATAACCACTGTTTCTTTATATATTTACTTTTTCTATTTTATGTTTTCTTTCTTTCTTTCTTTCTTTCTTTCTTTCTTTCTTTCTTTCTCTTTCTGATATTTGTATTGTTTTTATCTTGTTAAAAGTTTCTTTGATTAAATTTTTATAAAATGTTTTATAGATGGCATTTAGATCCTAAAAAATTATCTTGTATGTATTCCAACATACAGCCCAAATGTTGGAGATGTGGCAATAATGATGCGACATACTTTCATATTTGGTGGAATTGTAAAAAAGTAAAGGCTTTTTGGATTATGATTTGGTGGAACATTCAAAAGATTTTTAGAAAAAAGATAAAGTTTACTCCTCAACTATTTTTACTTGGTATTTTTGTTGACTTAAATGAAAAAGAAACTACTTTGATGTTGAATTTATTAACTGCAGCAAGGTTACTAGTAGGTTTATATTGGAAGAAAGATTCCTTGCCTACTTTAGAAGAATGGATATTTAAAGTATCTAGTTTTGCAGAAATGGCAAAAATTTCTGCTTATTTAAAGGATCATACACAAGAAAGATATATTACTGTATGGGGAAGGTGGATAGATTATATTCAGAAAAAGTATGGAATTAAAAAGTTTTATTTATTTTATGAATGAATATCAAATATTATAGAGAATTGTTTTATAGGTTATGGAGTTAAAGGTTAATTTTGATATTTTTTTTCTTTCTCTCTTTTTTTTTCTTTTTTCTTAATCATTATAATTTTCTTTTTTTTTCTAACCCTGTATTCTGCTCTGGGAAGTGAAGGGAGGGGGGGTGGGGGTGGGAGGGAGGGTAAGGGGGGGTTCTCTATTCTAAAATTTTATTGTATTTTTATAAATGATTGTATGTTTTAAAAAATAAAAATTTTCAATTAAAAAAAAATTTCTTTGATTATATATATTATATTATATATATGATTTATATGATATATGCCATGACATGCTATGCTATTATTAAAAGGTCTTTCTAAAATCAATGAGGCCCCAGTGAATCAATGGTACCTTTTGACTTATCTGGTATACACCAGGATTAACGTCACCTGTTCCTGAGTCTTTGAACATCTTGAATATCTGGCTCTCTTTTTCCCTGCAGGGGTCTAATCTGTGTTAGGATTCTGCTAGCAGGAGAACTCAAGGATATTGCATAACAGTTCACACATTCTGTTAAGTCTTCTGTCTTTGGGAGTGTTATGTAATGTAGATTGACCTCTTCTAATCAGTTGCCCACTATGTCATTCCCAGATTTGCTATTAAAGTTTGCTTAAAATCTTCCTATATTTTTCTCCTGTTTTTTTCTTTCTATTGGTACTTCATCAGTAAAATTACAGTATTGTAGTATATTCAAGTATGTTCTTCATTTGAATCCAAACATGTTTCTATCATAAAACTTTAATAGGTGTAAAAACAGCTATTGATTTAAAAATAAAGCTGGGAAATGTTTAGGGAAAAACCCAGCTATACTATGCTTACAAAATTAAACATATTTTATTAACATACAATTTTCTATTGCACATTCTTTTTAGGTCTGTTTCTCCCTCACTCTGTCTTCCTCAATATCCTGCTGAATTTTTTAAGTGACGGATAAGTCACTCACAAAAATTGAAGTGTAAGTAGCTTATATTTATTTATTTATCAAATTTAGAGACTGCCCATCTCATTCTCAGATCAACTCTAAGAGTCTTATAGAAATTGATTCACCAAAGCAGGGTTTTCACTTTAGCCTAAATCCATATTTATAAAACGATTACATTACTGTGGCCTGTTTTTTTTCTTGAGCAAGCATATTTAAAACTAATATCTTCTCTACTTTGATTATGTAATGAGTGAGTTCATTAGATCTGCTGAATTTTTGCCTATTTCTGATGCATCCCTACATCCCTTATTATTTCACTTGAATACTCCCCAAATCGTATTAGCATTGTTAGCAATTTCATTGAAAGTATTTTCTGGCCATTAAGAAAGAAGGAGAAAAAGAAGATAAATGCCTATAAGTTACAAATTTAGAGATGGTTGCTAAGAGAACCATGGTTTGCAAGATGAATTAAGAAATCATCACAGGACAAAATAAAAACAGACTTTTCTTATGAGCAGAAACTCATATCCTCTGAGAATCTGATGTAAGAAAATGATGCACCGGAAAAAAATGATTAATCTTGATGACACCGGGAGAAGAAAGGAAAGAAAATGAATGAAGTGAATGTTGGGATCAGAGAGATTACTGTAAGATCCATAAATAGTGCTATCAATTATTGCCAATGACAAGTCAAAAAGGTCAACATACATCTATGTAATCAGCAATGATTACGTGCAGTCTCAATGGCATGTAATGGATCCAATCTCAAAACTGACAACAAAACCCTGATGTCATTTAACTGAAAGGATTTACATACTATTTTTTAATTAATTTCTAAATATTGTATTAAACAAACAAATAGCATGATAAAAACAAAACCTGAAAAATGTAAGAGGCCAAGGTGTGGATTATAGTCCACTGAAGCAAGGCTATGTTATTTATCAACTTAAGTTTTCTTTAAATTTGTGAGCATTGCTATGGGCAGCGGTTTCAAATCTCATAGCCTAGTTGTCATTACAGCAACACAAGGATATTTTCAAAAATAGACAGTAAGTGAGCTAATTTGTGACATGCAGAAACAATGACAAAAGAACATACTTTGTAAAGTGGAATATCATCACATCTTCCTCCCTGAATAAATAAGAAAAATTGTGCAGATTTCTTTATTTGCATATGTAAACCCACCTACAGATGCATCTACAGCAACTGAAAGAAATTCTGTAGCTCTCCTAAAGTACCGATAATTGGTGATTTGAAGTGTGCTTATAAAAATATATATAGTTCATGCTAAATGTGGATGTAAAATCATTCACATAACAGGACTTGCTGATGATTGAGATTATCACCTAATGAAGCTGGCACCATCCAGAAGACTACATCTGGAGGTGATGAAACTCCAGACAGAGTTTCTAAAAATCATCCACACCTTTTAACTGTTTAAAGATCAGTTTTTGGACTACATCTGCACAGCAGATTTGGCATTCTTAGTGTAGCCCTTCAGTTTTGTATCGGAAGTGAGTGAAGAATACAGCATATGAAAGAAAATGTAGGAATGCATATTCTCCTCATTGACATCTGGAAGTCAACGATGAGGACCACAGACAATGATTCCTACCTTTAATTAGTGAGGAAACTGCTTGGTTGAGTTCCATATGTACCATAAACTACTGACCTTAGAGATGTCTTTTTAAGTGGATTCAATGAGTTGGTTTTAAAGAAGTTGGCACAGCAGAATTTCTCCCATGCTGTTCCTTTGTTGTGATATTTATTTTCTCTGCCCTGCATTCTTGTCTCTTTAAATTAAAGTTTAACAGACAGAATTTATAATATTAATTCCCAAATGACAGAATATAGAATTGGCTGTGGTGGTTAGATTCTTCGGTCCATTTCATTCTCTCTTTCTCTTCTTCCTTTCCCTATGCTTTGATGGGCACATGTGCTATTGTTTAAAACAAAAATGGAAAGAAAAATAATAAAGCAAAATAGAATTTTTTTTCATAGCACTGTGATAGAATAGGATATGCTCATAAAGGAGAGAGAGAGGCAGAGAGAGAGAGAGAGAGAGAGAGAGAGAGAGAGAGAGAGAGAGAGAGAGAGAGAGAGAGAGAGAGAGAGAGAGAAATGGACTCAAACTTGCAGTGAACTGTCCATACACAAGGTTTTTCCCATTAAAAAAAGAACAATAGAGAATTCCTAATATTTCAGTTTAGAAAGAGTACCAAATAGGAAAAAGAGATTTTAGAATGATCCCAAGAATTTAGTAAAACAAAGCAAAACTTCAATTTTTTGTAACAGCTGAAATGTTCTCTTAAAGAAAATGAATAGTATGAATGTTTCAATACAGTTCTGATAAGGATGGCACCTTTGCGTTTCTGCTCTAAGCATGACTAAGACTGAATTCAATTGATTTTTATGATAATTATTATTTCCATATGATGGAACCTCTTCAGGTTCAATGGCATTGGTGTAATGACATAGTTGACCAAAATGTCCTTCCTAGTTTGTGGCTTATTTTGTTGTGAGAATCTAGCCAATACATTCAGTGTATCACCTGAATCCCAAGCAATTGGGTGAACTCAGTAAAACATGGTTTATTTAAACCATGAATGAGCATGTTGAAATGAACACAACTTCTGTCTAGTATAGAGTTTTTTTTGGAATCCTCTAGAAAACTTAGAACAGTCTCAGGTGAGCTTCAGACGTGCTTAGGTTCACCAAATCCTTGATGTCTGATGCACAATAAGAGCTGGAAGGACATTCACTCTGACCAAAACAAAAGCATTTATGTTTGACAAAAAATATGTGTTGTTCAATACCACTTCCAAAGGTGCTTTTATAACTGTCCAGTAAGAGCCTATTTTAATTTTTGTTTTACTTTATTATTTTATTTATTAAATTCATATGCTGCTCATGGTTTCTATGCATGTAGATTTCTAAAGTGATTTTAAGTCAATAAAACACACACATAAACACACAAACACACATACATACACAAATCCCATAAAGCTATACCAGGTTCTGGTGTTGGCTACTTCATTTAAATTCATCCTCAATGTAGCATAAGTTAGTATTTACAGAGCCAAAGGATTCTCACATATTCTAGGCCAGGGGTGTCAAACTGCCACCCCACGGCCCGGATGCGTCATGGTGAAACTGCACCTACCCCATTGCTGGCAGTGGAAAAAAAGTTGCGATACATCATGACATGTCACGTGACGTTGCAAGTTTGACACCACTGTTCTAGGTGATGAAATAAGTCTCAGTCGAGATGTATTTGAATATTGAAGTGTTCTTTCTTCTTATTCCAGTATTTAAATTTCTCTCTCAATAATGAGCTGTGCATTGTCCATACCAAAGATTTCTAGAAACTGATGCGGCATTGCTAGAGATGCTTAGAATAATGTTCATGAACTTCGTGAGAATTATTCAGAATGAACATGCTTAGGGCTTGTTATAAACTTAAATTGAAAGGCAAAACATGTGAGGGATTGTCCATTCTGATAAGCAGCTGTTGAAAAGAAGGAAGCTGGAACTTCATTTTGTAGAAGATGAATTCTGATTTGTTTTTTGTGGATGCAATACATTGTTTTTCAGATAGAGTGACTATAAAACATGCATCAAAAGTAGACATCAACGTAACAGGATCTGATTTTTTTTTTTAAAAAAATGCAGAACTATCCTAAGAGAGGAACCACATGAAAAAAGAAAGTACCTTTGCAATCTGAGAAGGATTTTCAAAAATTATTAGGATTCTGCAAACAGGTGAGGATCCAGAAGATCCACCAAATATTGATAGTCAAGGAAACAAAACCAAGTGTTTCCAAATGCGGGAATTACTGCTGAATGTTTATTTTAGATTATCATTATTTGCCCTATGTAATGGTATAATGTGCAGTAATCCTAAATGAACAACAGTTCCCAAGAATATAAATAAGGCATTAATAGTCTGTGACCTGGCTGAGCATATGTTCTACTGGAATTCAGCATGGGGTTCTAGCATCTAAGTGCCAACAAAGCTCAAAAATTCAAAGTAAACCATGCCAAATGGAGCACATTGATGAGCATATGTAAGCCAAATGTGTTGGAACTTTTTGAAGATTTTTTTTAGGCATTTAAAATTCTAAATAACTGCTTGATTAGGCTTTTGATGTTGAGAAACAGCCAAATTCTCTTTATCTTTTTGATAAATCCTTTATCATTTCATGATTTCCCGCTTATATCATTAAAACTTGGAGCATCATTCAGCTAAAGTTAATATTTGGATTCCAGTGGAAGAATAGTTTTGTAAGCTCTTCTTTAAAAAAATCTACTTATCCCAATCAAATGTTAGCTTTTTTGTGCCCCATTACTATTTTGTTTTGCACAATTTAATAAGTTTCTATTTTTACATTAAGGAAACAATAATTTATTAAACTTGTATAGCACCTGATTCCCAACAATTCTGGGCAATTCACACCAATCAAACAAAGAAACAACAGTAAAGCCAATAAAACTTATGTAAATGTCTGTGTGACTTCTTTTGCTGAGAACTTGTTATGATTCTGGCTATTGAAACACTTCAAAGAACTTCCAGGCATTGATTTTCCTAAAAGTCATTTATTGTTACAAAATGTCAGCACAGGCATAATGAAGGTATGCCAAGATCTAAATTCTCTTCCCCTGAGCAATTAAATTATCAGCATGTTCCCTCCCTAAATTAGCTGTCATATATCACGTTATCCAATTAGTGTGAAGGTTAAAGGTTTCCTTCCTTTCTCTTTCCCGGGCTTTTCCCTCCACCCTCTTCTGCTCTGCATTAACTCTAAAAATACCAGACAGTTCTGTATATTGTCAAAGCAAGAATATACAGTATTTTCAGCATTGACAGAACTATTCTGGCTCAGCCCAATGTTTATTAGGGAACTTCTAGTGGTTTCTGCCCATCTCATAAGACAAGACAGAGTGGGGGGTGCTTTGGGTCCCCTCTATCAAATGAGGTCAGAAAATCTATGAGTATTTGAAAACATGGTTTTGCTCCCAGGCCATGGACTAGGTTGCCTATTGAGCTCCTGGAATGTCTTTTTGTAATGTAATACATGTTTTTGTCTGGCATCTTAGGTTCTTTTATTTTTAATTGTTTTTCTTTCTCCTCCAGAAGTTGTGAGTGCTCCTTTACTGGAGCTTATCAAGAAGACATTGGACAACCATTGCCAAGAATGGTATATGGTCTTCTGCTCAAACAGTGGTTGACCTCCAAGATCCCTTCCAACCTTGTTACTCTATATAAGGGGTGTCAAATTGCCGGCCCGCAGGCCGGTTGCATCATAAGGAGGTCGTGCCCATCCCAGCTCCGGCAATGCAAAAAAAGTCACAATACGTTGTGACACATCACGTGATGCAGCAAGTTTGACACCCGTGCTCTATATTCTATGTTGTCTCTTTTTAATTATGTGAATTGGCCAGTCTTTCAAATCTAATAAAATAAGCATCACAGTTGATCTCTTTACAGATTTAACAAAGGTTTAAGCCTTCCAAAGGCTCATCAATCATCTACTCCATCTCTGTTTCCCATGTTGAAATGGGTCAGTAGCGACCCTTAGTCACTATACCAAACTAGCTCTATTGTTTATTATGGATACTCATCTATTATGTAAAGTAGTTGATGGGGTAGGATGAAAGTCTACTTGATGCAAAGAGTGATGCCTAGAAAATGGCAATCAAAAAATCCTGGAGAACAAACTGGTAACCAAGTTTGGGCAGAAAAGAAACAGTGCAGATAGCTCAAGGAAATAAAATAATAAAGCATGTCAAGGAGTCTCTTCTTATGATCATCTCAAGAGGACTATTTTTTTTAAATTGACATTTGCAATGTCTTTTCAGTATTTACTGGGTTAGTACACTAATTTAGAACATCAAAAATCAATCATAAATTTAGTCACTTGTGGTTATAAAATGTAAAGGCATTCAACTAGAGAGGAAGCATATGATGGTCAAACTGGGTCTGATTAATAAAAATGTGTTGTTTCCAACAAATCCCATGAAAAGGTGCATTGAGGAAGAAATGTTGTTATTGCAAAGTCTTTAAACCTGTTTATAATTCCCTGACCTATAAAATGGCAATAACAATTGGCAAGTGAAAGGAAGTTTTCCTGTCTTGTTTGACCTATGGTTCCTGGCTGTTGGAACCAACTGACTATTGAATGAATGAATCAAATGACTTTTCCAGAACCATCTTTTGGAAAGCAATGAATTATACATTTTTGTTAAACAGCACTGCTAAATAGAATTCCTATTTCAAACTCTTTCTGAATGTTAGGAAGAAGAAAAGTGGAGATCACTAATGAAATCCTTATAATTAATGGGCTATAAACGTAACTGGAATCGTGTGAGATGACATTTGCAGTTTCAAACCACTTCCTGTAACTCCCACTGACAGGATGGGGAAGCACACTAAGGCATGTGGGATAAAAGATGCCAAAATAAATAAAGTACATATATAAGAGCACATAATGAAAGCAATATTAGGAAATTATATCTAGCAGAATGTTATATTTCTTTTATATGATCAATCAGAAATGTAAGAGAGGAAGAAGAATTCTTTATTGTAGGAAAACAATGTTTTGCAATATTTTAGATTTGGCTTTAAAATATGCTTTCAAGTGTCTAAATGTGAGAATATAGCATCTATCTGCAACTCTTAAAACTCTTAAACTCTTAAAAGAACCTCTGTGTCTTTCCTGGAGTTATGTGACTTCCTTCTGAGGTTTCCATGTAATTCTAGGAAAGACATGGTTGCTTTGACCAGTTGCTGTTTTTATGCTTACGGTTGATCCAAAGTAGTTTTTTTATAATCAATTCAAAGCACTGAACACCTCTGTAGGAAATTTAGGAAGCTGCCTTACATCAAAATAGTTTATGTAGCTCTGTATTCTCCAGTCTCTACAGTAACTGTCAACTGTTCTCTAAGGTTTCAGATGTTATTTTCTCTAGCTTTATTTGGCGGTATCAGGTCCTGCAGACTCTCCGCCTCAGTCAAAAAACCTATGTTCTTCCTCTAGGACTGGAGATATAGTGAAATTATTTTGGTTTGCATTTGAAAGTGAATGTATTTAATTTTATTTTGAGGCAGGATACAAACAGATACTTAGCTATTAGAATTTTGTTCCAAATTTTGCAATTACGGTTGCCAGTTTTAAAAAGCTTGTTACGGAAAACTTTGTAATATTGCACAAAAAATGAATTCCATTTGAAAAAAGAGCTTGGTGAAACTTGCCCATAAATAACACTGTAAATAAAAATGTACATGTTGAAGAAATGTATGCATTGAAGGATAAAAATACAGTGCAAATTTTGCATGAACAGTAGGCGAATGCACGCACGCTCCATTTGCTCGTGCGGATCCCCTTTCTCCCCCCCTCCCCGCCGGTCTGCAAAGCCAGAAAGATTGAGAAACCTTGATATAAAGCATAAGCTAAAAGGACAGTGGAGAATATTATTACCACTATTATTACCTTTATAAACTATGCCTCTAAAGATAAGAAAAAGAGTATTATTCATCTAAACCTGAGGCATAAAGTTAAAATTCTATGACAGAAGTAGGTGAAATGAAATGAAATGAAACCTACTTAGGTGGATAGACAGTAGATCTGCTTAGGTAGATCTACTATTTACTGCAGGATTGATCAAAGGTTGGCCACAAATTGTGCCCAATCACTCCAATTTGCACATGCGTGATATGCAGAGGTGGGCCAAGTGTATTTAGCATTTCCCATCAGTTCATCTGACTCCCAATATTTCTTCTGGATGGGGTTGTGGCAAATGAGAATGTATATCAGACAGCAGGCAGAGCTGGATTCAGGCCAGTATCTTTTATTAGACTCCATAAAACAAGTTTGATAAGATATATATGTGTGTGTGTATGTGTGTGTGCGTGTGTGTATGAACAACAGACAGAAATATTATTACACTTTTAGACCACACACTAAGATGAGTTGAAGCATCTGCTTCTGATCTAAAACAGCACAGAGGTGCTGCCCTTTAGTCAAAAGATTAAAAAGTCCTGCTCACTGACTGACTAAACTAAGCCCAGTTTAGTTCCTAGAGTGGGGTGGGGTGCAGTATATATAATTTTAAAGGCTTTTAATTCCATGACATCTGTCATGTATACAGTCAGCCCTGAGTTAGTTTTATTGAAAACAAGGGTCTAATTCAATTGTGATTAACTTGCTCTGTTGATTTCTGTAGGACTTTAGCTGAACTAAATACTTTGATTTCATTTAGCTAGAATGTACCTAGCATTGTCTACGCACAAATGCAATGATAAGCCCTGAGAATTCTGGTTTATTATGCCAAATAAATCTGTTTATTCGACTCATTCTTGTTTAGAAACAATGGCTGAACCTCTGAGCAACTAGCCAAGGTACAAAGACTTGACAAACTAGAATCCGAAGACAGGATTTGCAGTGACATTCCCATTCTTGATTTATTAGGAGAGTGGCAAGCTACATATAATGAGAGGTATCAACATCCTTATTATTTTCTAGTTGGTTAAACCCAGCTTTCCCCATCTTATTGGGCTTCATCCTAGTGAGGCTTGGCTTAAGGAAGAACCAGAGACTTCTGGACCAAATTCAGGCTATAGAAAGTTTCCATTTCTCCCTCAAAGCAAAGCCAGAATATTGCCAGAATGCATGCTCATATACCCTTAGCACAATTGTTATTTAGAATAAATTGAAACTCAGTTAGGCAGCATTTGTTCCGGAAGAGTACTTGAAAGCACATACAATCTCTAGGGAGTGGGTTAGCAGCAACAACTGTTTAATATTTAACAAATTCCATGATTTATAAGAATATATTTAGATTCTTTTGCCAGAATACTCACCCTTACTTTTATTGGCATAAGGACTAATACTATAAAATGTTATTTTATTTTTAAAATATGCATAATAATGTCGAATAACTCTACCAGAAGCATCAGTGAAGGTTGATCTCAACCATAGTCATGAAAACAAGTCAAAAATAACAACTCGAGGAGAATTTGCACATTATCTGTGGTGTTGAGAAGTGAGATATATATCCATTTTGGCTCCTACCACTGAACAAGTTGCCAGCTCTCAGTTAAAATCATTCCCATAGTGCACATTGGAGAAATAAGTCTTAATTATCAAAATGGTTGTGGTCTCATTTTCTAACTGCAGAACACTTTGTTAAATAAACAGCAGTGTCCACTTACAATTGAAAACCATAGATTCCATTGTCAGACAACAATACTGAACATTGAGCACAAGGCTTCATGGCAGTACATGATGATCAGATTTGGACAAGATTTCTCTGGATATCTCTGCAAGCTAAAAAAAAACCAACAACAACAGATTTGAATAAAACACAATTGAAAATGCTAAGACACAAGATCAAACTATTCTTTTAAAACCAGAGAAAATGTCTTAAAAGACAGCACTTTTAAACTTGAAACAAGGAGAAACATCACAGAACTAAAATGACATGAAACCATAATATAATGAAATTTAAACATTCTTGATGGGGAAAAAATGTTGTTGCCAGGTGTTGAATTGCTATGAAACTAGAAACCAAGCAGCCTCTCTAGTTCAATCATTTCATGATGTGGAGCTTCCTGTTCCACCTTTCTCATAAGGACTCTGACTCATCTGGAGGTGGCATTTTAGAGAAGATTTCAGCTGACAAGCTCAAGACCTGAGCTGACTGGTTTATATGGAAGGAAGTGAACCATGAAAGGCCTCAGTTTAAATAAGCTTATAGGCAGATTATGTGCTATACTGGTTGGAGTTAGGAAAGGGAATTAGCTCTGAGACAAATTCATGAAGTTTTAATTAAACTGGAAAAAATGAAAGGTTTTGTGGGGTTTTACATAGTAAAATATTATCTAGTGAATGTGATATTTTCATGAAACAAAAGCCCAAGAGAATTAAAATTGAATCTTTAAAACAGTAGATCGAATTGATATCAAGTATTGAGGTTTTGGATATATACTTCTCTTAAAAGAGAGAAAACCTAGAGACTTGTTTCCTCTCCTTTCAGGATTTTTGTCTCCACAATCTTTGTCTATATAGCATAAAAATGGACTCCAACCAGCTGGTTTTCATCATTCTTGTCATGGAATATTGTCACAATTTTGAAGGTGGGGTTGGGATGGGCAGTCTGGCTGTTCCTGGAGTTCTTGATCAGGGAAGTTCATGCCTTGATTCCTGATGCATCAGCCATCATTTTACCTTTTCTTGGTCTTTGTGTGGCCCACCCTTGCATGCTGTTGCATTTCCATACACCTTGCATCCAAATGGTGTGTATGTACTTCATTAGGCTGAATATTTATTGTATAGTTCATTAAACTCATTATCCATCATGATCATGAGAAAAACTTTGGTGATTCTCAAGTAGAACCAAAGAGTTGCTTTCCATTCAAATACTGAAGGTCTGTGGTTCAGCTGGCTTTTGGATATTCAAATACCAGAATATCTGTTTATCCAAAGAATCCCTTCAACAATTTCATTTCAGACCTGATTTGAAACTCTCATATTCTAAATGTAATAAATATCTGTTAGGTAATACTTTGAGGTGGGTATAAAGTAAATGTTGTTATGTTGAGCTTTTATTAGGCCTGTAGTATCTTGCAAATATATGTATCAGTTTCATCTTGAAACCATATTTTTCAGTTTCAAAATCACTGCTGAATTGAGTGGATGTTATTCAAACTAAGGTGTTGGGAATGACTTGAGGAGATTTGTTACCAATTTTTTGTAGTGTTACACAAAGAATAACAGCAGAATGATTTTCATCTTTGAGAAGAACATGGCTGAATCTGGCAAGATTCTGTCTGTAGGAAACAGTAAAGAAACTACTCAGAAGTATATCCATGTATTATTCTTGATGCTTTGGGTCTGACAGTCAGTATTTATGGCTTAGGTTGAAATACAGTCAGGATGGTTTGGACATTAAGGTTTTATGTCTTGGAAATGTAATACCTCTAGAAGAGGTGATACAACTCTATGAAAGTGAAATTCATTCTTGCTTAAATGCTACTAGAAAGATAAATTTCTCTCTGGCATGGGTAGAATTTCTACAGAATATTGATTTACCATTAATGGTTTAGAAGCTAGGAAGATATTTTTAGTATGTACAATCTAAAACTGAGGGTCCCCATCCCCTGGTTTGTGGCCTGGTACTGGGCCACATCCTGTTGGGAACCGGGCTGTGCAAGCAGCAGGCAAACATGCAAAGCTGCATTTTTTAATCAAAATTTTTTATAAAAATTACAATATAACCCACCCAACCCCCCCTTCCTCTCCAACTTCCCAGAGCTGAGCACAGGGTTACAGCTGATAATCATAATCTAACTAACATTAACCAACTATATAAATAACCAAGTCCATAATGCACTTTAACTCCCCTTTAACATAAATATAAACAAATTAAAAATAAAGATAATAATAATGAAAACATAAACAAGTTAATATCCTAATTATTAAACAATATAATCCCCAAATTGTTAAACAATACTACTACTAATAATAACATCATAACAATACTCTAAAATTCACTCATAGGCTAAATGAAACTTTTTAGTCCCATATTTATTCTGAATATAATTTATCCATCTTCTCCAAACCGAAGTGTATCTTTCTTGTGAATGATCCTTCAAGTAAGCAGAAATCTTAGCCATTTCTGCTAAATTTGACACTTTAAGCATTCATTCTTCTATAGTAGGCAAACAATCCGTCTTCCAATATTGCCCTACTAGTAACCTTGCAGCTGTTATCAAATTCAACATCAAATTAATTTCTTTAGCGTCACAATCTGTAATAACACCCAATAAAAATAATTGTGGGGTACACTTTATCTTTCTCTTGAAAATCTGTTGAATGTTCCACCAAATCTTAATCCAAAAGGCTTTTATATTTCTACAAGTCCACCATATATGAAAATAAGTGGCATCCAAACTACCACATCTCCAATATTTGGGCTGTAAATTAGGATACATACAAGACAACTTTTTAGGATCCAGATGCCATCTATAAAACATTTTATGAAAATTTTCTCTTAAATTTTGTGCCTGGGTAAATTTTACATTTCTAACCCAAATTACCTCCCATGTATCCAATGGAATCGGTTCTTGAATATTTTGAGCCCACTTTACCATACAATCTTTAATTAATTCCATTTCCGAATCCATTTCTATTAAACATTATAAATTCTCTTTATATGCGCTCGGTTTTGATCTTTAATCTGTTTAACCAAATTCTCATCCATTAAAGTAATACCAACCTTTTGATCTAACTTCCACCTAACCAACAATTGATTATACTGAAACCAAGACTGTACAATATTTTCTTGCTTTAACTCAACTAATGATTTTAAATGCCAATCATTCCCTACCAATCTAAGTAATTCCTTATAAGAAATCACATCCAAATTCACACCTCTAGATACCCCCTCTATCGTGTGTCCAGGAATCCCCCAAATTGGTATTTTATAATTTAACCTATAATAATACTTCTTCCAGACATGCAAAAAGCACTTCTTAAAATATGGGATTTAAAAACCTGATCCACTTTTTTTATCATAAATTAAATATGCATGCCATCCATATAGTAAATCCCATCCCTCAAGAGAAAGTATATTTTTATTTGTTAAATTAAGCCAGTCACTAATCAGTGTTAAAGCCATCGCATCGTTCTGTTGGGAACCGGGCTGTGCAAGCAGCAGGCAAACATGCAAAGCTGCATTTTCATAAATGGCATGTGGACATGTGAAACCACCCCCTCCCCCCCCTCACTGCCAGTGGTCCTCAGAGCTGGAGAAATTGGGCACCATCAATATAAAAAAAACATACCTGAACTGTCAATACTATTCAATCCATACTGGTTATAAATGGGCAGGGCTGGAGAAAGGCCAGGTAATCTACTCCAGTATTACCACCAAAGCTTTGTGGGAAAGTTCTCAAACAAAAGTTCAAAGATGGTACTGGAAAGTTGGACCCCTGGCAAGAAGTTCGAACATTCCCACAAGTTGGGAAATAATGATGCAAAAGGAGAAGCTTCACTGAGAACCTGAAGGCTGAGGAAATCTATGATGAAAATAACTTGTCTGTGAGGAAGAAAATAAACAAGACTGGTACATGGAAAGTACAAAGCATGAACCACCAAAGCATGGATATCATCAAGAAATTAATGACAAGGACCAAAATAGGCAATCTCAGAATCAGTGAGATTAATTAGATTGGAATCAAGTACTTCCTATCAGATGAATTTGCTATGTACTATACTGGAAATGGCAACATTAGAAGAAATGGAGTAGCATTGATAACAAAGAAGAAAGCATCTGTTGAAAATATCTGAGCATAAAATGACAGAATAATGATTATTAGAACTTGAGGTAAACGTCCGAAGGTCACAATTTTGCACCAACAACAGATGTATCTAAATAAGAAATAGAGGTTCTATGCCAACATTCAGGAAATAATGCAACACATGCTGAAAAGAGATATAATTTATATTATGGGTGATTTCAATGCCAGAAGTAGAAATTGTTAGCAGACTTGGTTTGGGCAAAGGGAATGAAGCAGATGATTGCATGGAGCAGTTCTATGAATAAAATTGGCTGAGATTCACCAAGACATTGTTTATTCAACCAAATGTTGATTGTACACATTGACATCTCCAAATGGACTGTACCACAACCATATTGATTACTTCTTGTGCAGCCAACGATAGAAAAACAGAATGATTTCCACTAAAACTTTACTTGGTACAAACTGTGACTTGGACCATCAACTCTGAACTCTCAAGCTTCCTCCTTCCATTATATATTCAAGATGGACAGAGTTTAATATTTATTATTATGTTATGTATATGTAGGGGGGTGGGTCTATACATATGTTGTATATAGTATGTTTTAGGTGTGTGTCATGTATGTGTTCACTTTGAGAGTGGGCAATTAAATTTCATTTTTTTTCAATTTTTATTATTTTATTTTCATTACAATCATAAGAAAAAAAATTCAGATACATAAGAAGTTAAAATACAACACACAAATTCCGACATTGCTCACCCATTTCCCCCCAGATCGCATCCCCCTCTCATCTCTTCACTTCCCCCTTCCTTCTATCTCCTCCTCTCCTCTCCTCTCTCTCTCCTCCATCTTTCTACTTACTTGTCCCTCTCCTCTTCTTCTCAATCGGATGCGGTCTGCGGGAAAATGCCCGAGCAATCCTCTATCACCAAAATCTGCACTATTGAACATACTACCCATACTCTCCCCTCCCCCCTCCCCCCACCCCCTCCCCCCCCGACTTCCCAGAGCTCCGTACAGGGTTACAAAAAAAAAGAAGAAGAAGAAAAAAAGAAAACTAAACATAGTCAACTTAAATTTACTACTTATACAATAACCGGAATCCTAATAACCCTTAACTCTCTGCAAACTTGAATTCATAATTTAATAAAAATCCATTATTCATAAAATAAATGAAACTTTGTTGTTCCATACTTCTTCTGAATATATTCTATCCATCTTCTCCATACAGAAACATATCTCTTTTGTGACTGATCCTTTAAGTAAGCAGAAATTTTAGCCATTTCTGCTAAATTAGAAACCTTGAACACCCATTCTTCCAAAGAAGGCAGAGAATCTTTTTTCCAATACTGACCCACCAATAGTCTTGCTGCTGTTATTAAATTCAGCATTAAAATAGTTTCTTTAACATCAAAATCAACAAAAATACCCAAAAGAAATAATTGGGGAGTAAATTTAATTTTCCTTTTAAAAACCTTTTGAATGTTCCACCAAATCATAATCCAAAAAGCTTTAATATTTTTACAAGTCTACCAAACATGAAAATAAGTTGCATCCAAGGAACCACATCTCCAACATTTGGGTTGCAAATTCGGATACATACAAGATAACTTTTTAGGATCCAAATGCCAGCTATAAAACATTTTATAAAAGTTTTCCCTCAAATTTTGTGCTTGTGTAAATTTAACATTTCTAACCCAGATTATCTCCCCAAAATCCATTAAGATTGGTTCCTGTATATTCTGGGCCCATTTGATCATATAATCTTTTATTAACTCTGTTTCTGAATCCAATTTTATCAACTCATTATAAATTCTTTTGATATAAGCAAATTTCTGATCTTTAATCTGAATTACCAAGTTTTCATCTGTTAAAGTAATTCCCACCTTCTTATCTACCCTCCATATCTCCATTATTTGTAAATATTGAAACCATGATTGTAAAATATTTTCTTGCCTTAACAAATCAAAAGACTTTAATTGCCAATCGTACATGACCAAATGAGCAACTCTTTATAGGAAATATTGTCAAAATTCATCCCTTTAGAAACCCCTTGAATTACCTGTCCAGGAATCCCCCAAATGGGTATTTTATAGTTCAATTTATAATAATACTTCCTCCAGACACGGAGTATGGCATTTCTTAAAATATGTGACTTAAACACCCAATCTACTTTCTTATCAAAAACTAAATATGCGTGCCAACCAAATAATAAATTCCAGCCTTCAAGAACCAAAATATTTTTGTTTGTTAAATTGAGCCAATCACTTACTAAAGTTAAAATGGCCGCATCATAATATAATTTCAGATTAGGTGCTTTAAGTCCATCCCTTTCTCTAGCATCTTGTAAAATCTTGAACTAATTAAATTTCATTTTTGATGTGTGCCGTTGTGGCCACAGTAAAAAAAATGACAATAAAGGTTATCTTATTTTATCTCATCTCGTCTCATCTCATCATCTCATCTCATCTCATCTCATCTTTAGCCAAAGTGTGTCTTGAATTCAAATTCTGCAACACCAAAAAGAACAAAGGTCTTGGGAAACATAGGAACAAAAATATCACCTCTATATACAGTTGAGGTTAAAAAAAAACACCCAGATTCAATTTACTTAACTTCATGGGGAAATAATCAGATAAACTATGGGAAAACATGAAAAAAACCTTATCATTGAAATTGCCCATTGAAGCATACAAAAACCCAATGAAGATAAGCACATGGCTGTGCTGGACAGAGAACGAAAGCTAAAGCCATAAATGAAAGTGATGAAGCAAAGTGGCTAAAGGAGGCATGTCAATGTGAAACTAAAAAAGAAACAAAGAAAGGTACTGGAATGGATATTATAAAGACACGGGAGAAAAGAAATTGAAAAGAACAAGCTGGAAAACTTTTTATTCTTTTTTTTTTTTTAAAAAAAAGACCGCCTCTTGAATTCTATTTGCTGCAGGTAAAGGAATAATAAGGGACACAGAGAGAAAGGTATTGAATAATCAAAAGCAAATTAAAAAAAACAGGTGGGATTCAATTTATCTCCTCTAACCATCACATCCCCGATAGATTGTGATCCTCCAGTCCACCAAATTACTAATTTGTAGAATACAAAAGCCAAAATCTGTTCCTGCTGAAATGAAGTCTTAGTCTTAGCAAGGGTAACCTTGGAAAACCAGACTTGACTGCAATAACCAGTAGGGTTATTTCCTCCTGTTGTCAGCTGGGTTGCGTGGTGAGGGGTGTAAGAAAGTTTAATATCTGGATAAATGGGAGGGATAGCAGGATGAGGTGGAAGGTAGGATAATAAAGCAAGTGAACAAGCATAAAAGAAATATACAGAACTGCATGTCTGCGCAAGTGTGTGTGTGTCTGTGTGGTCCCATAAAGACTAAATATTACCCACCTCTGTTCTAATGCAAAGTGGTAGAGAAGCTTCCTAGGGCCTTTAAGCAAAGCCCTTTATAAAATAAGAACGAAAACAGGCAAAGTACACTGCTGCTTTCTTTTATTTTCTTGCTTCAAAATTCACCTTGGGTGCTTAGTCTCCATTTCCCCTAGCAACATAAACGGTTAGTTTTCTTTCCGTGCCTGAGCAACTAAATGGTGTCTTTCTGGTTACTGTGCAAGGAGTGAATCACTGCTAGATATAAATCAGGAAACAGCTCCTCCTGTGATGAGTGAAGTGTTTTTGAGAAGAAAAAGCTCCATATGTTTCAAAAACATCTATCTCCTGGCCTCCGTTAAAAATGGAAGAAATCACCATAAGGCTAGGTTAATGTGGTTCTGAAATGCCAGTGATGTTTTCAATAGACAGTATGGATATTTGGCTCACGACAACCACAGATTGTACAAATTACTTTGCAGGCTAAGGAAGTCTGTCTCCACAGCATATGTCAGCAACTGGACAATCTCTTCACAGAACCCAGCTTCCCTTTAACCTAGTATTCTTCAGATATGCTGAGAATTCTGTAAATTTTAATTTCATTACATCTGGAGGACATTAGGTTGGAAGAGGTTGAATTATGAATTAAATTTTAATGTTCTTCTTTCTTCTCCTTTCTTCACTGGAGATATTGTTCCAAGTTGCCATTGATAAGATACGTATTTCCACTTTCTTGCTGAATATATAGTCACTGTATGTCTACTTAGTAAAGAGATAAATAATAAACGTAAGTAACTGTATGATGTCAAGATGTTGAAAGAAACATTAATGTCTAGATATTAAATTAATAAATGTATTGAGATGTGTAGAAATATGTGTAGAAATTTATACATATTCTAAGCCTTTTAACAGAAAAACAGTGTTGGAAGAGACCTTGGAGGTCCAACCCCCTACCATTTCAGACAAATGGCTGTCCAATCTCTTCTTAAATACTTCCAGTGTTGAAGCATTCACCACTTCTTGAGGCAAGTTGTTCCACTGATTAATTGTTCTAAGTGTTAGGGAGTTTCTCCTTAGTTCTAGGTTGCTTCTCTCCTTGATTAGTTTCCATCTGTTGCTTCTTGTTTTGCTTTCAGGCGCTTTGGAGAATAGCTTGACTCCCTCTTCTTTGTGGTAACCCCTGAGATACTGGAACACTGCTATCATGTCACCCCTTTTAAATCAGAAAAAGCAATAAGAACTTAAAACAATTTATTTAAAAACCCTGATATTTTTTGAAAACAAGACATTAAATATTCCCATCAGAAAGTGGCTTAAAAGCCCATAATATGGGATACAACAGCCAAAGCACCAATAGTGAAACAGAAGAAGAGAAGCAAAAATGCTACAAATAGCTTGCATTTCTCAAAGTGTGGGCCACAAGATGCTTTGGGGCTGTGAGTCAGAGGATGGGGGAATGGTCCTCCTTCCCAGTCCATGCCAAGCAGGATTATCAGTTTGATGCAAATGGCCACTGGATAGTAAAACAATATGTTGCTTCCAGAATTCTATATGAAGCCTAAGTCTCCTTTTAATATTTTTTAAAAACCTACTTTATTTTATCTTTCAGGGGATGAGAGATAAAATGCCTGGAATTGTCCAAACAGAATGCATGGCTCAGTTCTTTTATTCAGTGGCTCAGTTCTTTTTGTTTCAAAAATATTTGAAATAAATTGAAATAAATTGCAGGTTTTATTTAGCTTTCAACTCTTCCCCATTTGCAGTTATTAAAGACGGTTTGTTCTGTCTTTCAAAGACCTCTGCAAAAAAGAACATCTGGGAAATCTGGTGGTTCCCAAAAGACCGTAAGGTCGCAACAGAATTCCTGATTTTTTCCACAAGTCTACACATATGTTCTCTCAACTGAAAAAAAATGCTGCATTTGTCAGTGTTACCCAGTGATTCATAAACTGATTTAGAATGTGCAAAAGCTGAATTTTTCATATTTAACCCTGAATGTCTTTACCATCCCTTTTTAATAGTATAGATGAATGGGTTTCCACTAACATATGTTTTACAAAAGGAGAGAATTGCTTGGGGAAACGTTTACTACAGGAATCAATATGTTACCATTTCGTGCTAGAACAACGGCAGCAATTTTCTTGTGAAGGGATATGATGAGAAGCACTGGGATGTGGACTTTTTAAAAACTGGGTAAATAAATATATTCCTAATGGTTTTAAAAGAAGCAGAACTAAGAAAAGCAAGTTTTTTTCCTCAGTTCAGAAAAAAAGTGTTTACCCCATTAGCTGATAGTATGGAAGGCTGAAATGTTTACATTGACTGTCGCATTTTGTGATTTCTCACTGAGTGTTCCATTAAAATGCAGCTATTTAATGAAAATGAATAATTATTTTTATTTATTTATTAGGTTTATATGCTGCCCATCTCATTTAGAGGCATCTCTGGGCGGCTTAAAAACATTAAAAACTGGTACACATTAAGATGATAAAACAATAAATAGCAATGATAATAACAATTACAGTTCAAAGATGGGGAGAAGGGGAACACGAAGTACATGGGGAGAGGTGGGGCTTTCTTTTGATATACTAGCCATCTCCAGAATAGCAATAGCAGTAGCATTTAGACTTATACACCACTCCACATACTTTAAGCAGTCGTGAGTGGCTTACAAAGTCATATTGCCCCCAACAATCTGGGTCTTCATTTTACCAGCCTGGGAAGGGTGGAGGACTGAGTCAACCTTATGTCTTGTCAGGATCGAACTCCTGGATGTGGGCAGAGTTAGCCTGCGATACTGCATTCTAACCACTGCACCACCATGGCTCCTTCAATGGTGCACTCCTGTTGGGCCCCTGGACAATTGGCTAACCAGGTCTTCAAACCCTACAGAAGATCAATAGGGTAGGTGCAAATCTCACCTTGGGTGCATTATTCACACACATACGCATGCATGTGCATGCACGTATGCACACACACACACACACATCTTTCATTTTAATAAATAATAACTTTAAGTGTGTTGAGTCAGAGTGCCTAGGTTACAGCTGAATTACAAACTACTGTGGTTTTCCTGTTTGATACTCAGGTTATCCTTTTTGCTTTCCTTCCTTATCCTCTTAATTTTGTTCAGGCCAATTCCTGCCTTACTTTTAGTACCTCTCATTTCAAAATTGCATTTAATAAGGATCTCACTGAAGGGGGATAAAACAGAAAGAAAAAGACACATTAGCAGAGCCTCCCCCTTTTTTACACAGGCTCTTAAAGAGACAACAGCCAAAGATCCGGCTGACTCATTCCCATCATTGCATCAGCTGGTCATCAGCTCTTAAATCATCACCTGGACAGAGGATATGTTATGGATTCTATTGGCTAAGGAATTTCAAGGTGAGGTCTAGGAAAAGAGCCTTCTCTGCCACTGCCCCCTCCCTATGGAATACCTTCCCCTCTGTGGTGAGGTTGGCCCTCACTCTTTTGGCCTTCTGGAAGAGCGTGAAGATCTGGCTTTGCTAATTGGTGTGGGGATCGGAGAATGGCATGCGACTGTCAGGGTGGTTGTGGACTGAAGGTGATCCCTCTGCCTTTAAACTCACTTCTTAAACTCTGTTTTTATTCTGTTCTTCATTCTCTTTTGTAATTTTAATCGTGTCTCTTTTATAAGGTTTTATGGCTGTATTTGTAAATCACCCAGGGTCACTTGAACATGGGTAGTGTCTAAATTTAATAGATAAATACATAAAAGCAGACCTAGAGGCCAGAGCACACATTAAGCAGGGAGTTGAAATGCTTTATACACATAGAAAGCCGCATAAAATATTGAAAACCATTGTCTTGAATATTTATGGTGAGCATATTAATTTGTTTGCTGCATAGTTTCACCACTTTATTGCCTTCTCCACTTATATTTTAAAACATCTTAGAAAGCAGTGAGTTTCCCAAGTGAAAGACCCATCAAAACTCGGGAAAAAAATCATTTTGGGGTACCTGCCCTGAGCTCTAAAATATCTGCAAAGAGTTGAAATGTGGTGGATAGGCATATAGGAAGAGGCACAAGATACATTTCCCATCTTGTATTTTTTTAAAAAGCAGCAATGAATAAAGGGAAGAAATCTGATTGTAAAGAGAAACTATGATATAAAATAATATTTTCTGTTACCTTTTGTGTTTTGAGTTCATAGTGGTTGACATGGAATAGAAATAAAGATATACCTTGTAAAAATAGATGTACGTGGTAGTTATATAACTGCAATGAATTTTAAGAATGTAAGAGAAACCTTATTGGATGAGATTAAAAAGGCATATAGTGTTTTTATGCTGTTTTCTACTGCAGCTGTGTAGATGTCTGGATCTGGGAGCAATATTTGACTTGCAGATAACGAAAGACAGCTTTTAGATTTGTAGAAGAGACTTCCGGTTTTGGGTTGCAGTGGCTGCAGGTACACGAAGAGGCTTCTCTCTTCGTTATCTGCCTTTCCTCTGCTGGTAGACCCTTAATTGGGTCAAAAAGTCACCCTGGAGGGTGACTACCGATGAGAGGCAGCTCCCTCCACGGTCCGAGGCAGCTCCTCAGGGCCAACAGAGAAAAGATCAGCCAGTAACATGGCCGATCATTTAGCTGCTCCAGCCGAAAATCAAAAGAACATCTGTTAAGAAACCATCCTAGATGATCCTGGTGAGACTTTTCCCTCTCTCTTTTTGCCTAATTACTCTCCTGTTAAAAGCCTTTTGGAATTACTTCCCTGCTTTGAAAGAGCTGCCTTTGTTTATCTGGGGAAAAGAGCTTTCCATAACAAAGGAAAAAACTTTTTATTGACTATTTTTATTTTTGGTTACTTGGGGGCCCTGGAAAATTTTTTATCATAAAGCTTTATTATTATATCTTCTAAGCTGGAGAATATTGTTTTCCTATGTCTTGCACTTATTTTTTTAAAGGTATAAATCTTTATTGTTTGAAAAAACAACAACAACTTTATGAGAAGCCAGAAAAGAGATTTCATAACTTTTTGACTTTGCTAATCTCATTCTTGGTGTCTGGAAGAGACTTTCATAGTTTACTGAGGACATCTTGTGGAGAAATTTAAAACTGAAACTATTTCTTGTTTCTTTGGTCCAAAGCTGTTATTGGTGGGGGTGGATACTGACTAAATGTTTTGGAATATAGCCTCCACTAAAAGATAACAGGATTGGATTTAGTTACTACTGAAATGGAGAAACCATATTTACAACTCAACTGTAAACTCATACTGGAAAAAATTTATGAAGCTACTGAGGAAATATGTTCCCAAATAAGAGAGAGAACTGCAGAAATAATAAACAGAAATTCTACTGTGAAGTTACAAACTGACCTTCAGATTCTATTTGATCATTCTACAGACCAAAAAGCAATAGAAGAGGAATTAATTTACATACAACCTATGGAGACTTTGGATGACCAGAAAATGATTGTAACTAAACTATCTACAATTGCAAAACTAACAGAAATGGACTTGAAATTACAACTGTTGGAAAATTATGACAACTTTGATAATCATCTACTAATTATAAAATTGGACATGATCGAGTGTTTTATCCAGCAGACAGGAGCCAGGTGTCAAAAACAGAGGGTGGGAGGTCTTTTACTGACGCAAAGACATTACAAGCAATAATGGGAGATCTGTTTGCTGAAATAGAGGCTTTGTTATGGAAATCTTCTTGCCATAAAAAAAAGCCAGAATAAGACTAAAAAGAGAAATTTAAAATTATATGTAATGGATTAAAAAGATTTTGAGAAATTAGAAAGATTTTGATTTAAGGACTAAGATTTACAGTTGAAAATTTGTGATTATTAGAATATATATGTTAAACAGAGTAAGAATGTACTTTTTGGAATAATATGTTTATTTGTTTGAAAATTATTTTGTAATGGAATGAGAATAAGAATATGAAAGAGATTTTAAGAAATTTGGATTGCTTTAACAACTAATTGAGTGTGTTAAGTTAGTGAGACAATGTTTTGTGTAATAATAGGTGTGTTCTTTTTTTTAGACATGATAATTATTTGAATGAGATTTAAATGCTATCTGAAGAAATAAGAGAGATTTGTGATAAAATCAATGATTTATGAGATTATGAATTAGAATATTTCTAGATTAGTATTTTAGAAGGGATACCCGAAGTGATAACACGTTTATCTAAGAATAAATTGGACTATGTTAACTGTTTTGTTGTTGTTAATTGCGAAGTCGTGTCCGACCCATCGCGACCCCATGGACAACGTTCCTCCAGGTCTTCTTGTCCTGTAAATTAATAAAGTTCAAAAGGATTAGGATTTACAGATATGTAATGTAGAAATGGGTAAATGTTAAATAGGTTATAGATATGTAATGTAGAAATGGGTAGAAACGTTAAATAGGTTATATTATTTGAGGGAAATTGAGAGGGAACATTTAATGTATTTACTTGAGCTATTATATGATTTTGTTTTTGGATGATTGATCACCTAACCACCACGGTATGTCTTGAGCATTCTGTTGTAAAATTTAAAAAAACAATAAAATTTGTTATTAAAAAAAAAGATTTGTAGAAACTAAACAGCTTCAATTTGAAATCATATCATTGCAATGCTGTTCTAGCATGTCTATTCAGAAATAAAACTTACGGACCATATTGGGACTTATTCCCACAGAATGACACAAAATAGTGCATAAATCTGAATGGAGCTTTGAAAAATATGCAACCATAACATCTAATTTCTAATTTGAACACAAAGCCTTTGGTTGTATCATCTCTATCTCTCTAGTCTATCTTTATTATAATTTTAAATGTTAAATACAATAAAATATGAAGGATTAAAAGAAAGTAAAAAGAAAAATAAGAAAAAGAAAAAAAGGAAGAAAAGATAGAATTATGCCTTCTACTCCTTTTATTCTATTGAGTAATTGCCATCTTTCTGTTTCCCCTCTTTTTTTTCTTACTTTGTAATTCCCTTTCCCTTTAAACCCTTTTTAGTCCTCAAAGCTATATGTCATTAATTTCTTTCAGCAAAAGCTTCATATATGGTTGTTACTCTTTTTATTGTTTTTTCCCCCTGATGAAACTGACCATTTTTATCATTTCTGCAAGCTCCATCAATTTTATAACCCAATCTTCCACTGTGGATATTTCATTATTCTTCCTTCTTTGTACATACAGTAATTTTGCCACAGTTACCATATACATATTAATTTCCCATATTTATTAGTTCAATGTTCATAAAACCCAATATAAACAATTCTGGTTTCATCTTAACATTAATCTGCAATATCTTTTGCATCATTGTATGGATTTGCACCCAAAATTTCTTTGCTTCTTCTTCTTCTTTTTTTTTTTTTTTACAAATCCAGAGATAGCCTTTGGTTCTCAATCTTAGCATGACAATGCTGGTACTTGGAGGCTTGTTATTAAGCTCCTCGGAAGGTTAAGAATACAGCTGAAAACACACTTTGAATTCTGTTTAAAATGAGAGAAAAGGAAACAGTCCATACTTCTCTGTTCCCTTCCCCTGTATTTCATCTTTTATTATGCGCTTAGCTTATTAAATGAGAAGAATATTTCAAGTAAATCAGCACTTCCTGACCTCAGCTGCATTCAGTTATAGACAGCCGGTGTCAAGAAAACGCTGTTCCCTATTAAAACGAGAGAAAAAGGTCACTGCATCTGTGTTTGTATTTGAATCTGATGTGATCTAAATATGCAGAAAGTTCTCTAACTCTCTGTCCCAATTAAATCCCAATAAATGACACAATTACTTGCAAAACTCCATGTACAATATCCAATCTGGTTCTCCTGGGACAGTCAGACATCTGTAGTCCTGATGTTAAAGATGATAGATTAGCAATTGAACCATATTTATAAACTATGTTAAGTCAGTTTGTTTAGCTATGGTCGGTTGAAAATACCATACCTGGCTAGGCTCATACAACATATCAAACTGTTACAAACTGCAATAGACAATTACATGCTAAGTCAGGAAAAACACTTTGTGCCTTAACATAATAGGTCAACCCAGCCTCTGAGAAGACAAGATCAGGCACTAACCAGGTGAAACTACATACTTTAGCTCATGAATTGCTTTTTTAAAAAAATGCTTGGTGATCAACCAGTTAATGCTTCCCTGCATTATTCTGCTAATAATATATATGTAACATTAAAGCTTCACTTAACCATGTGTGACTCAGCATAAAAAAAACACCTCTACAAAAAGACATTTCTTTTATAGCTACCTTTTTTCTAATCAACAGGGTTAAATTTAACTGGTATTTTCATGAACTATGGCCTTAAAAAATTGTCACTAATATCTTTTCCCCCCATTGAGTTGTCTGTTATTCAACATTGCCAGAATCCATCTTCAGCACCATTCAGCCTTTCTCTAACCTTTACACCCAGATAGCATCTGGAACTAATTAATACTAGTAGTGATGTGGGGAAAATAATAACTTGATCTGATATAGTTCGAGCACCTTGACCGCACATACGTTAGGTTGTAATTATCATTATCCCCAGTAAGTATAGGTAAGAACGATGGGAACCCTAGTCCATTACATTTGGAGAGAAACATTATTAAGGAAGGATACCGTATAAAATCCATGTCTGAAATAAACACTTTTTTATCTGAAACCTTTTATATTTGCAAGTTCTTATTGTACTTCTGGCCGAAAGGATTTAGGGGAAGTTTTTTTTTTCTCACGCATACTATTGAATTATGTTTAGAAGCTATGATCAGATAAGAATTATTACTTTTTAGAACACTACAAAATGGTAGTATATTATGGGAATTTGCAAAATCAACTATTCTACCAAGAAACCAAATTTGTAATAGCTGTGTTCATTACTATTCATAGTTACTAGATGTCACATTATTTATCTAGTTGGTTAGAATTGAATGAAGTTGCAAAAAAACAAATCCAGCTTAAGACATTTTTTTCAAACTTTCTATAGTCATGGACAACTAATAAACATTTTGGAAACATGGAGATAACCCAACTGAATATCTCCTCCCTATATTTTAATTCTTAACAGTGTGGGAGTTGAACATTTTCACTTAATATGGTTATGATTGTACAGTTGCATTTGTGAATACCTGCTCATCCCTCCATGTTAAAGGCCTTTTAAAACTTAATTTTGTAATAAAATTTTAAATCCAAAATAAACTATATAATTGAATTATTATTTCATGTACATGTGCCAGAATAACAAATCTAAGAACGAACTTGGTCAAGAATATTTGTGAATAAAAATTTCTGAATCTTGAGTGGCTAAAGGCAACTGAGTCTCCAGCCTAGTAGCGCTAGCAGTAGCACTTAGACTTATATACTGCTTCACAGGGCTTTACAGCCCTCCCTAAGTGGTTTACAGAGTCAGCATTATTGCCCCTAACAATCTGGGTCCTCATTTTTACCAACTTGGAAGGCTGAATCAACCTTGAGCTGGTCAAGATCGAACTGCTTGTGTGTTGGAGAGTTAGCCTGCAATACTGCATTCTAACCACTGTGCCACCATGGCTCCTCAAATAATAATAAATCTAATAACATCCCATGTTTAGATATTCACACCTGTAATCCTTATTTGCTTTTTTCTTTTTGAAGTAATTTTTTGTGAGATCACAGTTTCACCATATTTTGAATCACAGTTGGTAGACTATGCAGCACTGTTATTTGCAAAACTGTTTCTATGCTGCAGTGATCCAATTTTCAGCCACAAATCTAGCCAGCGGTTGAAAGGTGGTGAACCTGGGCAAATTTTGGTTGTCCAGCTGGTGGATCTCCAGAGATGTCTACCATCTGAGAATTGCTGGATTTTAAGGAGAATGCAGCGGATGTTCTATTGATGCTGTGGGAATCCAGACAAAGGTGAAGGCAGCTGAGATTCAACAGTAGTAAACAGCATCAGAAAGAGAGTTTTGCAGAGCAGACTGGCTGATGGAAAAGGCAGCTACCTTTGGAAAGGAAAGATCAGGAGTCAGTGAGTAAAATTTGACCAAGCTGCTAGAATAATAAGAAGCTGAAGAAAGAGTTATTTTCCTTCTTTTCTTTTTCTTCTCTAGGCTAAAAAAGTGAAAATACTGAAGCTGTCTAACAGAGCGAACATATGAAAGTTGTGAAAAAGAACACCTGTGTGAATGAGGGAAAGCCAGTTAAGAAACTGCAAGCAGCTTTGTACAAAAATGTATGGACAGTTTGTTAAAACACAAAGTATTTACTTGAAAAGTAGTGGCACAATAAACATCACGTTAATTTAGAGAAGGTGCGCATCTGTCTGTCTCTCTGTCTGTCTCTGTCTCTCTGTCTCTGTCTGTCTGTCTGTCTGTCTCTCTCTGTCTCTCTCTCTCTCTCTGCCTCTCTGTCTGTCTGTCTCTCTCTGTCTGTCTCTCTCTGTCTGTCTCTCTCTCTGGAAAGTTTGTGTCCCCAAATTGACAATGCAATTGCCATTTGTAGGTAATTTCCCTGCTGTAGTCTGAAATTCTTTTCTTTTTTGGTTTTTGACTTGGGAACATAAATATGGTTGAATACTTGTTGGTTCACTTTGTAAACCCCAAGCTTATTATACCTACCTTTTACTTTAAATCATCCTCCCACTGTGTCCCAACCTCCTGGTTACAATCTTACTTATTTTTTTTTGTAACTCCGAAGACTTTGAAGAAAGTAAAAGAGAATAAGGAAGAGTGAAAGTCCCCCTTTCTTTCCCTCTCTTCCAAGTCCAATGCAGCTGTTCTTTAACTTTCTGACTATGTTGGCACATGGGGAATTAGAACTTGTGGATGTACAAAACAGATCTGATAGGGCCACATAACAAAACACAGCATCATAAAATATGACTTTGGCTTTCCAGTGTGCCAATAGGTAATTAGGGCAGTAACTGAATGAGACACATTATTTCATACAGATTTAACTGAACAGTTTAATAACAATCCCAGCCTGCCAGCCTGCTGACTGTTTCACCACCCAGGCACTGCTTGCCATTTAGTTTTCCTGGTTTGAATGGGAGCCTCTTAATTTCCAAAGCAATTTGCCAGCTTTTGTTCAGTCCCCTCCCTGGCCATTTGCCATGTCATTGCTCTTTTCTCTACATTCTCTAGGTCTAGCCTCAAAAATGCTTTGGCTTTGCCAACATGACTGTAAAGCTGCAATCAC
Source organism: Crotalus tigris (assembly GCF_016545835.1). Lineage (NCBI taxonomy): Eukaryota > Metazoa > Chordata > Lepidosauria > Squamata > Viperidae > Crotalus > Crotalus tigris. The sequence goes on from NW_024096525.1 coordinate 431,465, forward strand.
AAGAAATTGGCTTCTAATGATGCTTGAATATCTAACCGTAATATGTGTGGGAATGGGTCACTCTGTGCCTGAGGCCAGGTTTATATCTTTCCAACATAATCAGCAGCGAAGAGATTTAGGTGACTGATCATTCTTCAATAGTGGAAATGTTCACACCAAGGCATAATGGCAGCTTGGGGTTGAGGGGACCACCAAGATGTTGAAGTACCTACCAAGCTCTGAAAAATAGCATACGACAAAGATCAGGAAAATCAGAGTATGGGAAATCGGGGTAGGGTTAATAGTCTGAGAAGAAAAACTTCACAATTTTAATGATCCCCCTGGTTCTCCCCTGCAGCCCTGTTGCTTTCTCTTATAATTTTGCATGAAACCTGCACAGATCTAAGGGCTAGGAACTTTCCCTAGATTTGACGAATATATTGGAGCTGTTTAACACATTTAAATTATTATTTAATTATAAATTACCGTATTTTCTGGCATATAAGACGACTTGGCGTATAAGACGACCCCCGACTTCGGAGAAGATTTGCATGGTTAGAAAGTCATCTTATAGGCCGGAGAATACGGTATTTTCCGGCGTATAAGACGACCCCTGACTTCGGAGAAAAATACGGTATTTAATTATTTAAGGAACTATTTATGGAATTTAAAATCCCAGAAATGTACTGGAATTATTAACTGGAGAATGGTAATATATCTTGTAAAGGATGGAATTATTTTTAAGATCTCCTTAAAAATGTAAAAATAATCACTCTACAGCCTTATTGTAGTTCTTGCATGAACGTTTTTTCCCTTTACTTTAGGAATATTAGCGGACAGCATTCAAATGACTAATTAATGACCATTGCTTCCATAATGTTGTTCTTGTGGATCAAATATTGGCCAAGTTAGAAACAATGATTCAAGACCATTTTGATTTTTATAAAACCATGAAATGGTGTTCAGGGCTTCAAATTAGTATTACAGTAGCTTGTGGTGTCTGATTTTCCTCTGGTATAGCCAACAACCTTCAAAAGTATTTGAAATATTTTTGGCAAGATTTTCTTGTTTGCTAGGGTCACACATCTTCAAAGCCATACCCAAAGTTAGGAAATTGTTTTAAAACCTGTTTTACCCATTTATGTAACCTGCTTAAAGACATTCAAAATCTACGATGACTAAATAATGTGAAACACATCACAGGAAAACATATATCAGTATGAACAATTGTTGAGATAGAAAATCCAATAAATTAAGACTTTTTGGATACTAGAGAAATATACCGTATTTTCCAGCGTATAAGACGACTCAGCGTATAAGACGACCCCCGACTTCGGAGAAGATTTGCATGGTTAGAAAGTCGTCTTATAGGCCAGAGAATATGGTATTTTCCAGCGTATAAGATGATTTGGCGTATAAGACGAACCCCCGACTTCGGAGAAGATTTGCATGGTTAGAAAGTCGTCTTATAGGCCAGAGAATATGGTATTTTCCAGCGTATAAGATGATTCAGCGTATAAGATGACCCCCGACTTCGGAGAAGATTTGCATGGTTAGAAAGTCGTCTTATAGGCCGGAGAATATGGTATTTTCCAGCGTATAAGATGATTCGGCGTATAAGACGAACCCCCGACTTCGGAGAAGATTTGCATGGTTTAGAAAGTCGTCTTATACACCCGAAAATACGGTACCATAATCACACATATGTAATAATTTTTCAGTTGAAATAATGACTATACTGCAATATATGATCTATGAATGCGATGAAAAATGGCAAATAATTAAAAGCAACATAGGTGTATTACATCTTTTCAATATCGAGAAATAAAACGTCAAGTTACTATAAATAAATAAAATGCTGAACTTTAGCCACAATAGAGTCAGATTCAAATCCCCAAAGAGGCAAAAAGCTCATTTAGTAAAACTCTGGGCATTACTCAACCTGATCAGCATTATTGCTTTATTGTAAAGATCACTCCATGGCCTTTGATATCTCATAACTTGAAGTGTGTATAAACAGTTTACTTTTTAAAAAAGCTAGTTGATTTGATCATGACACGATGGTAAAGAATATAAAGGTTACAAATTTGGAGTTTCTGAGCATCCTGCAGATTGAAATGAACTCTGGGTGTGTTTCTCTCACACTAGTTGTGCCACTCTACTCCAGGGGTCTTCAAACTTGGCCTTTTATGACTTGTGGACTTCAACTCCCAGAATTCCTCAGCCAGCGTGCAGGATCGTGATGATCACATTCTGTTAAAGAGCTTCTAAGACACCTTTGGACGAATATTGGGAAAAACAGAATACTAGACAATAATGGCTCTTTTCTTTGTTCTGATCTAGAAGACCGTTCTTCATATATTAACACTGTAACATTACATCTATGTTTTGTTGCACTCCAGGGATGAGTAGACAATTGACTGGAGTTTCTGGATCCTGTATAACTGATAATATGCAACCCTACTAAGGACAAAAGCAGCTAGTCCTTTCTCCTAATTAACCCATTAAAATTTCCAATCAACTGTAACAAAAATATAAGTCATATATCTAATTTGTAGTGGTTGGACCATCAAAGTAAGTGGCACGTAAGGTGTCACTGGTTCCATCCCCTGAACTACCAGCTTTTCTCCAATCAATTTAAAAACCAGAATATAGTAGATTTTTATTTTTAAAAAACCTCTTAAGTTATTGACAGGATATAGCAACTGCAATTGGTAAGAAATAATTGAATATGTACTACAGAAGCTGTATTTACATATATAGTCTGGGGGAGATAATCTGGTCCTCTTTAAATATTTTGGACAACACAACAACAACAACAAATATAACAATAACACCACCACCACCAACAACAACAATAATAATAAAGTTGGAAGGGACCTTGGAGGTCATCTAATCTAGTGCAATCCCCAGCTCAGGCAGGAAATCCTATACCATTTGAGACAAATGGTTGTCCAATCTCTTCTTAAAAACTTCCAGTGTTAGAGCATTCACAACTTCTGGAGGCAAGTTGTTCCATTGATTAATTGTTCTAACTGTCAGGAAATTTCTCCTTAGTTCTAGGTTGCTTCTCTCCTTGATTAGTTTCCATCCATTGCTTCTTGTCCTGCCTTCAGGTGCTTTGGATAATAGTTTGACTCCCTCTTCTCTGTGGCAACCGCTGAGATATTGGAACACTGCTATCATGTCATCCCGCGTCCTTCTCTTCATTAAACTAGTCATTCCCAATTCCAGCAACCGTTCCTTATATGTTTTAGCCTCCAGTCCCCTAATCATTTTTGTTGCTCTTCTCTGTACTCTTTCTAGAGTCTCAACATCCTTTTTACATTGTGGTGACCAAAATTGGATACAGATTTCCAAGTGTGACCTTACCAAAGTATTGTAAAATGGTATTAACACTTCACATGATCTTGATTCTACCCCTCTGTTAATGCAGCCTAGCACCGTATTGGCTTTTTTGCAGCTGCAGCACACTGCTGGCTCATATTTAAGTGATTGTCAACTAGGACTCCAAGATCCCTCTCACAGTTGCTACTATTGAGCAAGGTACCACCTATACTATACCTGTGCATTTGGTTTGTCTTGCCTAAATGTAGAACCTTACTTTTTTCACCATTGAATTTCATTTTGTTAGATAGTGCCCAATGTACAAGTCTGTCAAGCGTATTTTCTGGAGTGTTGGCTATTCCTGCCAGCTTGGTGTCATCTGCAAATTTGATGAGTTCCTCAACTATCCCCTCATCCAAATCATTGATGAAGATGTTGAAGAGCACTGGGCCCAAAACAGAGCCTTGGGGCACCCCACTACACAGTTCCCTCCATGTAGATGCAGCTCCATTGAGGACCACATGCTGAGTACGGCCAGTTAGCCAGCTACAAATCCATCGGGTGGTGAGGCTGTCTAACTCACATTTTTCTATTTTATCAAGTAGTAGATTGTGGTCTACTTTATCAAATGCCTTACTGAAGTCCAAGTAAATTATATCCATAGCATTCCTCTGGTCCACTAATTTTGTCACCTGGTCAAAGAATTCAATGAGATTTGTCTGGCATGATCTATTTTTGACAAACCCATGTTGGCTTTTGATAAGGACTTTGTTTACCTCTAGGTGTTCGCTGATTCATTGCTTATTATCTTTTCCAGAATCTTCTCAGGTATTGAGGTCAGGCTGATAGGTCTGTAGTTTCCTGGATCCATTTCCTCCCCTTTTTTTTGAAGATGAGAACTACATCGGCTCTTTTCCAGTCCTCTGGTAGTTCCCCAGTGCTCCAGATCTTTGAAAGTTATAGTTCAGTGGTTCTGAGATCACATCTGCCAGTTCCTTCAGAACCTTGGGGTGTAATCCACCTGGTCCTAGTGATCTGAACTTGTCTAAGGTAGACAGGTGCTCACTTACTATTTTCTTGCCTATCTTAACTTGTGTTTCTAATCTTTTTTTTTATGGTACTGTTTTTGATAGGTTGGACTGTTTTTCCCTTTGTGTAAAGATGGATGCAAAAAACAAGTTAAGTAGTTCTACTTTCTGCCTGTTGCTTTCCTCACTTCATCTTTGCAGGCTCAGGCTATTTGCTAATATTCTGCCTTCTGCACCCTTTCCACTTTTATACTTGTCCTTTTTGTCTTTCAATTTATCAGAGAGTTCTTTATGCAGCCATGCTGGTTTCTTTTGAGAGCTGTTATTTTTCTTCTTTGTTGGTATTGTGCTAGACTGTGCTTTTATAATCTCACTTTTCAAAGTTTCCCAAGCTTCTTGAGTTGTTTTCCCCTTGAGGAAGACTCTAGTTAGACTGTGTTATATTGCTTGTGCTTGCAATATTGTATAATCACTCCCCCCCCTCCAGGTTCCTGTGGCTTCAACACCTTCTATAATTTTATCTCTGTTAGGGAGAATTAGGTCCAATATGGAAGATCCCCTACTTTCCTTCTCTACTTTTTACAATAATTCCCCTCAACTATGACCATTGGCTACATAGTCCAAAACATCTAGATTCTTTTGTATTGCCTATTTCTGCTTAAGTGCAGTATGAATACTATGAATAGAGTCTGCATAGGTAAAAAAAAATATACAGTTACACTGTGAAAAATGCTAAGAAAAAAATCCTGCAAAAATTGAAACAGAGACAAGTTAAGAAGAATGAATTTTCAGAGACCATAACAATATTTTTTGATTTGAGGATAGACTTAATGATTACTAAATATTTTTCTTGCTTCTTTTCCTAATATTATAAGGATAAGCTCAGAAATTAATTATTCCATATGATACCACATCATGATGATCTTTGCCTTGAGCTGGAGTGCCTATTTACTTAAGAAAGCTACTAGAGCTTTCCAAGTATATAAGAGAGAGGGATTGGAGATATTATCATTATACTACCCAGCCTCTTTGGTAGAAAGTAATCTGGATTCCCAAGAGGGAGGGGCTGCATTCCAGAGGGCAAAGAGGCAGCAGAGGTTGGAATCTTTGGTCAGGAGGTAGCAGGTAAAAATTAGCTCCCCCATAGCAATTCCCAGATTATATCTATAGTTATGCAGACAGTTGCTTTAGTCTGGCAAGATTCTGTCTATTGGTGAAGAACATATGGGAAATTACTCAGAAGTAACTCCACATGTTGTTCTTGGTTCTTGGAGTCTCCTCCTTCAGAAGTTTCCACATTTGGTAAATGTTTCCATATGATTTATTTAATAATACTAATAATATGCATAAGCACAAACTGCTCAGAATGGTTTCTAAGATCTCTGCGCATATGCTCCTTTGTGGTGTGCAAGAAATGGACACTGAGCATGCTGATAATCTCCCTCCCATGTTTAAGGACATCTGTATAAGGTCTCTTTTTCTCTACTCAAACTGTTTGGTGTCTTGCCTTCAACTTCAATAAGAGCAGGTCATGCATTGATTGAAAACACACATGATAGATTGAGAATTTGCCTGTGTAGCTCAAATGTTTATCTTCAATGAATCTTAACATTTTGGATCATCAGGAAAAGGACGCCATGCTGAAGTCTTTTTGAATAAAGTTGAGGCAAAGTTATTACTGATGAAAACCAGTCAGTTCAAGTAGATTTAAGCAGGCCTGTCTCATGATTTTAGTTGCGGCCCAGTATAATAATAATAATAATAATAACAACAACAACAACAACAACAATAATAATAATAATAATAATAATTACAAGAAAGACCAAATGAAGAACAGAATAGAGGCATGGGAAGACAAAGCACTAAATGGCCAATACATTAAAAAAATAGATGGGAAAGCAGATAATAACAAGACCTGGCAATGGCTAAGAGCAGGAAAATTGAAGAAAGAGACCAAGGGACTAATTCTGGCTGCACAAGACCAAGCCTTAAGGACAAATGCATATAAAGTTAAAATTGAGAAGACAGCAACAGACAGTAAGTGCCGCCTATGCAAAGAAGCTGAAGAAACAGTGGACCACCCGGTAAGCTGTTTCAAGAAGATTGCACAGACTGACTACAAGCAGCGGCATGACAAAGTAGCAACAATGGTGCATTGGAAGATCTGCAAAAAATATCATTTGCCTGTAAGCAAAAACTGGTGGGATCATAAATAGAGAAAGTCATAGAAAATGATAAAATTAAACTGCTCTGGGACTTCAGAATTCAAACAGACAAGCACCTGCAACCTAACACCCCAGACTTAACAATTGTTGATAAAAAAGACAAAAAGTCTGGATAGTGGACGTGGCAGTGCCTGGAGATAGCAGAATAGAAGAAAAAGAACTGGAGAAGATAACAAAATACAAAGACCTACAAATAGAAATAGAAAGACTGTGGCAAAAGCAAGCAAGGGTAGTACCAATAGTCATAGGCTCATTGGGTGCAATCCCAAAACAACTGGAGCACCACTTGAACACCATTGGCATTGACAAATTCGCTATTAGTCAATTGCAAAAGGCGGCCTTATTAGGAACTGCTTCCATCCTGCGACGATACCTGTAATACCATCAAACATCCACATTGCCTATCCCAGGTCCTGGGTAAGGACTCAATAGGTAGACAAAATGCCAAATCCAGTCTGAACATCTGGCTGACTGTGCGATGATCCATAATAATAATACTAATAAAGTTGGAAGGGACCTTGGAGGTACAGTGTTCAAAGTGTAGAACTAAGATTGAGGCAATCTAGGTTCAAGTCTTTACCCAGTCAAAGAAGCTTATTGAGTAACTTTGCATCAGATACTCTCAACATACCTCATAATGTTTTGTGTGGGGATAAAATGAAGGGAAATTTCCATGTAAGATGCCTTGAGTTGCCTCCACTTGCTGAGGAAAGATGAAATATAAATGCACTGACTTATCAAATAAACAAATATTATACATATTCTAAGTTGGGGAACTGGAAATAAAATAGACAGCTTCAGTTTTTTAATTAGAGAGCTTATTAACAAATCCAATTCATTTCAAGAGAAACCTGCTTCCAAGGAAAACTATCTAAGGTTGCCAAGGTAAAATTGAGTCAATGTGTTCCTTAAAGAAACAAAACAAAAAAACCCCTCCATTTGCAGTGTCTCTTTACATGAATTTGTAGGCTGTTGTTACTGAAACATAATTAAAGGAAATGTTATGATCTAAAAAGATCATAGGGTTGAAGGAGGGGGAAAGAACACAGAGATCTGGTTATTGTTCCATTCCATTAAAGTTCTATATCAAACCAAATAAATAGGCCTGGTTCTGTGTGCAACATTCCTGACCATGTGCATTTTTGTGGATACTGAATGCAGCTTCACCAAATATATTTAATTAGTTGAATTTATATGCTCCCCATCTCATCAATAAGGTGCTCTGGTTTGGCTTACAAATGATAAAAAGATATGTATAAAAACAATTAAAATTAAGAAGAGTTATATAAACATTAGACTCAAGGGGATGGACAGCATGAGTATGAGGTCTTCTTCTTACCCCATCAACCACCTCTGGTGGATAGCACCACTCTCAGGGCCCCAAGCTAACTGACAAAACCAGATTTTAATGCCCTTCCAGAAAGCCAAAAGGGTAGGAGCAGATCTCCCTCTGGTGGATTGTTCTAAAGGCCTGGGCCACAGCAGAAACGCTCTTCTTGATACCACCAGCCAGAATTCCTTCACTGATAGGGTCCACAGCAGGGATCTTCCACTGGAATGAATGAAGTGGGTTAGTCCCATTAGGGCGAGACAACTCCTCAGATATAAGCAGATTTACGGTCAGATGTAGTTTTACTACCAAATATGCATTCTGCTTGAGGCCTTTGAACTATGGTGCTGGAGAAGACTCCTGCGAGTTCCTTGGACTGCAAGGTGTTCAAACCGGTCAGTCCTAGAAGAGATCAACCCCGACTGCTCTTTAGAAAGCCAGATCCTGAAGTTGAAACTCAAATACTTTGGCCACCTAATGAGAAGGAAGGACTCACTGGAGAAGGGCCTAATGCTGGGAAAGATTGAGGGCAATAGAAGAAGGGGACGACAGAGAATGAGATGGCTGGATGGAGTCACTGAAGCAGTAGGTGTGAACTTAAATGGACTCCAGGAAGACCTGGAGGAACATTGTCCATGGGGTCGCGATGGGTCGGACACGACTTCGCAATTAACAACAACAACAATGCATTCTGCACAGATTTTTTTTCCACCTTGCAAGACGAGCATTAGCAGATCCTGTAGATGATGTATCTGTTTATATCATAATGGATTACTTTTCATTAGATCAACTGTTTCTTTTGAAAAGAATTGGTGAGAGATGTCTGTGGACTTCCTATTTGAGGTAGTTGAAGCAACCTCACCAGCACAGGCAGCTGGCTGGCAGGACAGTTGTTCCAATGAAGAGGCAAGACGGATCCAACACAGTGATCAAAGTAGGAGCAAGTGGAAGAGCAGATCCTTCTGAGTTCTTTAATCCCATTAATGCAAGAATTCGCATTTGATTCAGTTAAGCAATGATATATTTCATTCGGCCAACTTCAGTTTAATTTTCCGTTCCTAAGAATGGGCTATTCACAAAGCATTGAGTATGAATACATAATTGCAGCAGGCTGTTACATATGGTTATGATGATATTCATAATAGGGAAAAATAAGCGGCAGGTCATAGGCTACTTTAATAATCCAAGATCTCTTTTTCGTGCCATTGTTTCTGGAACCTCACATTTATTCATATTAATTAGCTTCATTTATTCTTTTCAATGCTCTGCCCAATTCCTGTCTTTTTCTTGAGGCAGGAGATGGGGGGGGGAGAGAAGGCCTTAAAAATTAAATACAGAATTGTCATTGTAGTGAACAATTAACACTTATATAATGTAGCTGTCACATTTTAGTGCCTTTGTATTTGAAGCCAGGCCTTATGGAGATCATAAATTTGATAGTGAGTCTCTACTGACCAAAACTATGAGAAATTATATGAAATTTTGGGTCAGACTTTCAGAAGAGCAGTATCCAACAGGATAAATGGATTATCATATGCCTCATTTTATATAAACAGAAGGAGATCAAGCTGAGTTGGTGTACAGTATATATGAATAGAAAATAATTAGACAATTATTAATCAGGTATTGAAACAGAATGACAGATTTAAATTTGTGTTGAAAGCAGCATCACATTCTTTTTTCATAAGATAAGAGTATCCAGTATGCCTCCATTTTATTGACACCTAGAGTGATTGGACAGCAGAAGTGAAATGTAAGAAATTATAAACGTACAGCATGTGTTACCGTAACTGCATATAACGAAGCAATAGGCATGTAGACACTCAAGTTGACTTTGTCATCAGCACATTCCAAGAGTTTCTTAAAATGCTTCCTTCAATGAAAACATAGCCTTACAGGCAACAATTCATTTGGCTATTTCAGATTAATTCTGCATTCCTGCCTTGATATAACTGGTAGTGACTGATGCCACCACCTTTAATCCAGAGGGATTCCTGTACCTTGCCTGTCACCCTTAAACCCGGTATGTAAAAGAGATAGGACACCAAGAGATTGTGGACCTTACTGGCATGTCTAAAGAGAAAATATGATAGTAATAATGACATAAATTTTATAGTATCATCTTCTAGGTCTGTGACATAAAGTCACAGGGATGCAACTAGGACAATTGGTTTGTTATGGATTAATCTCACACAAAAAATAAAACTATTTTTTGAAAAATAAAATGAGGACGAGTAAAGATTCCTTTTGAGGTGTAAGTAGCTATAGGTCAAATATATGGTGACAAAGGAGATAAAGATATAGAGCTGTCTAAAATAGCATCTGAAAAGAATCTCGCATAGAAAACTGGGACAATGTAAAGTTCTCAGCAGACTATTAGGTAATAAATATTTTTCTCAAATTTTTCTTCAGTGATATAAATAATACTGGATAGAAAAACTTGATCCAGCCACTCATACAACAAGAAGAAGCTTCTTCTTAAACGTTTTCCAGGAAAACATTTAAGAAGCAGACAGCTACTTGGCACATGTATAGACAGTATTTAATATTTGTCCTCATAATAATGTGCCTTATTAATCAAAGCAAAGATACTACCATATTTAAGTTACTTTTCTATGAAATAATCCCATATGGCTGCTGAGAACTACAATTGAGTGACTCCTGGTCAGAAGATGGATAGCCATGTAACTAGAGAGCTACAGCATATCTAAATGAATATCTTCTTATGTTCTCTTGATACACTCTGAGAAGTTTGATGAATGCCGAATCATTCTTAAATTGTGCACATTAACAGTTTAAGTTAAGTAAACATGATTGTTTAGTTAAAGAGGATGCTTGAAAAGAGCAATAGGCAAAAAATAATAATAATGGAAAAGCTTAAATAATGTGTTTAGAGCAGAGGTTTTCAAACCTGGCTCTTTTATGACGTGTGGACTTCAACTTCCAGAATTCCTCAGCCAGGCATGCTGGCTGAGGAATTCTGGGAGTTGAAGTCCACAAATTATAAAAAGGCCAAGTTTGAAGACCCCTGGTTTAGAGCCACAAAGTATTATGTAACAGATTGCACAAGGAATAAGAACTCTATCTGTTCTTTTTGATTATATTACATGTGGCAGAATTAACGGGGCAAAACATACATTTTACAAAGTACAACCATGACACATATCTAGCCTGTCTCCGTATGTAAATCAAATTTAGTTCTTTGACTTTTTGAGCAACATGAAATAAAGTGACCTAGCTTTGTGCCCTGTTTTATGCAAAACCGTCCAAAGTACAGCACACATGGGATTAATGGATTTCCGTCAAATATTTATCCTGCTACATTATTGTAATGATTACTCAGCGTATCTCATTATTTCTGGATTTGCTATCAGACACATGGACTAGGGACTTCGTTTGCTCAGGTTCAGATATTTTCTGTAAGCGATTAGATTACACAGAACAGTTATTTATTTTTTTATTAAAAAAATGCTTCAACATAATATCATAAGAATAAAACTAGGACTGTGGCAAAAGATTAATTTCAATGCTCAATCCCAGTTCAAAACACTGAATTTTTTGGATGGATGGTATTTTGCAAATGGGAAAAATTTCAAGCAATTTTAAAAGCAAAGCATTTACCATTAACAGCAGCTGGAGCAGCTCTTTCTATTTTTGTAACCTTTATGTTTTGCCAAGGAGAGAAGAAAGGACAACAGACTGAGCTTTTTCAACATCGTCTGATGTGGAAAGTAATACTCCTTGTCTGCTATATTGGAAAAGAAGGAGGCAAAGATAATGTCATTTATCATGGCTCTTCATACAAGGCCTGATTCTACTAATGGGGCCCAAGAGGACCTGTAGTAACCCCACTGGACACCCACTGATTCCCCCTCTTTTTTTCTTTCCTTTGGTCACCCCTGTGCTGTACTAGAAGTCTAAAGCATTTTTCCTTAATTTTCAAAGGCTGCTGCAGGACTCACTCTCTACACAGACTTTGATACAGCAACAACATTGATGCCATATGTGTTCAATATATCATTTTCCTGTATTATATCCTCTCCCCCCAATCTCTCACCTTCCCCCAGGTCCTCCTTTCCTTAGTTTTTCTGGAACAAATTGCTATCCTGTAGATTTCAGCCAACTGCAACTTTATCTAACTCTTCTTTGTCTTGCAACTCCTAGGTGTCAGCGTGCCCACAGCCCCACGGTATCTAGGTATCTCCCTTCCTCAGCATTCTCCCCATTATATTAAGATATCAACCAATCTGTCCTCATTTTGCAGCTCCAAGTGCTATCACACTTGCAAATACTCTTTAACCTTATCCAAGGACCATAGAGAAGTAACTACAGTGTTTTTTTTTTCTCATATATGTTCTAATTCTTTGGGTACAAAGTAAAAGTAGATTCCAAAAGAAATGGGCCTTTCAAGAATAACCTGTCTGAGTGGAAAAGGGAAGCAAAACTTCTTAAAATTGTAAGAAATGCTAAACACAGGCAACACTAAATGGGAAAGTGAAATTCTGAAAAAGATCAAGGGATGAGGGTGAGAACCAATGACCAAATGAATATTATAAACTCTGGATTATAATTTATTAGGCTGAAAAAAAACAGGTGTGAGAAATAATAACTTTTATACACTGCCTGATTCCAAACCTGGGAGGGTTACAAATTGTTAAAAAAAAACATTTTAAACAAGAAAACAAAAAGGAACAAAGATGGGAGAGATAGCAAACCAGTGGTGGGATTCAAATATGTGAACAACCAGTTCTCTGTGTGGATGCCACTTCTGGAAGTCCATTCTGGACCTGGGCAACAAAAAATTAGCTACCAGTTCTGCGAACCGAATGAATCCCACCACTGTAGCAAACCCAAACCTTTACAAAGAAAAACATGAAAAGGGGACTTTAGTCATACTTGCCAAGAGATGGCATCGTTTAATTGAAGGAAACTGGAAATGCCACCCTGCCAGATTGGATTAACTGGAAACATACTAGAGGAGATGGACGAGATAGGCAGTCCCTCAAGTAACCAGGCCTTCCTTCCTTCCTTCCTTCCTTCCTTCCTTCCTTCCTTCCTTCCTTCCTTCCTTCCTTCCTTCCTTCCTTCCTTCCTTCCTTCCTCCCTGCCTCCCTCCCTCCCTCCAAGCCTCCCTTCCTCCCTCCTTCCTTTCCTTTGACCCTAGCCACTCAACTCAACCAAGTGACTTTGGGTGGCTTACAATTTTAAAATGATAAAACAATTTAAAAAACATTAAAACAATAAAAACACACACAACATAAATAAGTATAAACAGCCTCTGTGATGATTAATCAACTAATAATAAGGCCAAGTAAGAGGGGCTTTAACACATTCCGAGCCCCAGGCCTGGTTACATAGCTGGTAAAGCTTTATCAGTAGCAACCAGTATTTTGATTCACACCCAAAAGGGACAATCAGCAATGCAACTCACAAAGCAGAAGTGTTACATGGGCCTACCTCAACTCTGTCCTCACTGCAGCATTCTGGACCAGTCGAAGCTTCCAGGTAGTCTTCAATGGCAGCCCCACGTAGAGAGTGTTGCCATAGTCAAGCCAGAAGTGACCAGGCATGAGTGATTATCTGAAGGGTCTCCTGATCTAGGGAAGAGTGCAAACTGTGCACCAGATTAAACTGTGCAAAGACCTTCCTGGCCAAAGTTACCACCTGCCATCAAGCAGGAGCTCTGCATTCAGGAAGACGCCCAAATTGAGCATCACCTTTGAATGGGTAAATGCTACTCCATCCAAGGTCAAAGATGGAATATCCCCAAATCTGAGCAGTCTAAATACCCGTAGCCACTTGGTCTTAATAGGATTGAAGACATGGTTGCTCTGCATCCAAATCCACACAGCCTCCGAGCACGAGGCAGAACCTTGATGACTTTAGTTAACCAGCCCAGAATTGAATTGAAAGAAATCAGCTGTATTGATGGTGTATTGCCTGCTTCCTCCTGATCAAGTGTACTGATGGTACTGAACCCTAAACCAGCAGATAACCTCACTCAGTGATTTCACATAGATGTTGAAAAAGAGAGAAAACTCTTTTAGCACCCCACAAAACAGGGGCTTGGGGATTGATCTCTTCTTGTTATTTCTCCTCTTACACATCTGTTATCATCTTTCGGCTGCCTGCATTTGCAGCTAGTTTCCTGATTCAGGCACTTGAAAGGTAGATAAAAAAGCAAGTCCAAGTCATTGCCAAGAAAACAATTTTCAAGATCACCCTAGAGGCATTTTGTAAAAGCAACTGGTGTTTGGTTAAAATGAAGAGGATTTTTCAGAAAAATAGATGATAAGAATTTAATAATAGAAGCCACAGATGACCTGTCGAGTTTACACTAACTGCAGGTTTTAATTTTTTTTTGTTCTGAAAGTTTTTCTCTGTCTCACAACTGTACTAGAGCAGAGCACTGAATAAATATTGTTGATGATGTTTCAGTGGGAATCATGTGAGGGATGGAATTAAGGATGGACTGGATTTTTGCCTCAGAAAGCATGACTCACAATACACTTCCAAAATGGGAGCCGCTGTATGGCCTCAGGCAAATCCATTGCTTCCACTGCAATTGCTGTGTAATAATAACTTAAGGTTTTTTTAAAAGATTGAATGTGAGACTGATTTATAGGGATTTTTTTTTTTTTTTTTTTGCTTGCAGCCAGCCAGCCAGGCAGGCAGGCAGGCAGGCAGACAAACAGACACAGTATTTATCCAATGGGAAAACAAGGCTTTGCCAAGTAAAGGAATGCAGCTAATGTAAGATGCTATGGCTGGAAAGCATAGGTCCTTTTGAAGGTTAGATTTGGCTTGAGAGAGAGGCTGCTGACTAGCAAAATGTGGGGTCTTTAGTCAGTGCTGGGATTCAGCCAGTTTGCACCACTTCGGCAGTACCGGTAGCTAATTTTTTGTTGTCCATGCCCAGAATGGAATTCCGGAAGCGGCATCCAACAAAGAGAACCAGTTGTTCACATATTTGAATCCCACCACTGTCTTTAGTGCTCTCTGAGCTTGGTAATTTTTTTGCAGACATTTCATTATCCAATATCATCAGTGCACTGATAACGTTACCTAGTTGGATGATGAAATGTCTGCAAAAAATCTACCAAGCTGAGAAAGTGCCAATGACCCCATAGTTCAACTCTGAGATACAAACGTTGTCTTTTTATAACCTGAATGGGGCTTCTCCTATCTCCTTTTTTCTTTCTCTGTTTATTTCTTTCTCTTTTTTCAACTTCATGCACTTTTGGCCTACCCTTTCTTTTCATTTCTCCTCTTAGCACAGTCCCAGCTTTTTGTTGCTTCATCTCCATCCTGATTTTTATTCTCTTTCTTTAGCTTTTCTTTTCTGGAATGACAAAGGGGAAAAATAGGGAGGAAACATGTTTATTCTTGTGAGAGAATGATTGGTATTTGTAGAGGAAGTTTAATAAATTATGTAAATGGGGCACCTTCTTTTACATGCAAATGTTCTTAATTTCAATCTTCTTAAATTCTGCATTTGTCGTACTAGTTTTCATCCAGTTGGATGGAAAAGAATTTGCTTTCAGAATTCTTTCAAAGAAGAGGCTTTCTCAGACTTTAGCAGCTGAGATAGAGTATTCTTGAAGTAAAATATAGTATAGCCCAGGGCATATTTCTTCCCAAATTTAACTTTCCTGTGAAACCTCTAAAATCCTGCCATTCCCAGTACTTTTTTTTTTTTTTATTAAAAGTTTTATAAATTTTACAAAAAAGAAAAAAGAATACAAAACAAGAGACAACATATACAAAAAAATAAAACTAAACAATACATATATATAAAAAAAAAACCCCCCACCCCTCCCAAAACCCCCCCCCTCCCTTCCCCCCCCCTGAGCTTCCCAGAGCAGAATATAGGCTTAAAAAGTAAAAATAAAAATTAAATTAAGAACTTTATATTTATATATATAAAAAGATTATCTATAATATATATAAAATAAAACTTATGAAAAAACTATATAATATTTTTGTATACCCAATCTAAATTGTATAAATTTTATCCATTTATCCCAAACAGCAAGAAACTTCTCTTGCGTTTGTTGCTTTAAGAAAGCCGAGATCTTTGCCATTTCCGCCAGATAAGCTACTTTAAGAAACCATTCCTGCAATGTAGGCAAGGATTCCTTCTTCCAATATTGTCCTACTAACAGCCTAGCGGCTGTAATCAAATTTAACATCAATACAACCTCCTTTGTATCACAATCTGTAACAATACCTAACAAAAATAATTGCGGAGTAAATTTTACCCTCCTTCTAAAAATTCTCTGGATATTCCACCATACTTTGATCCAAAATGCTTTTATCTCTCTGCATGACCACCAAATATGATAATAGGAAGCCTCCTTATAACCACATCTCCAACATTTGGGTTGCACGTCAGGGTACATATAAGACATTTTTTGTGGATCAAGGTGCCATCTATAAAACATTTTATAAAAATTCTCCCTTAAATTCTGTGCTTGTGTAAATTTGACATTTCTCACCCAATTTTTTTCCCAGGTGTCCAATGAAACTGGCTCACCAAAATTCTGCGCCCATCTTATCATACAATCTTTAATTAGTTCCGTTTCTGAATCCAATTCAACTAAAACCGCATAAATTCTCTTAATGTGGGTTTGTCTTGAATCCTTCACTTGCTTAATAAGATTTTCATCTTCTCTAAGAAAACCCACCTTACAATCCATCTTCCATCTGTCTAATAATTGCCTATATTGGAACCAAGAATAAATAAAGTTTTCTTGTGCTAACTCTTCCCGTGATTTTAATTGCCAGTTTTGTCCATCCCATTTAAGTAACTGTCTGTAGGACACCATATCCATTTTAACCCCTCTTTTTATTGCTTCTATCGCATGCCAATGTATAGCCCATAATGGTACTTTGAAATCACTTTTATAATATTTTCTCCAAATCCTAAGTAAAGAGATTCTTAAGATATGAGATTTAAAAGCCAATCCATTTTTTTATTGAATATTAAATAGGCATGCCACCCATAAAGTAAGTCCCATCCCTCTAGATAAAGTATCTCAGAGTTTGTCAAATTTACCCAATCACTGATTAGTGTTAAAACCACCGCATCATAATATAATTTCAAATTTGGTACCTTAAGTCCACCCCTCTCACGGAAGTCTTGCATAATTTTAAACTTAACCCTTGGCTTTTTCCCTGCCCAGATAAATTTATTAAGACCCTTCTGCCACTCATTTAAATTAATCTCATTTTTCAAAATTGGTAACATTTGAAACAGAAAAAGAAACTTGGGTAAAATATTCATTTTTATCACTGCAATTCTTCCCATGAGGGATAATTGCAACTTTTCCCAGTTCTTCAAGTCCTTCTGTACCCTGACCCACAACCTTTCATAATTATTTTTAAATAATTTTACATTAGAAACAGACAACATCACCCCCAAATATTTTACCTTATTAACAATCTCAAAACCCGTCAGGTTAGTCAAAATCTGCTTCTCCTGACTAGACATATTTTTAGGTAAAATTTTGGTCTTATTTACATTAATCTTAAAACCCGAGACCAAGCCATAATGATGAATCAACTGTAATAAGTTTACTACAGAATAATCAGGTTGCGACAAAGTAACAACCAAGTCATCCGCAAAAGCTCTTAACTTATATTCTTTTTTATTAACATATATTCCTTTAATTTCCTGAGACTCTCGAATTTTGATCAATAATATTTCCAATGTTAAAACAAACAACAATGGCGATAAAGGACACCCCTGTCTAGTACCTTTCTCTATTGTGAAAACCTCCGAAAGACCTCCATTAACAATAAGTTGTGCTGTTTGTTTTTGATATATTACCTTAAGGGCTTGTAATATGTTTTCACCAAAATTCATTTCTTCCATTACTCTTAGCATAAAATGCCAATTCAATTGGTCAAATGCTTTTTCAGCATCTAAAAATATGAGCCCTGCAGGAACTTGGTTGTTCTTATCTAAGTATTCTAATAGATTAATAATTTGTCTAACATTGTTTTTCATATACCTTCCTGTTATAAACCCTGATTGATCTTTATGCACAAGATGATGCACCACCCTCATAAGCCTATTTACCAAATTTTTTACAAATATCTTATAATCCACATTTAAAAGCCATTCCCAGTACTTTATCACAACCGTTGAGGAGATATGGTGGTTTAGTGGCTTAATGACACTGGAGATGGCCATTACCCCTACAATTCAAGATCCAGCACTGCATGGTGAGGTTAGCTCCCATCACTCGCCTCAACTTCTGCCCACCTAGCAATTCAAAACCATGTTATATGCGAGTAGACAAATAGGTATCACTTCAGCAGGGAGACAGGCTGATGCTTTGTGCTGATGATTAGAATCCTGTTGTTGCCGAACCTTCCTGGTTGTGAAAGTTGTGAAAGTTGTGAGACAGCTTTGGTGGAGGAAGACAGCCTTGGATGATATTGCAGGAAAGCCATTCGTCTTTCTTTCTGCCACGGAGCTAGCTTGCCCTCCCATCCCTGTGGCAAATCTTGGACAGTGTGCGAATGTAAAACAAACAGGTCTAGCAGTCTTAGGCAGCCAAACTACTACTCTGCATTAGCCTTGTAGTCTCCTGGCTAATGTAACATTGTCATATGATAAACAAACAAACAAACAAACAAGTAAGTAAGTAAGTAAATCACAACCTTTGTAACCTATCATCCTCCAGCTGAACTCTGGAAGTTGCTGTTCCAGCACATTGAAAATTGAGGAAGATGGTTCACTTGTCAGAGAAAACAAAGATCATATATTCTACATCCCATCCCACTTATACCTCTGTCAGTTTAGCTTCTCTTCCCTGATGCCTTCCCTTTGATTAGCATACGTGCTGTAATTGTGATTCATTTTCATCTTTAAAAAGTACCATGTAGAATTGAACAAAAGCACCATGTAGTGTGTGTCTCTGCTTGGATCTCTATATATTCAGTCTATTTATTAGAATTTTAATTCAGCGTTTATAGTTTTTCTATTACGGCATTGGTTGCCTAAATATGGGGGGGGAACCCAATTTAAAGTACTAGATGAATACAGTTTATAACACTTTATTAGTTTTCTTCTGTAATAACCCCACTTTTTTAATATTTATGTTGCAACCAAAGAGAAATGCATTCTGGAGAACGAGGCCACTCTATGGAAGAAGAGTAATTGTGGTTGTCATTTTAATGCAGTCCTCATTCCTGGAACAAACTTGCAATCATAGCCTTCTTTCAAAATTCCCATTTGGAAAAGACTGCACAGCTAGTATTTTGTTCTTTTGCCCACATCTTTCAAAGGGATTCCCAATCTGAGTGGTAATTAGTGAGTGATTTTACCTCCAGGAAGAAAACTGTTAACTGAAGCCAGCATTTCAAGCAATCGTTTCTGTTGCCTTTGTTTGTATGAAACCTAAAAGACACCTAAAGGGCAAAGTATTAATCTTTCTGATAACAAAAATCACACCTTCACACAAAGCTGGAGAAAGAAACCAATTAGTTAAGGACTTGGGCATAGTATGAAAGCGACATCTCAATATAGAGTTTGATATTATATTGGCATTTATTTTTTAGCTTTGCTGTTGCTTTCATGCAATTTTATAACTCAGAAGTGTATTGTCATTTCAGAGCTTTTATTTTAAATGAAAGCTGACATATAAAGATATATACAATGTATCTCTGATATAGAAATAATGTATTTATAGTTACAATATAAGCTCATATTGAAATCACATTCCATATTAGCCTTTGATGCCTGTGAAATGGAGGAATTCACAATGAGATGCATTTCTCTAAACTAATTTTCAGCTGCAGATATTTTTTTACTGTTGCCTTAAGAAGACATGTCACTTGTTATAACATGAATTATTAGTTATCTATTTCCTAAAAAGAGATTAAGATATTTCCTTTACTAATAAGATAGGAAAAAACAAATAATAAATTGCTGGAGGTAGGATTATTGTTAATAATCATTCCATATTCTAATAATAATAATTCCTTGAAAAAATATCTGAGTTTTCACTTTAAAGACTGTACAGTGGTATTATATTCCTTGGTTTTTCATATCATTTGAAAATTTTAAATAGGTTCAAGATATGCCTTCGCCACTAGTATATTCCCATGAACTTTTTTTATTACAACTTTTAAAACTTTTATGGAGTATAACTGGTTGAGTTTTACATAGTGGAAGGTTGGTGAATATGAGCTAACATTACAAACTGGGTTTATTCTGTCTCCATGAGCTTTTTGTTTCTATTTCAGTGCAGTTTTAGTTTTGAAGAATGTCTGTCTCAGTCTTCATATTTCTTACAGGAAGTCTTGAAATGGTATGGGGGTTGAACTAGAAGACCTCCAAGGTCTGTTCCAACTTGGCTTTTCTATATCTTTCATTTCACTTTCTAAGTAAATAGAATAGAATAGAACTGGAAGGGATCTTGGAGGTCTTCTAGTCCAGCCCACTGCTCAAGCAGGGGAACCTATGCATTTCAGACAAGTGACTGTCTAGCGTCTTCTTAAAAACCTCCACTGATGGAGCACCCACAATTTCTGAAGGCAAGCTGGTTAATTGTTCTCACTGTTGGGAAGTTTCTGCTTAATTCCAGGTTGCTTTTCTCTTTGATCAGTTTCCAACCATTGTTTCTTGTCCTGCCCTCTGGTGCTTTGGAGAATAATTTGACCCCCTCTTCTTTGTGGCAACCCCTCAAATACTGGAATAAAGCTACCATGTCATCCCTATTTCTTCTTTTCTTTAGACTAGCCAAACCCAAATCCTGCAGCTGTTCTTCATATGTTTTAGTCTCCAGGCCTTTGATCATCTTAGTTGCTGTTCTCTAAATTTTTTCCAAACTCTCAACATTTTTTTTTTTTTTTTGGTGATTTGGTGACCAAAATTGGCTGCAGTATTCCAGGTGTGGTCTTACTAGGGTTTTATAAAGTGGTACTAATACTTCACTTGATCTTGATTTTAAGCAAAGCCCCATCTATGCATGCAGGCAGGCAGCCCATGAAACCACACCCTCTCTAGTCCACAGAAAAACTTCTCTCTATGGAACCAGTCCCTGGTACTCAAAAGGCTGGGGACCTCTGTCTTATACGATAGAGAAAAGTGGCAGAGGAACTGGGGATGCTCTACTTCCAACTCTTCTCCCTGTGCTCTAAATGTCAGGATAATTATTTAAAGGCTAAACTGCTTATGTAATGATACAATGTAATGTAAAGTGGATGATGCAATCTTAGGAATGACTCAGCAGGTGTGTGTATCCCTTTAAGAGCCTGAGTATAAAAGGGAAGACTTTTTGCTGCTGTGTTCTGTTTTGTCTGTTTCCTGCTGTAATTACTGTGTATTGGAGTTTGCTGAATTATCACCATGTGTATGTATTTTGTTTCTAGTATATTTGTAGATATTGTAATATAAAGCACCATTCAATACAAACCACTGGTTTACTGTATTTACTCCTGGGTTATCTCAGCGCAATAAGATGCTGACAGTAAACATCCCCATCCCTGCAGTCCTATCACACTCTGCAAGATTCTGAAGGAGTCTACCGAGAAGAAAGTCACCAGGCTTTCAAGTCTAAGGCAGAACTAGAATTCACAATCTTCTGGTTTCTACACCAGCAATTTCACCACTACACCTAACTGGCTCTCAGCTTTCAGAATACACAAGGTGCAATAATCCTCATGATTCACTGTATTCATGTCCTTATAACTGGCTGAACAGAAATGTGTATAGTGCACGGATTTAACTTTATTCCATTGTTTGATTTCTGGATGCAAAGTGTCTTTTCATTTTAGGAGCAGCTTATTGGAATCTCTATAGAGAATGTGTATCCTTGGAATTACTACTACAGCAACATTTTCGATAAACGCCTATTAAAAATTGCCTCAGTTTTAAAACTGCCACATCCAATAGAGAAATTGAAACATCAGGATTCTTTAAAACCAGGCTTTTACTTAGATTATGATGGAGAAGAGAGATTTGTTTGTGTGTTTGGGGTTCAATAGCAACAGTAGAATATAACGCTTCTCTCAAATTACAAGCAAAGATTGGCATTCAGAAGGATATTGCCTTTCTACCTGGTCAAAAAAGTACACAGTCAAATCTAGAGTAGAACTTTGAAGATCCCTAATTAATTCTCTTTATTCTGAAGATTCAGATAAGCTCTGAAAGAAGATCTGGTTTTGAATAGAATAGCTCTTTTGTAATTTATATAAATACCTGTTTGACTTCAATGCTTTTCTACAAAACGCATTCATGTGTGAGCACACACACACACACACACACACACACATATACACACACACAAATATATAGATTTTCTGTACATGCTTTCTTTATTTGGTGCAGGAGTACATTTTCACTTGGGCTGTTGAAGCATACATGTTAGGTTTCTAATATTGTGATGATTCCTTATCAGCTTGTTTAGCAGCCTGATCATGGTCAAAGATCCCTGGAAGGATTTCTTTTTTTTCATGCAAGTAGAAAGGGAGCCCAGAAGTGTGAATGAACAGCACATTTAGAGAAATCAGTCAGAGTAATATAATCTCAGAAAACCTGAGGACTGAAGGGTACAGTGTTTGAAATTCCTTCCTCTATTTGAACTCTAGTCTCAATTCCTGATTAGGTTTATTTTTCTGTTTATCTCACCAGTACCAGACTGTTGCTGGAAACACCAGTAGTCTGCTGTAGTTCTTGGGGGGGGGGAGGGGGAAGTATGTTGATGAATTTATATAGTATTGTAATCTGGAATGTTTGTTACAGATTAGTAAAAATGTTCTTGCTTTCTTGCTTTATTTTTTTTTTAAGAAAAATACCAGCAAATGGTAAGAGTACCACAGTAAATGCCCTGGTGTTTTTAAGCAAGTAACATATAACATTTATTTATTAGTATGCCTGCAAATTAAAGTTCTGAGCAAGGTTTGTTTTTGGTTGTTTGATAAAAGATAAGTCTGGCAACACTGAACTATATGGGAATTCAAACACTCTATCAAAAAGCTTGGCAGAAGTTATTTGCTCAATAAATCACACACCATTTAAAGAAGTGGAGAGATGTACTATCTTTGCACAGCTTAATTCTTGCATTCCAGCCAAGCAGGAAGGTGGAATCAAGTGGGGACCTAGCCCTGAGTCCTTGCACAGCCACAACAGACATACGCTTGACCCACTAAGTTCCATGGTACCTCATCTAGTTGTTCCCAAAAGAAGGCAAGTAGTCTGGAGAGGTTCTTGTATTATAGGTAGAACACAATAAGTTACTGGCTTTATCCACTTTCACAAGTGGATCTGGTTGCTTCTGCCTGACACTTTGGGAATAAACAAAATGGAGACTGCTTTAGAAAGAAGGTTGTAGTTTATTGAAGAGGAGACCCAGACAGAAAGATGGCTCTGGGAAAAACTGATCACATGTAGTAGGGAATGGTGGGTTTTTATACCTTCTTGAGCTTTTGTTTGGAGTTGTTCCTGTGGCATGAACATTGACCTGAGTCTGAGTGTGTCTTTCTGGTATTCTAATGTGGTGGGTTAATCCTATTATGTCCCAAAGGTCATATCCTGCATCCCTGGGGCTGTGGCTGATGGCTATGTCCTGTGTTGGATTTTTTTTTGGTGTGAGGGTTTGTTGATTCTAGGGATCTTTGTCTTTCTAATGCCAGCTTCCTGGCTCCAATCTTTCTGACAAGATTATCACATCTGCATCCCTGCAGACCTGTTTTCTGTTTGGGGCAGAGAGACTTGGGTGGGGGTTGATTTCTGCATTTAAAATCCTTTGAGGAAATATAATATTCTGCCTTTTAATATTCCCCAAAATATTTCTTTCTTGGGGGGGGGGGGTGCTGACTTCCCCAGAATGGTAGGAGCAATCAATATTGAGTGAGCTCCATTGCTAATTAGCACTACAAAGGAATGGTGATGCTGGCGGCAAGTGACCTAGCAATCTAATTCAGAATGACAGAAATAGCTGCTTGATGGAATGGAAAGTATACAGTATGTGCTAGAGAGGACATTTCTGCAATTGTGATTGGTCTGTGTGTAATAGTACAGTCATTGTTATGGCAACCATGGAATGGAATGGACAACATGGCATCTGTCTCCCCACAGAAAGACTGTAAATAACCATGGTTATTGTAGAAACTGCAATTGCATGAGTTTGGTGTTTCGAGCATTAAGATCATAGTTAGAGCTCTCTTGCATTCACTTGCAATAAAGCCAATCAAAAATACGATCACCTATGAATGCAATGCACACAATGATGGCAGAGCTAACATCATACTGCCATTAAATACAGTTCTATTTCCTGGTTTAAATCATATTTGTGTGCAACATAGTATTAGAATTCTTTCAAGAAACCACTAAGCCTACATTGATAATATCTGAGAAGCTCCACAGTAAAGGCCAGTAATATAGCCAGATTCCTCTACAAAAGCCAAATATCCAATCTTTCTTGCAGCTTGAGCCAAAATACCCATGGAGGGCAATGCCCAGTGATCAGAGTGGAGGAGGCATGTCTGCATCCTGCTCAAGTAGCCAGTAGAATCTAGGCAGATCTCCACTCCTGAGTGTGTCCGCCATCAAAGAAGCAGTAAAATATACCAGATCTTATCCCCAACAAAATCAGATCAGAAGAAGACTGAAACCATAACTTTTGGCAGAGCTAAGGATTATTTTCAATTACCCCAGTATGAGATGGAGATGAGACGAAGTTCCCTTTATAAAATAGTGGACATTCTTGGAACATCATCTGTTTTCAACAATTTTTTTTTGCATTTTTTGTTTTGTTTTTAATTATGGATTGATGAAAAACTTGAATGGAATGGGAGTTTTAAGTGAGAACATACAAAACAATCATGCTTCATAAACAGGCAAATTAATTCATCCTGTTTTTGTTCCCTTTATAAAATAGTGGGCATTCTCAGAACACAATCTTATCTTCACTATCTTGGAGTAACTGCTCCTGAATTCATTTATTCAGCTTTAAAGCTGAGCTGTATAGGATGATTCTTTTCCTAGGCTTCATTTTTCAAGTAAGATGAAAAGTTGTCAGTCTGAATTATGTTAATGATTAATAAATTGTGACTATTATGGTACATTGCTTCTTAATGTTCACAAATAGCTTTGGCTTTACTTTGCAGGATGGAGAGTATTTTTCCAATCTTTCAACAAAGTTTTTTTTTTACAACTACATTTTATGATGCTTTTGCTGCAGTGGTTTTTATAGTGGATTTGTATTGTTATGCTTGTTGCTTTCTTATATATTGCTATTTTATCACTTCATTATTATTGTAAGCTGCTCTGAACAATAAGAAGAAAGATGTGGTATATATTTAAAATAAATAAAAATAAAATAAATAAAAATGGACCTATAATAAATTATATCTTTGGATGAACAAAGTACTGTTTTTTACTGTATAGAAAATAGAATATTTTTCCAATTTGGATAGCTTCTTATAACATTTTTTATAATCCTGTAAAAATTGTGAACTTTATATATATTACATCTTTGTATGTACAGAAATATATCAGCCTTGTGCTAAATCTTATAAAAGAATGGTTTGCTTTCCTGAATTTTTGGCAGAAAATGACAACATGCTAGGAATATACAGACCAATCAGCCTGACATCAATACCTGGGAAGATACTGGAAAAAATAATCAAAAAATAGATCTGTGAACACCTAGAAACAAATAAAGTTATAACTAGTAGCCAGCATGGGTTTGTTAAAAACAGATCATGTTAAACCAATCTTATTTCATTCTTTGATAAAGTGATTAAATTAGTAGATCAGCAAAATACTATGGGCATAATATATTTAGACTTCAGTAAGGCATTTGACAAAGAAGACCACAACCTACTTCTTGGTAAGCTAGAAAAAATGTGGGATAGACACCATCACCAGCAGATGGATTTGTAACTGGCTGACAAACTGTACTCAACAAGTAGTTCTTAATGGTACTACATCTACATGGAGGAAAGTAAGTAGTGGGGCACCACAAGATTCTGTCTTAGGCCCAGTACTCTTCAATATCTTCATAAATGACTTAGATGAGGAAATTGAGGGGGAACTCATCAAATTTGCAGATGACACTAAACTAGCAGGAATAGTCAACACCCCAGAAAACAAGCTCAGAATCGAAAAAGATCTTGACAAACTTGACAATGGGCCCTATCCAACAAAATGATATTTAATGTGGAGAAAAGCAAGGTTTTACACTTGGGCAGTACAGATTAGGTGAAACCTGGCTTAAAAACAATAACTGTGAGAGGGACCTTGGACTCCTAGTGGACGATCACTTAAACATGAGTCAGTAGTTTACGGCAGCAGCCAAAAGAAGTAATACAATCCTTGGTTGTATAAAGAGAGGTATAGAATCAAAATCACATAAAGTATTAGTACTGCTTTATAAAGCCTTAGTAAGGCCACATCTGGAATACTGCATCCAGTTTTGGGCATCACATTACAAAAAAGATGTTGAGGCTTTGGAAAAAGTGCAAAGAGCAACTAAGCTGATTAAAGGCCTGGAGACTAAAACATATGAAGAACAGTTGCATGATTTGGGAATGGCCAGTCTAGAGAAAAGAAAGACTAGGGGGGACATGATAGCAGTATTTCAGTATCTGAGAGGCTGCCACAAGGAGGAGGGAGTCAAATTATTCTCCAAAGTACCAGAGGGCAGGACAATGGTTGGAAACCCATCAAAGAGAGAAGTAACTTGGAATTAAAGAGAAACTTCCTAACAGTGAGGACAATTAATCAGTGGAACAGCTTGCCTTCAGACCTTGTGGGTGCTTCATCACTCAAGGCTTTTAAGAAGACACTGGATAGCCACTTGTCTGAAATGATATAGGGATTCCTGCTTGAGCAGAGACTAGAAGACCTCAAAATTCCTTCCAGCTCTATTATGATTATGATTCATTCTGTGAAAATGTATACATTTTCATGCTTGTTTAGGGGTGGGCTTTTAAATAAGGAAAGTGGTGAAGATTAGTGGGAGGTGATGTTGGGTTTCAATGCTGGAAAGTCCGGCAGGAGCAAAATTCTCTCCTAACACTCCCAGGTGATCTTAATTAGTAATTTGCAACACTGAATGAAAACATCCTTTTCATGGTGGTCTTAAGCAGATGCTGCTTGTGTAGGATTTATCAAACTCCATCGCCACAGTTTGCGTTAATGCATCTTATATGTTGTAGGCATAATTTAGCTGAGCATGTGTTCTGTTGGTTTTTGTAAGTAATAAAAAAATATTCACAAACAGACTTGACCTATTACTTCAGCTTCCAAAAGAAACATTGCTTTAGCACAGTGGTTCTCAACCTGTGGGTCGGGACCCCATTTGGGGTCGAACGACCATTTCACGGGGGTCGCCAAACAACGCAGTCCGCCATTTTCTTTCTCCTTTTCCTTAGCTGTGCTACTCCCTTTTATTCTATTGGCTTTCAAAAGCCAATAGGAATTGTCCAGGCTGTCTCTGCCCTGCTGAGCCCGCCAAAAGTCCCATTCTGCAAATGGTGCTGCACCAGTTGAGTAGTCCTCGACTTACGACCGGTTGAGTAGTCCTCGACTTACGACCGGTTGGGGGTCGCGGCATTAAAAAGGTTGAGAACCACTGCTTTAGCACCACATATACACAAAAATCACCCAGGAAAGGTAGATGTTTATGCATATTTCTAAGTTCTGCTTTCTTAGTGACTGGTCAGAAAAATAGATTTGAAGGAGCTCCGAGGAAAGCAAGTCAAAAATCTAGCTAATAAGAAAATTGTAGAGTTACGAATGGGGGAAGGGGTTTGAATAAAAATCAAATAGATTTTTAAAACCAGGTGAACAAGAATATGCCTCTCTTTCTAATACCTTATGAACAACGTCGACATTCTCTGGCCTTTCAAAAAGGGGTTAAAACATGGCTCTGAGGCCTTGTGGGGGCTTGTTGGTATCATGAGAATCTCCCTTTGCCTTTGTCAACTATTTCTTAATGGGGTTTGATTATCATTTCCTCCCTTAAAATGATTTAAAAGTTTATAATTTTTATATACTGTTTTATATCTTGATGTTTTATTGTACACTGCCCAAAATCCCTCTTTGAAGGAGATGGATGGTTCAGAAACATGAAATAAATAAATAAATTGCAAAAGAAAATGTTTTGCTTATGAGTAACATCTCTCTCTCTCTCTCTCTCTCTCTCTCTCTCTCTCTCTCTCCTACCCATTTTCCCTTTCAATGATCTACAGCAGGGGTGTCAACCTGCTGGCCCATGGGCCGGTTGCATCATACAGAGGCCGCACCCACCCCAGCTCCAGCAATGCAAAAAAAAAAAAGTCATAAAACGTTGCGACACGTCATGTGATGCGGCGAGTTTGACATCTGTGGCCTACAGCTTTGCTGATGGCATTTGTTTTTCATAGAGAACCTTACATAATAAAAATGCTGTAATTTCTGAGCTATATAGCTCTAGTTACAAAATAATGTGGCTGATTTTTACCAAGGGATCTTTGTAGAGAAATGTTGGCTGCTGAGCATTCACATGGCTGGGGATCTGGAATTAAATAAGGCATTTAGAAGACAAGATTCCTTATCATTAAAAAAAAAAAAAAAAGTGCCAAATTTACAACTCAGCGTGCTTAAATTTATTTTTATGTCTTGAATCAAAGCAGAATCCAATAGATAAATCCAAGTTGTGGATATATTGTTTTATCAACAATTAAGAAAACTGACATTCTCTTTGCATGACGTATCACTTAGACTGCAGCTGTGTCTGTTCCATCTTCATTCCCCAACCTGTCATTAGATAAGAAATGAAGACAAACATGAACATGGAAGTGCATGTTTAAAACCTGTAGCCTTTCATCCTGTAGTAATGTTTCTTAACCGTGGCAAATTTAAGCTGTGTAGACTTCAACTCTCAAAATTCCATGCTGGATGGGGAATTCTGGGAGTTGAAGTCCATACAGTTTGAAGTTGCCAAGGTTGAGAAACATTGTGCTACGGATTTAGTCCTGCCACTGCAAAGGGCGAAGATGACTAGAATAGAAAATGTAGCTGTTTCCAATCTGAGATATTTATTTCGTAATCTGGAATATTAAAAGAAACGATGTAGATATTTATGCAGACATTGTCTAACCGAAGCCATTCCAATGCTGGATAAAATTTTATTATTAATTTGCAATGTGTTCTGTAAAAAAAAAAAACCAGACTCAAATATTTTAAAAGAAAGAAAACCCAACCAGAAACATTCTATGGAGAGAGGAAAAGGAGATAGTTTATTTCAGAGAAAGACAGCTGGTAATCATTTTAAAGATATAACTAGTGAACATGCTCATTTTAGCATATTTAGTCAGTCCAACATATACAACAGTTTTGGCCATATAAAGGCTAGGCAGTTATTAAAATAAAAATGATGTATTAGCTGGATGTCCAACAATGCATTTAATTAACAATGGTTTCATCAGATATTGTTTCAAACTGTAAATGAGTGGCTTGATACATTAAAAGTGATTGTGAATATGATAGGATTTAAGGGCATTTCTCTGAGGTTTCCATACACGTATCCAATAAAGATAATTAGGATGCAAAAGAGACTTCAGTTGTTGCCTCTAGTTGAACTTCATTCTAAAAAACTCAAAAGAAATAAACAAAAATGATTCCAAGTGACAAAAAAAGAATACTAATATCTCTATCATTATGTAAAATTTCAGATTTTTGTACTGTTTGCCTCCACCTTCTGTCCTTTCTCAAGTCGTGAATTTTAAATGGTTTAAAATGGTTTTCTTCCCCAATGGAATGCACCATCTATTCTACAATGTTGAGGGACACCAAAAGGCAAGACAAGAAACAATGGATGGAAACTAATCAATGAGAGAAGTAACCTAGAACTAAGAAAAAATTTCCTGATAGTAAGAACAATTAACCACTAGAATGCCTGACCTTCAAAAATTGTGGATGCTCCATCACTGGAGGTGTTTAAGAAGAGGCTGGACAGCCATTTGCCTGAAATGTGCAGGATCTCCTGCTTGAGCAGGAGGTTGGAATAGAAGACCTCCAAGACCCCTTTCCAACTCTGTTATTCTATGTTTATTTGCTTTTAAAAAAGACCTTTTAAACAGGATTTGCCTGTCAATCAATTGCTCATTGTTGGTATTTATTTTATTTTACAAAACCCCCATCTCTAGGGTTTTTGGTTTTTATCTTAACTCTTTTTATTGCTTTGATTAAAAAAAAAAAAACAAATTTGTTTTCTTGCTAACCACTGAGACTGGGTGGTCAATGGTTCACCTAAGTAAATGAAGAAACGGAGGGAGATTACACAGAGCAGTGAACAGAATCAAGGATCAGAGAAATGAATAGACTTAAGACAATATTTCTGTTCTTCTCTAATAGACATCTCAGTGTTTGGAATGATGCAGTCACCAAATATGGGAAAGATTCTCCTACATACAGGGGTTTTGCCCAGAGAGTTTGACTTCAAGATTTTAGATTTAATGGAAGATTTAGGGTTTAGTATCAGTTTGGGTAACATTACAAATATTTCTATAGTGGCAATATAGCCATAGTTCTTGGTTGAAAATCATCCAAGAATATTTTTCCATGGTTTTGTCAGTCTGGTTTTTGAAAGTAGACCAAAAATAGCTTGACATTTTAAAAAAAATGCATAACAGCATGTCTCAGAATGCCTGCAGATATGTGCATTCAATTCCTTGGTGCAATAATAGTGGTCAATATATTACCTAAAACACAGCGGTCAATATAATTATTCACTTTTTATATTGGTAATAAAACAAGGAAATTGCAGGACTATTAATGAAATGTTCTAAAATATTTAATGTCTCTGCTCTAAAAATCTACATGTAGAATATCAATATGTCCAAGTACACACACACACACAAACACACATTTGCAAGAGCAAACTGATGACTCAGGGAATTGGTCAGAAAACAGGGGCCTCTTTGTCAGAAAGTCTATGCCAAGGAACTGGTATATTCCATAAGTGCTGAATGGTTACTTAAGCCAGGGGTCTGCAACTTTGACAACTTTAAGACTTGTAGACTTCAGCTCCCAGAATTCCTCAGCCAGCTGAGGAAATCTGGGAGCTGAAGTCCACAAGTCTTAAAGTTGTCAAGGTTGCAGACCCTTGACTTAACTGACTTACAATCGCACTACCAATGGAAAATGACTCTCAGCATTTTCTTGCATTTACAAATTGGCTTTTCCTATGGGAGTTTGACCTTGTTCTTGACAAGGACTATTTCTCCCAAAAATCACAACAAGTTTCCATTTATCATTGAGAAGCTACTAATATATCTTATTATCTCTAATTGCCAGAAGAGTTTTTAAAGCTTTTTTTTTTTTTGCAAGAAGTTCTCTACTTAAGAAAAGAACAGGGCTTTAGATTAACTTGCCTAACAAGATAAAGAACCTTGTGAAACACTGAACATGAAAAATAATTTAGCAGCCTTGAAGACTTGCACATTGTAGACTTTTTATTCCATTTCTAAAACAATCAATTGTCCAGATCTAAACAGCAGATTTTGGAAGAATGGGAGAAAGGGGTTTTTGTTTGTTTAAGACTTTATATGGCTGTCCAGTTCTCAAAATGTGACTCAACATCTAATAATCAAAGCAGAATACAATAAACATCATAAAAATAACTGCAAAATATAAGAAAAAAGCCCACTATATAAAGCAATGCTCCATTGTACAATATGGCATGCATTAGAGGATAAATATCGTGATCCCAACATTCATGGGAACAGCTAGGTCTTCATAATCTTGCCAAAGGCTAGCAGGGTCAGGGCTATTCACATTTAAGGGGAAAGATTATTCCATAGGACAGGCAGAGAACATAATAGGATGCAGAAGTGAAAATATCACTTGCACATTTCAAATAAAAATCAATGCATGTTTGTTCAGTGTTGAACCAAATGTCACATTATACAAGAGTAATTTGGAAATAAACCTCCATTTGATTATCAGTGACAGACACATGCAGATACAGAACTTTTATTATACACGTTAGAAAACTACAACATTACATTACTTTTTGACATAATCGCCATTCAAATTGAGGCACTTGTCATAACGTCTTACAAGTTTTGAAATTCTTTAGTAGTAGTCGCTTGGCGCCAAATCTGTGCTATGGGGGGGGGTGATCAAAAACATCTCAACAGAACTGCTTCAAAAGTTCTTGGGTGTGTCCAGCAGTGTGCGGGCAAGCATTATCGTGAACCAACAACACACTGGAAGTCAGCATGCCCTGAAGCATGTTATGGATGGCTCATCTGAGTTTTAGTAATGTTTCACAGTAGATTTCTGAATTGATGGTTGAACCACAAACTCCATGAACTTCACTAGCAGTACTCCTTTGGCATCTTCACATGTGGCAGGATTTTCTATGGCACCACTTCCGGTGTGGTGTTGGTTCATGATAATGCTCGTCTGCACACTGCTAGACGTACCCAAGAACTTTTGAAGCAGTTCCATTGTGATGTTTTTGATCATCCCCTCATAGCCCAGACTCGGCACCGAGTGACTGCTATTAAGGAATTTCAAACCTCGTAAGACGTTATGACAAGTGTGTCAATCTGAATGGCAATTATGTCAAAAAGTAATGTAATGTTGTAGTTTTCTAATGTGTATAATAAAAGTTCTGAATCTGTGAGTGTCTGTCATTGATAACCAAACGGAGGTTTATTTCTGAATTCCCTTCATTGATGGAGAGTATATGACCATATGTTTTACTTTACTTAACGGAAACTGTGCAGAGTCATAATCTGGATTGGACAGATTAGGGGAGTTTAAAATTAAACTAATTCCAACTAAACTCTTTTTATTCCAGAGTTTTTCCCCTTTTCTGAGTGAATCAAATGAAAAGACAGTTTCTGCCTGATGGGACAAGATAATTTGGAAGAAAGGACGAATCCTCTACCAGCTGGCTGGTTTATAGGCTTGCCCATGGTCTGTCTAATGAAGGGGCAGTCTTGCTACATGGATAGCATAAAATATAGTCTGGCTTTTTAGTTAAAACCTTTTACTCACATTTCCTGAATTGATTATACCTTTCAGAGAGTGCACAGAGTCATTTGCTGAGTGTCTGAATGAATAAACCAAAATATCATCTAGAGCAGGAGTCCCCAAACTCCTTGACCCCCTTCATAAAGTGATCAACCCCTAAACATTTATTATATGAAATTATTTATTAAATACTGCTTTAACTAATAGGAACTACAAATAACATCAACAATAGTGGATAGTCCCATTGACCCTTGGAAGGTGGCATTGAC
Organism: Crotalus tigris; assembly: GCF_016545835.1. NCBI lineage: Eukaryota > Metazoa > Chordata > Lepidosauria > Squamata > Viperidae > Crotalus > Crotalus tigris. The sequence goes on from NW_024096525.1 coordinate 464,614, forward strand.
CACTTTGGATAACTCTGCTCCAGAAGCAAGTGGATTGCTGCAGGATTTTACCCGTAAATGAACGTGCCTTGTAGAGCAATGTCAGTGCACTGAAAAGCCATTTCTTTGTTTAAAATGTATACTTTAGGCTCAGAATTGCCTTGGGTGAGATGGGCAGCTATATAAATTTGATTAATAAAAGAAATAAAATAAAATATAGACATTCTTTGTACTCCAAAATATGTGCATGAATATTAAAACCGAAATTCATTTATAAAGTCATTTGTATCCCCGAGAAGCTTCCCACAGTGGCTTAGAATGAAATTGGAAAAATGTAATAAATCCAATAAGGCCTCCAAAGTTGAAGGCAATGGACAAGCAAAACTGTATATAAGGCAATTTTCCTTCAAAACCTCTATCCCTAAATTACAGGTAATTACCAGCACTTCAAATCACATCCAGAAAAGAACTGGAAGCAATTTCAAATTGGACTTTACAGTGGCAAGTATATGGGCATGCCCATCATCATTTTTCATCACTTGCAATTCCAAATTCTTTTGAGAAGTCATTCCACATACATGCAATAATTAGATCAGGGTGCAATCCAAAGTATAGTTGGCCATAACCAAATTTGCTTTAACCAAAGGTGGGTACAATTATCAGTCTTACCAAGCCCTCACAAAATCAAGCCTTAGCTACGGGGCATAAGGGGGGGGGGGAGGGAGAAACAGCTTAGATCATCTAAGCTATGGTCTAGGCTTTTAGAACAGGCCATCTTCTAATTCCTGGTTGACACTTTTTGCTTATAATAAAAGTGTTTTGATTAAGAGATTTAAAAAGCCCTTCTTAAAATCACGCAATCAAGCGAGTGATTTACTCACTTGAAATGTGAGTAAATCACTCACATTCAGTGATTTACTGAATCACTGAGCAAATAGGACACTTCATTCATTGTGAGCTATTTTGAAAAGTTGCTGAACACTCTGTTGATTTAATCCTTTGCTGGGAACCTCTGGTCTACAAATACCTTGAAAGAGAAAAAAAAATGTTGTGATCACCAAAGAATTTCTGTATAAAATATTGTCTCTTAGGAAGATTTGGTGCAGATTATAGTGAGAAGTTTCCTTGTTTCATTACAGGTTTTAAAATACATGTACAGATAATCCTACATTCTTTTAAAATGAAGTTAACTGACATTAAAAATATAATTTACTCTTGCTTTGTGGTTACTGTATCATCTTGGACTACCATCTAGACTAGTGGTTCTCAATCTTCCTAATGCCGTGACTCTTTAATACAGTTCCTCATGTTGTGGTGACCCCCAACCATAAAATTATTTTCATTCTACTTCATAACTGTAATTTTGCTACTATTATGAATAGTATTATAAATATCTGATATGCAGGGTGTATTTTCATCATTACGAATTGAACATAATTAAAGCATAGTGATTCATCACAAAAACAATATAGCAATGCTCGCTGGAGAAGCTTACTCTTCCTTGCTCAAAAATGTTGGGAGGGAGGGAAGGGGAAGGAAGGAAGATTGAAGGGGAAGGGAAGGAGATGGAGAAGGAAGGAGATTGAAGGGGAAAGAAAGGAAGGAAGGAGAAAGAGATTGAAGGGGAAGGGATGGAGATGGAGATGGAGATAGAAGAAAGGAAGGAAGGAAGGAAGGAAGGAAGGAAGGAAGGAAGGAAGGAAGATTGAAGGGGAAAGGAAGGAGATTGAAGGGGAAAGGAAGGAGATGGAGAGGGAAGGAGATTGAAGGGGGAAGGAAGGAAGGAGGGAAGGAAGGAAGGAGAGAGAGACTGAAGGGGAAAGAAAGGAGGAGAAGGAAGGAGATTGAAGGGGGAAGGAAGGAAGGAGAGAGATTGAAGGGGAAGGGATAGAAATGGAAGAAAGGAAGATTGAAGGGGAAAGGAAGGAGATTGAAGGGGAAAAGAAGGAAGGAGATTGAAGGGGGAAGGAAGGAAGGAAGGAAGGAAGGAAGGAAGGAAGGAAGGAAGGAGAGAGATTGAAGGGGAAGGGATGGAGATGGAGATGGAAGGAAGGAAGGAAGGAAGATTGAAGGGGAAAGAAAGGAGATGGACAAGGAAGGAGATTGAAGGGGGAAGGAAGGAAGGAAGGAAGGAAGGAAGGAAGGAAGGAAGGAAGGAGAGAGAGATTGAAGGGGGAAGGCGCTGCCAAGGACACACAAGCAGCTCTGCATAATTGCCCGGGGAGGGGGGGTGGCTCTGGCAGAGAGCCTGGTGGAGAGCCAAGCGGCGGCACATCCAGAGCCTCAGAAGCAGCGCGGAGGATCCGCACGCCTCGGAGAGGCCCCCCTCTCACACCCGCCAAGGGATGGAGATGGAGATGGAGATGGAGATGGAAGAAAGGAAGGTAGGAAGGAAGGAAGATTGAAGGGGAAATGAAGGAGATGGAGAAGGAAGGAAGATTGAAGGGGAAAGGAAGGAGATGGAGAAGGAAGGAGATTGAAGGGGGAAGGAAGGAAGGAAGGAGAGAGAGATTGAAGGGGAAGGGATGGAGATGGAGATGGAAGGAAGGAAGGAAGACTGAAGGGGAAAGGAAGGAGATTGAAGGGGAAAGGAAGGAGATGGATGAGGAAGGAGATTGAAGGGGGAAGGAAGGAAGGAAGGAAGGAAGGAAGGAAGGAAGGAAGGAGAGAGAGATTGAAGGAGGGAGGCACTGCCAAGGATGCACAAGCAGTTCTGCACAATTGCCTGGGGAGGGGGGGAGGCTCTGGCGGAGAGCCTGGTGGAGAGCCAAGTGGCGGCACATCTGGGGCCTCAGAAGCTGCGCGGAAGATCTGCGTGCCTTGGAGCTGCCGGCCGCCCTCTCACACCCGCCAAGGGATGGAGATGGAGATGGAGATGGAAGGAAGGAAGGAAGATTGAAGGGGAAAGGAAGGAGATGGAGAAGGAAGAAAGATTGAAGGGGAAAGGAAGGAGATGGAGAAGGAAGGAGATTGAAGGGGGAAGGAAGAAAGGAAGGAAGGAAGGAAGGAAGGAAGGAAGGAAGGAAGGAAGGAAGGAAGGAGAGGGAGATTGAAGAGAAAGGGATGGAGTTGGAGATGGCAACCAGGAGACGTGGAGACCGGCTCGGCGCTGCAGCTCAGTCATCAGCGGCGGCAGTGGCGGAGCAGCCCAGCGGCAGTGCCAGCAGTGGCCCAGACCTGGCTCGGCTTGGACCGTCCACTGAGCCAGCCCAGGGTGGCGTTGGGGGTGCGCGCAATGGCGCTGCGGCAGCAGGAACAGGTGCTGTCGGAGGAGACGGGCGCCCTGGAGGTGGAGGAGCCGGCAGAGGAGGAGGAGGAGGGCGGCGGCCGGATAGAGGAGCGGTGTCTCGGTTTCTAAGACCATCGGAAATATGGTCATGACCCACAGGTTGAGAACCGCTGATCTAGACTTTCCCCCTTTTTAAATTAATTTCTATTACCAAACATAATGAAAATTCTGAGGGAATTCTGGTAGGAATTCTCCACTTCTTTTATTGGAAAACACAAGCAACCTCTGAAGAGTATCTCATGACAAATAATTAAGGACCAAAAGGATAAGTCAAATTTACTGAGGAAGTTCATGTGCTAAAACCTGCGCCACTGATCTTTCTGCACCTATGGAGGGAGAAAGGGAAAGGAAATATTTCAGTGTTCCTGTAAGAAGCAGTCTGAAGGGAGAGCCTTCCAGGCAGAGAAAAACAGAGCCAAAGCAAACAGGGAGCAGAATTTCTATCTAAATAGCCAGGAGACTAAAAGTGAGAAAGAGTCAATTCTTCCAGAAGTCCATTTCCAACTATAAATTCCAACTTTTACCTAGTAAAACTTGACTAGGAATCATTAGCTCAGCCTCAGTTCACATTTATGAAGAGAGAATAACAATGATTTATCTTGGGAATAAGAGAAGGAATGGCTGAGCAATCCTTTCAGATCCTTTCCATAGATAAGATTGTAGCAAAATTGTGCGATGTCTCATAAATAACAGATAATGAAAAAAAAAATCTTTCGTTTTTAAACAATAGTAAAAAGCAAAACTAATACATTCATCTGTCCAATCAGTTTCCCCTCATATGTGCTTTTGAGCACTGTCCCTTAATTTGTGAAACTCTTGTACATATCTTTTCCTAATGTATTTATTCATTTCTCTTCTTTATTTGAAGATTGCATAAGAAGGCAGACTGGGCCAATTTATTCTTATCCTTAGCTCAAGCTGATTGGCAGCAGCTTAATAGGCGACAAGGACATCCCCGCTGTCTACCTGAACCTGTCTGAATCGAATCCAATTAGTCATTGCTGGAGATGGAGAATTGGAGTTCACAGACCCTTAATTTGATCCAGCAAGACAGCTATTCCAGAGTTAAAATGCACATGGTGGCAAATCATATTGCTATATTGCCCTGTTCAGAAAACAAGGACTGAGGGATTGTTATTTTTTAGAGTTCCCAGTGCAATTAGGCTTCTATTCATCTTTATACCAGGAGTGTTAGAGAGAGACCCCTTCCTTTCCACCCATTTCAGATTTCAAAAATAATACATTTTGGATTTCAAACTTCCCTTGATTTTATATTAAATAGCACACTGAATTAGAAAAAGTTAGATACAAAAGTTAGATACAAAAGGTATATGTTAAAGAAAACTGTGTGAATGTGTATATGCATATATACACAGTATTACAGTTTGGTGTAGTGATTAAGGCACCCAGCTAGAAACCTAGATAGCATGAGTTCTGCCTGAGTCACAAAGACACACACACACACACACACACACACACACACACACACACACACACACACAAACAAACTACATAAACTATCTTGGAGAGTTTGGAATATTTGTTTGAAGTAAACATTATTCAAAATAGGGTATAACTGAACATACATGAAACTGCAATGGAACAGATTTAGACAGATCTAAATCTACATTATTCCATTTTCAGTTCTGTATTAGCTTTTATTTTCACACATATTTTCCTAAGTTTCCCTCCGCAATATTTCCATTGCTACATGTGGCTTATTGAAAAGGAATGATTGATCCTGATAATGTCACCTTTTCTGTGTTTGTGTGTTTGTGTGTGTGTGTGTGTGTGTGTGTGTGTGTGTGAGAGAGAGAGAGAGAGAGAGAGAGAGGACTGATTTTTCCTCACACAATTTTCCTTCACTCCTTAGAGGGATTTGCTACTTATTTTCAATATGTATCATTTGTGAACTTTACTATCTTCTACTGTTATACCAGTACAGGATGTGATAGGTTTAAGCAGACAGGAAAACTGGACTACTGTATATCAATCTAAGTGTTTATAACCAGAGTACATTTTTCATAATCAAAGGAATTGATCTGTTTATGTGCAGTGGGCATTTTGCTATTGATTCTTTGTGGTCTTGAGAATGGATATTAAAAAGTGTGTGTGTGTGTGTGTGTGTGTGTGTGTGTGTGTGTGTGTGTGTGTGTGTGTGTGTTACAAAAGTTAGTAGGCACAGCTTTGGGCAGGATTTTCCCAACTACTTTCTTGTTATTAAGGAGCAGAATTTACAGGACACTGAAGAAAGCTGTTGATGAAAATCTTTAACATCCAGCTTGCATTTTAATGATCATATAGTTTAGGATTTTTAGCCTGAGTTATAGCATTTAGCCATAACAGCAGATGTTAAAGTGTCCAGGAAAGGAAAGAGAAAATGATAATATAAATGTAAAAGCATTTATGAGCAGCAAGCCATCACAAGAGAAGGAAATGCCAAAGATGAAGTAGATATATTAAGGCCTAAAGATAACTGAATAGTTTAGAAATGAAACATCAGCCTTTCCTCAATTATTTTCAGTTAAGCTTTTCTTGGCACTGTGCCCTGGGAAGTCTATTTCGGAACAAATTCTCTGTGAATTGTCTTTTATGAATGTAAAGCATAAAAACCTATGAGGTAGATTTGATTGTCACATTGTGAACCTGAAACAACTACACATTCAAGATTTCTGTCAAAGTGTCTCCAATTGAGAGAAATGGTGATATTTTGCCATTAAGTTAAAATAACCAGACTATATTCACTGCTTTTATTTATTTTTATTTTTTATTTTTTGTTTCTGGCAGACTAAGCTGTCAGGGATATATGAGTTCTGGAAGGCCTTTCTATGTACAAAGTTGCCAAGAGTAACCATCAAATGTGCATCAATTCTTTAGTTTCTTTCTGTATGTCATTTCTAAATGGCACAGACCAACTATTCAGTATGTGTGCGTTCGTGTGTGTGTGTGTAAAAATAGTAACTTCTGAAAAGACAAAAGAAGTAGCGGCATCCATTTTAAATTCAAGCCATTTTATCAAGAATATAGTTAGAAATCTCTCAGTTATTTGATAGAAAATGTGCTTTTCATCAATACCATCCAAGCTTGTGATCATTATCCCAATACTGTGAAAATTATGGTAAATTATGCATCGTACAAAGAAATGTTTTCTTTTGCCTGTTCTAAATTTCCTTCTAGCCAGCTTCATTGGATGATCCCTAATCCTCAGGTGACCAACCGTCCTCCTTTAGGGAGGACAGTCCTCCTTTTGTGAGTTCTGTCCTCCCTCAAAAAGTGTCCTCCTTCATGTCCTCCTTTTCGATATTTGAAGACTAATCTGCAGGGCTTTTTTTTTTCCTCATAGAACGCTCAGAACGGTGTTCCAGCACCTTTTTTTTGATGTTTTTTTTTCAACTTTTGCATGAGCTGGGCTACTCCCCCTATTGGCTTTCGACAGCCAATAGGAATTGCTGCTGAGCGCGCCAAAACACCCAGCTGGCAAACTTTGCACATGAAGTTGTCTGCAGCGAAGGCAAATTGGCAGGAACTTTGCACCCCTCCCTGCTACCCAACTACACCATCTCATAGTTAGTCCCGAAGATACCTGGAGGAGACTGGAGTGGCAACGCCATGGTAACTTTCTCTTGATCTTCGGCCCTGCTAGAGCAATAATGACTGCAGGTGCAAGAGGCAGGGGTGACGGGGCTGCTGCGGGCAGGGGTATGAGGGTTGGCTGTGGCTGGCTGCCCTCCGTGCTATGGGAGGCACGGGGCCCTCTCTACACGGTGGGGCAGCAGTGCTGGCGGGGTGGCTGCAGGTGGGGGCATGGCATGTAAGCATAATTACAATATAAAATGTTATTGTTACAAATGTTTTTATTATGCATTTATCATATTATAGTGTATTCTGTATTATTGTTGCAATGAATAAAATGTTTCTTTTATTTACAATATTTTTTTCTTCAATTTATTTGTGTCCTCCTTTTCATTGTAAAAAAGTTGGTCACCTTACTAATCCTAGTATTTTTAGGGAAGTGGAAAAAATACTGTCACTGTTTACTGTTCATATTCTCCATGTTGGGCATGATTTTATATACTTTGTTTATTTTCCCTTTTATCATTTTTCTAAGCTAAAAATTCCCAAAAATCTTTTGTTATGAAGATGATATTTTAGATCTCTAAACATTTTGGTTACCCTCTTCTTTACTTTTATGAGATGTGTTATACTCCTTTTCAACAATAAAGAATATTTCATATCTCGATCTACCATAGATTTGTATAAGAACATTTCAACACTCTAAATTATTATCAGTTATATGTTATATGAAATTTACCTTTTCACCACTGCGACATACTAAAAGTAGTCCTTGATCTATGACAGGTCACTTAGCAACCATTTGGAAATTACAACTGTCAGTTCTGCCTCAGCTTGAACTTCTACGTAGAAATGATCCTTGGCTCCATTAGTTGCAAAAGGTATTGTTTTATTAGAAGTCAAGTGAATTGCAATAAGGCAAAGCAAGAACTGAAATTCATGCACCAAAATCCCCAAGGGTTACTTTCCCCTCTCATTGGTACTTCCCATTACTGGCCCCCATCAGCCAATCAGTTTCAAAGAAGATGTTTTTGAAACGGACATTTTGAGTGTGAGCTGGCATGCAGCTGTGTTCCATTCCCATTCATCCAACCTTGAATCAGTGTCTCAGGGAGATAGAGTGAAGACTCCCCCATCTCCCATCCAGCTCTCCCCTGTGCAGAGTTCATGGCAGACTGGTACCGAGCAATAGCACAGCGTAGGCATGAGGTAGCAGTTCTGACCACAACTGACTCTTCATATTTACTTAGAACCCAATTTCAAAGTTATGACAGTCACACATACCCCCCAGCAGTAACATGATCACATTTTGGGTGTCTGGCAACTAGCTCACCGTTACGGAAGTTTTCATCATCCTGTGGCCACATGATCATGATTTTGATGTTTTTTGCCAGTTTTCATTGTTTACTTCATAATAATAATAATAATAATAATAATAATAATAATAATAATAATAATAATAATGCGACGATATCTGTAATACCATCAAACATTCACATCTGCCTATCCCAGGTCCTGGGTAAGGACTCGATAGGTAGACAAAATGCCAAATCCAGTATGAACATCTGGCTGACTGTGCGATGATCCATAATAATAATAATAAACAAACCAACTAATGTACAGCACAGCTGCAGTTATAACAGAATACCTGGGAGGCAAAATCAACAAAAAAGAAAAACAAACAAACAGTGCACCAGAAAAATGGAAGGTTAGACTAGAAAATAAGATCAGCAAGTTAAGATCACATGCAAGCAAGCTAGAACAGATGAAAGAAAAGAAGCTGAAGAACAAGAAGACCAAAGAATACCTAATCAAGAAATACCACTTAGAAACAAGGAAGATCAAGGAAGCACTGGAAATAATAAAGCAACAAATAACAGCTATAGCCAGGAAAATCAGTAGATATGAAGCTCGAATTGCAAACTATAGGCAGAACCTCCAATTTCAATCCAATCAGAAACGTTTCTACCAATCCATCAATGGAGAAACTGCAAGGAATCAGTCAGTACCTGACAAGGAAGAAACAGTGCAGTTCTGGAAGCAGATATGGGATAACCCAAAGAAATACAACAAGGATGCGGCTTGGTTAAAAGAGGTGGATGCAAATAAAACAGAAGTTGAAATGAAAGAACTAGTAATAACAACAAAAATGGTAGAAAAAAGAGCAAAGAAAATCAAAAATTGGTCAGCACCAGGTGAAGATGAACTGCATGGGTTTTGGTTGAAACATCTAACTGTTATACACCCACTCATTGCCAAGCAGTTCAACAATATACTACAAGGAGGAGAAATTGAAAAGTGGCTAACAACTGGGAAAACCTACCTAATAATGAAAAATCCAGCAAAAGGGGCAACACCAGGTAACTACAGGCCAATTACCTGCTTACCAACAACTTTCAAATTACTAACTGGTGTAGTAGCTGATGCAGTGCAACAGCATCTAGTTGAAAACAATCTCTTTCCACCTGAGCAGAAAGGAAACCGCCCCAATAGCAGAGGAACAAAAGATCAACTCCTAATAGACAAAATGATCTTGGAAAACTGCAAGAGAAGGAAGACCAACCTGAATGTGGCATGGATTGACTACAAAAAGGCATTTGACTCTCTGCCACATGATTGGATAATAAAGTGCCTAGAAATAACAGGAGTCAGTAGAAACATCAGAAAATTTGTGCAAAGATGGGCAAATGGAAGACACAGTGTGCAATGGATGAGAGGGGGACAGGCACAAGAGAGAATCATTTTGCAGATCAATGGTGAGATGGGAGAGGTTAATATCAAGAGAGGAATATTTCAAGGAGATTCATTATCACCATTACTATTTGTTATTGCACTGTTTCCTCTGTCAACAATACTGAATAACTCAGGACATGGCTATCAAACATCAAAAACATCTGCCAGACTATCCCACCTCCTTTACATGGATGATCTGAAGCTGTATGGAAAAACATCATCTGAAATAGAATCGCTGCTCAACACTGTCCGTATATATAGCCAAGATATTGTAATGGAGTTTGGCTTGGACAAATGTGCCACACTTACTATCAAACAAGGAAAAATAGTGAAAACTGAAGGAATCAAGATGCCCCACGAAAATAACATTAAGAGTCTGGATGAGGAAGAGTACTACAAATACTTGGGTATCCTTCAAGCTGACAACATCAAGCACACTGAAGTCAAGAAAAAGATTAGAGGTGAATACATCAAGAGAGTGAAGAAGATCTTAAAATCCAAACTCAATGGAGGAAATACCATAAAGGCAATCAACACCTGGGCAATCCCAGTCATTAGGTACACAGCTGGAATAGTGGACTGGACTCAAGCAGAACTAAAAGCAATGGATAGGCAGACCAGAAAAATAATGACAATGAATCATGCCCTTCATCCACGCAGTGACATTGATAGACTTCATCTACCAAGGCAAATAGGTGGACGTGGAATGCTACAAGTACATCAGATGGTTGAAGAAGAAAAAATGGCTTTGGAAGAATATCTGAAGAACAATGATGAAGATGCACTGAAATTAGTATATCAGGAAGGCTTACTAACTACTGGAGAGACCAAACTGGCCTACAAGAAAGACCAAATGAAGAACAGAATAGAGGCATGGGAAGACAAAGCACTACATGGCCAATACATGAAAAAAATAGCTGGGAAAGCAGATAATAATAAAACCTGGCAATGGCTAAGAGCAGGAAAATTGAAGAAAGAGACCGAGGGACTAATTCTGGCTGCACAAGACCAAGCCTTAAGGACAAATGCATACAAAGTCAAAATTGAGAAGACAGCAACAGACAGTAAGTGCCGCCTATGCAAAGAAGCTGAAGAAACAGTGGACCACTTGGTAAGCTGTTGCAAGAAGATTGCACAAACTGATTACAAGCAGCGGCATGACAAAGTAGCAACAATGGTGCATTGGAAGATCTGCAAAAAATATCATTTGCCTGTAAGCAAAAACTGGTGGGATCATAAAATAGAGAAAGTCATAGAAAATGATAAAATTAAACTGCTCTAGGACTTCAGAATTCAAACAGACAAGCACCTGCAACCTAACACCCCAGACTTAACAATTGTCGATAAGAAAGACAAAAAAGTCTGGATAGTGGATGTGGCAGTGCCTGGAGACAGCAGAATAGACGAGAAAGAACTGGAGAAGATAACAAAATACAAAGACCTACAAATAGAAATAGAAAGACTGTGGCAAAAGCAAGCAAGGGTAGTACCAATAGTCATAGGCTCCTTGGGTGCAATCCCAAAACAACTGGAGCACCACTTGAACACCATTGGCATTGACAAATTTGCTATTAGTCAATTGCAAAAGGCGGCCTTATTAGGAACTGCTTCCATCCTGCGACGATATCTGTAATACCATCAAACATCCACATCTGCCTATCCCAGGTCCTGGGTAAGGACTCGATAGGTAGACAAAATGCCAAATCCAGTCTGAACATCTGGCTGACTGTGCGATGATCCATAATAATAATAATAATAATAATAATAAAGTTGGAAAGGACCTTGGAGGTCATCAAATCCAACCCCCTGCATGACCATGGCATTTCCTGAATAACCAATCAGTTGCCAGACCAGGAAACCCACCCATGATCAAACTGTCCTTTAAAACTGTGAAAAGTTATGGGCTCTTCTCCGAAGCTTTGGTCCTTTTTACAGTAATTTCTCTCATACCATTACAGTGATGCCCAGGTTCCCTGATACCTTCCTCTTTAAAACCAAGGACAGCTGTCATCCAGGAAGGGATAAAAATCCCACATCTCAGGAGATCCTGCCTATATACATCTCTGCCTTTCTGTGTGTCTCCAGCTCAGCCACTCTAATTCCACCCTATTTGCTTCCAAGAGCCAGAAGTTGCTTGCACTGAGCATAAACCTATGATATATACCCAATAGGCTAATTGTCATTCATCTGACTGTGCAATAAACTTCATTTTTTTTTAAAAAAAAATTATTTAATATATAAAATATAAAATACAAAGAAAAATAGAAATAAGAGATTAAGGGACGGAAAAGGAAAGGCGAAGAAAAGGTGTGAGATACAAGGGAAAAGGAAAAAAAAGGTGTTGACTTCAGACTCTTTTTATCACAGTACAAATTAAAAGCAGTCTAGCCTCAACTTTTTGTTTTTACACATTATTATATAACTAGCCATTTCTATAACAGCAAATCTATCTTCATCGACAAAACCAAAGTCAAAATTACATTTTTTTTTGTCGCGAGCCCAAAATCCAGAAGTGGTATTCAAATAAAAAACATACTCAAGTATAGTCTCCTCTTTAAATAGAATTTAGCCATTCCTGCTTTATCTCCCTTGCTGTGGAAATAGTATGTATTTCTATTTGCACCTAATAATATTTATAAACGATCACCATTTTTATTAACAAAGCTAACTATATACTTTCAAATTCTTTGACCTTACTGGGAAAAGTACTCTATTTTTTCCACCACCACCACCACCCCCTTTTTAAAAAGAAAAATGCTAAACTTTCATTAAATACTTTTCTAAAATCAAAACTTTTTAATACTATTAGTATTAGACTGTGCAATAAACTTCAAAGCATCTTCTTCTTCACTAATAACTATGAGTTATTGCTGGTAATTTTCATCTTTATATGATTGAAAATATAAACTCTAATTCTATTTTTATAGGATAATTTTTATAGAGCTGGAGCCCTGGCTTCTTACAGTGTCACAACATTTGCCTTGATCTGAGGGGTCAATGTGCTCTTTTCCTTACTAAAACTGCCCCATAAAACTCCTTTTTTTGCACTCTTGTTCACTTGCTCTGGTTGCAAGTTTCCAGCTACTTGTCTTCTTTTTAAATCAGTATCAGCTGTGTATTTTGGTCTAGTGTTTTGTAAACCATTTCTTCTGATAGGGTACAATGGCAGGTATGAGCAAGCTACTATATGGATGCATTTCTTCTGAAGAAATACAGGCCAATGTTTCACTGCTGAATTTTTATTTCTAATGCTTTCTTTGAGGCTTTCCAATAGTTAACTACAGTTCCCTTTATCTGTTCTACCACTTATTTCGTTTCACCTGATCACCACTAACATAGCAGGAAGTCTTACTAATTACCTTAGAACTAATTTTCAAATAAACGTTAAAGGAAATTATTTATTTATTTTTTTCCTTAAAGGATCGTAGAAGGACTCTAAACTATTCATTATACTGAACTATAGAGGTTTGTCTGTATGTGTTCGTTTTATTGAACCTGATCCTGTTAAATACAGTAGTAATTATATTTAACAGGATCATCTGTCATTGAACCTGTCATCTGTACTTCAATAACTGTCTGGTTTGGTACAGCAACCAAACAGGACAGGTACAAGCCTCAATGGATAGTTAGGATTGCAGAAAAAAACAACTGCAACCAGTCTGCCTTCCAGTGAGGACCTATATACTGCATGAGCCAGAAAAAGGGCTGAGAAAATATCTATAGACCCCTCATATCCTGGACATAAACTGTTGAAACTCTTTCCTTCAGGATGCCGCCTCAGGGCATCACGTGCCAAAACAACCAGACACAAAGAGAGATTTTTTCCCCCTCACGCCATCCCTCTGCTAAACACCTAATTCCCATAACACTGCCTTATGCCTAAGGATATTTACCCATGTAGCATGGCTGTATTACTATTGTCCTTCTCATCTTTTCTATTACCATCTCTTATTGGCATCTTATGATTATATTACTTTATTGTTTGTATGTACACTGAGAGCTTATGCACAGGAGACAAATTCCTTGTGGGTTGAACCACACTCGGCCAATAAAGAATATTCTATATCCTATTCTAATCATGAGGTAAGGATGAAGAAGCAGTGGGGAAGTGGACTTAACGTTTTCCCTTGCATAGTAAACCTTAATACATACACAACACTGTGCTGAAACTTTTTTATTTTATTTTATATCCACCAAATAATTTCCAGGAAAAAGAAGTTTATTGAAATTTTCCTGAGTGGAATATGATCTTATTTTGCTTAATTTGTGAGGGCCTGGCCAAAAACAGTATGTCAGTGTCCTGTCTTTCAGCGGGTAATAGATTCTCTGGGAGTTTGTATCCTCTATGACTTTTTACCCTTCAGCTCAATCTGGAAGGAAGATAAACAGGGACCTTCTCCCATGAACATTCTTTTTTTTTTTTTTAATAAGGAAGCATAGGCAGCCAGAGGAATAGTAGAGTGATACAGAAAAAAACTTACAATGGATCAACAAGGTCCTTCAGAAGTGTAAATAAAAGGGTAAAAAAACTTCCAGAAAATGGAAAACAGAATAGTCAAGATCTTTTGCCAAATTTAAACAAAAAACAAACCTCAACCTGTCAGGTTTTCAGAGCTACGGAATTAGCAGTACAACACATTTAACCTTAACAGAAAAAAAATCTGGAGTCTGGATGTGTATTACATGCCAAGCTTGTTTACTTTTAACCATGGTACATTTTCTTGTGGCCTGATGTGGGGTGTGAATCCAACCCATTTAATAAGTTTTGATTCAGCATATTGTGCAAACACAGAAAAAGGCTTAATTCAGCAACCAAGATAAACCACATGCTGTGAAAAACAAACCCGCGTACCCGTAAAATTGAGAGCAGAACAAAAATATTTGTCTTCCCAGTATATGGATTTTATTTTTAAAATATGCAGTTTCTGTCATTGCTGTTGGGGGGGGGTCTCCTTTTTCCATCTTATGCACAAGTAGCTATCAGTGTATGAAGAGAATAACTTAAATTTTTCTCCAGGGCTTGCAGTTGCAGTGCTTAGTAATTAGTTGAGAAATAATCAGCACATTGGCCTGCATTTATGTTGAATATGTTATTATGAATTTGCTTATGCATGTAGGATTGCTACTGATGTGAAGCAGATCATAGTGATTCCCTGTGCAAACAGTGGTGTTGCTGTTTGTTGAAATTGCAGAATGGCCTAAAGCAGGAGCAGTCATTAGTCTTGATTTATTCCTTTTAAAAAAAAAAAATAATTCCCCTTGGTCCATGTCATGTTTTATTTTTAAAACACAAAACTGCATGCTTAAGATCACTGAACAGTTAAGGCACAAATAATCAGTGTTAAGTCATCCAATGTAAACTCTTGCCTAAATACACAAAAAGTGCCTTGTTATATCAGTTCAAATTCCAAGTTCTTTGCAAGAATGCCAACAACCAGCATGCCCTTGGTGGCCCACCAGTCAACTGTAAGCTACTCCCTGTCTATATCTGGCCTAAAGAAACCCAAATCTGGCTAGCAACAGGGTGTATTGTGGGCTTCTGGAAGTACCTTGAATTTCACAATGGAAATAACACAGAATCATCCCTTTCTAGTCTTTCTGGTAATTTTTTACAGCTGTTGATTTATTTCAAACAGCTGGCTCCAGACCAGTTCTAAAACTCTCCTTCTAATTTCATAACATCTCATCATTCCCCAAAATGTCCTCATGTAACCTTACCCACATATGGTTTCTGTGCTAGAAAGGACCCCACATAATTGTAGTGGAAAATCGCTGTGTACTGTCCCTTTAAGCAACCATAAATGCTCTGGTATAACAAATGAGCCTGAGTCTCCAGTGGAACATTTGTCAGATGCTATGTGTGCACATTTACCATACATTTTATCCAAACAGTTGATGATGTCCATGGGATCCATTTAGGAATTGTATGTTTAGATCAGGTTAGATATAAATATGGATGCAAAATCTAGCCCAATTTTTTTAGCTGTACTGCATACTTGGGATGAAAATATATTTTTCTAAAGCACTGAACTTAGCACTGAATGGAATAAGGATTGATGACTTAAAGGATGATTGAGGGTTCAGCATTTCAAATAATTTTTCTTCACAAAATAAGTTCTTTTTTCTGGCTTTTTCCATGGGTGAGAAGGATCACCTTTTTTTGTTGGTCGTAAACTTCTTATCTGAATTCTCAGAGTCCTGCCCAGCCTATGTTTTGGATAGACGCTTTTATTTTATCAAGCTTAAAGATGTTTTATTCTTATTAATAATCATATGCATGGTGACTTCCACCCATAATATTTGGCTCTATTTTGACCCTGTCATTCTCAAGGCATCCTTGAGAATGGGCAGGAGACATGCCTTTTTAAAGCAGCCGCATCTTTTTTTGAGGCTACCTGAGAAAAAACATGGACCAATCCTCTGGATAAAACTTTTGCTGCCAATAAAGTTAATGTTTCCAGCTAAGTCTTCTTTTGAAGGGTGGCTTGTCTTCCAGGTCAAGCTGTGAGAAAAGGTGATATAAAGTTCTGGGAGGTGAACTCATCTCCATGGCAAATTATTCTTCAAGGGATTTTCTCAGTGTGCCAATCACTTTCCTGAAAGTGCTCACAAGAAGAATGTTTAGGGTGCAATAGTGCCCTGCCTCATGATTGTGGTTTAGTAAAGGTCACCTAGGGAGCCTGTTCAGTTTATGTCAACATATTTTTCTGCCCACTTAAAGCTAGGAGGAAAGCACATTAAAAGGGCCATCCAGATGAGCCCTGTAAAAAAAACAGCTGATCATAGCCTTGTGTTTCACACAAATCAGGAAATAGCCACTGCTGTTTAAATTCCCACAAGTTACCTTGATGTCTCTGGAACAGTAGCAAAAAAGATTTGTTGGTTTTCTTTTTTTTTTTTAGGATCCATTTTACAGATCTGTTTATTTACAATCTTTCATAGTTGTTTCTTCAACATTTTCCAACCTGTCCAGTAATAAAGTGAAGAACAAGCTACTCACAGAATGATGCTGATTTAAATTCTGGAATGATGCCAAATTTGCTGAGTGCTTTCAAGCCTGCAAAAGATAGGCTCCAAGGAACCATTAAGCATATAATAATATAAAGCAAAAGATTGTTCCGTTTGCCCCAAACACTATAAATCAAAATTTTATGAAGGAGGATATTATGGGCACAAAAATCCATGTCCTTAGAGTCTTTTATATCAGAAGCCTACAATTTTAATTAATAACTGCCTTGAAGATTCAGACAAATTAAATATTAAGGCTTGTGCTTATCGGAATGTGGATGATTCAATGTGGAATAGATTTGTTTGATTCACTTCTTCAAAGTGAATCTTCTAATCATTTTGAGGAATCTGAAAGAATCAGCTTCCCCCAAATTGCCCAAAAGAGATTCAAATATGGTTGAAAGTTTGGATGAGCAGTTTTTGCAGCCTCAAATATGCAGATTCATACATGGGAAAAGCAAGGTCAGGGGTGGGTGGGATGAGTATCAAGGGTGAAATTATCTCTAATACTGATGTGACTGACCATTACATGTGCATTACCACTTCTTCAGACTATGGGGCAATGCTGTCTTCTATGTGCCTTTCACTTTTCTACTAAAATTAGGAATGCTTGCTTGGAGCAGAAGAGGTAAGAATCAGGCTAATTCATTGTGAAAATGCATCCAAGATATGTGGCTGCTCTGAAGATACTATATTTTATACAGACTACAAGTAGTCCTTGCCTTATAGCCATCCATTCAGTGACCATTGAAAGTTATGCTGGCACTAAAAAATTAGATGTGTAAGCAGTCCTCAAAATTCTGGCCATTGAAGCACCTCTGTGGTCACATGATTACAATCCAGATGTTTGGATCCCAGCTCGAGCTATGGACATCACAGTGAGCTGCATCACATAATCACCATTGGCAACCTTCCCTGGAAGTTTGCAAGTTACTGTGGTGGCGCAATGGTTAGAATGCAGTACTGTAGGCTACTTCTGCTGATGGCCAGCAGTTTGGCAGTTCGATTCTCACCAGCTCAAGGTTGACTCATCCTTCCGAGGTGGATAAAATGAAGACCCAGATTGTTGGGGGCATTATGTTGTCTCTGTAAATTGCTTAGAGAGGGTTGTAAAACAATCTGAAGCAGTATATAAGCCTAAGTGCTATTGCTATTGCTATTCCTTCTGTTTTTTCTCTTGCCTAAAACCACCCACCCTCATGCCCATAGCCTCCACCTTCCCTCCAGGATCCTTCCCCCACATCCCCTCTATGATACCCTGTACTCTTTAGCTGGGACTCCTGCCTCTTCCCATTTAACAACCTCTATGTCTTGGGGTTATGATGGCAATTGGGACTGCTAAATAATAGGGTTATATGACGTGCTTAAGAACCACATTGCTTAACTATGTAATCCAGGAAGGAAGGAAGGAAGGAAGGGAGGGAGGGAGGGAGGGAGGGAGGGAGGGAGGGAAGGAGGGAGGAAGGAAGGAAGGAAGGAAGGAAGGAAGGAAGGAAGGAAGGAAATGACATGACTGTTTCCATTAAGCCAATGAAAATTGGGTGAAAATTACATTTTGTACTTTAGAAGGGACCTTGGAGGTCTTCTAGTCCAGCCCCCTGCTCAAGCAGGAGAACCTATACCATCTCAGACAAGGGACTGTCTAGCCTCTTCTTAAAAATCTCAGTGATGGAGTGCCCACGATTTCTGGAGGCAAGCTGTTCCATTGGTTAATTGTCTTCACTGTCTGGAAGTTTCTCCTTAATTCCAGGTTGCTTCTCTCTTTGTTCAGTTTCCAACCATTGTTTTTTTATCCTGCCCTCTGGTGCTTTGGAGAATAACGTGACCCCTTCTTCTTTGTGGCAGCCTCTCAAATACTAAAACACTGCTATCATGTCTCCCCTATTTCTTCTTTTCTTTATACTAGCCAAACCCAAGTCCTGCAGCCATTTTTCATATGTTTTAATTTCCAGGCCTTTGATCATCTTTGTTGCTCTTCTCTGAATTTTTCCAAACTCTCTTTTTTGTGATATGGTGACCAAAATTGGCTGCAGTATTCCAGGTGTCGTCTTATAAAGAGTTTTATAAAGTAGTACTAATACTTCATGTGTTCTTGATTCTACGCTTTTGTTTATACAACCTAGGATTGTATATACCTTTTTTGGCTGCTGCTGCACACTGCTGGCTCATAGTCAAGTGATCGTCCACTAGGACTCCAAGATCCAGTTGCTGTTTTTGAGCCAGGTCTCACCTAATCTTTGCATGATCTGGCTGTCTGCTGATAATCAGCGTTCGTTATGTGCCCCTCTTTCCATTTTTTGTATTTGTCCTTTTTGTCTTTCAGTTTGTCAGAGAGATCTTTGTGCAGCCATGCTGGTTTCTTCTTGAATTTCTTGTTTTTCTTTTTCAGTGGAGTTGTGCTGGTTTGGGCTTTTATGATCGCATTTTTCAGAGTTTCCCACACTTCTTGGGTTGTTTTCCCCTTTAGGATTTTCATTCATGGTATCTTTCCTAGGTTCTCTTTGAGTTTGTTAAATTCGGCTCTTTTGAAGTTTAAGACACTGGTTGGATTGTTTACTATTGCTAGTATTTGCATTATATTAAATTCCAGTATGACGTGGTCACTTTCACCCAAGGTTCCAGCAACTTCAACTCCCTCTATCACTTCTTTTCTATTAGTAAGAATTAAGTCCAGTATAGCTTTACATCTAGTTCCTTCCTCCATATTTTGGATGACAAAGTTGTCGGCTAGGTTGGTTAGGAATCTGATCTCTTGCTCGCTGCAGAGTTTGTCTCCCAGTTGATATCTGGATAGTTGAAGTCTCCCATTACTACTGTGGTATGCTTCCTACATACATTTGTTAACTGGTTGGCAAAGAGTTCATCTATTTCTTCTGATTGGTTGGGTGGCTTGTAATATAGACCTATGGCAATGTCTCTTTTTTCTCTTTTATATTGATCCATTTACATTCTGGAGAGATTTTATCTTTGATCATGTGCATTTCTGTAGATATATAGTGTTCTCTTACACATCATGCAACTGCCCGTCCTCTTTTTGTAGACCTGTTTCTTTTGAACAATTTTTTCCATCCATTGGTCCATTCGATTCATAGGTTTTGTCCCACCAGGTTTCTGTAATGCTAACTATGTCATACCCACCCTTGTGTACTATTGCTTCTAGTTCATCCTGTTTGTTCCCCAAGTTTTGAGCTTTTGTATATAAGCATTTAAGACTTTTATGCCTGTCCATGGATATGTTTCCTGCACCTCCTGATTGTTGTTTGAGTTTTTCTTTTTTCTCATCACTGCCTTTGTTTTCTTGGGATTTATGATTGGTTTTGGGTTCTAGAGATTCTAAAGATTGATCACCCTTCCCCTTCAATTTTAATTTAAAGCCCTCCGGATGAGTTGGGCCAGTCTTTTTTCAAGTACATTTTCCCCTGTTTTAGTAAGGTGCAGCCTTTTTGATTCCAAGACACCACAAAAAACATACATGGAATCCCCATAAGCAGTCACCATCTTGATTTTCTTTTTTCTTTTAGCCTTCCCAAAAGATCAATCAGAATTTTTGTTTTCTGAATGAAAGGCTATCAAAATGGCATCATTTTTTCTATTAGTGATATTTCTTATATTTGTTAATGTTGTGGCCATTGTATACTGGGTACATATTTTTAATAGCATAAGAATTTCCTAATACCTTTAGAAAAAAAATAGAATTGATTTCTAAGCATTACAGATCAACAGATTTGTTTATTAGAATAATTGTCTTTCAGTAGAATTCAGAAATGTTATAGCAGCTGTCCAATCTTGTCCCAATTTTTTAATTTGTAGTGGCAGGCTGTATTCACTTTTAAATCTTATTAAGCGGTGGTTGTTTCATAATTAGGGCTCACTTTGAGCTGAAGGAAACCACAATTGTTCTTTCTCCTGGCACAGCTGAATAATCACATAAAAAAAATTCTGAAACGATATGTAATGCTGTTTTCATTAAATGATTTTTTTGTAAATAAACTGCATCCTCTCTATATAAGACGATCCAGTTTTAGAGAAGTGGAGTGGGCCTCTGAATATATTTATTACAATTATATTATGAGAGTCAGTTTTAATTGACAAAAACATACATATTTATGTTTTATTTCCAGTTCATTTAAAAACACAGCAACAGGGCATAATATTTGTATATATTTATGTATAATATTTCTCTGCTGCAGGTAAATATTTCTTAATTGCCCTTATTTGCATGGGCTCTATACTATTGTTATCTAAGTAGGCAATTTTGAAGAAGGAATTGGAAAAGAGGTAAAAAAGGCTCTGAAACCATTTCTCTGTGTCAATTCTTCCAACTTGCCTCAACTGCCGCACAACACTGAAATTGCTCTCCTAAGATCTTTGGTATGTCTTCTAGCATTAATTCATCTTTCAGTTCATTCCAACGTCATTTCCAATATTAGTTAAAGCAAAATAATTTTAGCAGACATCCTTAGCACACTGATGAAAATCTTCAATGAACTTCTATACTCAGCATCCTCCTTGCTGCAACTTATGAATCCCCTAATTAGCAATCCTCATGTGGTAGAATTGTAAAATGCAGATTTAATTTTCTGCATGAAATCTCATTAGTTGTTCAGGATGGTTTCAGTAAATGGAACCACCCATCTGGCTGTTACCTCAGTCCAAAGACCAAGAATGAAGGCCACTTTTGGTCCTCTAAGGAACTCCACTGGATTAACAGAATAACAGAGTTAGAAAGGATCTTGGAGGTCTTCTAGTCCAACCCCCCGTTCAAACAAGGAACCCTATATCATTTCAGACAAATGGTTGTCCAATCTCTTCTTAAAAACTTCTGGTGTTGGTGCATCCACAATTTCTGGAGGCAAGTCATTCCACTGATGAATTGTTCTAACTGTCAGGAAGTTTCTCCTTAGTTCTAGGTTGCTTCTCTCCTTGATTAGTTTCATCCATTGCTTTTTGTCCTGCCTTCAAATGCTTTGGAGAATAGCTTGACTCCTTCTTCTTTTTGGCAATCATAACACCCCTAGTCCCTCTTTTCATTAAACTAGACATATCCAAAACTGTTCTTTATATGTTTTAGCCCCCAGTCCCCTGATCATCTTTGTTGCTCTTCTCTGTGGTATGATTGCCCCTACCACAGGCACTTAATAGTGGGTAATGAATATTAAAAATTGGTCCTGAGCCTCTTTCCCCCTTAACTTCTCTAGTAGGCTTCCAGAGGAAGATCACCAGTGCCGAGTGCTGCGTTATTTGCATCATAGTATTGTCCAAGCTTGTGGTCAATGAATTTGCCAGCTGCCTAAGCTACAGTAATACCTCTATGACTGATCTAGAAAAATGTTCATAACATTCAGATGGGTTAATATACAAGTGCATATGTTCAGTGTCTTCATTTCCTCTATGTGTCAACACAGACCTTTGGATATTTTGGGAGGAAAGAAAAGGAAGAACATTTGAGCCAATGAGGGTTGGCTGAAGTTGAGAAACCAGAAGCTGAAATAAGAAATTTATAAAAAGTTTTATTATTTGCATTAGAAGCAGTTTGTATTGTGTATTCTGATACTACATTTCATTGTTTTATTACTACTAGCCTGAAACCCTCTGACAGTTTATAGTGTGAAAACATTTAACTTTCCATTCCATGTCACTCCTAATATTATTATATCACTGATGGAAGTTGAAACCATCTTCTATTATATCACATTTAGTGGCAAATAAATTATATAAATTTCATTCCGTTATTGCTATTTATACTAGTTTGGCAAAATATTCTTTTGCTTCAAGTGGGAATATTTAGGTTTTCCTTAGCAGAGCCTTGAAATAGAACCAGTATAAATTTAGCACGAAGTCAGACATTTGCTTTGTTGTCTTGACCTATAAAAGTTCCTTTAAGATTTATTTTCATTATGGCTTCTCTCCTGTGATATTTTTGGTAAAAAGTTTTGAAATAAGCTTGAAGAAAATCCTCACCCACCGCCGTTTCTCTCTACAATAACACTGGCACAGGCACACTATTGTGAAAGTGAATGCCATTAATTTAATCAAATCCTCCTCAAGGGAGTAGACCACATATTTAGGTTTTTAAGTATCAGTTATCAGAACATTTATAGGGAGGTTTTTTTGAAATTAATATTAATAGATGCCTGTGTGACAAGGACCTAACTTATCTTTGCAGCTCTTAAAATAACAACAATTGTCCTCATCTGGATTAGCCAAATGATAGTTGTTGTTTAGGGGCCAAAACTGGGACCAGCAACTCAGTCATTAAATGAAGCAATCCTTAAGTGACCACACGACTGTGCTTATGATCTTACTTCAGTTTCCTTTTTCTTTATAGACCTGCAAAGATTATAAATGTGAGAATTGGTTCTAAATTTACTTTTTCATTGCTGTTGGAACTGAAGGGTCACTAAACAAGACCGTTGCTACCTGTACTGATATTTGAATGACATCATTACCCTTCAACAACTTTTGTCACCTTTTTCACTTGGAAATAATTTGGGATATGATGTTTGAGAGGGTACTTAAACCAGTGATGGGATTCAAATATGTGAACAACCGGTTCTTTGTGTGGATGCCACTTCCATTCTGGGCCTGGGCAACAAAAAATTGGCTACCGGTTCTGCCCAAGTGGGGCAAACTGGCTGAATCCCATCACTGACTTAAATCAAAAATAAAAATGGGAGTCATTCAGTTGAATTGTGTTCACAGCATCAGCACAAAGGACGCCCAAGAGGCAGCCGCAGGTCTTCCAACTTGAAAAAGGTAGGATGCATACAGTTGATATACATCTTAGATCTACTGAGTACTAGAGAAAAACCTTTCATTAAGCAAGTTGCTGGTGGGAGTGAATGAATCAGAGATTGGGCAAGGGGAGGTTCATGAAGAGAATACCCAAATATTTCTTTTTAGTGTACCTGCTGAAATATTGAGATCTGCAGAAGGACTTTATTCATGTCCCATGTCTGAGAAAGGCATTTTGTTTATTTTATGGAAATGTGCATGCTGTTATCTGCAAGACCCCAGACTATACCAGTGATACAAACATAAGAAGCCTACCTTTGTTATCTAAAGATAAAAACAAACCACATTGTTTTGAAGAGTGTGCAAAAAAAGAACATTTTGAATGAAGGTTGGGGCTTTCTGACCTCAAAGGGAGAGGATTCCAAAGTGAGGTGGTTTTTGGGTTTTTTTTTTTGAAAATGTCATGCTTCCCACTGGATCTCTTGAAGTGAAAACCTCTTGTGATCCCTCCTGGCTAGATCACACTTGGTAGGCAGATTTGACCTGGAGCAGATGCTCCACAAGGTCATGAAGGGTCTACAGATAGTTTTTGGATGCTTCCCAGCACTTTAAATTGGAACTGAAAGTCTATTGGCATCCAATGTAGCTCTCACAAAATAGAAGATCTAGTGCAAATGTGTGGCTCTCTATTATTGTCTTGGGATCCTTACTATTTTTAATGTTGTAAAATATCATGGTTTTTTGTCTCCTTTTACTGTTTTATTTTGATGCCTTTTATGGATTATAAACTATACCGAGATTGTTGGAACCGTGTCAAGGAAGCAAGCTTTTCCTCTTGCATAAATAATAAATATATTCTGGAATATTTTATACTGGAAGACAGCAAAAGCTGCTGGGATCAATTATGTTTTGCTTATTGATTTCAACACATGTCTGAACATACATATATCAAGAGAGGCACATTCAGAATTTGTACCTTGCTTAAGAAAAAACAAAAGAAAAAAAAAGGAACAGTTTGTGTAAGTCCTTGACTGCAACAGACTTTCCTCCAAATCTGTCACTTTGGAGGTTTTTCACAACGAGATGTAAAAAAAGTGACCTTGTAATAGGAGGGTAGCATTAACTGAGATTCAGAACAGTCAACACTTCCCCATTGAACAAGTTTAGCTGTTCTGCATTTTTTTGTTTCTTTTGCTTTCATCTACTGCAAAATTGTAATAGCAGAACTAATACATTTTTACATCAATCTGTTGCTTCTTCCATTTTCTCTGCCTTCTAGTCTCTTCCAGCATATGCCAGCTGTTAATAACCATTCCTCCCTCCCCTCCCCATTATCCCATCAGTCTCCATTTGTTTCCCATGAAAACTCGAATTGGTTTCACGAGTGAATCGGGTTTAAGAGTTGTTTCAAGAACACATATGAAAGAAATGCTTATTTATTTGGAAGCTTTATTTAAAGGCTGATCAGAATATGGGAAAACAGCCAGATGCTGCTGCTTCTAGAATTACTTTTGATTTATTGATTTGCGTTGCATTTTTCCTCCAAGCTAAAGGCATCATACATATCTCCTCCTCCAGATTTAGGCTCACAACTCCTATGCAATATGGATTATGAGATAGATAAAGTTAACAGAGATTCCTTCTTCTGGCATTAAGAATTTTGATCACAGAGGGAAAATAGACAGGAGGTCACCTCCTCGAACTCTGACTTCTCATTGTTGATTAGGAAGATTTAACAGAAGATACATTGGTCTGAACATAGTAATAGTCCACATTGAAGCCATGATCGTTCTACATTTTCAGGCAGGAGAAGGCGTGTAGCTAGATTTAACCAAGCACAACTCAGGTGCAATGTAGTCTCCTCAGGGTACACTCCAGGCAATGTGACCTTGTCATGGCTAGTCTACACATTCTGGCTACTGGACCTCACAAGGATCTCTCAGCAAAAAGCAGCAACATGAGTACCAAAAGTAAAAACAACTGTGGGAAGTCAGCCCCAGAGAAGGAAATATTAAAAAGGGCAGAAAAATATATTTCCTTCAAGGATCTTAAAGAGACAGAAAAGCATGCCCAGTTTTCCTTGATAGCCCCAGGTCTCCCTCTCCCAAGCAGAAGCCAGCCCTGTACAAATGCAAATATAAACCATCAGGAAAGTTGGAGCCAGAAGCTCAAGAAGACCAAGACCTAAAATCTGGATACCCCACCTGTGACAGGATATGATAGGATTAACTCACAAAGGCCAAAGGGCACACCCAGACTCAGGTCAGAATATGCAACACAGGAAATAGCCTCAAAGTTCATGCCACAGGAACAGGAAACTATTCCAAACAAAAGGCTAGAGAGGGTATAAAAACCTACTACCCATGTGCTCAGCCCTTCTTTTCTCTGGTCTTTCCTTCAAGAACCATCTTTCTGCCTCTTCAATAAACTGCAACCTTCTTCCCAAAGCAGTCGCCATGTTGTTTATTTATCCCCGGCTTGGATGAACCAGGATGAAGACTTTACTTTCAACACAACGGTTAATGTTGTTTTCTGTTATGCCATATGAAACAAATAAGCCAAGGGCTGCTGTGGAAGAGATGGAAAGAGTGGGAACAGAGCAGATATCCCCATCTCTCCTCAAGAGATAGCATCGAATAACGGCTAGTCTTATGCAGGACTATCTAATTAACAAATGGCTTAGCAGCCAGTTGAACCAAGTATTTTCAGACTTAATCCAATACATGTGATATTTTTTTTCAACTTATTTTGCAAAAGAGTTTGAACAGATTTTCTAATTGTAGCATCAGCCTAATCTGCCCTAGATTGACCTATTGGGAATAAAATTATGTATGAATGGAATTTGTTTAATAAGTCAGGTCAGGACATGGAAGAGATGTTTCCTTTGAATTTGTTTCTTGAAACAACATCACCCCTTGCTACTAAGAGCCAAGTGAAATAGCCACATTCCTTTGCTTCATTCTTTCCCCCTCTCTTCATGGCAGTTCTGTAGAAGCCTATTTTGCAGTTTGCAGTTTGAGCATCTCAAACGCTCAAGTCTTCAGTGTTGGATGTAATAACCCAATGCTGCTTAGTTGGATGTAATAACCAATGCTGCTTAGGATCACTAATATCAGTGGTGTGTAAGACGTGAGCTTAGAGAAGCTAAGTATACAGTGTCATTCATGGAAACAAAAATCATATCACCCTCAGTGTAATTGACAGAGCTTTTGGATACTATTTTATTATTTATTTACATTTATCTCTTGCCTGCCTGCTCAAAGGATGTGACAAAGAGAATTCCATTAAACAAACAGAAAACAAGCAAACTCATTTTAAAAGTTAAAAACTAAAAGAGTCAAATTGGTGAGTACAGGTTTTGAGAGGAGTGAAGGTTGTGCTCCTATTGAATGGCTTTTATTTGATTATATGTTGTTTTGGGGGTGGTTTTTCTGTTTAACAACAACAACAACAATAATAATAATAAAGTTGGAAGGGACCTTAGAGGTCATCTAGTCCAGGGGTGTCAAACTCAATTTCACTGAGGGCCGCATCAGCATTGTGGTTGCCCTGGGGGGGGCTGGGGGTGTGTGGCCAGAGTGGGTGCAGCCTACTGGGTGGGTGTGGATGGAGTGGGTGTGGCCTACTGGGTGGGCGTGGTCAGTTCTACATCATTCATGTCAAGGGTGCCTATGGGGGCCTGGGCAGGAGTGGGACAGATCTGAGGGTCTCTGGCAGAAGGGGGTTGGACCGGGGCAAGTGCCAAGGCATGGTCCACCAGGGCAAGTGCCAAGATAGCCAACATAAAATTGTACATTGGCTCCCAGCTTGCCTGGGCCAGGGCCAAGGCAGCAGGGGCCGTTCCCTTACTGTTTCTAGAATGGCTTTGCGGCCACACGAAACCACTTCGCAGGCTGCATCCAGCCCCCAGGCCTTGTGTTTGACATGTCTGGTCTAGTCCAACCCCCTGCTCAGGCAGGAAACCATTTCAGACAAATGGCTGTCCAGTCTCTTCTTAAAAACTTCCAGTGTTGGAGCATTCATTGCTTCTGGAGGCAGGTTGTTCCACTGGTTAATTGTTCTAACTGTCAGAAAGTTTCTCCTTAGTTCTAGGTTGCTTCTGGTCCTGCCTTCAGGCGCTTTGGAGAATAGCTTGACTCCTTCTTCTTTGTGGCAGCCCCTGAGATATTGGAACACTGCTATCATATCCCCCCTGGTCCTTCTCTTCATTAAACTAGACATACCCAATTCCAGCAACTGTTCCTTATATGTTTCAGCCTTCAGTCCCCTAATCATCTTTGTTGCTCTTCTCTGTACTCTTTCTAGAGTCTCAACATCTATTTTTACATCGTGGTAACCAAAACTGGATGCAGTATTCTAAGTGTGGCCTTACCAAGGCATTGTAAAGTGGTATTAACACTTCACGTGATCTTGATTCTATCCCTCTGTTAATGCAGCCTAACACTGTGTTGGCTCTTTTGGCAGCTGCAGCACACTGCTGGCTCATATTTAAGTGATTTTGTGTTTTGTATTTTTTACTTTATTTAGCATCTGAGACCTACTGAGATTCAGGAAGCCTATAAAAAGTAAAAAATAAACAAATAATTCAAATGTCAACTAAAAGCCTTATCTCACAAAAATGCATTTTTTTTAAAAAAAAGCTTGTTTAAAAATTCATGAAAAAGTTGATCTGTTCTATGCAGTTATAAAGCAGCCTGACTATATATCTTAAACAGAAGAGTCAGTAGCAGGCTGCCTAATCTCTTTTATGAATGCTGAAGATTCTGCAAAAGCAATATTTTTTTCTCAGGACCGTATCGCTGCAATCTTTTAAAATGAACTAAAACTATTTTTTATTTTACTTGGAAATAAACCAGCATAATGTGTAATGATAGTGATGGAATAATATAGCAGATTAGTCCAACCACCTACATAGTCAATTGGAGCTCTCTCTCCCTTATTTTGACCTACAGAACTGTACATCTTCTCTATCAGAGCTGAAAAACAAGTGACTGATTATTCTACCATTGATCTAGGTCTCTTAGAAACCAGCCTGATTACTGTACTTTGTTCCAGTCAAAACTTACTATTAGCTGTGGTGGCGCAGTGGTTAGAATGCAGTATTGCAGGCATTTCTGCTGACTGCCAGCAGTTCGATTCTCACTGGCTCAAAGTTGACATAGCATTTCATCCTTCCGAAGGTGTAAGAAGAGGACCCCCCAAATTGTTGGGGGCAATATGTTGACTCTGTAAACTGCCTAGAGAGGGCTGTAAAGCACTTTGAAGTGCTATTGCTATTGTTATTATTGGCAGCCTTATTAATCAGATCCAGTAGATTAATCAGATCCAGTTGTTTCAAATATATATTTCATTTTACGAAAGCAAGGATTCTTGATGTGATGGCAATTCTACCTGAAACAATAAAAAAAACCACTCTTACACACTGGATCTGGGTCAACCTTAGGGCTTTTAAAAGAGGGCTGCATGACCAATAGATGGTTGTACAGAGTGAAAGTTTTCTATCTCTCTCTATTTCCTTCTAGTGGTTATTTGAAAATTTGCATCCCAGATCTAGTAGCTTGATATCAAGGTATCAGAGAGAGTCAGTGGTGGGGTTCAAATATGTAAACAACTGGTTCTCTGTATGGATGCCACTTCTGGAAGTCCATTCTGGGCCTGGGCAACAAAAAATTAGCTACTGGTTCTGCCAAACTGGTGCGAACTGGCTGAAACCCACCACTGGAGAGAATCCTGGATCCAGGAACACTTAAAAAACTGCATAGCTGCTATTTTGGGAAGAAGATAAACATGCATAGCAGGCAGATTCATCATATTCTTAACTGTATGACTTTTTTTCCCCTCCACAAGCACCTTTCTCTTGTTGGAAAGATATGTTCTCATAAGAAGTAATTTTTAGGCAATTTTTCTTTGAATAATGAAGAAATAACTGAAAGGACTTGAAAGGCACACTTCGCTTCTCCTAAATAAAGATGCTGTGAGTTTAGGAAAACAAACTGTAGTTTGAACTACAAATGCCAGATTTTGATTGAGGCAGTCTATGATAGAAATGAACACAGGATTTGATTTGAAAACAGAGCCCTTTGATTTTATGCGGTAGCATTCAGGTAGCGTTTTCCTTTTCTCAAGCTGTTTATAAACTAAAATAATACAAAATGTCATAATCTCCAAGGATATTATTCCAAAGAAACTCTCCGCCATTCATAAAACTGCTGGGTGAGAGATTAAAAAAAAGTCTGTGCATGTTGAATATTTTTATTGTTTCTTAAGATAAAAGCAAGATATAAAATAAGTAACTAAATCAAATACACAGAATTTAATTTATCTGTCTATCAAAAGTAAACTGGAGAAAAGATCTAAAAATAATTGTTATTTTCTAGTTGCTGGAAATGTTGTGCTTCAGTATAAAATGCAAATCTTTACAAATCAAAATTCAGATGGAATCTTTCTTTGTTGTGATGTTATTGAAGCTGTCCAGGGTTAAGAATATAGGTAATCTTACAATGAAAGTTTATTGAAAGTTCAGCTTCTGGAGGAATAGAAAAATCCTACCTCTTCCCTTGTTATAATTAATCTTTTAATTATGTTATTTTATATAAAAGCTTTAATTTTCCACATTCACTGGCAATATGTTATTTACCTTCTCATTATGAGAACAAAAGCTATTAACCACAATTGATAAAGGCTAGCAAGATACTTCCTTAATAAGAAATTGTGAGCATCAATAAAGGTTCATTTTAGAGTGCTGACATGAGCAAGATGTTTATTATTAACCACTGGAATGTTTTTATAGTATGCTGGAATATGTATTGAAATAATTTGAAGAGCCATTAAAATGGTACATAAGCTAGATTTATGTAGTTATGTTACAAAGGTGCACATATGCATATGTAACTTTAATTGAAATCAGTAAATTAGCCTTTATGTAAATGACACTTTTGTTTTCTCAGTTTATTCATCCTGAACTTTTGTTAAATTAAGGAAATTGCAAGATAAGAAATCATTTAACAATTTATTTAAATACTAAAGTTATTTATTTAGTTAGTTTTTAAAATGGAGGCCTACATAAAATCATTAGTATACTTGGATGAGGGACCAGAAGGATGCTTGTTGTAGTAAGTTGGGCTGGAAAGTTGAGAAATATATATAAAATGTGTTTGTGTGTGTGTGTGTGTGTGTGTGTGTGTATGTATGTGTGTGTGTGTGTGTGTGTGTGTGCATATGTGTGTGCATACACATACATACAATGTATCAGCAGCACCAATACACTGTTTTTCATGTGTGGTGACCATGCTCACAGCCACCATTTTGAGTTTTTTAGATTCAAAACTTTTAGAGGACTTTTGTTTCTTCCAAATATAGCTAAAAGTTTTGCCTTGGTATAACAAAGCTTTCACACTGACTGCCTGTAGCTTTTTCTTTTTACAAAAACTACCTGTTTACTTTGGAGGACAAAACCATGGTTACTCTAAGGCAGTGTTTCTCAACCTTGATAATTTTAAGGCATGTGGACTTCAACTCCCAGAATTCCACAGCCAGCAACGCTGGCTGTGGAATTCTGGGAGTTGAAGTCCACATGCCTTAAAATTGTCAAGGTTGAGAAACACTGCTCTAAGGCCAAATTCAAAGCCACATTCAGCTCTTTCTTCAGTCTGCTTATGTACCTCAAATATTTTTAGCATCCAGGTCTCCCAAGCTGTGAAGGTGTTGTGTTTCTAACAGACAAATAGGTCAATGGACAATTACATGTTTTTCTAAGCGCTGGAAAAATGCCGGCAGGGTTGTGGAAGTCTCTATGGGCTCCAGTATTTCCTGTGTTGTATCCAGAGGCTGGAATGATTCATTTGGCCTCCATTTTTAGCTTATTGGCACACTCAACGTTAGCCAACAGAATAGAAAATCTGCTCTCAAATGCACTAACTGAGCCTTGAAGAGAGTGATTCCTTCCCATCATTAATGGAGATGAAGAAATTTCAAGTATTACCAAGTTCTTTGCCCATTTAGTATTCTAACCTTTTTTTTAAATTTCTTCCTAAATTTGCCCAAGGAGGGGGAAAAAAATAAAAAGAAATGCAAGTATCCTGGAATGGAACAGTTTTGGGAAGCTAAAGCTCAGAGATTTCTGATACTGGTAAAAAAAGTGCTTCCGAAAATGAGAAAACTTTGTTTAAATATTTGTCTGCTTCTTCTTGTCCTGTTACTGTATCAGCAGCCATTAAGGGTATGCAGGGAAATCATAATTTTCCATAGCATTATGGAATTGTTGAGGTTTCAGTCATTCTTCTCATTTATCCTAAAGTGGTTTGCCACACATTATGTTTTAAAAAAAATATCCGTAAAGTTTTACTTTAAATGAAGTTAGTAGCAAGGAAATGCTAACACCAAACCATAAGTTCTTTACTGTGTCAGAATTACAATGCATATTCTTAACAGTGCACCACAGAGACAATTGTAGAGGTGAATATTTGTAGCTACAGAGGCAATTATAGAGGTGAATATTAGTGCTCTTTGAACTTGGTTGTTTTCTTGCTCAGCTAGGTAATATTGTCAGTACTAGAATGGAGTACAGTTTGCTCTCTGATTATATATAACTGGCTTGCCCTGTCAGTCATGGTGGGGTTGTTCATGATGATTCCTTGATTACACTTCTGTTTACTGTTTGTCTGGTATTCCTTGTTTGGGGTATTGTTTATTGCTTGGTTGTTGGTCTAGTGCATGGGTAGGCAACCTTGGCTCTTTTACGACTTGTGGACTTCAACTCCCAGAATTCCTGAGCCAGCCATGCAGGCTCAGGAATTTTGGGAGTTGAAGTCCACGAGTCATAAAAGAGCCAAGGTTGCCTACCCCTGGTCTACTGTTAATCTTGGTTTTAATCTCTGCTTTTCTGGGTGTTGATTGCTGGTGAGGAGCTGTTTTGACCTTTTTGTTTCCTTTTTAGCTTTTTGATGTCTTATCTGAATAGTATATACATGTGGTTTATCTCCATGTATGATGTATCTATTGATGGTTGATTTGTCTGAGTGCATTTTTTTTTATTTAGCTTGGTCTAGGATGGTCACAGTTTCCTAGTTGAAACCATGGTTTCCCAATTTAAATAACATCCAATATTTAAGATTGATTCCATAAGCCATCTTTCCATTAAAACCACAATTTTAACCTAATTGTTAAAAAGTCAGATAAGCGAACACAGTCTTCCCCCCCCCCCATTTTGTTATTTTTTTTCCCTCAAAGGTATCACTGCATCAAGGTGTAAAAGTTCTACTTTCTGTAAGTAACTCTCAGTTCTTCCTACTGAATGAAAAGTGAACTATTTTAATTTCAGTTGAGCAAGATGTGATGTAGTCACTGAAGTACATGGCAAAGCATCAGAGTCATCTTGACTTATACTGATAATATCGTCTGAAAAAAATTCAAAAGTGTTATAATGATGAGATAAACTTATTGGAGAGGTCAATAAATGACTATGTCACCAAGCAGAAAATTTGGAAACCATGCCTCACATCATTATTTTCTCTTAAATCTGTACTGTTTGAAAAACTAACCAGATTCCCAGTTTCTCCCTGATTAGTATTGCAAAGACTGCAAACTTTTCTGACAAAATATCTTTTATATCAAAATGGAAAATGCTGCTTTCATGTCTGAGATTACTTTAAAGGGCATTCAATAAGATAATGTGGCAAATCATCTGCAACTCCTACTCCTGGGGAGAATAATCATCTGTCCTAAATTATATTAAAAGCTCTGTCTACAGCCACATTAGAAAAAGACCTGAATCCTGACAGGAAAAAAGAAATCCCAATTTTGAAGTCAGAATAACTATGATTAAAGAGGCAAAAT
Source organism: Crotalus tigris (assembly GCF_016545835.1). Lineage (NCBI taxonomy): Eukaryota > Metazoa > Chordata > Lepidosauria > Squamata > Viperidae > Crotalus > Crotalus tigris. The sequence goes on from NW_024096525.1 coordinate 497,765, forward strand.
ATATTGTTTTAAAAGTCATATTCTAGAAAACTGCTCAGTCTTCTCCTGGAATATGCTGAATAATATAGAATTAACAATATTTTTGTAATTATGCAATTACAGCCAGTCCAGTAGTCTATAGTAGCCACCCTTTATCACTAATCTGTGTTTGCTAGGAACAGGAGATTATGACTAATGTAAAAAGAAAATAATTTCTGCACACTGTGGAAATAATTATACGTATAAAAACTACAGAGTGCTTTCAGCAACTATCTTAAAACAAAAATAAATCTACATGGAAACTCAGATATTTTAAATATATAATGGGAGTGGAGGGTAGAATGGAAATGGAACAACAATAATTACAAACAAATATGTTTTGTTTGAATTTATTTCACTCACAGCATACTTGTTATATTGGCCATGCTAGAGTATGAAGGGAAAAAAATGAACACATGTAAACTGTACACTCTATTTCTAACATAGTTGTTATTGGAGATATTTGTTTTTCACTGTATTTCAATGCATGTGTTTGTTATAAACATTTATGAGCAACAGTAATTGGGTGTAGTTTATTTCATGAAGAGAACATACAAAATAATTAAAAGATGTAAAACAATTTGTGTTGTAGGTAGGGAAATTTAAAAAAAAAGTAATGTTTGCCTTTAATGTAGTTTATAGGTCAGAAAGAACATAAAGATCTCCGGACATTGCTTCTACCTAATCCTGATTCTTTTTTTTTCCTTTTAAATCATATTTTCCTTTCTGTCAAATAACTAAGGAAAACATTATTCATTAGTTGCCTTGTAAAGGGCTAGCTCAGCAACTGGAAAATATTTATGGAGAAAAAAATGGATTTTTTTACTGGTTTCTTGGTATTTTTCTCTCTCCAGAAACACTAAGAATGTTTCATGTTATTATACAAACATTTGAGGGAAAATCGGAATACAGACTGTGTATCCCAAGTGGAAGATGGTAAATATAATAGGCACGGCAGTGTTTCCAATCCTCTAGAGATTCTGTTTGAATCCTTTATCCACATTAAGCATTCTGGGGGGGGAGGGGGGAAGCACAGTGAGTGCTTTGAAAAAGTGAACGGATGACATTGGATCACAATTTTCCAAATTACATTAAATTGTCTTTTTTATTGCAGTCTGAACACAACTGGCTCTTGTATACTCATTATTGTAATAATTGCAAGAAAAAATAAGCCCATATTTATTTCTTATTGCAGGTCAGGAAAAATGTTTCTTTCTTCTTGTTGAATAGAAGACATTATTCAAATAGAATCTGAAAAGCAGAGTCAGTGGAGGTGAGTAGAAAGCTAGAATATTTCTAGTCCTGTTAGTACACCTCTTCCTCTTTCCTCCCAGAAGAACAAAAGTTAGTAATGAGGAAGATATTGGCTAGAAGTGTGAACTGCTGCAATTACCTATGACAGCACCTGCAGACCATCAATAAGTAGACATACATCTCAAGGCCAATATTCAACTTCCCAAAACACTTTCAAAGGCAATTAGACTTTAAAACATCCTCCACTGATACCAATGACTCCTATATTAAAACATAACTGCAGGATGGGGATGATTTTACAAGAGCCTCCAGGTAGTGGAAAGGATGGTTAGTTCTTCCATCTACAGAAATTACTCTCCCTTCAAAACATCCCACAGAAACAAACTTTTAAAATAACCTCCATTTATATCCAAGGAGGATATATTTAAAATGTGTTTAGGAGGTATCAAATCTTGGAATAGAAACTGTGTACCTATATAACCACCAAGCTTTAAAATAACATTTTAGGGCAGATGGAGAAGATTGTCTAAGGGCTCATCCACAAATCCTGCTTGCTTTGCCATAAAGGTGACCAATTAACCATTCACAGAGAATGTCATCTCATCGCAATCTGCTTTAGGTATTCTGGTATGAAAATAGTTGTCTGTCTGTCTGTCTGTATGTATGTATGTCTAATCATAGCAATAGCAATAGCACTTAGACTTCCATACTGCTCCACAGTGCTTTACAGCCTCTCTAAGCGGTTTACAGAATCAGCATATTGCCCCCAACATTCCCCATGGGTCCTCATTTTACCCACCTCGGAAGGATGGAAAGCTGAGTCAACCTTGAGCCAATCAGGATCGAATTGCTGGCTGTGGGTGGAGTTAACCTGCAATACTGCATTCTAACCTCTGTGCCACCATCATTTTTATGTGTCCATCTTACAAACCCCAGAATTCAATGTGGGCATTGTGGGGTGCATGGAGAAGAAGCCTTAGGAAGAATAAGTGTCTCAGAAACATGCTTCATTCCTACTGGCCCAGGAGGTTTGCTGTTGAATCACCACTCTTGTTTGTTGTTGGGCTCTGCACCTATTCTGTCCTATTGTTTTGGCTTTAAGGAAGACTAGTAATCTATCTTCTGAAATTATGCTATCTTACTGCATTTTAAAGGATAAATATTCACTGCCTTATAATGAGAATCACTTTCACATGAACCCAAACTCTTTTCTCAAACTTCAGTAGTACTTATCTAGTAATTGCATCCAGGATCTGGAAATGGATGGCAGCTACAAGAGACAGAAAAAGCCTCTATGCTGCCATCTCCTGGTTGGTAGTCCATACATCAACAATCCTCTGGCAAAACATAAAATTAAATATAAATTTGATCGTGGCATAGTGGTTATAATGCAGTATTGCAGATTAACTATGCCCAGAATCAGGAGCTCGATCCTGACCAGTTCAAGGTTGACTCAGCCTTGAGTATAAAAGCATTGTTTGCAGTTTTTTTTCCTGCAATTGGTGATGTTGGGCAAAACATGATCAGTTACTCTTCCTACAATGTCACAGAGGCACATTATGGGACAGCATGATATATGCCTACATGATTTTCTTCCTTCTCTGAGATGGGAGGAAAGCATAGAAAAGCAACTGTGTAAATGCAACTTAAGTTGGAAGAAATCATGGATCAGCATACTTTTGAAATGTATTATATATTTAGAAGGCTTACTAAATTACTGATTTTTTTCCAAATAACCACCATTCCTTTTTAAAACTGTAGACACTGTCATTGTCTACTGAGATGATTTCATTGTCATGTCATAAATTAAAATCCTAGCTCAAGCAAAATATTATTTTAGGTCATGTGGTGCAACCACTAGCTTCTACTGTGGCTACAAAATGTGAATATCATGGAACATTACATTTTCAACAAATTAAATCAGCCTTCCCCTTCTATTGTCTTTCAGATATGCCAGGCTCTTCTGGAAATAGGAATGCTTAATGATTAGATGGTATATAAGCATTCAACCCCAAAATTTAGTAGACTGTTACTGTTAAAATGTGATGTATTAATATAGTATCAGTCTGAAGACTGGTTTAAGTTAAAATATTAAATAGGAGCCCCAGTGATGCAGTGGTTAAAGTGCAGTATTGTGGGCAAACTCTGCCCACAGCCTGGAGTTCAATCCTAACAGGGCTCAAGGTTGACTCAGTCTTCCATCCTTCCAAGGTCAGTAAACTGAGGATCCAGATTATTGGGGGCAATATGCAAATAACGCTTACATTGTAAATCACCCAGAGAATGTTGTAAAATGCTAAGGGGTGGTACATAAGTCTAAATGCTATTGCTATGCTATTATGTTCATTCTTTAGCGTTTATTCCCAAAACAGTGGAGCAATATTTCCATGCCTAACCATATCTCATCCTGTTGCTTCCTAACAAAAAAACAAAAAGCACACATTGGAGGCAAATATGTGCAATATTCTCCAACCTCCAGAATAGTATCAGATGAGTTTCAACTATGCACAAAATAGATATGTTTCATTCAACCCATGATTCTAATACTATAATTCTCATTCACTATCATCAGAATCAAATACATTTTATCAATGTTTTGCCAAAGTGAGCAGAAGTGACACCATCCAATGATGAATGATCCCTAATCAGCTGGGTTACACTGATCTTACACGTATATAATTAAGATTTAAAGTATTTTCTTCATATTTCAGCTGCTTTGTCTGGATGTGTTCCTGCAAAAGTGTTCAGTATTTCCTTCAACCTAATTATTTTCTAATGAGAGTTGCCAAGGACGAAGAATCTGGAAGCTTCAGAGTGTAAAGTAGGTGCTACATCATAGAACTAAAGAACTGGAACCACAGTTCCTTATTAATTTTATTCCTTCTCAACCAAATGAATATTATATAGATTCAGGCCTAAATTGGATACTATATTCTTCTCTCTGGTTCACCAAATATAGATTTACAGTATATTTCACTTCTTTTGCTGGAGTCATGAAGTAGCTCATGACATTGATAAATGCAAGGGATAATTCACTGATCAAAAATAAGAATAAAGGGAAACTATCCCAACTGCAGTAAGAGAAAATGCCTGATGTTTTGTTTGCTTGTTTTCTCCTGCCCCCAACCTTTTCTTTCACATAAGAAATTGAAGAAAGATGTTCTTGGGTTTGATCGGAGCACTTACCCCCACAAAACACTCTCTTCATGAGAGCTGATGTGGAGGAGACTTGCTAAAGTGCAGCAGCTGTCTCCAATTTGATGTCCTCCAGTCTTCAAATCCTCTAAGCCCTAGTTGTTATTCATGTCCATCTAACAAGGTTTTGCCATTGTGGGTAGGATAGGATCCAAAATAATTAAAAATGAATTAAGGCATAAAACATAAGAAAATATTTGCTGGCTCTTATGAAGGCTGATTTAGTTCAACATCATGTTACTGACAGCCAACCAATTAAGTCTGGGACATCAAACAATGGGGAGTGAATGCAACATGGCATCTTTTCTGATTTCTCTCAGCAACTGTCATTCAGTAGCTTAGTGCCATAAAATGAACACTTGAGTTTCCAGATGTATTAATTGGGAAAATCTATTTTCAGAGAGCCATGATTGCCTAGAAAAGAGCATGACTAGAGTGATTTTAAGTTTATTTTTGCTTCTTTTCTGTTGCTTACAATTCAGAAATAGCCTTAGGTTCTGAAAGAAAAATAGCGTGTTAGCTTTCTTTTTCACTCAGACCCAATAGTCAAACTATTGACCCATCTATTTCCAGTAGCACAGAGAACACTTGCCTATAAAGTCACCAAGAGCCCGACACAACTAAATGATCAAAACAACGAATGACAGCGATTTCCAGGGCACTGGGAACTGACACCAAGATCTTCAGAATGTCTCCGACTCTTCCCTATCTCACTTTTCCAAGAGATTTCCTGACTTAGATCTGTTCTAAAGATAATATATTTGCTAAAGAAATCTCATTTTATAAGCCCAAGGACTGATTGTGTTTACCCAGAGGCAAGGGGAGGAACTCCCATGCCCCAAAACTCTCACTATATTGGAACAACCACACAACTGGTTCAACTGCCAGATCTTTTAGCTCTTCACCAGTCATAATCCTTCAAGCAATATACTGTATCATCCATGACTTAACAAAATATACTATTCAACTTTAAATATTGCTTCTCATCTGAAACTTAAGAAAACTATGAGACTGTAGACTGTCATGGTTTCAATATTTACAAATAGTGGACAGGTGGACTGTAGATAAGAAAGAAGGAATAACACTAGAAGATGGAAATCTGGTTATTCAGATTAAAGATCAGAGTCAGGCCCATATAAAAAGAATTTACAATGCTTTAATAGAATTAGACTCTGAAACAGAATTGGTTAAAGACTGTATGATTAAATGGGCTCAGAATATCCAGGATCCGATCCCATTGGACTTATGGGAGACAATTTGGATTAGAAATGTTAGATTTACACAAGCTCAAAATTTGAGGGAAAATTTTTATAAAATGTTTTACAGATGGCATTTAGATCCTAAAAAATTATCTTGTATGTATCCAAATTTACAACCCAAATGTTGGAGATGTGGTAATATGGATGCGACATATTTTCATGTTTGGTGGAATTGTAAAAAGGTAAAGGCTTTTTGGATTATGATTTGGTGGAACATTCAAAAGATTTTTAAAAGGAAGATAAAGTTCACCCCTCAATTATTCCTATTGGGTATCTTTGTGGATTTAAATGACAAAGAAACTACTTTAATGTTGAATTTATTAACTGCAGCAAGGTTATTAGTAGGCTCGTATTGGAAGAAGGACTCGTTGCCTACTTTAGAAGAATGGATATTTAAAGTTTCTAACTTTGCAGAAATGGCAAAAATTTCTGCTTATTTGAAGAATCATACACAAGAAAGATATATTATTGTATGGAGAAGATGGATAGATTATATTCAGAAAAAATATGGGACTATAAAGTTTCATTTATTTTATGAGTAAATTTTATAGTAACTGTTGTAGAGATTTGTTTATATGACTTAATTTAAGGGGAATTAAAGGTTAAGTATGATGTTTTTTTCTCTCTTTTTTTCTTTTTTCTTTTTTTCTTTTTTATTATTGTTAACTTTCTTATTAATAACCCTGTACTCTGCTCTGGGAAGCGAGGGGGGGAGTGTTGAGGGTGGGTGGGTGGGTGAGTGGGTGGGTAATGATAATATAGACATGGTAAATGCTTGGGCATTTCCCCTAAGCTGCGTTCATGTGTGTGAGAGGGATGAGAGGGGAGGAAGGAGTAGGGAGGAAGTAGGATGGTTAGAGGAAAAGGGGAGGGGAAGAGAGTAGGAGAGAAGGAGAGAAAGAGGAGGGAAGTAGGGAAGGATTAGAGAGGGTGGACGCAGCCTGGGGGGAATGGGCAGGCTGCATACAATTAGGAATTTAATTGTATTTTGTATGAATAAATGGAAAATAAAACCTTTTTAATAATAAAAAAAGAAAACTATGAGACAAGGCAGCATTGTATTCATTTTACTTTCCTTTTAATTTACATTTCTTTAGTACAGGGGTGTCAAACTGCCGGCCCGTGGGCTGGTTTCATCATACCAAAGCCGCGGCCACCACATTGCTGGCAATGCAAAAAGAGTTGCGATACGTCGCGACACATCACATGATGTGGCAAGTTTGACACCCATGCTTTAGTAGGAAAAGATCTGAAAACTTAATTTTGCATCTTCATCTAAATTTAATTATTCAATAGCTTTTTTTCCATTTGGAAAACTACAAACATTTAGTAGGTGGTCAGGATGACATGAAGAGTAACACCGATCTCAATTTACAGATAAAAAATGTCACTTCCTATGTACATTTTCCTCTGGGAAAAAACTGACAGTTAGACATTTCCTGATTTCTTCATCAAGCATCCCTTCAGGTTATCATGATTCTAGCTTAATTCTGGCTTTGCTAATATTTACTGTACCATAAAATGAGATTTGTTGATCTTCTGGTTCAATTTTTCCCAGAATTTAACTGTTTCTTCACTTGGACCGAGACAACATACTGGCATCAGTCTGATATCCAGGAAAAGGAATATGCTGAATGACTAGGTACAGGGACTTCTTATTGCCCAAAATGCATACACTCAGGCTTGAGGCTTTAGCTTGACATGTGGAGATGTGTTGCCCCCAGTGCTTTTTTTCTAAAAAAAAAAAAAAAAAAAGATGCCAGAACTCACACACGTCATACAACCTGCCTTGCCTACTCTACAAGGTTCCATCCAAAAAAGGTGCCAGAACTCCGTTCTGGGTGTTCTGTGAGAAAAAAGCCCTGGTTGCCCCAATATGAGATTAGCTTTTTTGGAACAGGGGTTTAATTAGGAGTTTGTTATCAACATTGGCATTTTGATAACATGCCATCTGGGAAGTCCTCTGCAGCAGATATAATTGGAAAAGTGGTAATGGTTTGTGAAAGATACACATTGTTTTCATAAGCCATTGCCCCCCCCCCCAAAAAAAACATTATAGAGAAGCTCAGGACTTCAGAAGATGTAGAACTCCCTTTCATTGTAAAGCATCTCTTGAGTATCTTTTGGTTCAAAGTTGTCTTCAGTTAAACTTCTAATTGATGTAGGTGATCAAATAAGCTTTACAGAGTTCTGTGTTGTCACTGCTACAGCTTTTACCTGACAACTTGAATCTCAAGTGATCTAGTTTGTACTGTTATAGCAGCTAAAACACTTTAAAACAATAACACGTGGATAACACATATTTATTTATTTAAAAATTATTTAGGCCAAAGTTTCCCCATAGAAGCTTCCTGTCCAACAGCTGTCCTCGTACTAGTAACTTTCAGATGACGTCTTGGAGGTAAATAGTATGCAGGTAATTAGAGCTTTGAGGTTATGAATTAAGTTAACTGATACCAACATAGGATACCTGTCCTTTATCAGAAGAACTATAGAGGCTGCTTGTCTCATTCGAATTCATGTTTTTGGTGCTAACTTTTCAAGCTGTGAAAAGGAAGTCAAGGAATGTCTTCTACCAGGAAGGCCTCCTTTGTTGAAGGGCGGGCCTCTTCTTGGTATCCATGGGGGTTAGATGGTCCCACAATGGCAAGAAACCGACCCCTGTGAAGTGGTTTTTCTCTGGAATTAAGCTTTTGCCTATAATTATTCTGGGTTTTAAGTGCCTATGCCAGTGATGGTGAACCTTTTAGAGACCAAGTGCACAAAAACTGGCCCCGCCCCTGCCCCACCCATCCACCCCCTGCCCCCACCCCCACTCTGCCCCACCCTGCCTGTCCACAGGGCCATTCACCACTTCCAGGGCCCGCCACAGATCGTCCAGGTAGCCCAGCAATGCCATGGTAGCCACGCCCTCTGCCCGCGCCCTGCAGCATCAACTGTGCATGTTGGGGTGTGAAGGCAGAGTCTTGTCCACGCTGCCTGGCTGCCATGTCCTTGGCTGTGCTGCTCTGCGTGGGCCACGCTCGGGGGCGACTCTCCTCCAGGAGGATTGCTGGTTAGGAGGGGGTCACAGGCAGAGGCAAGGCTGGGGCAATGGCCCGTGTACCCACAGAGAGGGCTCCGAGTGCTGCCTCTGGCACCTGTGCCATAGGTTCGCCACCACTGGCCTATGCTATTCTGGAATGCAGGTAATTCTTGACTTGCAACCACAATGGCAACTGGAAAATTCATCATTAAGTGGTGCAGTCGTTAAGCAATACATCATGTGATCACAATTTGTGACCTACCCTGCTGTCTTCCCCACTGCCTTTGCAAATGGGGACCAAGAGAGCCCGTATTGATTGCCAAAGCTCATGTGCTTGGCTTTTGGTTGCCAGATCATGCTCATGTGCTTGGCTCAAGGACCAAGCAAAAGTAAGTCACTTTTTTCAGCATTGTCATAACTTTGAACAGTCACTAAATGAATAAGGACTTATAACTATTGTATATTGTACCTTTTTATTCTCATCCCTGTCTTAAGATTTTTATTCATGTATTGATTTATTTCATTTCATTTATTTATCAAATTTATTTGTCACTCATCTCGTGGTTCAGGTGACTCTGAGTGACTTATATCAAGGCAAAACATTCAATGATTATAAATATAAAAATGGATTCAAATTACAAAAAATAAAACAAGGTAAAAAAACCCCCAAGGGTTTGGAGGAGAAATGTGGGATGCCTCCTCTGTTAGTGTACCAACCACCTCCAGTCAGCACCTTATCCTTTAGGACCCCATGCCAGTCAGCATAGCGAGATTTTAAGGCTTTTCCTGAAGGCTAAAAAAAAAAGGGGGGGGGGAGGGAATCCGTCTGCACAAGGTGGGTAGGAACCTTAGTCTATCAGGTATTTCATACTGCAGAGGCAATGGGATTGTCCTCAAGGTGAAAATGTGGTTGAGTCCCCTTTAAGATGGCATTGAGCACCATCTCAAGGTCTTTTCCTGCATTTCCAGGAGGTAAATTGTTCTGATAGAAAAGTTTCTTCCAGGTACTGGAACCCTTGGGGGAGAACTCAGAAGCCCAGGCAAGCAGAACAGAGTGGCCATTTGGCTTGGCTTTGACAGATAAAGAGGCCTGCTGCTTTGTGAAGCAGCTTTGTGCAAACCTTTATCAAAGCAAAGATCCTCTTTAGAGCTTTGCAGAGCATATGTTTTTACTTTTTAAGTAAGCCTGACGGAGTATGTTAGCAACTGGAGGATTTAAAATGTAACAAATAATTTCCAAAGAGATCTGCCACCAGGTGCTGCAAATATATTTAGTGATGCTTAAACAACTGCCATGGCTCCTGCTGTTCTTCAGAGCACAACTCTGAAGGACTGGCACTCATCCCTTAGGAATTACTGTAGCCTACTACAACAATATACAGTGTAGTGACACTGCCTGTATCTTAATCAAAATCTGAAATAAGGCACGTGCCATGTGAAAATTGTGAAGAGATTCTGATGTCTCTCTGTAGAATATCCAACTGAACGGCATATAAAGCCTACCATCCCTTAAACTCTCAGAGCAGAGTGATATGGATATTACATTATGTCATGCCCTCATGTTTTACATGATTTCCCCAGCCCCTCTGGTTTGAGATTTGTCTATTTTTACATAGTGTACAGCTTGTGTGGTGTTTTCTGTTACATTATCAAAAAGAAGCACTATGTTATCAGTTTTGGAGTCATCAGACATAGGTAACTATGTGTTATTCAGTGGGGTTCAAACCCATTACCAGGAACTGAAGTTACAAACAGTTGCATTTTGAATAATGTTATACAGCGCATTAGCTTTAGGAGCTGTAGAATAGCTGTATGACATTTTAACTCGGTGCGCTGCTTTCATTCTTTTGATTTGGCAGTCTTGTAATCCAATTAAATTAAATTAAATAACCCTTTCCAAAGAAGAATATCCCTTATATAGCTTTCTGGTACTGTAAAGCAATTTTTTTTTCTTCAGTCAGCCAGCTGTAGGTTTGTAACCTGCCTTGAATCTGGTTTTATTGCTCCACTGGCTCTCTGTTGTTTCATTCTTGCAATTGCTTCTGTTGTTTATTTCATTTTAGCACTACTAAAGAACTACTAATAGTAAAAAGTCAGGTGGGAAAGGAATAGGAAGCACTAGGATGAGATACAGACCTGAATTTTGGGAAGGCCTGTGCAAGCCATAAGCAGGGGGGGGGGGCAGGGGGGCTTGCACAAGAGATTATAGTTCTGAGGGAAAAAAAGCATAAGAAAGAAACTCAAAATAAACTCACTTTGATTTTGTTTAATTTATGAGGTTATATAAAGGAAGGTGGACAGACTTTCAAGTTTCTGGTATTCTGTCTTACTATAAGGTGAAAAGCATTTTAGATTGCTTCTAGACTTGGCCATGTGCTTACATCATCCTTACAAAGTAAGCTAGGCTAAGGGACAGGGCATGTTGTATATAATATTGTTTAAAATGCCACCCATCACAACCTCTTTGACAAACAAGAGACGAAAGATAATACTGTACCTCCTCACGCTGTTCCCCAACAATGCAGATTGTTCCTCTAGCTCCTGTTCTGGATAGTCAGTACAGAACAGGCCACTTTGTGTAAAGTGCTTGGTAGGGCAGGAAAAGAACTCAGGAGATGTTGCAAGGTTGTATCCACTGATGGGATCTAATCACCAACAAAATGGTGTCCCCCGGTGGAAGAACTTCCTCTAACTCAATGGTGGCAAACCTATGACATGTGTCCAAGGTGACTTGGCACAAAAATTTGTGTGACATGCCACCATTCACCAACACCTGATGATAATTATTCTCAAAAGCACTTCCTATTCTCGAGTGGATTTTTGGAGGCTTTGGAAGCTGTGCAAGAATGGGGGTGCTCTTGTGCAACCTTGGAGACCTCCAAAAATTGTGTGAGAATGGGCTGTGCTTTTACATGGTTTTCAGAGGCTGCAGAGGCCACAGAAGAGCATTCTCCAAAACTGGGTGAAGAACTAAGGCCTTGTGCAACCAGGAGCTACCTCAAATAGGCCACCGAGGCCTGTCAACAGAAAGGCAACACCCCCTGAAAGTAAGAGGCAGGTAGGGGATCCAAGGAATTACACAAATGACTGTATCTTTTTTTTAATGAATATGTAAAGAATTGTTTCTCCTTTGTTCAGATGAGTGTGCGCATTTGTGTGATATGCCAGCAGAGTCAAGTTAGGCATTTTCCAAACTTTTGACACACTGAGCCCAAAAGCTTTGCCATCACTGCTATAGTTTCTGCACTTTTTCTAAGTTTGCTGTGCTGGCCCTTTAAGGCAGATTTGGGGCATACATATTCCCAGAGGCAAAGGATGAGCATAAGAGGAACCAGAGAGAGATATCTCCTGCCTATTTGGAAGTTATGTGGCATAATGTGGGATGGGTCTCACGAGCAGCTCAAGATAAGCAATTTTCCCTGATTTGTGGCAGTTCCTGCATTTGGAAGCAGGCAGATTTCTATAGGAAGTTAAACTTGCTCCTTGCAGCTGATCTTCCTTCTGTGAAAAATCACTCCTGGTTCCTGAATAGTTTCCCAAATAGCTGCACACAGGAGACCTGAACAATAGGCCCAATCACTTCCTTTATATTGAACTCCTTTCCCATGTGCAGAGTCCATTAACTAGTATTGTTCTCTTAAGGGTGGACTGGATGCTGCGTATCTGTTTGTATGTGTCAAAGAGAAAGGAAGAGAAAGAGCAGCAATGCCAGTTGCAATCTGGATAATTCCCTACTTGCTAGCTAACAACGTTCCAGAAATTATAAAGATGCATGCAGTTTACTTGATATATTGTATTAAAACAGTTTATAGGTTTAACTCATACATAGTTTTGTTTGGGGAAAAGTTTGAATAATTAACTGTCATTGTCACAGCAGGTGCAGCATAGGACAGCTAAGCAGAATTGGATCTGCTTAATTCTCTAACCCTTAGGAAGTCCTAGGGGTGCCATTGGCTAGATTGGAAATTAAAAAAAATGAATTAAGTAATAGCAAATGATCTCTGTACAAAGTACTAAGAAAACAATACAAATAAGTCTATAGTAGTCACGAGGAATCAAACTCTACTCAAGGGACACTTGATTTACAATAGTGTTTCGATGAAAGAAAATACCAGGGATATTTTCTCTCTCTCCCTCTCTCTCTCCCTTCCTCTCCCTCCTTCTCTCTTTCCTTTATTTTCAGCACTTAGATTTTTCTAAATTTTGCACTAATTTTCTTTACAGGGAGGGTCTCAAAAATGTCAAGATAATGGCTACTCTATGGGATTGAAACTCTGTCCTGGCTTTGATTGTATGATTGTGGCCAGCATTTTGACTTTTGAATTCCATTTGAATTTTGACCACTCATTCAGCATTCATTTGAAGTCACGACGGTGCTGAAAAACGAGACTTGTGACTTGAAGGCCTCCAAGTTGCAGCTGTTGCAACATCCCCATAGTCATATGATCGTGATTTGGGCATTTGACAACTGGCATGAATTATCGACAGTTGCAGCATCCCACAATCATGTGGTTGCCATTTGTAACCTTCAGAGCCAGCTTCTGGCTAGCAAAATCAGTGGGAAATCCAGCAGGAAGTTGCAAGTCATACATATTATGACATTCCACTTAAGGACCTGCAATGATTCACTTAATAACCACAACCAAAACTGAAGGAACTGATGTGGTAAGCTGGTGTGATCACATGACATTGCACTTAACAACAATGCCCCACTTAGCAATTGTGGTTGGTAAGTAAGGACAATTTGTATCTCACTTAAATATTATAGAAATGTGTTTGAACTTGGTATATGGCAAACCTGGGCATTTTACAGCCTGCAAGCAGTGTTAGTCTGGCTTGCGGTGTTGGTGGTGTCAATGTTGGGGTGGGGCATCAACAGCATCACAGGCAGGTGTTGGTATGGCATCGAATTGGGATGGGTCAGCAGCAGCAGAGGGCAGGGCATCAGCAGAAGGGGGGCAGGGTGTTGGTAGCATCAGAGGAGGGACAGTGGTGGTGGGAGGTGGGGCAGCGGCAGCCCTCCACAACAGTCCCAGGTGGTCATGTGGCTCCTTCAGAAAATTAATTGCCCTCCGCTGGCTTAAAGAGTCCTCAACTAAATTATTTTTTTTAAAAAAAGGATGACAAAATATCTCTGTGAAATTCAGAGTTCTGAAACCATAAATTATACTAATCGATTTAGTTAGTAAATTTATAACAACTTTATAGCAACTTTCTTTAGTTCCTCAAGGCATCAAAACATCTGGAAAATCGAGCGTAAACCATTATATTAGACTTACAAATATTCAGGAAACTTGGACATTTTTAAAATGAGAACTGTTTCAATTCAATTTGGAAAGAAAACGTATCCTCCCCTCCCCTTCCCATGCTCCTGAATAGAATGGCAAAGGTTGTTAAAGGACAGAGTGCTAAGTGTTATGGCTTAGCAAATATCTTAAGCAAACATCATAAATCGGAAAGCAATTAAGAATGACAGGGATCATAATATAAACCCTTCTTAGAACTTTTTAGTACTCAGTAATCTGGATGAAGAAGTCTAGTTGAAGGCACCTCTGCTATAGACTGATATCTGAATGGTGCAATATTGTCATATGTGACTTACCTTAAATAAGAGGGAGATTTACTGTACTGTGGGCACCTACACGTCATCCAGTTTAATAGTGGTCTGAAATTTCAGTGTAAACAGACATCCTGAAAAGGAGCTGAGTGGCCTAGTTTGTTTGTGACAAAGCAGAGGCCATTATGTAGCTGTGAGGTTTTGAACCAGTTTCATATAAAATATCAGATTCTCAATGAAGGTGTTATCTCTCCTGTGATCTTTCTTGGGTTTCAGATTTATGTACAATTCTGTCCCTTCAAAATTAGTCAGAGCTCAATGAAAGTATTATGGGAAATGAATGAAAATAGGACATTTTACTTCAATTTAAGGGCAGTGTTAGCAGCAGTTACAATGTGGAATGAACTCCACTAGAAGGACAAAAGGCTCTATTTTCTAACCAGGTTTTTTTTTTAAGACTAAATTACGTTTAGTTTCTATTGTTACAGTTCCTCAAACACTTACTAGAATAAGGTCCAATAAGTTGCAAAAGTTTGGAAACTAACGTGCAGCGATTTCCCTGCCCTCATTTGCTATCATTGTAAGCATATTATGATACAGCAATCAAGGCACTTGGGGTCACCAAAATATTCTGCAGAAGGTTAAAAAGTTCTTTGAGACAGCCTATCATTGGTCCGCTGCCAAATGTGGTGCTGCAGACAAAACAGATGAAGCTGCCAAGTGCATAGAAGCAAACGCCTCTGACACACAGCACTGGAGGGCAGCCAAGATGTCATGTTCAAGGAGGAGAAATTCTCTCAAAGATATTTAAGATTCTGAAGTGCTTCGGCCTCATGATGGAAATACTTCTCCACCCCATGCTCAAATAAAATATATATCACAATTGCAGACCTTCTTGGCTAGAGCTGATTTAAGAAATAGGAAGACCTATAAATTCAGCAAGCGAGAAATTCCCTGAGGGTCGGGTCCAGCAGAAATCCGAGAGCTCAGAAGAGTAAGCCTCTGATCCCTGTGAACAACCCAGATTGGACCTAAAAAAGACCTATAAAATCTGCAGTCAAGTGAGTTAATTGAAAGCCCATGTTTAAATGGCTTTGTAAGTCAACATTCATATTTCAGGGATTCTCCGCTATGACTCTAAGAAAACTCGTTCTGTGAAGTCACAGAGATTCCAAATAATATATTTTTTTCCCCCTGAAATAGCAGCCCTGGATCTAACTGCTTTGGAAATTAAACATATTTTTTAAAAATTGTTTTCTTAAAAATTAAAAGATAAATTGGATTGGGGAGTATCAGAATTTCTCAAGCCTAAAATAATTTTTGGATCCCAGAGAGAATAGGAACATTCAAAGTTCCAAAGCTCTGATAAATCAATTTAATTCTAAACAGATGGAAGTTCAATTTTTTGAATCCCCAGCCTTAGGTGAGCTAGAATTTATTCTAATTGGCTGCTTATAAAATAGTTATGTATCAACCAACCTACCATTCGGTCTCTAAAAGAACAGGATAAAGAAGACAATAAATCACCTGTGCAACTAAGTTTGAAAATTGGCAAAATTTCTCTCCCCAGTGCAACAGCGTGTGGCATGTAAATTTTGCATATTGTTTCTGTGCTGCATTACTGAATGTTTTTATTCTTATGGTAAAGTAAAAAATGCTCCTCAAATTCTTCTAATCTGAATTTCTTACGAGGATATGGAATTCTACACTGTTTAATTCACCTTTTTCAGATAAAATGTGGTAACAATTTTAAAAAATGCAAGTATGTGGTTAAGAATTTACCTTTATTTGTTCTTTGCAACACAGGCCTTCTGTTTGTCCAGAGTTCTGTTTCTCCCAAATTTCAGTTTAAATAGGACAATTTCCTCAATAAATTCCAGAATGGAAAGAAAAAAAGATCTGTTTAGTTCAGCAAATTAGAAATCAGACAATCATGAGTTCTAGTTCCGCCTTACACTCAAAGCCAACTGGATAACTTTGGGCCAGTCACTCCCCTTCAGCCCTAGGAAGGTGGCAGTGGCAAACTATTTCTGAAATTGTCACAAAGAGAACTGCAGGAACTGTCCAGGCAAGGATCAAGAGTAGATACTGATTAGATGTTTTATAGATGGCACCTTGATCCAAAGAAAATGTCCATTATGTACTCTAATTTACAGCCGAAATGCTGGAGATGTGGACACTTGGATGCTACTTATTATCATATTTGGTGGACGTGTAAGCATATAAAAGCTTTTTGGATTAAGATATGGTGGAATATTCAGAGAATTTTTAGAAGGAGGGTAAAATTTACTCCGCAATTATTTTTATTAGGTATTGTCACTGATTGTGATGCTAGGGAGGTTATATTGATGTTAAATTTGATTACAGCCGCTAGGCTGTTAATAGGACAATATTGGAAGAAGGAATCCTTGCCTACTTTACAAGAGTGGTTTTATAAAGTTTCGTATTTGGCAGAAATGGCAAAGATTTCGGCTTTTTTAAAGGAGCAATCTCAAGAGAAATTTTTTGCGGTATGGGAAAAATGGATAAATTTTATACAACATAATTTAGATATGGAAAAATATTATTTAGCCTTTTTATAACTTGTAATGATTGTTTTTTTTTTCTTTCTTTCTTTCTTCTTCTGTATTATTATTTATATAATTTTTTATATATGTTTTATTTTTCGCCTACCTCTTTCTTTTTTCTTTCTCTCTCTCTTTTCTTTTTCCCTTTTTTCTTCTTTCCTTTTTTTTACGTATATTATTATTATATATATTATTATTATGATTTTTATTATTATTATTAATTATCTTATAAATTGTATACGTTATTTTTTAAAATTTGTTAAATAATCCTATATTCAGTTCTGGGAAGTCGGGGGGGGAGGGTGGGGTGGTTTGGGAGGGGGGGTGGATGTTTATTTGTAAAATTTTTGAAAAAAATTCAATAAAAAAAAAAAATAAGAGTAGATACTGATTAGACTAGAAGGAACATATACGCAAACACTCTTGATGTGTGGCTTTGCCAGCCTCTGCATTACTTATATGCTCATTAGCCCCCCCAAAACAATTGGTGTGTTTAACATAGAATTGCATCAAGATTCTTCCTTGTAGTCTTTGGAGATGTGTATGTGCACTAAGTTAATGCATTTTTAGTTGCATTATGCTGAGATTAATGAAATGTCATCCATAGAGCAACTCTTTGGAATACTATATTCTCAGCAATCAGGGGCCTAAGGCAAAGGCCAAAATTGTCATACAGAGAATTTATTTGGGGAAAGCAACAAGCCATGCTACTAAAAGACCAAGGATTGTACTGTACATTAAATATCTATAATGGTCCGATGGTTATTTTTTTTTCATTTACTTTTAAAACTCTCTGAGCATGTCTGTCGTGGCCTGAAATAAATGGGTCTTGGAGAACTTTTATTTTAATATCCATGAGAGCAAGCTCCTTGACCACTCATTTGCCATACATTTTTAAGATCCTCATGCTCTGCTGAGTTTCTGATGCATCACCTACTTCAGGAGAAGGCATGTCTTGTTGACTGCTGGAGCTTTTAGTTGCTTCTGTTTTATAAGAAGCTTTGTCCATGATTGTTCGCTTGGCATTTTCAAGTGTGTTCAGAAAAACCAGCCAAACATTGAACAATGACCAGAAAATCATGAAACTTGACAAAAGATGAAATAAAACAACAAGAAGAGAAAAACAGAACAAATGAAACAAGCAAATCAAGTAAAATGACCAGCCTATTACAGCCTATTTAAGAGAGCTTAAGATGGGGTGAAAAATTCATGAACAGCCTTGCAGCCCCAAAACCCATTTTTGCAACCAAAACCACAAGTTAGCCCTCTCCATTGTTATTCCACCCATTCGCCAAAAATAATTGCATAGGAATTTTAAGGAGATGTAAAATATCTCCCATAGACTGGGTGTCTTAAACACAATTACAGATCAGATGGGGCTATTTAGGTAAATAAAATCAGATGCAAAAACAGAATGGAAGCCAGTTACTTTCACAGTAGCATATCACACGATATATGAGTGAGCTGTGTAACATACTTAAAAGGCAGGTGCAATGAGCAAAATTATATTATCCAGGATCCTTTGGTCTGAGTGTTGGGTCCATTTTTGGAGAATGGAGATTATCTGTCCTGCAGATGCAGGAACCTTTTTAATATTGTTTATAATATTAAGTTTGTAAGAAAAAAAGGCTTTGGAGAAAATTGTCTGGCAATACAAGTTGTTCATCAGGAAAGAAGCTACTCTGAAAGACAGTGGTTCCTTCTTTAACATACCGTATTTTCTGGCATATAAGATGACTTTCTAAACCATGAAAATCTTCTCAAAAGTTGGGGGTCGTCTTATATGCCCAGTCGTCTTATACGCCGGAAAATACAGTACATTTTTAAAAGAGGTTGGATAACCACTTACCATGAGCAGGGGACTATCCTAGATGACTTAACTAAAGGAAGACTGCATTCATTGTTTGGAGTCTGTCTAGTACAGAAGCCCCCACTCTTTGGGACACCAGGGAAGTGTTTCCGTGGACCGGGGCAGCGGCAACGAGCTGGTTTCACAAGCTGCCTGCATCCCACAGAGGGGGCTTCGCTTGTTTGCATGGTCCGGTTTCTGGGATGCCATAGCCCAGTACCGGTCCACTGCCCAGGGGTTGGGGACCCCTGGTCTAGCATCACAACAGGTTTTTTTTTTAATCTTAAGGTTAAGATTGACATTTACAAGACATTAGAAATTCAGTTTAGCTTAAAAGATAAGCATTTTATGGCATTTGAAAAGAACCTATTTCAGAAACATAAATCAAATTTCAAAAGACACGATTGCTATGGTTCCACTTCAATGCATAAAGGACAAAATTGTCCTTTGCACGATCAGTGAGAAAACTCAGCAAAACAAAGAGTGAATGTTAGTATGGAAATACTGCTTTACAAATATACATTCTTTAGTGCTTTATTTTTTCTCTTGTAGAATAATCTGATGCATTATGAATGCCACCTGCTTATGTAAGATGAAACCCATTTCCATTACAAGAGCTTGATCATGATGTTACCATTGCCATTTAACTATAATCACCTGGCGAAGGAGGCATTTAGCCATGAGTAACACCTTAATGTTTCACTAAAATTATGTCAGAGAAAATATCACCCATATGGCAGCTTACATCTTTAGCCTTGTACAAATATCAGGCTTAAAAACATTGATAATAGCTTTTTGTATTACTGGGAGCAGGTCTGAAAATGAAGAGAATTAAGATGTAGCTGTGGGTAATCTGTGAAAAATGCCCATGGCAACTAGCAGGTAAATCAACACCTTTAGTTATATGCATCTCCCACTCTCTTCCCTCTTTGTTTTTTTGATAAATTATTTAAGGGGCTAAAACAATCTTTAGTCATATATAAAGAGAATGGCCAAGAGCAAGATCAGATTAAGGACAGATTGTCATGGAGAAAATTGATCTTTGGGATTGCTAAGAGTCAACATCAACGATAGCTCATAATCAGTCAATCAATGTGTATGTATACATGTATGTATTCATGAAATATGCTAATAAATAGCCAGAAGATTATTGCAGATACCCAGATCTGTGATATTCAAATGCTCAGGTGGACCAGCTTTTTTAAAATCTGGAATTTCTGCATCATTAATTAGAAGGAACACAATTATAACACTTTCAGGACTGTCTTAGAAAAGATAACACTATTTGACTTCCAATAGCAGAGCTGTCCCTCTTGCAATGGCAATCAAATAACTTTTTAAAAAGACAGCTAAAAGAAGAACATTGTTGTCAATACCACTTAGATTGTTTCCCTGTTTTATTGAATGAGGGCATTTTGTGTGTAAAATAAATCATCCAATCCTATCCACCAATGCTATTGCCAGGTACATACATAATAGCTGTTCACTCCAAATGAAAGTTTTATGATTTCCCTGGGAAGTTTAAGTAGTAAGTAGTAAGAATACACGTGGGCTATATGATGAACTCTTCTTTCTCCAGGGAGATTTTGCCAGTCAGGATCTAGTATCCAGCTAGTATCCAGCTAGTATCCAGCTGCCAATCTTTAACATAATGGGCCAGGGCGCATAAGGGAAATGCCTTCAATTTTAGATTGTAACTTTATATGACAGATAGAATTTCCCAGTTAACACTTCCATGTGTTTCATAGTGAACACAATTTATACTGAGATAAATATTCTGGCATCAGAAGAAAATTCTGTTCTTCACAAAATCCCTCATCCTTGTACTTCTACACTTACATATTTTCAGATTCCATCTTTCTACACTTTAGACTTTCAGGTGATCATAAAATATAAACTGTGAGCTGCCAGTAACAGCATCCCTGTATCTTTTCCTCACCCCCTAGTTCAAATGTAGGCCTTTCTGGTCTTATTTTTATTTTTAAATATCAAATTTATGTATGGGTGTATGTTGGAAAAACAAATATATTATCCAGGAAAAAAATAAGAACTGCAGCATTTGTGTTGGTGGATAAGACTACTGTTCCCAACCAACCTTGCTTCCCCAATTGTTTGTCCATTTTCCTTTTTATCAGACTTCAGTTCTGCAATTATCTTATGGCATAAACCAATCTCATCCATTCTCCCACTGGCTTCAGTTGCAGGCAGCAGAATTAATGAAAAGGGAAAAAAAGAAGGGGAAAAAAGGAAGTAACCAAGATGCAGTCACAGCGAGTTTTTCAGAGATGAAAAGCACTGCTTTCTTGTTCTCTTTCCCCCACTCAGTCTCTATAGCAAAGTTTCTCAACCTCAACAACTTTAAGCTAGCCGAGGAGTTCTAGAAGGTCCACCCATCCAGTGGTCTATAGAGTGGATGATGTTGGATGAGCAACTCAAGTATAACCACTTTAACAAAACCTGAAGCTACACTGAAATGGACCTAAATTATTCACTTATTTGAGAGAACCCCATAATTGGTTCCCATCCTATTATCAACAATCTTCCCCGAAAGGAAATATTGGAAATTAGGTGACAGTACTCAAAGCTGCTAATTCTAATAATAATAATAAACCATTTATTATCAAAGTATAACATGTATACAGTGAAATTGGCTGAGACTTCCTCTGTGCCCCCCCCTCACCACAAACTCACGGTGACTACAAACCCCCAACTTATTTCACCCTGTGAACTAATTGCACATCACGCCGGCCTCACAAGTCTGTCATGCATAAAGTTATAAAGTTAGGTCCCATTCAGAAGCCTGATGGCCCATGGATAAAAGCTTTTCTTCAGCCTGTTGGTACGGCTGGCTATGTTTCTGTATCTCCTACCCGATGGTAGGAGAGTAAAAAGGTACCGACCAGGGTGTGAGTCATCCTTGAGAATTTTCCTCACTCTGCCAAGGCAACAGGCCCTGGCGATGTCATCCAGTGGAGTCAGGGAACCGCCCACAATGTCTTGTGCCATGCTCACCACCCTCTGCAATACCTTCCTGTCCACGGGTGTCAGGCCAGCATACCAAACCACAATACAATATGTGAGAACGCTTTCAATAGTAGACCAGTAGAAGAAGGTCATGAGTCGTCGTTCTTCCTGTTCTTCTACAAAACCCTGAGGAAGTGAAGTCTCTGTTGGGCCTTTCTGGCCACCTGGGCTGTAGTAGTTTTCCAGGTAAGATCTTCACAGAGGTAGACTCCCAAGAATTTGAAGGAGGAAACTCTCTCCACACAGTCCCCTCCGATGTAAAGTGGGGCAGGTTCCTCTCTTTTCCAGAGAGAGAGAGAGCTTCTTCAAGGCAAATGGCAATAGGCTGTCACATTTTCTCTAGCAGTTGGCATCTCTCAAGTTCATCAGAGTTTTCAAGCCCAAATGAAACCTACGCACCCCATCCCTTCACCATCAGGTTCTGCCTCTAATGAGTCAAGCTTGTGTCAAATCTGAGTAACCATATCACAGGTATCAGGCAGCATCTCTTCCCATCCATCCATCCTTCATAGTATATGGACAACCTTAAACTCAGCTTCTGGATAGGCAGTAATGTTTTATTTAGAACATTTCTATAGCCACCCATCTTATACCAAACTCTGGGCAGCTTGCAACCAAAAAATAAAGCAACATCTATCTACAATAACAAAATGGCAACCAAAAACCAAAACCTAGCTAAACTTTATCACACAGCATACAACAAGTTTGTCTCCCCATATTCTAGTGCTGGAAGGGGGGGGGAATCCAGATCTTGAGTGCTTTTTGAAAGGTTATATGTATTAAAACATGCACTAACATTTGCTTTATATTCATTTTAGGACTTGTCTAAGCTTCTGTGGGTAATTTCAACTTCCACAAGGATATACTATTTTTTGTAATGGGAACTACTATCTTAATGATAGTTCAGCCAACAGGCTTGAATCACAACAGCTAAGAAGCTTCATAGCTGTTTGCAAATGTTAAATGTACACAAAGGAATGGTGACCTAGATACTCAGAAAACAAAATAAGAAGCTTAACAGATTTCATTGTGAAGGTGTACGTACGGTTGGAATGTATGGAAAATTGTATGGAAAATTGTGAGCTTTAATTCTTTTATCTAGCTTATATGCAAATATTGTGCTTATGCTAAGCCCTAATGAATCACCCTTCAAGTCCTTGATTTATTTATAAATTGCATAGCTTTTGAACCTTAGCACAAGAGAAATTAGTAAATCAACACCAATTAAAACTGTCATGTTTTCATGTTGGCTACACTGAAGGTCTAAACTATAGACTTCATTTATTTCAAATTTTTCTTTGTTTCCCTTCAAGCTATCTATCTAGGAGATTTCTCCCAGTGACTCCTAAATATTAACAGGTTAACCTTCTCTCCTTTGGGTATTAGGAAAAAAGGAAAAGAAAACTTTGTTTTTCATTGAAATCTGATTTTCCTTTCAGGTTATATCACCTCTTACTGATATAGCCATTCAACCCTGAGAGCAGGTCAACATTTTGAGATAAGAAAACACAGTTATGAAAGTACATATAGTCTTTCAACAGCTTTGCTGTTTTCACAATATCTCTATTATGCAAATGTAAACATAATATTAGTCCATGGCTCCAATCTTACTGTTATTTCCGAAGTGGAAAATTACACCACAATGCTTTGAGGCAATGATTTGTAAATATTTACTCTAAGTCTTAACTTTAACTTTTGAATATCCTTGAAGCAACCCAATACTGTAAAGTTCTAAGTGAGAATGAGATTATTTCCTGCATGGAAGATAATCAGCTAAATGTAGCCTACACATCTCAAAATAAAACATTTAAAAAAATAAAGCAATTTCATCTTCATAGTACCAACATACTTGTTAAGTCTGTAGAAAGATCATTAATTTTAATGCCAAGAAACTAATTAACTCTCAACATGAATGTACTATAAGTTAAGACTTGTCACATAAAACTATAAGATGCAAGCTGGATCAAAGGACCTATTTAAACCAGCATTCTCTTTTCCATTATGAGCACTTAGATCGTTATATAGTGCATTGGGTGAATTACTGTAATTTTGCAATGACTGTTACAAGGGTATTTTCTAGCTAGTTTAGTCTGGTTCATGAAATTGGTGGTCCACCTCTTCCTAGGGTGGACTATGCTGGAATAGTCATCCTCCCACGCCTCGCCCCCAGGATGATGGGATCATGGAACCTCTAGTAGGAGGGTAACAGATAAGAGTTGTATATCTCTAAAATCTCAGAGCTTCAATAAGATAGGCAAATACCACTTCTCTATTATTTCTCTTAGTCTTTTGTAGCATTGGCAAGAAGTGCCCTTGGAACAAAAAGAAGGCAGGAACATACTGTAATCCAGAGGTACTGGAAACTAAGGTATGGGAAGAGGTACTGCTCTCATTGCCTAGAGAGCTAAGTTTGGGAAATCATCTTTCAGTATGTTCCTTTTGCCAAACCTCCATTAGACTTGCTTAGTTTTTATTTTACCCCTTTCTTCATATCCTTATGAATGGTTTTGTTTTTATTTTACCCCTTTCTCATTTAAATTGATTATTTTGTTTTTATGCTGTTGTATACTGTTTTAATCTATCATTTGGGAAATCATCTTTCAGTATGTTGAGAGAGCTAAGAAGAAAGTTTGGGAAATCATCTTGCTTAGTGTCTTCCTTGTTCAGGAACAATTGTTGGATAAAACTCTGTGTTGTTATCTTCCTGAATTAAAGAGGATCAGAATTATCAGCTACTCCAATTATCAGCAAGAGAATTCATTTTTGACTGTAATTTTATCTGGATTAATATGTTACGATGAAAGATTCAAATTTTACATATATCAAAAACTATTTTGTACCTTTCCACATTTTTCTTTATCTGCTCATCACAATCCAGCTTCCCCTTCACATACAAAAGGTCCACACAACAAGCATCATCTCAAGACATAATCCATTCACTTGAATCGAAAGGAGACAATTGGGTTTTTTTCCGCCTCTTTCTATAGTTTATTTATTTTATTTATGAGACTTATATACTGCTTTAAGTGCAAGCACTCTCTAAGCGGTGTACACCAGTAAGCAATGTATATATATATTTACATTGCCCCCAACAATCTGGGTCCTCATTTTACCTACCCCGGAAGGATGGAAGGCTGAGTCAACCTTGAGCCGGTGAGATTTGAACCGCTGACCTGCTGAACACAGTCAGCTAAAGTGGCCTGCAGTACTGCACTCTAACTGCTGCGCCACCTCGGCTCTTTAGTTTTACAAGATCTGATAGTTCTGCAGTCAAAACTGTTGCTCCAGCTTTCAAACTGTTTGCCTGCCATCCCTGCTGAACCCTGAACTGTACTGGTATGTCATAAGTTTCTTCTTGGCAAAGACGAGTTCATCTGTTGGCACTAGCAATAACACTTAGACTTATATACAGCTTCACAGTGCTTTACAGTCCTCTAAGCAGTTTACAAAGTCAGCCTGTTGCCCCCAACAATCTGGGTCCTCATTTTACTAATCTCAGAAGGATGGAAGGCTGAGTCAACCTTGAGCCTATCAGGATCGCACTGCTGGCAGTTGGCAGAATTAGCCTGCAATATGCATTCTAACCACTGCACCACCACGGCTCTTAAAACTGTTGTATTCCTTATGAATGGTTTTGTTTTTATTTTACCCCTTTCCCATTTAAATTGATTATTTTGTTTTTATGCTGTTGTATACTGTTTTAATCTATCATTTGAATTTTGCATTTTAATTATTGAGTATAAACTACTTTGAGATTTGTAGTAAAGGGAAGTGGCAAATTAAATCAATAAATAAAGGCTTTCTTGAGAATTTTAAGTATAGCGAAAGGACCTGGGATTTAAAATTAATGAGAGAGAGAGAGAGAAAGGAATAAAAGTCCTTTTATATTTCTATATCAGAATATCAAGCAAGGGCTGGTAAAACTTTAAATGTATGGTGTAGTTTGGCTGTATTTCCTGTTTGCATTTTTTTAATGTTCTTATATTGTTTTTCACTGCATTTTTAATTAAACTTATTTACTAGTTAATGCAGGCTGAAAAGTGTCTGCATGCAATTACTCAAGATGAGGGATCATCCAATAATGAGATAACAACAAAGGATAAAATTAGTAATCTGTTTCGACCTCTTCAGTGACCCTTCAAGGGTCCAAGGACTACTGAATCCAATACTTCCCCTCCCTACTGTGGCACTTTACCTAATTCCAACTTTTCCTTTAGAGTTGCTGCAAAGGGTTCATTAATCCGGAAGAAAGGAATTTCATGGAGACCTAGAATTAGCACCATGTTGGCTGATTTCTGTTTATTCTCTTTATGTAAAATAACATTGGTCCTGAATCCCCCTCTCCACTTATGATCCAGTTCTTAATCCAGGGGTCTTCAAACTTGGCCCTTTTATGACTTATGGACTTCAACTCCTGAAATTCCTCAGCCAGCATGCCTGGCTGAGGAATTCTGGGAGTTGAAGTCCACAAGTCATAAAAGGGCCAAGTTTGAAGACCTCTGTCTTAGTGAAACCTGATGGATGAGCATAGCACATACATGCATGCATGGACATACATGTTTACATACACACATATATTCATACACACATGCACACAAACACATAATCAGACAGAGAGAGCAAAAGCAAAGGAAACCTTACTCAAATTGGAATTTCATGGCATGGGTTTCAAAGATCACATTCAGTAAACCAGTTATAATTATCAGTTTCTACTCTGTGTGGATAGTGTCTTCAAAATCAAATATGTGAATTATAACTTTTTTTTAAAAAAAAATAGTAATCCTGTAAAATTCACCATCTTTCTCCAAACCAAAAATGTAGAGCAGCGTATGTGGAAAAGAACTAGGATTTTGGATCATCTCATAGAAGAAAAAGAAGACCTACTGTAGAAGGCAAAAATTAAAGGGAACATTCAACAAAACATAAAATGTATGCCTATTTTCATCAAACCATCAAACAGAACTAAAAGAGGCAAACAAACAAACAAACCCTGACCATTTCATAATATGAAATGTAGAAATTTTTCTTATTAAGTGAGTAATTTGATGCCACTTTGTATATTCACATTTCTCATCAAAACTATGTACTCATCAAGCAGAATCTTCAATCTCACTTGAAACTAATTATTTCAAGAACTAATATTCATATTTAGTGAAAAATTACACAACCTCACCCAATAAGCCATTCTTTAAAAATAATCATCCTAAAATAAAAATAGATGAGAACAGAGGAAATGCTACTCTGAGAATTTTGAAACATTAATCATTATCATCTTCATTATCTATAGGATATTTTTACCATATTTAACAGCAATCTCTTCAGATGTGTGATTTTTCAGAGAATGTAACACTATTCCTTTCATTTACCAACTTATTTATTCTCTCTCTCTTATTCTCTTCTATTTTACTTGACAGAATCCAAAAGCACAAAAGGAAAAAGTAATGAATTACAGAATTTCATGCTTACCATGTTGCTATTTAACTTTATATTCTGTGCTTCTGGCTCCAGTAGCACTCGTTCACATATAGGCATCTAAGGACCCAGAGAATAAATAGGAGGAGTTCAAAATACAGCACCTTTGGCTTGTTGG
Source organism: Crotalus tigris (assembly GCF_016545835.1). Classification (NCBI taxonomy): domain Eukaryota; kingdom Metazoa; phylum Chordata; class Lepidosauria; order Squamata; family Viperidae; genus Crotalus; species Crotalus tigris. Next base: position 525,103 of record NW_024096525.1, read on the forward strand.
AGTTTGGAAAGAAAATACATAATTCTCCCTGAAAAGGTTCTGAATTTCCAAGACCAAGGAAGGGATTGTATTTATAAGGCCTCCTCCATTAGCAAAGGCCATTGGTTTTATAATTTATCAACTAAATTAACTTTGTGATAGAGCATCTGCTTACATATCCAACTACTCAGGTTGGCAATTTTGACTTGTGTTTTGAAACTTCATGCTGAAAGCCTTTTTCATTAAAATTGTAAGTCAGCTTTGGGCAAGCTGCAACATATTGCCTTTTTAAAAGTATTATTATTAAATATTGTTTCAAAGGAAAGGACCAGTTTCCATAATCTGATAGATGTTTAAATGTAAATGGAACTGTGACTTAAGAGGGAAAACAGGGAAAGTGGAAAGGCATGGAATTTTCTTTTCTGATTAAAGCAGCAAGTGAAGAGTATTATTTCTATCTGTTTTTCTTTTCCTTGGGAAACAGGATCACTCTTGTTTTCTTTCCATCAAGGTGGGGAGTCTCAGGGAACTGAGGAGTGTCAAGTTATTTTCTATTGATCACGTTTGGCTTGTATATGAAAACACAAAGAACATTGTGCTGATGCTGCCTGCCAAGAAAGTCAGCAGTATTAATACGAACGCTCGTCATTCCAACCTCTGGTTTAATATGTCTTTCTTCTGCAAGTATATTTTGAGTAGAACTGCAAGCAGTGCCATACCTACCTACAAAGATCACCAGATCTAAACTGCAAAAAGCCAAATGACCATTGAACGACAGCAAAGATATAACTTTGCTGTTTTTATAAAGGTATAACTTGGTATTTTTGCACTCTAGATCCAGTAAACTTTGCTCAAGAGCAAGCAAAAAAGTGCTGGTATTGAGCCAGTTTTCATACCAAAAAGTACGGTAATTGGTTCAATATTTAAAATAAATTTTAAAAATGTGCTTTTTTTCATTATAGCGTAAAAGTTGATATAGTGTTTCCCCAGAATCATTAAATCCTCTAGATATCATTAGAATCCAATCAGTCAGATTTAAAGTCCCATTCAGGCTACTAGTCTCTTCTAAATAGACTGTGATATAAACATCAGTTGAGCAGAAAAGAGGGCTATGGAATGTGTTCTTGCTTTTTGTATTTTTTGCCAATTAGCCTAGTGATAGTGGATGAGTATTGCCTTCTATTGTATTCATTAATGGCTTTAATTCTCAGCATTTCCAGATAACACGGGGCCTTCCAGACCTGTAGACCTAATACAAGTTGGAGGAGATCGATCTACGCATAATAAAGGTTGCTAGAATATTAATATTATACCAATAACTCATCTTTCCTGCAACAGTGCAAAGTTGTTTTATTCTCAGAATGATGCAACACAACAGCCCCCTGAAGGAGGCTTTATTCATTAAACATAATGAAACACTTAAACTAGTAGTAACTTTCTCCCCTCCCCCATGTCTAAAAAGCTTGTACAGCTTCATTATTTATGCATCGTGGTTTTTAAAGTCCTTTCGTTTCTTTCAAGAAATGTCTCTTGTTTAGTTAAAAATGTCCTCATGAGGGTTTTATAAACTAAAAAATAATAACCACATCAATAGTTCCCTTTTCAAAAATGAGGACATAATAGTAACCTCTTTGGGATAATATATTTATTGGTTTGAAAGGTGCTGAAGACCATTACTGGGTAACACACTTGCTGCTTGGAAAATTTCAGTGAATTCTTCTTCTTTTTATTTATTTATTTAAATTTATTAACCGCCCGCTTAAGAGGACTCTGGCAGTGTACAAAGCTAGACAAAACAAAACAAAATATTAAATCAAACGGACAGTCTAGTTAACAAAATCACCAAATGAAAATTAACAAAACAAAACAGAGTTATTGGACAAATAATAAACATCCACTCCAGGCCTGGACCAAATGTCAGGTTTTCCAAGCTATTCAGAACATTAGGAGAGAGGGCATCATCCTTATCTTTAGGGGTGCTCTTCCAGAGGGGGAGAGCTACAAAACATTGAGGCACATTTCCTAGATATAAACCATAACCTTATATCACAAGAGTTGAAAGAATCATCCCTCCCCCCCACCCCCAACCAATTAACTGTCTTCCATACATTGCACAGATATGGACAAATCATTTAGTCTTCCCCTGACCATTATTTTTTAGGCCTCTGGACTAAAGAAGTCTTCACACAGTATCCTTATGGGTCATCACTACTTCAGATAAGTAAGGAAGAGGCATATTCCTCAACCCATTTCTAGTTTTTTTTCATCCCGGAATGGCCAGGAAGGGGAAAAATTAAACTGGCTGCTTAGAGGCATTTGTACAATGTCATCTTACCATTGTGCCGTGCACCATTTGCATAGCATGGCTGACTGCATAGAATGATTTTAATCTCAGGCAGATCTAGGGCTGGCTGGCGCTAAATCTTCTAGATCCAGGATTCCTGCTCCATTCCAGCTTCCTCCTCTTAGTGATGGACTAAGGTGACTCATGAGAACAAGACTTCTGTGGAGTAGTCTGTATTTTCAAGCAATCAAATGTCTTAGGTTTGCATCTCATTAAAATATTTAATAATTTTAGACCATGCGAAAGACTCTGCTGAAGACAAAGAGCTTAGCCTGCCATAAGACAGCTTCCTAAATTATAAATCTCGGACATTCTTCAGCAAAAAAATAATAATGATGAAGTAGTAGATTTGGAAAAGAATTTCTTTATCTCTGGAGAATGGCTGTCAGTAAGATATTAACAGCACTAGGTTATATGTTTAACTCAGACCTGTATCTACACAAAATGATCTAAGACTTTGAATTTTGCCTTTTGGCTCTTTTCACATCTAAGGGTTGGGCTGTTCATCCAAGTAATATAATATTGACAAACTGGCTCAAATACAAATGAACTAAGAAAACAGCAGGAGGAAAAGAAATGGGAATTCCCCAGTTACAGACAGAATATAAAGAATTGTTTTCAAGAAGGAAGTAACCCTGGAAAAGCAAACCATTAATACGCTTAATGAAAATGATAGATTTCCACCTTAGTATTTTTTAAAAATACAATATAGTCTAAAGTAGGACAAGGCTCTTTTGTTACTTCTTTAATTTAAAACAGTGGTTCTCAACCTTTTTAATGCCGCGACCCCCCAACCGGTCGTAAGTCGAGGACTACTCAACTGGTCGCAAGTCGAGGACTACTCAACTGGTGCAGCACCGTTTGCAGACTGGGACTTTTGGTGGGCTCAGCAGGGCAGAGACAGCCTGGACAATTCCTATTTTCTTTTGAAAACCAATAGAATTAGACTCTATTCAAGAGAGTCTATTCTATTGGCTTTCAAAAGCCAATAGAATAAAAGGGAATAGCACAGCTAAGGAAAAGGGGGAAAAATGGCGGACTGCGTTGTTTGGCAACCCCCGTGAAATGGTCGTTCAACCCCAAATGGGGTCCCGACCCACAGATTGAGAACCGCTGATTTAAAAGAAGATTATTCATGCTTTTTGAAGAAATCAATGGCTGCTTGGGATCTCTTTCTTTAGTTGATACTTTATTATGTATTCCCCTATTAGTTTGTTTTATCCTGTCTCCTAATTTTATTCATTGCAACGTAGTGAAGTATGAACTTAGACATGGATTTCTACAATATTTTTCTCAATATACGTATTTTCAAAAAAAAATAGATACAGTTTTAGAAATAGAATTATATTGCCATATTTATAGAGAGCACAGCATCTCATAAATAAACATTATTTAGGATGGAGAAGGCAATAGATAGTTAAGGGAAGTAGAGGATTGGGGAACAACAGTTGTGGATATGGGAATTCTACTTGATGTTTCAGCAGACCAGAGAAGGCTCCATGATGCTCCAGTTTTATCACTGGTGCCTTGCCAAGCAAGGCATTCTGATCTTCATTCTGCTAAAGCACCAGAAAGAGCAGTAATAGATACCTTGCCATATTTTAATATGTTCTGAGGATGAAAAGTGCAAAGATTCAATTTTTCAAATAGCCCTAGTAATTTATTTATCACCATTTCTCATGAAAGCCAAAACCCAAGAAAATGTTTCCTTGACATTTGAGATGATTTGTATTGCAATGAGTGTAAATGAGTGTAATGAGTGCATTCCGTGCTCCATATTATAGGGAAATAGCAGTGATGGAATTCAGGGACATTTTCATAATGTGCAATTCAACACTTGGGAAGCCTTATCAGAATAGCTGATATAGTATTTCCATTTGTGATTTGGAACCATAATATTAAAAGCAATTAAAGACCTTTTAACATGGATTTCTCTGTGTTTTTGCTGGGCACAATCCACATCAGCTATGGTGGTGCTCACTTGAGATATCAAGAATTGGTGTGGTGCAATCTGTTGAAATTCAAAGCAGTAATAGCAGCAAAAATATGGAATTATGTGAATGAGCAACCAAAGGTTTTTTTTTTAATTTTCTGCTTCATTATTCTCTTCTTTTAAGGATGCCCTGCCCCTTGAGAATTGGGACTGCTTAATCCCAGAGAATAGAACATCTGAAGTTAAACATGAATCTCATGAGTTCTATTTATAAAAGGATAAGGCATTCCCATTAGCCATCATCAGTAATGATGAGCAACATCAGCTGGATGTTGGAGTAAGAGTAAAGTTAGTTTCCATTGATTTATATTTAAGTGAGATTAAAATTTAATGCAATTAAATACCATTAATATGCTTAAGTATCATTAACATGCATTTCTCTCTTTTTCCTCTTCTGTCCCACTAAAAAAAATACAATCTGGCAACAACTTTTGACAGACTTTACATGTCCTGAGGCAATCCAGACTAAGAGGAAGAGACAAAGTTCTCAAAGCCTGTTAAGAAGGCCATCTGAGCCAGGAACATAGGAGAGTTGGCAAGTAGATTTTATACATACTTTGCATCTACCATTATTTTCTACAGTGATGTAAAGGTTTGGAGCTACCAATAACGTTTAGCTAGAACAGCAATGGCAATAGGAGCACCAGATAGACAGAGCAAAAGTTTCTAAAAGACATCTTCACTGCTACCAGCTTTCAGAAGGCAAGTGCCAAGAGGCACATCGTGTTAATGTTTGATACCACTGATTGCATCTCATATTATGAAACAATTATTCTGAAAGGAAAGCCATCTGCTAAAAGATTAATTTGAATCACTGTAGGAATTATAAAGGCTAAACATATATCACTGAAGTGGGAAAAGAAATCCTCTGAAGAAGTAGCAGTACGCCTTTAGATCTTGTTGACATCTGCTACATAATAGCAATACTATTAGGTAAAGGTTTTATCCAAAACTTATCCCAGTTTTATTAACTAACCCTCCCTTCCACAATCTCTACAGCACATTCCATAGAGAAATGTGAGAGGATTCACATGCTGCGGTTCTTTTCTTAAATATGAATAAGCCAAAAAGGAAAATCTCAATACAAAGCTGAGATCTGAGCTGCAAAGTAGTTGTTAGTGGAAAGTACTGAATTATCAATTCATGGATGTTCTGTTATTGAACAATATGTAAATCCACAATAAAAACAGTGAGGTTTTTACTATTCTGACCTTGGTTGTTTGCTTGAAGATGTTTCATCACCCAACCGGGTAACAACATCAGTGCTAATAAGTGTGGGTTTGCTCCCTGTTTATATGTGGTAATTTGCCCTGCTATTGTTGGAGGGGGGGGGGGTGATTCTCTTCCTTGGTTAAGGTACTTTTTTCTGCTTGATTATTTGGTGTTAATGCCTGCTTATCTGAGTGTTGATTGCTAGTGAGGAGTTATTTTGGTCTTTTTGTTTCCTTCTTAGCTTTTTCATTGTCTCTTTTGAATGGTGTGTAAATGTGGTTTATCTCTATGCATCTATTGATGGCTGATTTATCTGAATGTCAAACTTGCAGGAATTCCATAACTGGTTTTGGATTTATCTGGGTCTAGGATGCTTATAATTTCCTGTCATGGCCAGAAAGATAAAGGGGATCATCAGCCTGGGGGGGTTTAGCTGGAAGATTTGCAGGCAGAAAGAGCAGCATTGTCTAGTAACAAGGAGAGGCAGTTATCACTGGCCTCAGAAGGCAAAGATATGGAGCTAAGACTTCCACCCAATGCAAAAGGCTCACTATGAGCTGAGGAAGGCAGAACAAAGGCACTCAGCAAGTCTATTGGCAAGAAAGAATTGTGTCCAATCAAAGGAACAAATCAGAATCATGCCTCCCATATGTAAGGGAGCTGTGTTCCTCACAGATGTGTCGACAACTGTCCATTTACATCATCATCATGTTCCTCAATTCCTTAGTTGCCTTCTTGTTTGTTTGAACCTTTTGCCAGACCTTTCTGTCTGAAAACTTTTTAGTAAAGGTAGAAAACTTACCTGTATGTCTGTGATTTCCATGGGCTGGGACAACACATTCCCAGTTGAAACTGTGGTTATAGGAACTTTATATTTGATTTGTTTTGTCTCCCATTGAGTAAAATAATGGACTGCTTTTCATTGCCCAGACAGGATGGACTTGGGTATTGCATAAATATGAAAACATAAAATCTGGCTATACTATCCCCATTGAATTGTATTGTGTGACTAAGCATACATGAAGTTAAATGTCCATCAGTAGTGTTATGTGTGAGGAGCAGAGTGATCAAATAGCCTATTTAATGATCAAATCCATTGGTTAATCACTGCATTAATACAAATGCTCCTTATTTCATTTAAGAACCATAATCATTCATAGTACTTGTCCCCTATTAGAAGACATGCTTTAATTGTCAACTATGGAATCACAAATAAGTTTTTTTTAAACAACATTCTCCAAATATGCCCATATACCATTACTTAGTTGGCTGTAAGAAGCCAAGAAAAACATTTTTCACATTTGACTTGGTTCTTAACCTTCTTATATTCAGTGAAATGTTGGAAGTTATGTAAATTATATCCATGTTAGCAGCACTGAGGCAAAAAGAAAGGATAATTTTAGAAAAGATGCATAGAAAGGACCCAAATATTCACTGCAGAGTTCCATGAGGACAAATGTAGTAGTCTTGAAACTTGCAAGGTTGTTTGAACACAGCAAGAGAAACCCATGCCTGGGGCCAAACTTAGCACTTTGTACTGTATTGGTTTACAGAACCTCAGAAGCCTGAAGAAGTAAAGTGTTGCCTAGAAAAAGGGCAATAAATATCAGATTAAAGCAATTATATAACCCCAAATCCCATTAATGAGTGATAAATATAACCAAGAAATGATCTTACTAATTATATTATATACAAACTGATCAAAATGTCCTATTGTCTGAAACAAACATAGGGTGGGAGGAGAGTTCTTGGCAAAGGTTGTTACATTAGATAAGAATTGCAATTTGTTTTTATCTCCTGTTACCTCACAGTGTTCCATAATACGTATATGTTGATGGACTAGTTTTGAATGTTTGCAATTCTCTTAGTACTTTTAAAGTATGGCATCCTTGTCCCAAACTAATTGACAGAGTGCTGCTGTCCAATTTCACATTATTTGCTCAGCCTAAAACACCTTAATATTTCTTTTAGCACCCTTACTGATAAAAGCATTAACAGTAAAGGCATTTTTATTCATCAGATTTCTTCCCCTTTCCCCTCAGAACACAGCTGCATGGCCATTTCCCACAACAGTGGTTACTCATAATGAAAAGGAAATATACAGCGAAACTGCAGAAGGAAGAGCTCTACAAAGCACAGCATTTTTGCCTGAAATGTCCTCTTGCAAAGAGCAAGAAAGGATACAATTTATCAGTATCTATTGCATCTTCTCTCCCACTCTCAGGATGGACAGAAAAGCATAATGTAATGTAATGTAATGTAATGTAATGTAATGTAATGTAATGTAATACAATACAATACAATACAATACAATACAATACAATACAATACAATACAATACAATACATACCCATGCCATGAATTATGACAAAAGAGGAATGCCTTAACCAAATTTGTATTACTGATCTCTGGGAGATTTATTTACCACAGCTCATTCCAGCTGCAGTATTTCTTCTGTCCCTAGCTTTATTTATACTCCATATGGATTTAATTCCCATAGTGGGTAGGGGGAGCTCAGCTCCCATCCCAATGGAGCTACCCTGGGTTTTTTGAAGATTTTTTTTTTCAAATGTCATATATCAAAACACAAATACAACAGAGGAAATTTCAATGAACCAGCCAAAACAATGAGGGCTGAGATATTGGCTAACATCTAAAACCAGCAAGCCATAACTGGTTGAGGTTTATTGTTTTATCTGGTAGAGCACAAATGGATTAGCACATTTTCCAGAAGGCTGACACAATATTCAGAACTGACTGCATGGAAATGACATTGATCTGAAGAATGCATCAATCATTCAATTTTTGTTTTAGTAGAAAATTTGAGGAAAAAATACATTGGAATTGAAGGATTCTTAAAAAGTGTTAAAATAAAACTTGAATTTCCAATTTCAGGCAGGTTCACCTGTTCCCATTACTTTTCTATGTCTCCCTCCGCCCTTACCACATTGTTCAGAAAAGCTCATCTTGCCAGTCTACAAAATAGTTTTCCAGTCAAACAGATAGCTGCGGGGAAGGAAAAATCCATGAATCTAGGATCTAGGCTTATTTTTACCACCCATTATATCTAAAGGAGTCAACCTTACATCTAAAAAACCCAAATGTCTAGAGAATGCCAAAATTTCTCTCACGATATATCCAGTTCTGATGATTCAACCATTCTCTCTTATCTTGCATAGCTGTTTTGTAAAAATGGTAAAATAAAGGTATCCCCTGCCCAGTCATTTCTGATTCTGGGGGCAGCCCTCACATTGATTCTTAATCAAAGGAGCCAGGGTTGTCTGAAGACATTTCTGTGGGTCATATGGCCAGCATGACTGTATGCCGAGGCACATGGAATGCTATTACCTCCCCACCAAAGTGGTGCCTATGTGTCTACTTGAATTTGCATGCTTTCGAACTGCTGGATGGGCAGGAGTTGGGGCAAGTAACAGGAGCTCACCCCATTGTGCAGTACTCGGGTCTCAAACCTGGGCTGTCAGCTTATTTATAACTACTTTGTTAGATTTTCTTAATCAGTGCCTTACGCATCATGAACTTTATATTCATTTAAATTCTGCACCAAGAAAAGTGAATTCTGCAAACTGCATGGATTATGCCGGCAGATCCCATTTTTAAAATATATTGTATAATTTTTTAAATGTAGAGGAAGAAAGCTGCAAGTCTGTCTTTGACTACTAATCTAAATATCCTTCCAGTTTTATTTTGTTTCTGAGTGTTTAGTAGGCATTGGTGCAATAATGTTATTGCAATGAAGGAAGATTTATTTATTTAAAAAAAATGAAACAGGAGTCTCTAAAAGCTTCAGAACCACCACCACCACCACCTCCTCCTCCTCCTCCTCCTGTAAAAGTATGAACTATGCATATTACCTTTAACTCATACTGTAGATTCCAGAGACTGTAGTCAGAGCAGCCATAGTTTATTGGCAGAAGACAAAGTCTGCAGTTTGAAACGCCCAAATTCACTTCTCAACATCTCCAGCTAAGACTAGAGAAAACCTTGAATCTCGTAAAGGTCCTATCTCCTAGAACTTGTAAATAGAGCATTGTGTCCATATAAGGCAACTTATAATGCTTCAGTTGTCCTTGGACAGGCATTCCAATAATGGTAGCTGGGACTGATAGGAATAAGAGTCCAAGTACTACAGTATATAGAAACCAGAAATTTCTTCTCCCCAAAATATAGAAACATAACACAAATTGTCTTTAGCATGAGAAGTATCAAATGAATCATTCTTGGTATCAGCACGATTCCCTTCGGAACCACAATGAATTTCCTACAATACTGCAGTGACAGTAGAGAAGTTGATTGGTGTGTATGCACCATATTCAAAATGCCTGCCTGTAATTTATTCCTTATAAGGACATAAAGGATAACAGGTGGCATAATTTCATATATCTCTTTGAGGGACATGGGTGATTCAGAACTGTGAAAAATAAATAAATAAAATTTCCAGGACCAGTTCCTACTCTTTTCTAGCAAAGGTGAGAATTATACTTTTTAAAATATAAGGGGAAAAAATGATGGCCCAGTGCATGTTTATACAATAAAGTCACGCCAAGTGCTTTATTAGGAGCGAAATGAAAGACTCCTGAACTAATACTAGAAAACAGATCCTTCTGTTACACCAGTCATTGAATTTAAGCTTGGGTTTACTTGTTTTTGGTGGGTGTATCCATTATTCCTATGTCATCTTTGGCAGATATATGTAAAAGCTCAGCATAAAATTTCCTGTAGCCTTGAAAAGAAAGTTCTGGCCAGATGCAACAGCTCTCCCTAATAATATGACTTTATCCAGGATTCACAGCTTGAGAGACACTTGCCTCCATACTTTATTTGTCATAGGGAATATCAGCACTTACTATTTAAGCTGCTCCTGTCCTGTCAGCTTGACTCTAATCTGGCATTAAAAAATCTTGACCTGACTGAAAGGCTTTGGCAACAGCTGGCAAATTATACAGTGTAAACTCCAAGCTATCACATCATCTCTCCTTTGGGTTCTGCCAAGTTCAAGGAAATTCACCTGTGTCCCCCAAAAGTGAGCCAAGAGTTTTCTTTAAAGTTTGAATTTTGAATTTCTTTATCTATCTATCTATCTATCTATCTATCTATCTATCTATCTATCTATCTATCTATCTATCTATCTATCTATCTATCTCTTTATCTATCTCTATATTGGCTGTTAACGTTTTCTGACAATATTTCTTGGCCTGTCACTTTGTTACTATGCCATAATGTTTGTCGGTTGTCACAATGCTGTAACAAAATTCCTCACCTTCATTCTCATAGCATGACAATTGCTGGCAAATTTCAACTCTTGAAACTTTCATCTCTGTCATCAGCATGAGAAGAACAGCTTGTACAAATCTTCCAATACTGAAGCACATCAGTAATGTGGTACACATTCCTGTGAAATGCCAAGCTTGACAGCAAATTCCTTTTGAGTCATCTGAAATTCATCAATCTTTCTCATGCAAAACTTGGTTGATATCCCAAATAATCTGTCCTAATCAGCAATTTCCAGTTCACCATCTTTAGATTATTATTATTTTGGCTTAGCCATCCCCATAAACAAACTAAATTTAACAATGGATTTCAATTAAAGGCAGTTTCTGCAGTCAAAAGTTCAATCATACCACATTGCTTAATGCACACTGATAAGGAACTAACTCAACAAAGGTCTTAAGCTCAGGAACAATACCAAGGCAACCTTTTCTCACAGCATTTTCCCACCAATTACAGTAAAAGAAAGAACAGATGATAAAGAACATGTCAGAGCTCTTAGTGCCTCTGTACTGTCATCTGCTGGTGATATAAAACATTGGAGAAATGTTTCGTTAATTTGTTGTATAGGTAGTTCTGTACAGGTAGTCCTCAAATATGACCATAATGAAGCCTGTCCATTATGGTCGTGTGTTGCAGTCGTTGTTAGCTGAAACATGTCACTTAACGACTGTCTCTTCCCTGCTCTCCCCAATGAAATGTAAAATGAACACGCAGGTTGTTAAGTGGAATGCAGGATTCCATTGGAGGCCTATCCTGGCCCTCCCAAGGCTTTTCCAACCCTAAAATGTCCCAAGCTCCACTTCCTTTCAGTGATTCTCCCCTCTCCTTTTTATAAATAGTTTCTTAATTTGCAATAGCAATGAATATCTGTAGCTCGGGTGTAGGATGAGGGTGAAGGTTTGTGTGGGCTGGTTTTCGAACGTTTCCTTACCAGGCTAGGTAACATCTTCAGCAGAGTTTATAAAACCACTCTGTTTATAAGGGTTTCGTGTGGTCAGTAGGTCTTGTAAGGGTGAGGTCACATCAGGTGACCTGATGTGGGGACCCGCATAATCTCACCATCACAAGACCTACAGTACTGACCACATGAAGCTCTTATAAACAGAAAGACACTGACTCTGGCATCCCCTAAACCAGGGGTAGGCAACCTTGGCTCTTTTATGCCTCGTAGACTTCAACTCCCAGAATTCCTGAGCCAGCCATGCTGGCTCAGGAATTCTGGGAGTTGAAGTCCACGAGGCATAAAAGAGCCAAGGTTGCCTACCCTCTTCTTAAACTCTGCTAAAGATGTTAACTTGCCTGGTAACGAAATGTTCAGAAACCAACCCACACAAGCTCATAGAACAAATCTTCACCATCAGTTTCTTATTTTTCAGATCCCAGTTTAGGAACATTTTCTTTTTTGAATGAATTGTTCATGACATTCTATTTATACAATTCAATTATTTAAGAACTGAACAAACAGTGATAACTGGTTACGTTATAACAATTTGAAACATAATCAGTAATTATTAGTTTCCTTTACATGACTGTTTAAATTAAAAGCCAGAATATGTTCACTGACATCTCCTTATATGTTTAATCTTAATTAAGGGACTGTAGACAGGAAATTGCTATGCATTTAAATTAGTATAAGAGGATTTTGTATAGCAATGGGAGATTGGAGGCTGGCAAGGAATTCTGAGGTTATTTTTATTTAAGTAATAAATAAATATGGGATCGCAGCTATGCAGCAAAATTCAACTGCATTTTTGTTTGCAGTTTAAATCTGTGTCAATTAATAAATATCATTATAAATATAAGCAGATATTTCTATTTTTTTTAAATCTGATATTCCCCAAAACTGGACTATATTTCCATAGCCTTGAAATGAACAAGTCAAATGTTCTCTTGTAGGAGAGTCCATTCAAATAAGCAATTGCTTGACTATCTAAGAGGACTGATAGTTCAAGCTTGCATTAAACTTGAAGAAAGATCAAGCAATCTTTGGAGAGCCTTGATCATCAGAATGTTTAACACCATCCTTTGGAGCTTCTATGATCAATCTATCCACAGGTTTCTTAAGGCATCATTCACTGATTCCAAATTAGACTTCGGTTATATAAAGTCTGCTTCAACTCAGGCTCATACCCTAATGAGTTACCTATGCACATGTATGTACTGTCATCCTGGGAAGGAAGGCAAGATCCTGCTTATGCGTACAAGAAGGTGTATGATCAGCCCTGGGATTTCCTGATGTTCTCCCATCCATATATTAAGTCTAATCCTGCTTAGTTTTTTTATATCAGCCAAGTCTGATCATGTTTTGCTACTTAGCTGGGTTTATTGTCAGATGTGCAATTTGTATACATAAGTTTTGAAAAACTGAGCAAACCATTTTTCCAGATACAATAGCAGTCTTACAAAGCTTCTCTATTTCCCACCATCCTCTCAATCTGATCTTCAACCAATGACAAACAAATATTTAGGAAGTTGGTTGAAATATTGTTATTAATTGCATTACCAGCTTACAATTATAAAATACCATATTAATTAATCAGTGTTAGCAGAACAACATTATTCATTCATGTCTTACTAGAAAAGCAGCATTATCCATATAGTAGATCCAATCCATATAGTATTGCATTTGACAAAGTAGACCACAATCTACTGCTTGGTAAACTACAAATAGGTGGAATAGACAACATCACCACTAGATGGATTTGTAGGTGGCTGACAAACCATAATCAATGAGTAGTCCTCAATGGTAGTACATCCACATAGAGATAAGTAAGCAGTGGGGTACCACAAGGCTCCATCTTAGGCCCAGTACTCTTCAATATCTTCATCAATGACTTAGATGAGGGATAGAAGGGAAATTGATCAAATTTGCAGATGACACTAAACTGGCAGGAATAGCCAACACCCCAGAAGACCAACTAAGGATCCAAAAAGATCTTGACAAACTTGAACAATGGGCCTATCCAACAAAATGAGTTTTAATGCGGAGAAAAGCAAAGTTTTACATTTAGGCAAGAAAAATAAAAGGTTTAAGTACAAATTAGGTGAGACTTGGCTCAAAAACAGTAACTGTGAGAGAGACCTTGGTGTCCTAGTGCAGTGGTTCTTAACCTGGGCGATATTTCCCCCCAGGGGGCAATTTTGTTTTTCAGGGGGGTGTCGGAACGAAAAGGGGCGATGCGGGGGTGAAGGAACGAAAAGGGGCGATACTGGGGCAATGGAGCGAGAAGTTTTGGGGACACTTTTGAGATTTTTTCGTACAGTGAATCACTGTATATCTGTCGTACAAAAACATCAGATCGCTCGCTGTTAGTGGATTGAATTGTGTTTTCAAATGTTCCTCCAGCTAGCTTCAGTACAGAACGCCATACATGTGTGAATACACATCGCTTATCTTCATGCGCGTTGAAAAACAGCCTCTACCCATACAGTGGCGTGCCATTGGCCAGAATGGGCAGTGATGGAGAGGGAAGCGCTTCTTTCAAAACATCGCATACTGAGTGGCTGTCCCCTGTGACGAAAGCTGTAATGTCAATGTAACTGTTGAAATTAGGTTTATCAACGTCCATGTGTGTTTTTCTAGTGTTCCAGTGCAGTCAAAAATTTAATTTGCAGGTAGTGCCTTTCATTTTGAGGACCTCTCAACATGGCTGAGAAGAGGAAGTGTCTCTTTGTATTGTACTTTTTTGGCATGCACTCGAGTTCGATATTATATTTTCTTTGTGTCTTTTTAATCCTTTTAACAGTGTGCGTGACTATATATACTTTCCTCAAATCTTAATTTAGTTTCAGAGTTTTCGTCTTGAAATTCTTAGTTCCTGCATTGCGGTTTGTTCTTATGCCCTTTTTATATTTCTTTTTGGGTCTTAAATTTCACTTGTAATTCAATCATTAAATGTTACTGTTTTTCTTTTCAGGCATTTCACTTTCTTGCAATTGAATTTTGTTTTCAGTGGTCATTACATTTAAGTGTCTTGAATAAATAAGATAATAATGAAATACATGTATCACAAAGTTTGGGAATAAAGTGACGGGTGGCACCAACATTTTTCATATAGTTGAGATATGGGAAAAAGACTGGAAATAAATTATTTGCATCAATATGTCCAGATGACAATTTTAAAGAAAACAAAAAAAGTGTTTGCATAAATTGAAGAATTATTTCCTATGTTGTGATTGAGGGGTTATGTTGGGGGAGGGGCAGCAATGACAACTTCCTCATTGGCTCAAGGGGGCGATTTGTTCAAAAAGGTTAAGAAACACTGTCCTAGTGGACAATCACTTGACTATGAGCCAGCAGTGTGCAGCAGCAACCAAAAAAGCTAATACAATCCTGGGTTGTATAAATAGAGGCATAGAATCAAGATCACGTGAAGTATTAGTACCACTTTATAAAACCCTAGTGAGACCACACCTGGAATACTACAATCAATTTTGATCATCATACTACAAAACAGATGTTGAGACTTTGGAAAAAGTACAGAGAAGAGCAACTAAGATGATCAAAGGTCTGGAGACCAAAACATATGAAGAACAGCTGCAGGATTTGGGTTTGGCTAGTCTAAAGAAAAGAAGAAATAGGGGTGACATGATAGCAGTATTCCAGTATTTGAGGGGTTGCCACAAAGAAGAGGGGGTCAAATTATTCTCCAGTGCACCAGAAGGCAGGACAAGAAAGAATGGTTGGAAACTGATCAAAGAGAGAAGTAACCTGGAATTAAGAAGAAACTTCCTAACAGTGAGGACAATTAACCAGCTTGCCTTCAGTGCCTCCACCACTAGAGGTTTTTAAGAAGAGACTGGACAATCACTTATCTGAGATGGTACAGGTTCTCCTTCTTGAGCAGGGGCTGGACTAGAACCTCCAAGGTCCCTTCCAACTCTATTCTATTCTATTCTATTCTGTTCTGTTCTGTTCTGTTCTGTTCTGTTCTGCTCTGCTCTGCTCTGCTCTGCTCTACTCTACTCTATTCTAGACTTGTGCAAAGCAGAGTTACCTCTAGATCAAAATTGTTACTTCAAGGAGATGTAACACTGTTTAAATTACTTCTTTTATGCTCTTTATCACAGAATAGGGCAATTCTGACTCCTCAGCAAGTTCCCAGTTGTTTAAAGTGCCAAGCAGACATCTAATAAAGCAAAAACAAATCTAGTGCCAAAGGTTTGTTCTTCTGAAGGCACTGAAATAAATGAGTCAAAACAAACAACAGAGGAATAATTTGACAACGGATAAGGCTCACAAGTGTTGACTTTTCGGCATCTTACCAAAAGATTGTCAAGACTTAGTCATCAGTTTACATCCAATAAAATCAGGGGGCTAAGGAATCACAGGAAACAGAAGTACCTACAAAAGGAAACTTCAAAAAGAAAACTCCTAAAATCAAAGGAACTTCTTAATAAAGATTGGGTGCTAGTATTGTCCATTTATAGACACTGAAAAGGCAGTTGCACAGAAATGTATAGGCTTGGAAAAGGCAGTCTCTGGCTCTTCTTCTTTTTGATGGATGTAGACATTAACAACCTCCTCCTCCTCCTCCTCCTCCTCCTCCTCCTCCTCCTCCTCCTCCTCCTGTGAGCATCATTCTCCAACATTGTCCAATGCTCTTTCCAGGAATATCAGAAAGTATAGTTTTAAAATATGTAGCAACCAGGCTACTCTCATACATCTAAAAAGCTGCAATTACTCTCTGAAATATAAGTGGAGGAATAACATTATTTTAACATTTATCAGACAACAATATCTAGTAAACCTAGATTCCTTACATGTAACTCTGAGTTATCATTAGGATTATTGTTTGCCCCCATCATAGCTCCCTAAAAGTAGAGAAACTGAAGAAGAGAATGAAATTGAATTTCATTTATTTATATGTTAGCAGAAGATTCTCAGCCGAGAATGAATGAATGAATGAATGAATTAATTCTTCTGTAGACCAGCAGATGGTCCACATTTCAGCCTGCATTCTGCCATTAATTTTATTATTTTTCTTTTAGTTTTTCATTGTAATAGTACTAATGTTTTAACGCCCGCATTTTAAAATAAATGTTTTAATTTTTTAAAACAAGCAAGCAACATGGGGATCACTAGTAGTTTAATTTTTCATTTTTCTTGGAGATCACTGTGGAAAATTTACCAAGGAGAGTTGACGGAAGGAAAAATAGTATTTAGTCTGAATTGCAAAATTATTTATATGAAAATTTATAAAAGTACAATTTAGCTTTCAATCATATGACCAAAGGATTCCTCTGAGACAGGAATTGGACTCTGACCTTGGTGGGGAAAATTTTATATTGAATTTATTTCCTACAGCCTAGCCAGCTCCCCAGATTGAAGTTCAAAAAATTTCTGTGAAGGATCCAGATGCTTATCTATAAGCTGAGAAAATGTTTTTTGGGGGCAGGGAGGAAAAGGCAAGAAAAAGAAATAGGCACACACTTCTCACATACCTCTCTTCCATCCTGCTGGCAAGGCCAAGGAGATAGTGGAACCATGAAGTTGAAATGCTCAAGAAGTATGATTGGCTAATTAATAGGAAAAATAAACCCCTAATCAACTTAAAATGTTTCACTGAATAAATAAAGAACTAATTGATATGTATTACATTCCAGTGACAAATGATCATTTGTTACTACAGTACCTTCTGGAGCTAAACATGAGTTGACATGAATAATAAAGATTTTTATGAGGATGAACTAAGCACTTTCAAGCTCATTAAACTGAGCAGGAAGTAGTTAAGGACCTCCCTAACTTTTCTGTACGCACTTTCTATGTTAACAGCTTTCAGAGAAGCAACAATGTATGGCTGTTGCAGCAAGCCAAAAAGCATTCAGATAACACTGCTTTCCAATGCAGGATTACCAGGCTAATTGTTTGATTGGCATGTTCTCCAATGTATTTTTAGATTTGCTTTAGATATTTTCTTTTCTGCCTATCCAAAAAGAAAGTTCCATCAAAGCTTTTTAGTTAGAAGAATGTGAAGAAGAATGCTAGCTTTTCATGGCTAAAAGCTGTTCAAGGTTGCTAGGTTCTCTGTAAAAGGCCAAGCAGCTCTATACAAAGTTCAGTAGTGATAAATCAGTGGGACTAAACAAGACCGGTGGAAGAAAGAAGTTTTCCTGTTCCCACCAACCGTTCTGAAAGTCTCTGTTTTTTCCTCTATGAGAAACCAATGATCTGTCAGTAGCATTGTTTGTTGTGTTCCCTTTATTCTTGGGGATCCTACATAAAATAGCTGGAAAGGAGGCGGGAAAACATGTCAGGGAATGAGGGGTCCCTGGATTACTGGATATGGGTGTTTATATGTGGCGTTAGGAAGGAGTGTGCAATCCTGATCCAGCCAACAAAATTGCTTTTCAGGATTGTAAGTTTCTGCTTTCACATTACTGATTTTCTCCTCATCCTCATAGAAAAATAGCACTATTCAGAGGACTGTGATAACACCTTTTAATGTTGTGACTAAAAGGAGCCCACCCTTCACCCAGATAGATTCAAACTGTTATTCTACAAAAACATGCCAAAGAGGGTTTTCAACAGGGGCAATTACATCAGATTCATACAAGGCACTGAGTTTATCTACAATTATAACAATGAAATTTACAAATACTATTCTGTTACAAAATATAATAGTTCCAGTTCTGCTGCCAGCTGATGAAGGAAAAATTAATCTTCCAACTCTGGATTTGGAATGTGAAAATACTCTGAAAATCCAAGACTTATCACAGCAAGCACCGTTCAAATGATAAGCTTTTTTCAAATGATTGAGAAAGATAGGAAGAGACTGGAAACCAAGTCCTGTGAAGCATGATCAAAGAAACCTTGTATGTTTAATACGTAGAATAAAAGATGGAGGAGTGAAAAAATAGTGATTTTCAGATTTATAAATGGTTTTATTACAGAGGAAAGAGTGAACATATTCTTGGTCGCCTCAGTGGGCAGGACTAAAACCAGTGAGTGAAAATACTGGGAAACAGATTCAGATTAAATTTTAAAACAAAATTTCTGTTGATCAGTGGAATAGTTTGCCTCATAAAGTGGTATATTCCCCTGCTCTGAAAATCATGAAGCCCAGGCTGGGTAGTCATCCATCCAAAATACTTTATCAGATGCTAGATCAGATAGGAGATTGGACTAAATAATCTATAAATTCCCTTCAAACATTATTATTGTTTGCTTCTAAGTGTCAGGATGCTGCTATGTGGACATAAGGAAGGAGATGTGAGTGCACCGTTAATCTTTACATTTCGGTATTTGGAACAAAGGTTAAAGTGAAGCCAAGTGCATATAAGGCCACCAGACTTGACTTTGCCTGCACATTTTACTTCTTCTTCCCTTTAAAACCAGACATGCTTCCACAAAGAATTCCAATTTCTGTCAATCTTTCTTTCATTTAACCCACCAAAGCTTTAGTTGAAGACAATTCAAACAATATTTCCAAAATAGTGTTTTGTTTAAATGTTTCAGTTTCCCTCAAGGCAATTCTAAAAGTCACTGCCTTCCATTTTAACATCAAGCACATGGCAACCTTGAGTGGGGAAGTTTGCCACAAGTCATGGCATAATTGTTAGAATGCTCTATAGAGAATATTTGATACATTATTTGTTCTAATCTTTAGGAACCTTACTTTTAAAAAGAGAGTGCGCAAGAGAGAGAGGCAGATGCTATATTTATGCCAAAAATGATATTTTAAAAGGAGACTTTTGGCATAGTGCTTGACAAGATGAATTCTCATGGAAAGAGCAATTTAAAATGCAGGCGAAATACCAACAAAAATTTTTTTAGATGTAGTTGTTTATGGCTTTGGACATCAATAGATAATTTTATTTGTTGTTTAATGTATAATTTCCAGAAAGAAACAGCATGTAAATATTTATACTAGAGAACTTTGTTTAAGGGAAAACCTGGACAATGTATCCATGCAGCTTATTCTCAGTTTGAGCTTACTGTTGTTTATACTATTGAGATAAATTAATCTAGGATCAGGTATTAGCAATGAATAATTAGACAAACATTGGGATTCAAAACATTGGAAGAAGTCTATTGCTTTGTCTGGAAATGTCTTTCCTTCGCTAGTATATGGAAAATAGATACTTTAGCAGAGGCTCTGAAGAACTGAGGAAAAATGTAATTTACAATGATGGGAATGAAACTTCTGGAAAACAATAGCATTTGTAACCTTCAATAAACTCACCTGCTGCACAGGTGTCCTCAGAAAAATATGAACCTCTCAAAGTATCTTCCTTTTCACTGGTTACAAATCTTCTGAGCCTATGAGACCAATTCTACTTCACACGAAGAGTAAAAAAGAAATAGTCCACTATTCAAAATCATGTAGACATTCTAAAGGATTGGGAAAGCTGCTGCACTGAAGGTACAGGCTTAAGGGATAGGAATCATATTAATTTAAGAAGTAATAAAATAAAATAACGTGTTGAGATTTTATTCTATCCAGAATATCTTTTTCTGGCAAGGATGTCTTCATCAACTGAAATCGGGGACAAGGAAGCAAAGGTAACTCAGAGAGGATCTAATGTCAGAACATGTGGTCCATCAGCATTCAGAAAGGATTGCCCAATATCAGAAAGATTGTTGAAGGAATACAGTATGGGCTTGACCAGGAGGCAGTAAATACCCCAGATTTAATCCAGCTCTTGAACTGATATAACAATCTCCCCTCTAACTGCAAACACTGGAGAACTGAGAACCATAAAATTAGGTTCTCTGAGACCAACTGATCAGAGAAACATTGCATTGAGCCAATTGGAATTTATTGTGTATTTTATAATTACTACATAATCTAGAATTATTTCCAAGCTTGGAATTTACTTTGGAGTAAACATGCAGTACAGAAATTAACAAGTTGTTAAGCTTTTTGGGTTATGGTTTTTCGTTACCGACTTCTTCTGGCTGCCCTTGCTTCCTGCCCTGAAGAAGGAGGAGTTATCTCATGAGATCTACCCTCAGGCCTGTTGAAGCATGGGAAACCAGGAAGCTATAGATTACTGGAAGGAGATTTTATTGCTGGCAGTAAAAGGCAAATTAGTTGCAGACAGGGCAAGAAGTCTCAGAATTTCAGACACACACACACACACACACGCGCGCGCGCGCGCGCGCCTTAAAAGTAATAACTTTTAAAAATTACGTTGATGAACGGCTAAAAAGAATACACTTTAATTTTCAATGTAGTGCTAGAATACAGCCCTTTATATTAGTTGAACTAATGTATCTGGTAAATGTGTTATATTCAAATGACTACTATTATATTTCTTCTTCTTCTTCTTCTTCCTCCTCCTCCTCCTCCTCCTCCTCCTCCTCCTCCTCCTCCTCCTCCGCTCTCATACACACACATTCACTAACTGATGCATAGATATATATGATTACATTAACACCCAGCACAGCAATAAATGCTGAATTATCCAATTCTGTGCTGAAAGCTGCTTACTGTAAGGGCAATCTTCTTTCTTGATGTCTGCTGTAGATAATTTATTTCAGAGGTGACTCAGCATCCTTTGGTGTGGCACCAACCTCTAGAGCTGATCAAAATGTATATAAAACACAGTGTCATAAATAATGGTCTTGACCTCATTTTTTTTACTGGTATGTTTTACTTTCTATCCTGAAGTGCCTTTTGCTATTTTCCGCTGATCGTTTTTCACACTTAACAAAAACATTACAACAACTTTTTTTCTTTTTTCTTTTTTTTTTAAAAAAGGATTTTTCACTTGGAACACGAGCATAATAAATCATTCTCATGGGAGGCTATAAAAGTCTGTTTCTGTAATGTATTAATGTTTGCTCCCATGAAAGTGTTGTGTAACTTAGGAACATCCACAATCAAATGGAACTGTAGGCAGGCCATAACCCAATTAGTTCCCCCAACACTACCACACAGCCTACAGAAGGTTAGCATCTGAAATAGGAAGAGGCTTTTTCTTTTCTTTTTTTCCCCCTTTTTTCTCATTTTTGGATTTCAGCTATTCCCCTCCCAGAAATCAATTTTGGAAGCCCAGAACATGACAGCTACAAGAGAGAGAAGGAACTTCTGAAAATGACCCCTCCTTATTTCTTGATGGGAAAGGATAGTTCAGATCTGATCGCAAACTAATGAAACAGAATCCTTTATATTTTATTGATTGATTGATTCAGACCTGCCTATTTCTAGAAAATATAAAATTTTTCATAGTAGTTTGAGGGAAAAGGGCATACCCTTATATTTTTGGCGGCAGTGCAATGGCTGAGCAGTTAAGACTCTGGGCTTGTCAGCTGGAAGACTAACAGCCCGAGTTAAGACCTGAGTACCACAAGACAGGATAAGTTTCTGTTCTCAGCTTAGCTCCTGCCAACCTAGCAGTTTGAAAGCATGCAAATACTAGTGGATAAATTGGTACTGTACTGCATTTGGTACTTTCATTCTGGCCACATGATGAGGGAAACTTGTCTCAGACAACGCAGACTCCCTTGGCTGAGAATTGGAGATGAGCGCCACTTGCTTGAGTTGATCACGATTGGATAGGGAAAACCTTTAACCCTTAACCTTTTACCTATTTTTGAATGCTTTCCCATTGTGCCTGATTGTATGCATGTGTTCCAGTCTATGTCTTCTTGTAAGTTAATTTTCCTTAACACCTATATCTTTGTATCTATTTTCAACATAAAGTCATCATTGAAATGGGAGATCATAAAAGTATGGAAAAGTATGAACTCTGAAGGATAAGTCACTCTTTTCTAGTTCATACATTAATCGGAAGGCTCGCCAGGTTTGGGGGCAATAGGCAGTGAGGTGGATTCACAACAGAAAGGAAAAAAATGGCATAGCTCCCAACAGTACCAACCACATCAGAGTCATTTGCTCCATGCTGCTTGGGGCATCACCATTATTGTTCAGTTCATTCTGTATGACCAGGACCACAGCAATTAGTTCAGAAAAGTTAATGTATTTGTATTACAATTAAAATGAAACTATTTTTTTTCCTCATCCTGGCTCTGTCAACTTAGGGCTCTTTAAGGAGTTCCCTTTATGATGATCCACACCTGTGGTTTCTTGCAGGAGAGATCCAGGGTTTTGGCTGAATGTGGGTCTGATTGTCATTTAGCTCAGAATTGTATAAGGCCCAGCCACCAGGTTCTCAGGTAGAAATCTTTATTTCCTTGGTTACTTTTTTTTTTTTTCAAAACCAGGAAACTGAGGGAATAAAATGAGAAGGAAATGTATGTTAGTGCTCAGTCAGTAGCCAACTGAAGATGGTTTGGTCCCTTGTAATAGGAGGCCAGTTTTCTGTTTTGAGATACTCAAAATACAGATATTCCTTGACTTACGACCATAATTGAGCCCAAACTTTCTGTTGCTAAGTGAGGCATTTCTTAAATGAGTTTTGCCTCATTTTGCAACCTTTCTTGCCACAGTTGTTAAGTGAATCACTGCAGTTGTTAAGTTAGTAACCTGGTTGTTAAATAAATCTGGCTTCCCATTGACTTTGCTTGACAGAAGATCACAAAAGGTGATCACATGACCCCAGGACACTGCAACCATCATAAGTAGGAGTCAATCGCCAAGCATCTGAATTTTTATCACATGACCATGGGGATGCTTCAATGGTCATAAGTGTGAAAAATGGTCATAAGTCACTTTTTCAGTGCCATTGTAACTTTGAACAGTCACTAAATGAACAGTTGTAAATCAAGGATTACCTATGTAGGAGAAAGGTGTGCTTTTGTCTCATGTTCTATATGCAATCATCATTGGAGTTGTTGGGAAATGTCACAACTGATTCCTCTGAGATGTCTGTTAGGTTTAAGATTTAAGACTTGATTTTTATTTTTCAGTATCATCAGCTTTCAATTAAACTTTCCAAAGCCAAAGATGACTCATCCGTGCTGGATCATTCATACAAAAAGTTATATTTATTGGCATGTACCAATTAACATCATCTTAAAATATTTTGCAAATAAGCATCTGTTATATAACTTTAATTCCAAATCGATATGGGCACTGAAGGTTTTTTTTAAAAACAAAACAAAATGAAATTGGGGCTTCTTAGTATAAAATGATGAAGCAAGTCTAATCTGATTTGCTGATAATTGAAAGATGTTACTGCTTTTTAAAGATGTTTGGTTGTCATAGTGAGCTAAATTAATGTTTTCAAATTGAGTTCCTAGCAAGCAAAAGTCCACCTGCCAAGAATCATTTTTAGAAATGGAACTAACTGCCTTTTATGTCATATCTCAAGCCAAATCTAAATGACATGGAGAATATAAAAAGGGAGGGTGCAAAGATGTTCTGGATCATATTGCCAAAAAAACAGAAATCAGGGTGTG
Organism: Crotalus tigris; assembly: GCF_016545835.1. Taxonomy (NCBI): domain Eukaryota; kingdom Metazoa; phylum Chordata; class Lepidosauria; order Squamata; family Viperidae; genus Crotalus; species Crotalus tigris. Next base: position 549,229 of record NW_024096525.1, read on the forward strand.
ACCTTCCTGCTAATAACTTAAACCAAACATTGAAGAAATTCCAATCTGATATAAGATCAAATTCCATGCTTCCTTTTTTAATTAATTGGCGCTGGGTCACACATAAAGTTCATTGTACTTCTATTAGATCTATTGGAATCAGTGGACTTTAAGTTAAGAATCATTTAAATCCTAGTTTTTTTTTAAAAAAAAAAGCACTAACTATGACAAAGTTTAGTTCCAATTTGTGATTTCTAAAAGAAATTTGTCCAGCAATGATTCATACTAAATAGTTAATCCTAGGAAGTATCTGTTTAGGTACAATAATACTAATGTAAGCAATAGATGGAATCACATGGACTTTTTCTTCTAGAGGAAAATGAAGCCTTTTCATAAGGTTGGGGGAAGTGAATGTCTCGCCATCATACCACATACTTATCAACATGGTTCTCAGCAAAGCATTTCAATACAGTTTCGAATGTCTGTCTTCAGCAAGCCAGAATATGCAAGCTCAGGAAGTGATAATCAAACTGAAGAATGAGTCAGATCCCAATAGGGTCTGTATGTCAGCTCAGATAGGTGATCTCTGATAAATAACTTCTTTACATTGAATCTGAATAAGCTTCTTGGTTCTTGACTCCACTTGGTCAATAAAGGCTTGAAGGGCAGCAGCTTCTTGAATATGATTTTAAAAAAATAAAACCGAAGAAGAGAAGTCCTAATGTCATAGGAGACGTTCCAGGTTTTCTATATTCTTTGTGCTGTTCTCACCAGGTTACACTGAAACTCTTCTAATCCAAATTATATAATTAATTGATCTGACTTCCCCTAATGGCCCATTCTTTCATAGTCAGTTGGAACATTCATTTAGAAGTCATCTTAAAAAAATGTTCTGCCTAAGATCCCATTTGACAAATCAATCTCTTTTTGCTTCATTGACCTCAAGATTGCCTTTGACATTTGTCTTTCCTCCTACCCAAGCCTCCACCTTCCTCGGTTTGCTGATTCAGCCTAATGCTATATTGTGTCCTGAGCCTGCAAGAGCAGAAAGCAGGCTCAGAATTGTTGTAAATGGTCCCGGGCAATCCAAAACCTGCCCGGGACCAGACAGGGTGGCGCCAGCCTTGTGCGCATGCGCAAGGCGCGAAAATGGTTAATTCCTATTGGTTCAAACTGTCTGGGTTTCAGGCACTATAAAAGGCCTGCATGCCTTTTACTGCTTGCTTGGTTGTAGGAGAAGAGTAATAAAGAACTTGTTATTTTCACCATGTGTCTTTGTCAATTGCCAACGAACGGAAAACACAACACACTACTTTTAGCCTTCCTGGCTTAGTTTGCCTTTCATTCATTCTTCAGATACTGTGCTCTAGTCATTATCTAGGGCAGTGATGGCGAATCTTTTTGAGACCGAGTGCTCAAACTGCAACCCAAAACCCACTTATGTATTGTCAGGTGCCAGGTGGTTGTGGCCCATTGGGTGGGTGGGACCCATCGGGTGGACGTGGCTGCAGTGGTAATGGCAGATGGGGTGGGACTAAAAAGTTCAATCAATCAATTCCAACTTTGCGAGATCTTTTTTTTCCTGCGAGAAGTTGAAATTGATTGATTGATTGAACCTTTTTTTTTGCACATGACGGCAGAGGCCTAAAGCAAAAAGGTTTTATAAAACCCAGCTGAAGGCCTAGGACTGGGGCAATGGTGTGCATGCCCACAGAGAGGGCTCTGCGTGCCACCTGTGGCACGCGTGCCATAGGTTTGCTACCATGGATCTAGGGTATCCTTCAATCTTTTGGGCTCAAAAAACTAAGTAAGCAACACAAGATATTGTAATGGTAGCGCTCACACTTGGAATGCTTCATTAAATAAATAAATGCATCATTTATATGCTGTTTTTGACATTCCTGCAGTGGGTAGTCCAGATTCTTTTTCTCCTCAAAACAACAACAACAAAAAACAGGTTCATAAGCTTACAGTAACAATTGCTAATAAAAATAAATAATAAATCCAGCATGAAGCAAAGCAGCTTCCATTATGCATGCCCACAAGTACATCAGATTCATATAAAGCAGTGGTTCTCAACCTGTGGGTCGGGACCCCATTTGGGGTCGAATGACTATTTCACGGGGGTCGCCAAACCACACTGTCCGCCATTTTTTTCCCTTTTCCCTAGCTGTCCTACTCCCTCTTACTGGTGGTCACACTCACTTGGGGGTCACCACAACATGGGGAACTGTATTATGGTGTCACGGCATTAGAAAGGTTGAGAACCACTGATATAAAGGCACCGAGCTTATCTGCAGTTACAACAATGAAATCTACAAATACTGTTCTATAACAAAATACAGTAGTTCCAATTCTGCTCCCAGCTAATGGTGGAAAAATGTCCCAACTCTGGATTTGGTACTGTGAAAATATTTTGAAAATCCAAGACTTGAATTATTGAATTCAATATTCAAAATCAATATTCAATCATTAATAGCCTTTTTTTCAATTGAGTTTGGTATACTAGGATAGAAAGGAACTGAAAACCAAGTCCTGTGAAGACTGACCAAAGGATCTCTGTATGTTTAATATGTAGAATAGAAGATAAAGATGATATAAATAAAACAGAAAATGAAATAATCCAGCAAGAAGCAAGGTGGCTATTATCCTGTTATAGCATTTTTGGATTAAAAAAAAAAAAAGATAGCCTGCCATAATGTATGTGTATGCATCCGTTGTGGATTTCAAGTAATGATGCTCAGAAAGTTCCTGAACATTTTTTTAAGCATTTATCTTCAATGGACAGATGTGAGATATGTTACCGCTATCTTTTTATGGAGCAGCAGTTTTATTCTCCCATTTTACCACAGGGGTACCTATCAGCAACTTTAAATCCCTGTGAAACACATCATCACCCAAGGGATCATTTCCATGTTCTCAGGCTGTAAAAATTGAAAACTAAAATTGAAAATTGAAATAAATCCAAGCTAACAAGATATGAAAATTCCCACATTAGTCCCACAGAATATATATCAGATGTATTATGTACATTATTACAGTTATAAGCAGCTTTTGCTTCAAAACATTAGACATAACAGACTATTGCATAATGTATGTCTCTTCTCTTTAGCCAGATTATAATTGGCCTTTGACCGTTTGAAAAGAAATATTAGATAACTGCACACAACTATTGTCCTAAAGAATTGTCTTAATTATAATAATTTGGGCAATTAATTGAGTATTAACTGTACTCTGACACTCTGAATATTTATATAAGCCATCCTTCTTTTAGCCAACTCTGGGCAGCTCCCAATTAAAAAAAAACGCAACAAAACCACATATAAAACCATTTTAAAAATTATAAAATACAATTAGTTAAAACACAAAACATTAAATAACAAAAACCTGGGTGTGATCCATGTTAACATAGCATCATCTAATCTTCTCCCAAAGCCTGAGGTCTTTAGAGGCTTACAGAAGGCTAAAAGAGCAGAGGTCTGCCAATGAGTTGTTTACTACAAGATGGGTGGCAAAAAAATTCAATAAATAAATAAAATTTTGCTTCTTATTTTGTCATTGCCTGCTCCCTTCAGCCAAGAGCACTTGGTTGATTACTAGGTTGACAACAGAAGCAATTCTCTTAAAGCCTTGCTCATTTTCCTGAGATCAACTAGGGCAGGGGTAGGCAACCTTGGCTGTTTTATGACTTGTGGACTTCAACTCCCAGAATTCCTGAGTCAGCATGGCTAACTCAGGAATTCTGGGAGTTGAAGTCCACAAGTCATAAAACAGCCAAGGTTGCCTACTCCTGAACTAGGGTTAGGAATACCATCAATATATAATGTATATATTGTATACAACAGTGTATAATATCTTCAGTAGAGAAATTAATTTGGTGTAGTGATTAAGGTATCAGTCTAGAAATTGGGAGACCATGAAGTCTAGTCCCACTTTAAGCACAAAGCCAGCTGGGTGACCTTGAGCCAGACGATCTGTCTTAAACCTAGGAAGCAGGCAAAAGCAAACCATTTTCAAAACCATTGCCAAGAAAGGTGCAGGTAGTCCAGGCAGGTACTCACAGAAATTTTTTTTTAAAAAAAACCCTCTTCAGTATCTTACATTATTAACAGAAAATATTCTGCTCAGCTTTTCTAAATTCAAACGGTTTCTTCTTTTGCTCTGCTCCCAGTTAAGTTTCCCATGAACCAGTGACTCCCATGCATTTCCTTTCTGAAGAATATGAGGAAGAAGGTTTAGACGGCAAAGCCTAGATAGGAACATGATTTATTCATGAAAGCAAAATCCATGAATATAGTCTAAATATTTCTGTGCAGGCTTGCCAGAAATCTGTCACCAATATGCTATTTAGGCACTTTCCCTCCTCCTCTGTTTTCTAAGGCCATATGTTCTAAGTAGTATGTCCCAGCTTAACTATATCTATATGTAGTAAGTATTTGATTCATGAGTACTATTACTTTAGAGTATCCTTTGCCAAGATAATAACTATTATCTGGCAATAACGATTCACATTTCCAGAGGCCTGGGGTTTTCCCTTAATTTCATGTGGTTTCCTATTAATAATAGCTTATAGAAATGAGATTGCTACTTACTTCAAGGAACATTTGAATAATGAGAATAATGAGAATGTAGTGATCCTGTCTAGTAATATCTTTGTAAAATATTTCCTAAATATTTCTGATAGATTATTTGGCTACCTAATCACATATTATCTCTTCTGTTTGGCAGAACTACAGTGAGCATTATATTCCAGGGAACATTATTTCCCCTTCTAGTAGATATTGGTCTTCTATGTAAATATTCCAGAGAGTAAAATTCACATTATCAAAATGTGGTCTGTTTCTAACCAACAATTTCATTCTGTATGAGAAGTGTCTTGCTGCATGCATTGTTACAGCAGCCAAATGCTGACTCTTAGAGGTCTCTTGCATTATTTATACCCATCAGGAGAAAATAAAAGATTTTTATTCCATTTGTCAAATAGCTATTGCAAAATTATTAGGGACCTGGCAACCCCACTGCAGCATTTGGGAGATGATGTCTATCTCAATGGAAGCTGATTTTTTTTTTTTTACTGTCAGACCACTGAAATATGAAATATTGCCAATTTTACAGCCAGACAGAAAAATTGTTCATGATTTTTTTTTCTATCAGCGAGTCTTCAGTTGGAGAAGAATATTTGCATTAGACCAGTGGTTCTCAATCTTTCTAATGCCGCGACCCCATAATACAATTCCCCATGTTGTGGTGACCCCCAACCACTTATAAATCACCGGGTGCCAGGGGCGTGGCCAAAGAAAAGGGGGAAAAAATGGTGGACAGCCTTGTTTGGCGACCCCCGTGAAACGGTCGTTCGACCCCAAATGGGGTCCCGACCCACAGGTTGAGAACCACTGCATTAGACGTTCTTTCAAAGAAGACAATTCCAGAGCAAAGCTCATAGGTGTAGCTTAATGTTATTTACTTGCTTGTTGCAATATCTTTGGTTTGGTGTCCAATCATATATCCTCCTGTCTGCAACCTTCACATTTGCTTGCACTTCAAAGAAATTGTAAGGCGAGAAGAAATCATGCAGGAATACCACCTACCCCTGGACCTTTTCTGAAGTGATGCTTCTGCCACTGATAAGAGGGAATCCCATCCTTGAGAAATTGTTAAGTGATTTAGCCATCTCGCAGGAAATCTGGAGAAATCATGGCCATTTTTTTTTTCTGTTTACAAATTTGGTAGAGCATTTCAAAGGGCATTTGGGCCCAGCTTCAGTTCAGCATTGTTGCCAACTATGCTCAAGGGTTTCAGGGTTGAGTTTTATTAATTTTGAACTAAATCTTTTACTTTCTGCATGTAAAACAGTTGAATGTGCATCGACAATCAGGAGGGTAAATGACAATGCATTATACTCATGCCCCTTTCACAAAGTAGTCATGATTTGCTACCAGTATCATTTAACTGGTGCTTATCACTGAACGAGTACCTCTTTAGATGATTTGTGGCACAGCATACTTTTTAATGATGTGAATTTACCTGTAGTGTGGATCAGCAAAACATGTGACATAAATATAAAAAAATTTTAGTTTTAGCTAAAATGTTCTAATCTAAATGTTGAATGAGATGAAACAAATTTTTGAACATAAGAAAAACTGGATTAAAAATGATTCTAGTCATGTTCCAGTTTGACATTTTTCTTCCATCTTAGATCAATTTTCTGAAAAATGGTTCCTTCTACTTCTAATCTGACAAGTAGAATATGCAGAAATCTCTCTGTTACTTATTCAGAACTTGATAGATACTGTAGCATATGACTAAATATTTCCCATTTACCCACCCCAAGAAGTTGATTGGCATTATGGCAGAAGGAAGAACAAACTGTGGTTAAACTTGGGAATCTTGATCTGCTGGATGGAACTGGAGAATCATAGCTGCATCCAACTAGGCATGTGTTCCAGAAATATTTGGTAAAAATATATATTCTCTAACTGAATGAGGAGGTCTATATAGACAGTGATGCTAATATAAACATCAACAAAGTGAAACAAAACAGGTAATCAAACAAGGGTTTGTGTCTATTCATTCTGTACATTACAGTTAATGGCCATCCAGTTTAATTAATGGCACTATGTCAATTCCAGGAAAGGAAAAACATGCCTGCATGCAAATAAAGCCTATAAGCATACTTAAAGGACCAAAGAAACAAAATATGAAAATAATAGCTAGGAATATTTTGGATATCTATCAAATATAAGGCATTTTCACTTCATCATGACAGCCAAGAAGTAAGGCAATAATTCCAGCATTTGTACCTTCTGGCAAAGTCATATTGAGCTTTTAGAAAATAGATTTATAACAACACTGGTTTCAAAATTGTTTTGGAATGAAACATTGAATTAAATCTGATACAGAGAGTAGAAACGTAATATAATGTGGCTATATAAACATCTATGATCATTAATAGCCATATGGCAATTAGATCTTAGATGAGTATGCAGCCTCAAGCTATTCTTCCTGTGGCTTGCAGATAGTCCAGGACATGTGTTTTTTTCCACAACCTGATCAATTGTGGCAGAGAAGAAATTATCCTCTGTAGCAAAATTGTTAGGGAAAAGGAAAGAACAGATGTCTTATTTCTAACAATCCTGCTTAGGATCGCAGCAGCAATGTTCTTATGCTGCTATACCTTCCCTTGCCCATGAGCATGGCAGAGGAAAATCAAATCAACTTCAGCAAGATTGCTAATAACATTGGACAATTAATGGACTTCAGCAGCAGAAAGAAATAAATAGGTCCAAGTCAAAAAGTTGCTAGGTTTTAATTTTATGTTACTACAATTAATTTAAAATTAATCCAGATACCTCTTTTGTTCTTCTCTTCTGGACAGCTTTCCATGTAACTGTAAGTCACCTTGGACAGCTTTCCAAAGGGATTAGGGTTGACTAGCCAAAGAGTTCAGTCAAGGTCCAGATACACATAACGGAGCACAAACAAAAGATTTACGAGGTATGTCCAGTGCTGTGATTTTAATCTACCAAAGGATAAGTGAGACTCAGAACATTTCATCTCATATGCATAAAACAAATGCCAAGCACTAATTCTCAAGCTACTGAATTTTTGCACAGATTGTTCAGAAATATCTAGTTGGAAACAAAACGGAAATATCAGAATAGATTTGTCCTTTAAAATGTAAAGCATTTATGCTATAATGAGAATGTTTTACTACCGGGATCACTAGCTTTATGTGATCTAAACAAATTCTACAGCCAGGCTGGTTTCTGCAAGTCTCAATTAGCTTTCTTGAAAACAGCTCATAAGCTGTTCCACCCTTATGGTAATGATGAAGAATCTGAAAATATTTGTGGGGAGAAAAATAATCTGTATCCCTAAAGCAAGGAAATGAAAACAAACTGTTTGGGGGGAAACATTATCAAACTGTATAAACAAAATACTGACATAAGATAAAGGAAGAATTTTTGAGTATTCATCCTTCTTAATATCATAACATTAAAATCCCCTTAAATAAAAGTAATTCCAATAAAAATTCCATCCAAAGCAAGGATTTCTCTTTATTCCAAAGAAACAGTATTTCTTCCAGATATTTTATTTATTGTAACTCACTTGATCTCAGAAATATGGATGAAAAATTACCCTTCATGCAAACATGCTCACAAAATATAGACATTTCATTCTCATATACCTCTTACTCACTTATACGCATTCTACACACACACACACACACACATACACACACACACACACAAAAAATCTTTCTACATTCCCTCACTCTTTTCCCCACGAATAGATTCAATTTTTTTACACAAAGAAATCTCCCTACTCTCTCCTAGATGTGCATGAAAATTGCTGAATTAATGAAACCAGTCCTGTTTAGATAAATAGGATACTCTGTATAGGAAGGATGGTAAAGTATTTATAAAGTTCTGTGAGTGTTGGCAAATCTTTCCTTTCTCTTTCTCACTCCCATGAACTCCTTTCTAGGACTGCTGACTGCTAGGAAGGTTGATAATTAGACCAATGACAGACAATTTTGCAGTATAGGATTTGCCATCTGAGTGTGCAAGGGAAAGTGTGTGGTAATAGACAGTACTAGAGCAACTATATCCATTGTGTATTCATTGTGCATTAGAGAGAGCAGAAAAATACCCATGACCAGCTGAACTGCAGCGGGTAACCATGAATTGTATCCTAAATGCCCAAGCACTGCATGAATCCTTGGGCCAGTGTACATGCTATACACAACATACAGGGTTCAGCTACCCAGTACAGGTAGTCCTCAACTTAACAACAGTTCATTTAGTGACTATTCAAAGTTACGACATCGCTGAAAAAAGTGACTTATGACCATTTTTTACACTGATGACCGTGACAGCATCCCATAATCAAAATTCACTGTCTCACTTTTATGATGGTTTCTGTTTATGGATCAGGAAGCTCTGGGGAAGTCTTCTAAGTAGACATCTATAGGATTGCACTATCTGTTTGTTTATTTATTTATTTATTTGACATACACGGCATGGCATTCATCTTTTTTTCTGGATTTCACACAACTGGCCCCAAATAACTGAACTTTACTTCTAACTTATATGAAAGTTTCTAGTCTCCTGGTCTCATAAGTCAAAAAGAGACTGCTGCAGATTTCCTCCACTCTACCCCAATGTCTCTTAGTTTATGATTTTTTTTTTCTTGCAAGTGGATATTCAGCTTTTGGTTTTGTGCGAGCCAAGATCCTGACAGTGCTTTTACATAGACACCAAGGTGCTTACAGATGTGTATTTATTTGCTTCTTAGATGCATTAACCACTTTTTAGTTTAAATTTTAGGGAGACTTTTTTTTTTTGCCTGATATCATACAATGGATTGGAAAACCCAGTTAAAAACAAGGCCTGGGACAGGAAAGTGAATAGAGACTATGGCAGGCAATTCTTTCTGAGGAAAACAATCATAGAGGAAAGGTAATATGGCTGAAAAATCCCTTTCTCTAATAAAATTCACACAGTGATGGAAATTGAGAAGAGAATCCCAGTTTGTTTTCTTAATTTCTAGGCAATAGAAATTTCTAGGCAAACTTATATTTGATGCATACATATAACAATCCTTTTATTAATTAAGGATTTAAACCAATTCACATTTAAGTGAGAGTAAGTCCAGTAGTGTAGAATTGACTTCTCAATGGATATATTTAGGATTCTAAGAGAACTGACTTTGAAAAAATTAAATTCTAAAAAAGCCTTCTAAATTAGTCCACTACACTATCATACATAATTCAGTAATTGGTCATCACTGGCATACTTCATTATTTCAGGCACGATTTAGCCAAATTAAGTCCTTTGATGGCATGATTCTATGCATGACTATTCAACCCATGAATTTATTAAAAACACACATAAAAATAGAGAAAACTTCAGCTTTTTGAATTTAGTGGAGGAGAATGAAGTACATATGTAAATTTCCTTCCATTCAGAGTGTGTTAAATTAAAAGTCCTTAAACTATAATTTTTTCTTGAAAAGTAATGCTTTCCCAAAGGATTTGGATTAGGTTGCTATGGAAATATATTAATATGTTTTATTTTTCTATTTCTTTAGCCTAACCTTTTACTGCAGAAGGAAGCATAATCTCTTCATTGCTATTTCTTTATAAAGGACCAGTTGCATCTTTAGTTAATCATTAATCTATTAATGTATAAAAGGGATTTTAGGTATTTTTGTACTGCTTAGGCAAAATCACTAATGTTAACATTTTGTAAATTAAAATTGTCTCCTATGGAAAGTGTTTAAAGCAGGTCAAGTCAGGGCAAAGCAATTGGCAGTGTACAAAACAGGAGACATATGCTTTCATTTGTATGAGTTTAAAGTAACATCAACACAGATGCTAATAATGCACTTTCCCTGCAGCTGCTTCCAATCTTTGTTTCTCCCAGGCTCAGCAATACCTTTATTCTACAGGCAGACTTTTATGCTTCCTTTAGCTTTAAATCTGATGCCATGTCTTATTGAAGTCCATAGGCTGATTGCCACAGGATTCAGTGAGACAGAGCTAAAGAACGTCACTTAATGCACCTTCATATCCTTACACAAAGAAAAAACATTGACAACATGCAAATCCTTTCTCTTTTTTTTTTTCTTTCCACTTGGCGAGGGATGGGGGTGGCAACAATCAGGTAATTTGAGTTTCAAATTCCAGATGCCATCTTATTCTAACTTCAAAACCCTGATACAAATTAAAAAGAATTAAAGAACATAAACAAACACTAGCTACAGATTTCTTTTGACACAATTGGTCTGCTGAACTGCAAGAAAAGTCACACATAGTTGTGCACCCATACACACTACCTGAACTCATAAAAATACAAGTCTTTGGTCTTAAATTCCGATTCTCAGCAATCCAGCATCAGCAGATTTCACAAATGCAGGGTTTAACTAAATGTTCTCCATTTGACAATATCACTCTCACTTTGGCCTATATCAGGCTTGCGTGCATTGAAAGGAAAGGCACTGGAATCACATATATACCAGCTGGTGTTCCCATTCATGATAATCCCATAAAGTGTGACCTGAAACAGTCCTATTTCTTTCCTGTTCATATTGGGCATGTTTTTCATAACTAGACCATAAGAACTCTATGCCATTATCTTGTAGAAATGCAGTATATGTTGTTGCAGAGGTCTCATCCACATGGCCTGCTTGCTGTGGCATTAAATAACCTATTTACCTTTTTCCAAAGGCAAATCTTCAGTATAGACCTCCATGTTATAATCAGCCTGCTGTTGAGGTGTACCAGCTTCAAAGCACTGTGTCTCTGCTATTTTGGCAGAGCTTGCAATCTTTTAGGGCACATGGAAATGGAATCTTCTCAGCTTAGTGATTGCTGGGCTCCAATTGGCCTGACACGTGACTACTCCCTTCCATTGGGCTGGAGAGCTCTGGACCTCTACAGCCATTTTTGCTGTGGCTGTCAGAGGAGCCTACATCTCATTGGAACAGGCTATTCTTCTTCTTGGCTTCAAGTTTAGGAGTACTGATTGCAGGTCTGCTAGGAAATCACTCTTAACACTGATATACAAAATGGAAGGTTCCTCGGGACTCATGTACAGTAGATTCCCACCTCTGTCAGGAAAGCTCTTTGGAAATTTCAGCTTTCTGGTAACAGGAAGGCCAGGTCAGTGGTAGAAAGGCAAGGAAGAGGGCCTTTCATTCTATGGGCATTCTCAGGAGCCCCACCAAGCATGGCTATGTTATTTCAAGGGGCACGGGATGATGCGTTTCAAGACTTCCAACTTCAGCTAGAATATAAGGCACAGGGCCTCCTACTAGGATTGGCTGGTAGAGGTAGTTTCATCACTTAAGAGTTGCTTTTTCCCACCCTAGGATTGAAGTGGGGGACCAATAATTCCCCCACTGCAAAGTAAAAAGGTAGGGCAGAGGTAAAATTGGTGGTAGGGCAGAGGTAAAATTGACAAGATTTGCTTAGTCTAATACTTGGAGGGAATCACTCTCCACTGAGTGAAGGGAGAATCTGCTCTCTTGCGCCCCCAGCCTTCTATTATGACAGAATGGGTGATAGAGGTATCCATGACTGCCACTTCTCTCAGCAAGCAGATCAACTTGACAGTCCATTCAAGAATAAGCAGCTCATCTTGACTTGAATCTTCCCCTCTTCCTATTTGCTGTAGCAAGTTTGGTGGATGTTGCATGGGTTTATGGCTTTTGCCATACTTTCAGCCCCAATCTCCCTTTTAGTCTGTACTGTCTAATCCTCTATGAGTTTTCTGCTGGGCATGTTCAGGAAGTGATTGGTAGTGATACAAGCTGGGAGAGAAAAGAAAAGAAGAAAAGAAGAAGAGAAAAGAAGGGGAAGGAGCCCACCCAGTGCACTGGATGTGGGCAGTAACACAGAAAACATTGAGATGCAGAAAACAATAGGCTTGGGGGTACAGTGGCCATTGGTATATGTATGACTCCTTCCTTGTAGTCTTTTTAATTTAAGGAGCTGCCTGTGTAGTTTCTATGCCTTTAGCTATGCTGCATGCCCATATTCTCAGTGTAGGTTGAACAATGGTCTTTACCAAAGAGGTGATGTAATGAAGCTGGACTGCGTGTTTTCCCTCAGCTCATCTCATTTGGCTGGGATTGCTGCTCCGTTACCTAAGCCTATCATCCTTCAAGTCATATCTGGCAGTACAAACACCTGGCAGTACAATTGTGACTTCCTGACTCTTCCAAATTTCCTGGGGGGGGGGAACGGGACTCAGACATGAATTGGCTTCACTTTGCCTATCTGCATCGCTTTCTATCAGCCAGAAGACAGCTGCCAATCATGCTCAGGCCTTAACACTAGCATAATACTTTTGCTTTGTTTTTGTTTCTCAGGACCCTGACAATGCCTTCAAATTGTTAGAAGTAAAGTCTTCATCCTGGTTCATCCAAGCCGGGAATAAATAAGCAAACATGGCGACTGCTTTGGGAAGAAGGTTACAGTTTATTGCAGAAAGATGGTTCTTCAGGAAAGAGCAGAGGAGAGAAGGGCTGAGCACATGGTGTAGTAGGTTTTTATACCCTCTAGCCTTTTGTTTGGAATAGTTTTCTGTCCCTGTGACATGAACTTTGAGGCTATTTCCTGTGTCACGTATTCTGACCTGAGTTTAGGTGTGCCTCTATGGTATACTTGAAGTATACCATACTTCATCTCCTGCTTCCCCCGGGCTGGGCTAATGACTCTTAAGAGTTTCTTTGTCTTGAGTTCCTTGGCTCCAACTTTCCTGATGGTTTTCCATTTGCATTTGTATGAGGCTAGCTCTTGCTTGGGACAAAGAAATTTGGGGCCAGGTTTGGTTTCTGCTTTTCAAAAAATACTTTTAAAAAAATCCTTGAGGAAAAATATGTTTTCCTTTTTAATATTTCCTTCTGGGGGGCTAACTTCCCTCAGTATCACCCATATTGTAGTGTGTCTGTTTGGTCCTGGAGACCTGACTGGACCTCTAAGAACAATGAAAATGAAATGACCTTGAATGAAATGAGATTGAATCAGATAAACATTCTGATATAAAGATGTATATATCTTATGTATCTTATATAAATATAAGATGTGCACTTCACTGATTTAACTCCCCTTCCCCCCTCCCAAAAATACATCTTTTCTTTACTTAGGATCGGATTTTTTTCATGCATTGGTTATATTGTTAAAGAAACTTTCCACCCTCGCTTAGATGACAATGCTAACTAATGATGTAACTAATGATATCAAAGAGGAGGTAAGTGGAGTTAGGCACTAACTCTTAACGTTTCCTAGTTTTGAAGACTTCTTGACTTTGAGATTAGAAGAAAGGAGCTGAGACAGCCCTACCTTAGTAGTTAACCTTGTACCCGTCACACTGCCTCATAAGGAAGTCAAGAACAATTGAGGGAGGAAATCCCTTTTTAATGACAAGTGAATAATTCTTATGGTGAGTGAGTCAGGCATCTTGTTTGCCACAAGCAGAAATTTGCCTCCAGCAATAGCAGGAGGACAAAACCTTCACAGTACAATCAGCAATTGTATCTCTCGGTTTTTAGTGAGCAGAGTTCTTCACGCTGTTTGGCCTTAAAAATAATGATATTACAAGAGAGGGGTTTTGATTGGGACTATGATATGCAGTTACAGAGCATTTAGAACATTGAACATAGAATAATAGAGTTGGAAGGGACCTTGGAGATCTTCTAGTCCAACTCCCTGCTCAAGCAGGAAACCCTATACCATTTCAGATAAATTATTGTCCAGTCTCTTTTTGAAAGCCTCCACGGGTGGAACATCCACAATTTCTGAAGGCAAGCCATTCTACTGGTTGACTGCTCTAGCTGTTAGGAATTTTCTCCTTAGTTCTAGGTTGCTTCTCTCCTTGGTTAGTTTCCATCCTTCGTTCAAGATTTTATTCTTGATAACCATCAGAATATCTTTCAAAATCTATGTTTCCCAAAACTTTATTCCAATATAAGAAAGCCTCCCTTTAGACCAGCGGTTCTCAACCTGCGGGTCGGGACCCCATTTGGGGTTGAACGACCATTTCGTGGGGGTCGCCAAACAACACAGTCCACCATTTTTCCCCCATTTCCTTAGCTGTGCTACTCCCTTTTATTCTATTGGCTTTTGAAAGCCAATAGAATAGACTCTCTTGAATAGAGTCTAATTCTATTGGCTTTCAAAAGCCAATAGGAATTGTCCAGGCTGTCTCTGCCCATTCTGCAAACGCTGCTGCAAGTTGTCTGCAGCGAAGGCAAGCTGTCTAGAAGTTTCCACCCCTCCCTGCTGAGCAACTACTAAAAATTTAAGTAAAAAAGGACCAGGGGTGGGAGGTGGGAGGCCAGCGGGAGCAGGGAGGGTTGCTGGCACGCGTGGGGCCCGGCGGGTGCCTTACCTCCCTTGGGCTGGGCCAGCTGGTGGCCCAGCCGGTGGTTGGCCTGCTCCATCTCTGCCGCTTGCCAGCTACGCCTCGGCCGGCGCAGGGGGAGGCACCACGCATGTGCGGCGCTCCCAGGCAGGGAAAGTCCTCAACTTATGACCGGTTGGATAGTCCTCAATTTATGATCGGTTTAGTCCTCGACTTACGACCGGTTGTTTAGTCCTCGACTTACGAACAGTTGGGGGGTCGCGGCATTAAAAAGGTTGAGAACCACTGCTTTAGACCTATACTATTTTCCGCAGACTACAAATAGTAGTTGTGTGGCTTCTACTTTAGACTGCAAAAAGTTAAAGCCTTCTCACCATGGGAGAGACTTCCTCTCTCCATCTCCATCTCCATCTCCCTCCCTCCCTCCCTCTCTCTCTCTCTCTCTCTCTCTCTCTCTCTCTCTCTGTGTGTGTGTGTATGTGCATGTGTGAAAGCCTGCATTTAATTCCTATTGCGCCAGTTGAACTTCTAAGCTGTCAGGAGTGTGATGGCCTCATTAAGATCCTATGTATGTTCCTAATCTTCAGCTGACACCCCATCCCAGCTGGACAAATAAACTTGAAGAGCAATGCAGAGTTAAAACCAAATCACATTAGTTTGTTTGTTACATTTTCCTCCATCTCTTCTCATCTTGTGAATTGACTGCTGCTTCCTTGATGTTGCATGGCAAGGCAGCATAGTTGTTGTATACTGGCAAGTTTTCTCAGGCAAGAGCAAAATAAACACAAATTCCCAATGTTGTGAAATTTCGGGCTGGGAAATTTCAAGATAATATTCCCTACAGCAGCCTAAGTTCCAGTGAGGCCTTGCTTGTGTATAGCAGCCAATGGGTTGAGTACTCTTTCCAAACAGCTTAATGAAATGATAGCTCACCACACGCTACTTTTAAATCAGAATGTGGAAGAGTTGCAGAACTGCTTGTACTGGGAAAGTACACGAGCCTTTCATGGGCATTTTTCTTATACATTAGAAGGTAGTAAAAAATAAAATTACTTCAGGATTTTAAGCGTGGGAGGATTCTCAGTGCTAGAACAGACTACAATTCTCCTAAGGGAGAATTCTGCAAAAGTATATTCTGATAATAATGCAACATCGTATAACAGTGACATTCATCCTTTTTCTTATTCTGTTTCCAATAATGCAAAAGTAATCTATAACTTTTTCTCATTCTAAATAACCCTTCTCTGCCTCATATGGCTAGTTTCTTTTTAAGGAAAGTTAGGCTAAGTCAGGAGTAGGCAATCTTGGCTCTTTTATGACTTGTGGACTTTAACTCCCAGAATTCCTGAGCAAGCCAAGGTTGCCTACCCCTGGGCTAGGTGGAGATGATCTCTAAGGGAAGTCCAGTTCCCTCCTGCCAGAGTCATTTTTCTCCCTGATAAGAAGATTATTTGTTACCAAAATAATGAACAGCTACAAAGTGCCTCACCTTCCCAAAAGCTCTGCTAGCTCTCTGCACCAAGAAAATGACAAAGAGTTTTTCAGCATAAGTTGCCTATATAAAGGTGTCTAATTTGATGATAATAATATATTTGATGGAATTCTTGGACTGTAACCTTAACCTTCCTTCAATAAATACTTATTAATCATAATTCTTACATTCTTCTTCCTTGATTAACAGACTCCAGTCTAGACTGCAAGGAGGGATATCTGACAATGTCTGTCTGTCTGTCTGTCTGTCTGTCTCTCTCTCTCTCTCTCTCTCTCCCTCCCTCCCTCTCTCTCCCTCTCTCTCTCTCCCTCTCTCTCTCTCCCTCTCTCTCTCCCCTCCGTGGCTGCAGTTTAATTCAGAATCTCTATGACTGTTTTTAATCAAAAAGCCAGGAATCTTTGCACGTGACATGTAGCAACTCTTTGTCATATACTCAATCAAACCAAAATGTTGAAATCCTAAAGAACAGGTCTCAATTCTCAATGCTTTGAGAAACATTTTGAGCTTATTTTATTTCTTGGAAGATTTTTACCAGAGTGCAGTTTGGGGCTCAAAGTGTAATCCTGGCCCTGCTTTCAAAAGCCACAAGACAGGTGATAACAAAGAGACTCAGGGTCAGCCTTTGGGTTGGAGTGAATCTGCCAAAATTCAATATAAGTGATAGTAATAGCCACCTGAAGCTGGCAACCTGAAGTGGCAAGAACCACACACATGTCAGAGAGGCATCCTTGATACAGGTCAGGAAAAAAAACATCTTCTTGGTAACAGTAAATGTATGTTCCTAGGCCAGGGGTAGGCAACCTTCGCTCTTTTATGACTCGTGGACTTCAACTCCCAGAATTCCTGAGCTAGCATGGCTGGTTCAGGAATTCTGGGAGTTGAAGTCCACGAGTCATAAAAAAGCCAAGGTTGCCTACCCCTGGCCTAGGCATACTTATAGCAAGTACAACTGCTTTGGGTCTCTGAAACAGCTGCTTTCCACACCACCCACCTTGAGGGGGCTGGGCTGTTTCTTTTCACACCCTCCTCCTTCTCCTAGTTCCCTCAGTCCCAGAGACTGAAGTAATGGACTTCCCTTAGCTCAGGGGTAGGCAACCTTGGTTCTTTTATGACTTGTGGACTTCAACTCTCAGAATTCCTGAGTCAGCATGTCTGGCTCAGGAATTCTGGGTATTGAAGTTCACAAGTCATAAAAGAGCTAAGGGTGCCTACCCATGCCTTAGCTGGTACAGAGGTTTGGTATTATTTGTTGGACTGCTGCAGGAGTGAATTCTAGCACTGGGCTACTTTGCCTCCCAGGTTTTTTTATCCTTTCTATTCTGTGATCTCTTATACCTCGTATAAAATGAATCTGGAACTGAAATCTTTATTGATTGATTGGTTGGTTGGTTTGATTTATATAGCTGCCCATCTCACCAAACATGATTCTTGCTGCATGTAAGATGCTGATCTTAATGCGTTTCTTAAATCACATTGGGACATTTGTGATTGATATGTCTAGAAGTAGATTATACTGTAGATGAAAGAAGATCCGTCATCATTATTAAAGTGAATCTGTGATGCTACTTGCTCTTTGTCACAGGATTTGGTGGAACTAAAGTATATAACCAGTTCAGAGGAAGGTTAGAATACATAATTTCCTCTGGATTTCTGCTTGCTTTTTGTGTCTTCTTCTTGTTGTTTTCCTTTTTTACTTCTTGAGACTGCTTGATTCCATTCCATCATGGAATCACTGAGTCTGGTTTATCCGCTGTCTAGCAGTCCTGTGTGTTCCCAGAAAGAATCAATTATGTGGCTTCTGCTTTCTTTCTAAACAAGCCTTATATTGTGCTTTTCAAACAAAATTAGTCTTGCACAAATCTCAGGGAATTTTACAGATGATTGTGCATTGTAAAATATCCCACCATAGGTATCTATCAATACATCCTCTAATATGTTTATTCAGTCTGGTGCTAAGTGCACAGAAACAACCGATTCATTATGCCATATGCTTGCCATATTTATTCCAGGAGGCTCCAAGGAAGCCTTTGAAAGAATGCCATAAAAATATTTATTTCCTTTCTTCCACTGTTATGTCAGGTGACAGGTGGGGAGTTGTATCTGGTCATGCAAAATAGTCTTTGTTGATCAAAATGCTTTTCAAAAGGTCATTCATGGTAGATAAGAGGAGTATACTGTAAGTAATTCAACCACTCATAGTCCTCATATTACTTTCTGAGAAAGTTCCCAGAGATAGATGGAGTTTTGGATAGGAGCACAGAAGTCATAAAATTATAAGAAAGCTTGAGATGCAAGTCACAAACCTACAGTTGCAAAGTCTGTCAATTGTGGTTTGTCCTCAGAAAACAGGTTATTTGGGGGCGGAAAGCACAATTCTATATTCACAATATAGATAACTGCTTTGAATAGATCCTTAATGTAATTTAAGAACTTGTGAATAAGGAGAAAAGAACCAAAAAATAATACAGATGTGGCCTTCAAATGATTGGCCAGATCAAACTGTCCATAATGAAAAGACAAAGTCGAGCAGCCCAGAGTTCAATAACAAGAGTACGGTAATTTAGATATTTTGTAATTTCATTGCAATGGTTTAGACATCTTTAGAATAGTTCAAGAAATGTGCCTGAAGATAAATTATAGTTTAGGACTGCACTTCACTGCCCACCATATTAAATGCAAGTTGTATACAACAAAAAATATCCTTCCAGGCATCCAACAAACCATTTGCATTCAACCTTACTTTAGGACTGCAAGAACAGGAAATGAGACGGTCACACACTTGCGTGGTGGCACGGTTGCTGGATTGTATTCAGTCTGATAGCTCACATGCTATGGGCTTGTGATCAAAATGTATTGTGAGAGATGACCATGAACAGACCTTGTCATGTTTGATTTCTGCTCTGGTTAAATAATTATCTATTCTAAATCTATTGTCCTTTTGTTTCATGAGTATATATTATTTTTATTGGTTGTAAGCTGCCCAGGGTTGGTTTTAAGATGGACAGCTTTGGGAAAAATGCTTATGACTGCTATATGAACAGATTTCCACGTGAAAAATGCACCAATCCTTTTTTTCACTTCTCTTCTGAAATATCCAGATCTTTTCCAGGTAGCTACTGTAAGCACAGTTGCTAATATAAAGGATAATCTGTGATAATCTGTGTTCACCTATCCTGCCTGCAAGATACATTTTGTAGCATTTTACAATCCGATATAAATAACAAATCATTAAAAAAACATGGTCAGAATTATTATTTTTTTAAAAAAAATCCACTCCAAAGTATGTGGAAATAAGATTGTTATCGCTAATAAATGTCATCCACTGACACTCCTTATTAAAGTTGAGGCTGGTTTAGCATATGTTTATTTAAAGTTTGTTTTGTACAGTTTTCAAACAATAAACTCTTGTGTGTGGAAAGAGTAAAAAGTTGTCCAGACCTTGTGAAAAAATAGCAAAATTAATTTCCAGATTGGCAAAGAAAATATTTCCTGTTTAACTATTCACTGATCCAGTGCTTGATCTCTATCCCTCTGTGAATTAATGCAGTGATTGACCCTACGTGAAAATCTTGAGGGCCTAAATAGCTTCAGAAGTTGAAAAGGCCTCTCATCCATCTCACTCCAGATTGCTCAAATCATAGCACTTGTATCACAGTTTGGGCAGGCTGATCTATAAAACTGGGCCACTGAGGCAGAAAGTTTAAATATTCAGAGAGGGACTTTGGATATTATTCATATAAAGGATGCCTCCATTAGACTCCATAGCTAGACTCCATGTATTATATCATAGCAGTGGGGACCTCTGGATACTGATGTATACAATGCACACAATAATAGAGATGAACATTGGTCCGATATTGAGCCAGTTTATTTCTTTGCTTCTTTTGAAGATACATTTCACCTCACATTCAGTCAAATGACTCCTAATAATACAAAACACAGACAACATTTGCCTATCCCAGATACTTGGGAAGGACTTAGTAAGTGGATAAAAACACCAAATCCTGTCTAAACATCTGGCTGACTGTGTAAAAGAACATAACTATAATAATAATAAAATGCCATGACAAGTAACAACATATTGTATTGTTTATCTGTAAGAAATACCATTTGCCTGGAAGCAAGAACTGATGGGACCACAAAACAGACAAATAGAAAATGAAGAATTAGAAATGGTGGAGAATATTTGTAGCTTAAGTGGTAGATGGTGGTTGTGGTTTGTTCTCCGAGCTTGTTGTTTAGTTTTGTAATGTTTTGTCACCAGGCTAGGTAACATCAACAGCGGAACTTTGGTTGAAGTGTCTTGTTTCATTTCTCTTCTGCTTTTATAGGTCTTATGTGGTCAGTTGGTCATGTGACCCATTTGGTCACACTATGTGAGGGTAGTCACTTTTTCTCAGCCCAACCCACGTCGCAGGATTGTTGTTGTGAGGAAAATAGGAGGAGGAAGTCGTGTTGGATATGTTCACCATCTTCAGCTATTTGTAAAAATAGTAAAAAGATGGAATACAAATAATGATTTGTATTATACACTTACCCTCTCTAGTAGGTAAGATGTAACCCATTTGACCACTATAATGTTCCTATTTCAATTTCTGCTCTACACTGAATTGGCGTAGACATTATGTCTGCTCCAATTTATGTCTGCGATTGTTAAAGCAACAAAACGTCCTGAACAGTTAGAACAAAAATATGCAACTAAAGATCAGACAAGGTCTCTTGACGTCTACTTAGAAGTAAGTATTTGGTGCAGTGAAATAACACCAATGTTCTTAGTAAGTCTCAGATGTCATGCTGAGTTTTAACCCATCTTACTGTTTTAAGGAGTTGCCAAAATATGATGGAATAATTCTGACACTTAAAAATGGTTGCAGGTGCCCAGCCAAAAAAATAAATCCATGAAGTACTAACTGATATTGTACTTTGTCAAAAGGTGAAAGAAATTTATGGCTCTGTAAAGAAGAATATCAAACATACAGCAAAAAGAAATAATCAAAACCTCTGTCAAATTTTCTTCCTTACAGACTCACATCCTTGAGATATTTATTTATTGCATATGACTATTTTTCTGACAGCAGCACTAACTTATGTAGCTTTAAGCAGAATTATGTCTCATTTTTTTCAGAGGCCTTTAATTCTGTATAGAGTGCATGGAATTTTACTGCTAGTGCCCTTAACAGTTCATGCCCTTAACAGTTCACTCTTGAATTCTATGGGACTTTCAGACATGCATTGATACACTGCAGCCTACATTGATTCTTCTTTCTAATAGCCATAGGGAAGCTTTTTGGCAAGGTCAAGATCCTTGTATGGATTATAACCCATTTTTGCCAGTCTTGAGTGGACCAGATTCTCTGTTATGAAATATTGAACAAAGTAAAACTGCTTCATATTGTGTGATAAATTAACCCTTTTTAAAAAGATTGAACAACATCATTGTTAATAGCAGGCATGTTTCTCTAGAGAAGACATGCCACTGTGCATGAAAAAAAAAATTTTTTTTTGCAGGCCCTCATATTTTGGAGTCTTATTGCCCCTAATTTATCAGATGAGAAATTTAGCAGCAGGAAAGTGAAAGAAAAGGTCAGGCTCTATATCAGTCTTTCACAATATAGTGTTCTCCAAATGGGTTGGGAATTCAGTTCTCTAAGATTCCAGTCCTACTTCCTGGGAATTCTGAGAGTTATTGAGAGTGAGGAATTCTCCTTCATGGAATTGTTAGCTGCAGAGAATCTGACTGGTATTGCGCACATATCAGTGATTAGTCATCCACAGCATTGCTATTTTCTTTTGATTTACAACATGCAATTGGCCTTCTATTAAAAAAAATATCATGCTTAAAGCTAATTTATGCTATGGTTGAATGAAAAATAAAATAATTTTAAAAATAAACTTAAAAACTATGCCAAGCAAACCGTTCAACTTTCTAGCTGCAAAACTGGACAAAGTGGATCTGGTCCATGAAAGTTTGTGGTTTTATGAAGTTAAAAACAAAAATGTGTACTTTTTAAAAATATAATAGACTACCACAATATCTATCTGGGATATTGGCTAATTCACTATAATGGAAAATTATATCCAACTAGCCCTAGAACTCGCAATTCCATTCTAAAAATTTAATATCTGGCAACCAGTGGTGGGATTCAGCCAGTTCGCACCAGTTTGGCAGAACCGGTAGTTAATTTTTTGTTGCCCAGGCCCAGAATGGACTTCCAGAAGCAGCATCCACATAGAGAACCAGTTGTTCACCTATTTGAATCCCACCACTGCTGGCACCCAATATGTTTTGATCATAGTAGTTTAATAATACTATGTATTATTATTAGTAGTGAATTAGTAGTTTAATAATTAATATGCACTAGTATTCACATGTGACAGTCACAAGAGTAGTTATATGGGCTCAATTCTTACCCCATTAATCCCAAATATGTTCTATGTATTGCATGTCTAAACACTAACATGATCATTAATGATCATTAATGATTAAAGAGCTGTGGTGGCACAGTGGTTAGAATGCAGTATTGTAGGCTAATTCTGCTTGACTGCCCAAAGTTTGATTTTCACCAGCTCAAGGTTGACTCAGCCTTCCATCCTTACAAGGTCGGTAAAACGAGGAGCCGTATTGTTGGGGGCAATATGCTGACTCTGTAAACCACTTAGAGAGAGCTGTGAAACACTATGAAGTGGTATATAAGTCTAAATGCTTTGCTATTGTTATTTTAAGCACAAATAGCCTAACACAAACACATGATGCAACACACAAAGGTCACAAGTCTTCTTTCTCAGATGACTGAAGATATACATATCCCACCACCATTGTGAATGCAGTGTATAGCAACCACATTTTTAATGTGATAAATTTCGTGACCAGTACCATGAAAACATGAATTCCACAAATATGGAGTCTGATTGTAATTCTATTCTTTATCATTTATTATATACTAATACTTTATGCACAATGCATAAGAACATGTGTCTAATCCCTGAGATGGTGGGGGACTGGAAGAAGTTGAAAATTCACATCTCTTCTTTAACCTGGACAGAACACAAGTCACTGAAGTCTTCCTGTAGGACCCCATGCCCAGCAATTGGTACCAACTTGTGATCCAATGAGTCAACACCCATATCGATGTTCGACAGTCACAGCTGGCTTATGTGTTGGTTTATGTATAATATGATGCAGAGTTACTTCTAGATGAAATGGGTGGCACATTAGTGAATGAATGAATGAATGATACAAGAACCCTCCATAAACATTAGATGGCTCATTTTCTGCTTGAACTTTTCTTAACTGTAAATTTGACCACCTGATAGAGGTGATGCACTCTGTCATTTGTATATAAATATAACAGATTTTTTTGGACCAAATTTTTGCTTATGATTTTGTTTCTCACTGAGGACTTCTATCCTACTTCATCCCCAAAGCTAAGGGTGTATTTTGATGACACTCTTGATGTAAGCTTTTGTTTTGTATTCTTTCCAGCTGTTTTCCATATGTCTGTTTATTCTCTTTGGCTATAACTAATCAGAACTCATTACTTCCTGGATGCATATGTTAATAATATATAGGATAATATATGCAATCAGTTCACTTCATTTTTAATATGGTGGCTTTATAAGCACCAAAAAGTGTTTTTGTTAATCCTGTACATGAAATTGAAAATTGAACTAGATCTGTAGATATGTGTCACGTTTAGGAAAAAAACAGTTCTCTTTTTAAAAAGTACATTCGTTTATTAAACAGATAGTGTTAACTTTTACTCACTAACATCTCTATTGAAATAGGCATTTAACTTTCAGCAAACAAACTCAAGTTCTAGATAAATTATAAACATGTACTTGATATACTATGTATTTGTCTATCTTTCCTAGTGTATAATGTTTCATTGAATTAATGAAAATAAACTCAGAATTGCAAAACTGGAAGGAATGAGTTTGAATTTAAAATCTTGCCAATGCTTTAAAATACTAACAGAAGTGTGAACACAGTTAGCTGTCTAAGACTGATAAGACAACATAATTATACTTTGTAATTAAAAAAAATAAAAGGAATTTTTTATTTAAAATATGTTGCTATAGTTTGCTTTCTCTAACAGATTGGAAACACTTGTGTACAGTAATTGAATGACAGAACTAGATTCGAAGTGGGAAATCATCTTCTACTTTACATAGGTGAGGCAATGGATTCAGCTTTACATCATTTTGTAATATCGAATCTGCAAAATTAACCACAATTTGTCAGATCTAAAGTCACACTGGACAGTTTATATAATAGCAAATGTGGAAAACACCCCATTGAGAGGTCCAGGTGCTGAAAGTGTTAAAGGAAAATTAGCTAATTTATCTATCTGGGTAATGAAAGGAGACAACAGAAACCAGGAAAATCATACACTGAGAAACCTTTCAGGTGAGATTTTATAATAAAAAGTCTGGGTTTTACCTTCACCTCCCCCACCCCCAAGTCCAGCTGGCTGCAACAGAGCCGGTTCTAGTAATTTGGGCAGTGAATTCAGAACAATGAAGCTAGTTGTGGTATTGATTATGATTTAGTTAGATTGAGATCTGGGCTGTTTGAATTTGTCCTTGTACATTTGTCTATATTCACCAGAAACTAAGGGGTCAGTTAGTCCCAGTGATCTTAAAAGACTAGCTTTTTTAAAAAAACAAAACCCTCATCGTCATCATCATGATCATCATCATCCTGCAATTGTTCATTCTGTCTGCCTTTCCTCTTACCTTTCAGATTTCTTCTAAGTCTCTGACCTTGCTGTATATAATAAAGATTAAGCTTAACTTCTTAATAAACCAGTGATGTGTATTTTGGGAAAGGAATTGAGCCTGTAGAACATGCCTCCTTGGCAGGTCAAACTACTGAAGCTAGAGATAGGCTTCTGCCCAAGAAAATCAATGCCTCAGAATGTTTCTGTGGAATAAAGTGGCTGGTGGCAGCTGATCCAACCGGTGGGAGGATGAAGCAAGGTAGTAGGGGCAAGGAGACCCCTCATGGGAATGAGCAGACTCACGCCATCCCACCCCACCCCTGTTTATGCACACCCGATTATGTACATGAAATAAGAATATTTACCACGGGCAGAAAAGGAAGTCTGATCCTGCCATTGCTTTACCAAAATGCTCTTTTTTTTTTAAACATTAAGCACTGTAATCCATTTTTCCAACCACAGGCCCTTTCTGACTGCCAATCAGATAACTTACTTTAGAGTGGAAAAGAAATGTGAAAAAATTAAGGCAGAACATAAAAGGAATTGATCCTGAGATGACCTGCTGGTATATAAACAGATGGCATTTCATTACATGGGAAATGAGGTGCAGGGGGGATATGAGAGATGTGTGGATAAGGGGCCATGTGGAGAGTACAGCACACGGGATTTATTGAGGACTGATTTTCCAAAAGGAATCTGAGAGTTTAGTCTCTTCTGATCATAGCAAAGATATGAAGTAGATTACAAGAAAATTGGTTATTTATTTCCCAGATGGGGAAAGAACTAACCAGACAGTTGGCTGTGCAAGATCCTGCATTGGAGAGATGTTGTAATGAATGATGATGGTGAACTTAATACACATTTCAAATGTGAAATAAATGAACTGTTTGTTAAGAAAATCTGAAGAATAAAAAAGGCTACCATTTCCCAGAAATGCTTGTAAGCCATATTTTAGGTGTACAGATTATTCCTTTACCTTCGCATTGTGAATAGTTCTGCAGCGGGTACATTTAAGAAAGCATTAGTTTAACAAAATATTACAAACTGGAGCAGGATGCACAAGAGAGGCATGTGAATCAACAAGAACTGCAATTTAAGATTTGAAAGTTAGATTGAAGGCAACAAAGTCAGTTCAAATTAATTTGAAATTTGAATTTTGAATCTCCAAACATTTTGATTAAATGGGAAAGCACCAAAAGCTAAATTGGGAAAGCACCAAAACATCTCTAGTGGGGATAAAAACAGGAAGGTAGTCACATATTTCAGAGGACATTAAGCTTGCAAAGTTTTAGCTGGATAGCTTAAAACATTCTCCAGAAATAGAATTTTGAAATGTTGTCATACAACTTTTTTTTAAAAAGGCAGAATTAACAAGATTACAGAGAGAACAATATAGCAGCTCCCTGCAAAATCCAGCAAACAGCCTAAAGAGACGTTGTGCTGAAACAATGCAGGAAGTGCCCCACCACAATTTAGAAAAAGAAACTTTCAGAAACTAATTTACACAGTGCTTATTGGGACTTTGGGATGGAGAACATCTATTTATAGCATCATTTGTAGCCATCATCATCATATGGTCTGCTTGGTGCACTGCATTGACTTTTTAAGTTTTGCCTTTTTATCAAGCTGTATTTATCGCCTTCAGTCTGAAATATTTGCAGATTTGATATTTATTAAACAGAGTTTTTTTATTTTTTTATTTTTTGATTAATAAAATTTGATTTTCTTTATATATGATAAGATTGTTCTATTTTCAAAAAAAAAAGATTGAATTCTCAAGCCATACACTTTCAAGGTACATGGCTAGGAGATTGATTGATTGGTTGGTTGATTAATTGATTGATAGGGTTTGTATGGCTGCCCATTTTAGAGCACAACTCTGGGCAGAGCACAACAACAAAACCAAGAAACAATAAAACAATAATACAAAAACCAAAAAATGCGACATTTCCATCATTCTGTTTGATTGCCTCCAACAAAGCAACAGACTCTCATTTCACCCTATCTTCCCCCATACCTGGGGGAAAGAACCATCTCTTTCCTCTTTCAAAAAGGTGTTCTACAGCAGGGCTTTTCAACCTTTTCACCAATTGTACCACTTTTACGATACGGCAATATTTAAGTACCACCAGTCACCTAGCAAGGTGTCAAAAAGTACAAATAGTCCTCGACTTACAACAGTTTGCTTAGTGACTGTTCGAAGTTACAACGGCACTGAAATAGTGACTTATGACCATTTTTCACACTTATGACCACTGCAGCATCCCCAGGGTCATGTGATTTATATTTGCATGCTTGGCAACTGATTCATATTTATGATAGTCACAGTGTCCCAGGGTTATGTGATCCCCTTTTGCAACTTTTTGACAAGCAAAGTCAATGGGGAAACCAGCAACCGTGTTACTAATTTAGCAACTACAGTGATTTACTTAACAAATGTGGTAAGAAAAGTCGTAAAATGGGGCAAAACTCATTTAACAAATTTCTCATCCTTTCTCCTTTTATATCCTCTCCTCCCCTCCCCCACTTCCTTTTATTTCCTCTCCTCTCCCTCCTTGTCATTTTATACCGGGTGTCGAACTTGATTTCATTGAGGGCCACATTAGCATTGTGGTTACTGTGGGGGAGGGGAGAGTGAGGCTGTGTGGCCAGCTCTACATTGCTCAGGTCAGGGGGGTGCCTGTGGGGGGGATCTGGGGGATCTACGGTGGAGGGGATTAGAGTTAGGCTCCTTCCCTCCCTCCCTCCTTCCCATTTCCATTTCCATTTCCATTCCCATTCCCATTCCCATCCCCATCCCCATCCCCAACCCCATCCCCATCCTCTTCTCTTCTCTTCTCTTCTCTTCCCTTCCCGTCTCTTCTCTTCCCTTCTCTTCTCTTCCCTTCCCTTCCCTTCCCTTCCCTTCCCGTCTCTTCTCTTCTCTTCTCTTCTCTTCTCTTCTCTTCTCTTCTCTTCTCCCTTTCCCCTTAGGGCTTCTCTTCTTTTCTCTCTTTCTCTTGCACATATCTCTCCAAAATCCTTAGTTAGTTAGCCTGGCTAGTCAGGATTAATCCAGAGGCCAAACTACCCCCAACACCACCATGTTCAATCCTAATTACACCACTTCAAACACTACCCAATATGCCACTGGGTAGATCAGATTCAGATGTTTAAAATGTGGAAAAGTGTGTTTTCTCAAGAAGGCAGCCTTTTCAGGTAAGTCAGACTAGGAAATTGTCTCCACAAGTTTGTGTGGAACTATGCTTGATAAAAGCAGCAGTAACAAAATTTTGAATGCTTGACCTTTCCTCTCTTTTATACCCCAGGGAGTTAGGGCAGTCTGAGTTTCTCACTATTGAACCCACTTATTCCTATACATTGTCTTTTTGTACATTTCTTTGCATGATTTCTTATGCAAAGAGAAACCATCTGTATGGGTGTCTATACCAGACAGGTTGTCCCCAAATGAAAATCCAAGTAAACTAGGCTGAGTCCAACAGTCATGAGCCAGAAAAGCCTCCCAGTAAAGGCTTCCCATTCAGCATGGATGCTTTTTTAATTCATTATTAAGTGAACAGATGTGTTAGTAGATGGACTTTGGGCATGGTCTTGGAGAAGCACAGGAGCCACAATCTCCAACATATGTCCCGGACCAACACTTGGTTAAGACTCCATGAGCGAAAATGCTTCTTGTCTAAAGTCAAACAAAAACTGCTCTGTTATCTTCTTCTTCTTCTTCTTCTTCTTCTTCTTCTTCTTCTTCTTCTTCTTCTTCTTCTTCTTCTTCTTCTTCTTCTTCTTCTTCTTCTTCTTCTTCTTCTTCTTCTTCTTCTTCTTCTTCTTCTTCTTCTTCTTCTTCTTCTTCTTCAAATGTATTTGTCACCCATCTCATGGTTCAGGGTGACTCTGAGGCGAATAAATAGTTCAGTTCAGGGGTAAGGCTATAAAAGAAAATGAGAGTGTGTAATGATGGTGTATCAAAATTATCCTGAGAAAAATTAGAAGAACACAAA
Organism: Crotalus tigris; assembly: GCF_016545835.1. Taxonomy (NCBI): domain Eukaryota; kingdom Metazoa; phylum Chordata; class Lepidosauria; order Squamata; family Viperidae; genus Crotalus; species Crotalus tigris. Next base: position 578,285 of record NW_024096525.1, read on the forward strand.
TAGAAGACACTCCCACCAGGAAAAAAAAAAACAAGAATTAGTCAAGATGGGCCTCCTGATCCAAATAGAACCTCTCTAATCTGACTTATTCATAGCCCCCTTGGAGACAAGAGATGATAGCTGCAGGAGGTATAGCTGGAGCAGTTCAACTCTGGGCTCTAAGCTGATCAATGAGGAAGGAAAGATATCTCAGGGAGCAGAACATGAACCCACTTATTCCTATACAAAGCTCTCAATTGCTTAGACCCAAGGGGTTTTTGGGGGGTGGGGTGGGGAAATGCAGTCACCCCAGCTCTGATTATCTATGCAGGATTAAAGTTATAAAAATAATCTTGGTGCGGATTTCCTGGGGGCAGATTTGTAATATACTAAACAGCAGATTCTGCATAGCATGGATGGTTGCAAATAGCTATTTTTCTCGATATAAATCTACACAAAACCTTGGATAAAACTCTACGGTTTGTCTGGAAAAGATGCATCCCAAATAAAATATGTATATTTGAATATGCAAAAAAAAAAAAAGGATTGGGGCACTTGCACTTACAAAAACAATATAATTTTCTAAAACAAAGCAAAATGCAAAATGTACACTAAGTATTTAAAAGCAACAACAACAAACAACTGGGACAAATGAAACATTGAAGTTTCCGCATCTCTACTAAGCTGCTAAAACAATTGATGGACAATTTTAATGTACTTATCTAGCAATTTCTCTCCGTATTTTTTTTCCATTTTTTAATTGACTAAACTCTGGATATTCCAAATGCCATTTTCATAACGTGCACAGAATCATTAAAATCGAATTAATATAAAAGTTAAGCAACGTTTAAATTGGAATTATATTTTGGGGAGATGCTTTTCAATATCATTTACTTCCATGACTAAAATAGCATTTACAAGTTATACAGCAGATCTGTCTTACACCAGGCTTTTAATATGATGAATAATCTTGAGGTTTCTTCTCCCTACTTCCCAGAAATTAGTTACCCTGCAACAGAATAACATTACCAGCAGCAAATGCAATGCAGTTATTCCTGGGATCATAGCTGGTTTTGGCACCATGACTGAAGCTGAGGTATGAATACAAGCATTTAATCTATTTTTGGTTCAATGTTGTGCTAAATGCCCATTTAAAAATCTTGGTTTCAGAGTAAGGAGCATCTATGGAACCTTAGAACACTCCTTTTTTTGTAGTCTCCAAAATGAAGTCATAATCTGGCTATTCATCAGCAGAGAGCCAAGAGCAGAATAGCCTTCTCACATTTCTCAGCTTTGCGTTTGGTATTTTGACACCATGTTATTGGGTCACTAGTTCCAGACAAAAAGAAAGGAAGGAAGGAAGGAAGGAAGGAAGGAAGGAAGGAAGGAAGGAAGGAAGGAAGGAAGAAAGAAAGAAAGAAAGAAAGAAAGAAAGAAAGAAAGAAAGAAAGAAAGAAAGAAAGAAAGAAAGAAATAGGACGGTAAAGTGACATCTCAGTTCAGAGGGGGAACAGGGAAGAGGGAAGCAGGAAAGAAAAATAGAACATTTGAAGGTTGCCCTTTATGTATCTCAGATTATATCAGAGACTGAATCCACCAAAAGCGGGAAACAAAAAGCCATTTGTCAATGTCGCTGAGTTATTTGCATGTGGAATTAAAGCTATTGTTGTAGGCAGTTTACTGCAGATTAGCTGGCCAAGAAGAAATGAAGACTCAGCCCATCACCCAATAGGCTCCCAAGCTAGGATGAACTAGCTGAAACTTAATGGGCTTGGTTGCTTGGTTTGGTGGCTTAGCCTAAATTGGCAAATGTATCCAATGAGGCTTAGATATGAACCAGAGTTATTCAACAACCCATACTTTAACAAATTCTGGCTTAATGTTACAGATGAAGAATAGGCCTGACTTCCTGCTCCTCCTCCTTCTCCTCCAGAAAACAGTTTTAAAAATTTCACTGCTATGAACTTCCAAGCCATAGTTTGTCATCTGGGGACAATCTCTAGTCAGTTTTACATGGGTTTGTCCAAAAATCAATTTGTTGTTGCTGTATCCTGGCTCATTAGGCAGAACCAACCACAATTCCTAGTTTAATTTTTTTAAAAAAAGCTGAGATCAGCTGGAAACAGAGGAGAACCATTGCTGAAAATCTCTACGCCTCTCTCAAGCCTTTCCTGATTGAGTTACTCCTTTCCAAGAAACAGGCAATGTCAGTCATGCAACTGCAAGTCTAAATACTGTTTCTTTATATGTTCCCACAGACCTTAATGTATAATTTTTGAAAACTACCAGTGAAGGAAAAGAGGACACCTTTGAGCCATTTTAAAACCCAGGGGCTCTAAGTCTTGCTGCAGTTCAAACATCCTCCAAATCATATGACTGGCTTTCTGAGAATCAGCTTAAAGAATGATTTCTTTAATAAGCTCAGAATGAACAATGTTGGAATAATAAGATGCTGCTGAGTCTGTTTCACCTAGAGAAGAAAGATGGGGGGGGGGATTAGAATAGCACTCATCAAATATTTGAAAGGATGTTACAGCGAGGAAGGTCACGATCTCCCTTTCCAGAGTGCACGACACAGAATAATGGATTTCAGATATAGGAAGGCCAATTAGGAAAAAGCCTCCTAACGGCAAGAACAATTTGGCAGTGGAACTAATTGCCTAAAGATAGCAGTTTCTCCTTCATTGCAGATGTTCAGGCATAGGCTAGACAGCCGTATGTTTGAGGTGTTTTAATTTGGCTTCCTGCACAGAGCAAGAAGTAGACCTGATGACCCAGGTTGCTCCTTCCAAATCTATTTTTCCTACCACGTCTAATAGCAATGGCCAAAGATCATATCTTGAAGGTGAAAACTAAGGATAAGGTTAGTTTTCATGCCTTAAAAAATGCCAGATCAAGACTCCGTCTGTGGGCCGGTCTAATTAAAACAATTAGATGGACTTCTTTGTGTATGTGATACCGATATATAGCCTAGCTCAGGGGTAGGCAACCGTGGCTCTTTTATGACTTGTGGACTTCAACTCCCAGAATTCCTGAGCCAGCATGGCTCAGCTTGGAAACTTCTCCCTTTCCCCTCAGCATGGCTGGCTCAGGAATTCTGGGAGTTGAAGTCCACGAGTCATAAAAGAGCCAAGATTGCCTACCTCTGGTTTAACTCCGATGTGTTGCTCTGTCTGATTGGCTCTGCTAAAATTTGGGGGGTGGGGGGTGGGGGTTGTCACTGCTTAGAAACTGTTTCTATTTTTGTAGTTCTGTTGAATTTGTGTTACCTCTAAATCAATGACATTTCTGAAGACTTTGATGCGTTCCGGATCCACCCACATTTTTCAGACATTGTTGATACAGTGCTATAAAGTAGAGTAGAAATGGATGGAAGCATTAGATATATAGAGACTACAGGTCCCCCTTATAGTTTCAATATATCTAATGTACGTATTAAAAATACATGTAAATTGATTTATGGGGAATCTGAGAAATGAAAACTATGGAGGATGTGAGAAAGGGAGTATCCTCTTATGCCTTCCACCACAAAAAGTTACTAATTTCCATGTATGAAGAACAAAAAGCAGAAGAAGAAGTTTAGTACAGTAGTCTCTAGCGTGCCCTACACTAGGCTATCATATTTCAGCTGTAAAAATCTTAATTACCACTAGATGGCAACACGTTGCCTCTTTCCTGCCATCCAGTATTAGTTAAACTGTCAGTCATTCTTCGAAAACAAGTTATACAACATACAAGAAACCTTTTCATTTCCAAGGCGAATTCTTATGCAAACTGAGTGCTCTCTCTGCACCCCCCCCCACCCTCCGGCTAGTGGGTTTTTTTTTTTTTTTCAGATCCCAACAATTATAGCTTTTCATGGTAAATATCACCTCACTTCAGCCTACAAAGCCCTGAAAATGATATTACACAAAATCAATATGTCTGCCAAATACAATATGAAAATGAACATTTTCATTCTGTGTTGATTAAATTTCCCTCTGTTGCCAGAACTTTATATCTTTCCTTAAGTGTTTTCTTTGAAAGATGATTTCCTGTTCAACCCAAACACTACTATATATGCAGAATCTGGCTCTGGACCCAAGGCTGAAGACCACGAAGAAGAGTAGCTATCGTTCATTTCAGACAGAAAACAATGTGCTTTTGTTGCACCATTTGTCTTTCTGTTGACCACGAAATGTGGTCTAAATTTCCTACTATATAATTCAAATATTTTTCCAGGGTAAAAATCAGTAGGATATAAGAATGGAGTAGTTCAGGGGTAGTCAACCTTGGCTCTTTTATGACTCGTGGACTTCAACTCCCAGAATTCCCAAGCCAGCTGTGCTGGCTCAGGAATTCTGGGAGTTGAAGTCCACGAGTCATAAAAGAGCCAAGGTTGACTACCCCTGGTGTAGTTGATTCCAGTTTGAACAATGATTGTTTATAATTGTTGCGGATCACCCACGAAATTAGGCATTTATAAACCAGACTGACTTTTCAAAAATCAATGTCCTTGTTAATATGGATAACTCTACGGGCATTAGGGACTGTGCCCTTGTTGCAAATATTTTCTTTTAAAATATGTTAAAGCTGTTTTCATGTAAGATCATAATCTGATTTTATTTTTCCAGACTGCTGATGCTATTATTACTATCAGTACTGCTGCTACTGCTACTACAGTTGTTAATAATAAATCTACACCCATTTGGAATTAACCCTTGGGCTATGTGAAAAAATCCAGACAACCATGGTAGCATGATAGATGGTAGCAAAGGTGTGGGGGGAGAGCATTGTGTATAGGAATGTTTGCTCAGTGTATGGACTAGGGCCAGGCCCTCCCAAGTCCAGATGGGAGTTCCCACAGAAAGTTATGGAGAATAACAGGGCTAAGATCCTTCCAGATCCAAACAACAAGGCAAGTACTAGCGAATCAACCAAACATCATAGTAGTAGACACAGATCAGAAAAAAGCAGTGGCGATAGATGTAGTGCTGCCAAGTAATAGTAACATCAAGAAGAAGAACTATGAAAATCTGGAGAAGTACCAGGGCCTAAAGTAGGAAATTCAATGATCTGCCACCAGAGACATACCAGGATGATACTATTAGCCTAAGTACCACTAGTGTTAGGCCCAAGCCCCAAAACAACACAATGAAATCCAAATCGAATCTAATCCTTTATTTGCTTATACCTAATGGACAGAATCTTGTCATACTAAAGCTATAACCTTCTACAATGATAGATACATCCTGAAGCTTCCCCCCCCCCTCCATGCTTGGGACTGCACAGTCTCTTAATTTGGGCTTAATTTTCCCTGGGAAAGCTTTGTGCTGCCAAGACTCACCTCCATGCTTCTCTAGGTGCACGTTCCATCACAACTAGTGCCACTTATCTCAATACCATAAACCTGATATCTGAAGAATACTCCTGTGTCCAAGTGTAGCTCCCAACTTCTCATTTGCCTTTTGTTGTATTTTGTGGAAACCAATATTTAACTCAGAAGATAGGGCTCGCTATTCAAATCCTTCATATGCTTCACACACTGCAGTTTGTACAATTTCCATGTAGCAATAGCAATAGCACTTAGACTTATATACCACTTCACAGTGCTTTATAGCCTTCTCTAAGTGATTTACAGAGTCAGCATTATTGCCCCCAACAATCTGGGTCCTCATTTTTACCCACCTCGGAAGGATGGAAGGCTGAGTCAACCTTGAGCCGGTGGGACTCGAACTGCCAAACTGCTGGCAGCTGGCAGTAAGGAGAAGTAGCCCACAGTACTGCTTTCTAACCACTGCACCACCAGGGCTCTGAACATCCACTAGGCAATAGTTTCATCACTATCAAGCATCAGCTCAGTCATCTTGCAGTTCTGCCTCTGCTGAGGGAGAACTACACAATTTAATGGCAGAATCATTGATTGGCTTTAGAACTCACAAAATGCCAAGCCATAGCCTGGATTGTTGTTGTTGTTATTGTTGTTGTTGTTGTTGTTTTTAATTTATCAAACTAAGCAAGAACACCCATTATATTTTAAGGCTCATGGGCAAACCATCCTACTATAGTTGCTAAACAAACCATAATTTAAAACCATGTTTAATATCGTGGGAGTTCCCAGCTATGCACATCTACCACTGTGATGTCATCATGCTCAATATATGTAGCTTTTGCTGGGCTGCAGTAAGGGGATTGTCCTGGTTCCGATAGATGAAACCCATTAAAGAACTTCAAGGCAAGAATTCTTCCTTAAAGTACATTTTATTCAGGAAACAAAGTATCGGCACTACATAGTTGAACCCAAACCTAAATTCCCTTCCCCCAGATACAAAGTAACAAGTTGCAATTCCCACCCCCATGAAGCAGTCTCACATTTCCAATTAGACAGAAGCGCAGGCTCCCTCTCCAGCTCCTCAGCTCACCAAAACATTATCGGTTTGTGTCCTTGAGTTCCCACAAAGCTGCATTATTATTACGGCTAGCTGAGCTCAAGCATTCACCCCATCCCCTCCTTCTACATCTGACTTCTAAACAGGAGAAAAAGCAAGCTGAAAGCAAAGTAAAAATGGCTGCAATTTCCCTCAGTTGACAGAGCGGGAACATCCATTGTCACAGCATTGACAGGAGATAGTGACCATAAAGAAAACATGAGAGAGTAACTTTCAATGACACCAAAAATTACATTTTGGAGACCGTGAGAGAGATGCTCTTTAAAAGTGCTCATTTAGACTGCTTCCACATTTTCAACTGGAAAAAAAAAATCAGCCACCCTAGTATTCTCACATGATTTGGAATGTGAAGCTTAAATTCCAGATATTATTGAATTTTGGGCCTTCTGCGTCTATACCATTTTGAGAGAAGCTGTTTTTGCCACTGTTAGATAACTTTCATACTTCTCAATTAAGTTCTTGTGACACTTGTGAGCGGACTCCTTTGAGAGCTATCTCAGAACTGGAAACTATCGCATGGAGCAACTAGAATAAATACTGGAAGATAGTGTAGAAAATATTCTATTCTGAAATTTCTCTCACTGCTTCAGACAGTGAGCTTGAATATTAATTAATGTCAGATGGATAGTTAAGACCTATACTTTTCTTTCAATGGGCTTACCATGTCTGGAATGCAAAAATCTGGGTGGCAGCTGGATAGAAGCAAAGAGAGTACGAAAATTTAAGATTTTTGTAATCCAAATACTGTGAACTTAATTTTAATATATTTCATTGCAACCAGCCTGTTATTCAAACAATTGTTTTAAAACCTTGCTCCTATTGGTTGTTCCTTTTATACTTATAATTTGTTTAATGGTGTGAAGTGTCTCAAGGACCTTTTCAAGTACGGTCTATATTTTGTTTTAACATAAATAAATAGTTGTTGAGTCTTTTTCTCTCCACTGTTGTTCAGTGCTAAGTCGTGTCTGACTCTTCATGGACCATAGCATCCCAGGCTCTCCTGTCCTCCACTGTCTCCCAGAGTTTGCCCAAATTAGTACTGTTCATTGGGTTTTCTTGGCAATGACACTGGAGTGAGTTGCCATTTCCTTCTCCAGTGAACCACGTTTCGTCAGAACTTTCCAAAGCCATAGCATAGCTCATAGTTTCATTGAGCTGCGCAACCCCCTTCACACAACAAGCCAGTGATCCATGATGGGCTACCAAAAAAGAATATTTATGGCTTATACATTTTTTCAGCCAATGTAAATCTGATGAAGGCTTTTCATATTGGTTTGTCCATAAGAAATGTTGAGAAAGTATTCATGAATGCAAAATATACTGCCAGAAGTGAATGAGACCCTGCCAGTCTTAATTTACTTTGATATAAATCTCAAATAAAAGCTATTTGGCTTCCAGTCATAAACTAGATATGGGTAAGTCTCAATTTTATAGTGAGATATGCAACTAAAACATATGGAACTGCAGAAAATGAGAAGAAAAATGAAATATACCAAAGGTAAACGGAAGACGGAATATTCCTTTTGATAGTTATTTGTTACAAATATTTGTTTTTCTTCTTGGTTATGTTTGCTTCAGGCATGGAATAACTAGTCAATTTATCCAGGGGCAGCTCCTTTTAATAAATAAACAGATCTTCCAAAGGAACAGCTACAGTACATTGCATCACGCTCTATGTGGCACTGACAAATTCTTATTTAATTAGCATAATTAACCTTACTTGTCACTCAAGCAAACTTGTTGACATATTTCCTCCAAATTGAATCAAGGACTATTGGTAAATTCATTTATGATGAAGAAAAAGAAAAGCCCACAAAGGTTTAATTGCAAGCTGAAACACAAGTAGAGGCAAAGATGGGAGGGTGTTACAGGAATAGTATCCTTTTTGTAGAAGAGCCATTTGTGCTAACACAGCACTAATGATGTGCCATATGTTCTTTGGGTACCCAGCTTTTACATTAGAAGATACTTTTTAGAAGCAGACATGAGGACATTAATCCATAAAATGTTGGCGTGCAAACTCTGGCATATTATTTTGCATGTACCTTTGGAAAATGATTTGGAGTCAATTTACAGCATGCTTCAAATGATGCAAGCAGAATTGTTAAGCAGACATATTGCCGGATGACATTTTACAGAATGACGAAAACCACAGCACTGAGTTCCCCAAGTTAATAACGCTAGGGGAATATGTGTAACTAGGAAACAGCATTGGTATCATTGACATCAATGCATGTCATGATATCACCATACCACACACCACATCTCATTATGTCACGACATCCATATGTTGTAGCGTTTGCATAATCCTAATCCACATCTATCCTAATTTAATCCCTCTTCTGTTTTTCCCTGCCCTTCCAGCAGACACCTGTGAAACCAAGTCCCCATGATTGGATGATTGGATATTAGAAATGTCACTCAAAGCATGGTAACATGGGACATCTCCTCCTACTTTACAACCTGGAGTGAAGAAGGACTTGTGACAGCAATTTGGGAAGTGTTTAGCATTTTACATTGACATTTACATATCAGCAAGTTTCCTCAGGAAACCTTGGATGCAACTTATAGTATATCGTGCAAAGGATTTAAAAAAATTTTCAGAACAAATACACAATCCCAATTAAAGACAAGTAGACTTCTATTCAGATCAAGCTTCATTCTTGCCCTTTCACTCTGATTTTTGGAGAAGATGAGAAAAAACTGGTAATAATGCAGCTTTTCCTTTCCTTTGTTACCTATAACAGATAAGAACATGACTCATTTGTAAGCACCTTGAAATACTACAGGAAATACTGCAGATGGATGGTATAGATTTGTCAAGAAAACTTTCCAAACTGTCCCTATCTTCACTTTAGATTGGTAACTCCTTTATTTGATGTTGGGGATCCTATGTATGCAACCTAACTTGATTTAATGAAGCATTTCACAAAATGCCGCATGACATTCTTAGTTAAGTGACATGGCCAATGTGACATGGTAATTAAATGAATAGATAACTGGATAGAAAACTGCAGGCATAGAGTTCTACATCAAGCTAGATTGAAGCATTCGATATGATAGCGTATCCTGGAGATGGTACATTTTTATCGAAGATTTGCATTATTTGGATGGAAAGATGGAGAAAATGTATATCATATTTGCAAATGACATAATTTTGATAAATCAGAGAAGTGGGCTGAAATAGAATGAAATTTCACAGAGTTAAGGGCAAAGCTCTTGACTTAGGAAGCAAAAACAAACATGCAGGTACAGGATGAGGTTATGAATTGCTTTTGGTCTTTACAACTTGGCAGTGACACTTGTGAAAAAAAAAAAGATCTTGGAACAGTGGTTGACTGCCAACATTAGCCAGCAGTGTGATATAACTGCAAAATAGGCACATACAATTTTAAATTGCATCAACAGAAGAATTCTGGAAGCAATCATTCCATTTTATTCAGCATTGCTCAGATCACAGGCTTCTTAATTTCTAGGTTTAGTTTTGAGCATCACACTTTGAATATGATTGGTGAATGGAGAGCAGCAGTCAAGTAAGAGGCCTAGACTGGCATCTGAATCATAAGTACGGCCTTTTAGCAGCAATCAGCCAACATTGATTCCTTTGTTCAGCTGAATTACACAATGTTTTTCTCAAGATAACATTTTTATTAAACTCACCTCAGTTTCTCATTTGTTTCCAAGAGGTGAATTACAAGTTGGAAGCAATCTACTGCAGAATGTTATCAGTTCCTAAGAACTATGGATTCGCAGGAAGAATATTATTGCAAACAGGTAACAGGATCAGGTATTACATCACAGGATCTAGTTATAATTTGGGTCACTCAACCAAGATTAAGCCATTCTTTTCAGGTCTTATTCTTAGCTGTTGACACAAATACAGCTTTATAATCATGCCACCAAAATATTCAGTGGCAATCTCTCAGAACGGGGTTTTTAATTCCACCATTTCTCCTAGACCCCCCACAAGTTCTTTACCTTTTTTCTAAATCAAAGTATTAGCTCAATTTCTATCGGCATCCTTTCCATGACATTCTGCCGAGTCTTGCTATACCATATTTAAACAAAAGCAATACCCTCCCACCAGCATAGTTACATAAAACTTTCTGTCCTGGGTATTTTTATTTCCTGGAAACATTTGTAATATTTATACGTACTTGGCAAACAAGTTTGAGATTAAGTGAATATGTTTCCAATAGAAATTGGCAAAACATTTCTCAAAGCAGCTAGATTAGGTAGTACTAAAAGTCAAATACAGACTGCGGGATAATGAACATCCTGGATGTTTTATTTTTACTGGATAATATACTCCGTAACATCAGCAATAACTCTGTATACAAGAGCTGCAGGGGTTTGATTAGAGGAGATGCAGGCAGTAGCAAAAAGTAGTTGGTGGTCTTTTCTCTTAAGAGACTATTGCTTTAACCAAGTCAAAAAGGGCAAACTCTGCTGGTTTATGATCAGCCTCTATTTCAGTTTCTGGGTAAAGTGCCACAGATTACAGGTCAGGGCTATTGAGGTGCTCTCTCTATATATATATTCTGGGCCTGGGCAACAAAAAATTAGCTACCAGGAGTGGTGCGAACCAGCTGAATCCCGAGAGAGAGAGAGAGAGAGAGAGAGAGAGAGAGAGAGAGAGAGAGGGAGGGAGGGAGGGAGGGAGGGAGGGAGGGAGAGAGAGAGAGAGAGAGAGGGAGAGAGAGAGAGAATGCTTTTTTGTCACAGAACTCACTGGAACAGAGTTCCGGCACCATTTTTTGACAGATTTTCCAAATTTTAAAAGTAACTTTTGAAAATTTGATGTTTGGTCCACATGGACTTGAATCGCCCTGTCATGCATAGCAAGTTGGTGGCAAAATCATTAAAACAGTGCATGCAGGCTGCTTGTGTGTTGAGTCCAATGCATGCATATTTCATCTGGCTGCTCGGTTTGCGGCACTGCTCGGCTTGTGATTGGTCATGTGGTCACACGCTGAGTGCTTACTGTGGGCGGCGACCATTATGTTTCGTTACACAATTGACGTGTGTGGCTGTGTGCACAGTAACTGACTATGTGCGAAAAATAAATAAAAGATTAACAAGATGTAAGTTTCGGCACCTTTTTTCTTACAAAAAAAGCACTGGATATAGATATAGATAGAGATAGAGATGATAGAGATAGAGATAGAGCTAAAGATAGAGATAGATAGAGATAGAGATACAGATGATAGAGATGATAGAGATAAAGATAGAGATAGAGATGATAGAGATAAAGATAGAGATAGAGATAAAGATAGAGATAGAGATGATAGAGATAGAGATAAAGATAGAGATAAAGATAGAGATAGAGATAAAGATAGAGGTAGAGATAGAGATAGATAGAGATAGATAGAGATAGAGATAGAGATACATAGACATAGACATAGATATATATTCAGTGAGACTTTTTTCCCCAACTTATAACTGACAGCTGGTCTTTACATACTCTTTTGGATTTTCTATAGGTCATGCTCCTAATTATTTATTGGAAGCGGGAAGTAGGAAGAAATACAGTTTTGCCTTAATAAAATGCTTTACCAGGGAAGGATTGTATACAATGCATGACTCCAACAAGTCCCAAAATAAGCGTCAACTCCACACAACTCTTCAAGTGCAGTGGGGCTCTGTGGCTGCTGAAATGATGGAGAGCTTTTTCTTGGCGTCTTTGGTTACAGTCATGACAGCTAGCTTGAATGATCGCAAGACATCCGGCCAAGACATAAGGAACTGGGTGATTTAGCCCCTTTCTCTCTGTCTCAACTGTTCAGAAGTGCTTTCAGCTAAATCAGTGTTTCTCAATCTTGACAATTTTAAGGCTTGTGGACTTCAACTCCCAGCATTGCTGGCTGTGGAATTCTGGGAGTTGAAGTCCACATGCCTTAAAATTGTCAAGGTTGAGAAACACTGAGCTAAATCAAGGTCCTGAAAAAAATAATAACAATTAATCAGTGGTTTAGCACTTGAGTGAAACTTTGGGAGGAAGCAGAGATATGGAAGAGTCATATTTAGAAGATACACAATTAATCCAGTTAAAAACATGAATATCTTCTAAGGGGAAGCTGGGAGGAGGATAGAGGCTAGGAGAAGGGTCTGCTGTCTCGAAACTGGGCATGACCAGGAAATAATTTTTTTTTTAAAAAAAGCAAAGACTGATTTTTGGTGATTTCATGGAAATATCTCTACTTTTTTTTGACAAATGCACAAAAGTGGTTTACTATTTTTGTCTTACAGAAAACATTTTCAGGCAAGCCTACAGTTCAGGGAATTCCTGAAAGACTCACATCCAATTAGTAAGCCAGTCTTAGCCTGCTTAATGTCTAGGCCCCTCTAAGTTAAAAGAAGTGCTGCCCCTTGCTGAGGCCTATCTCCCTCTCCTGTCAATCAGGTGGGTCTCTTCCAGATGCTTATTTCTGACAGGAAATGTCATAATTGAGTTAATGATGGATTGGAGATCTTTTTCTAAATTTGCTATGTCAAACATCAAATGGACAAAAAGATGATGGTTTGCAGGAAAAACCTTTTAAAAGGAGACTACACACCTTCAGACCAAAAATGCTTATTTGAATAGCCAGGCTTTGAATGATTTATAAAAGGCAAAAAGTTTCAAAATTCTTTATTTGGAAGACCAAGTTGTTCTATAGCAGAGGTGTCAAACTGCCGGCCCACGGGCCAAATGCGTCATAGCGAAACCGTACATACCTCATTGCCGGCAATGGCAAAAAAGTCACGATACATCGTGACATGTCACGTGACGTTGCGAGTTTGACACCCCTGTTCTATAGTATAGGAACAACGATGGAGAAAGACTGTTCTTTGGCCCACTGCTTAACTTCAAGTAGGGTGGGAGCCTTTTTTATACCCTTCTGCAGGCATGTGAGCCTCACTGTTGGATTTTAAACATAATAATTACCATTTTAAATTAGACCCCAAAACTAATTAAAACTCAGGGCAGCAACTGAGCAAAGTTGTGACATGGCTGAATCTGCTACCTCCAATTAGTAGACAAGCCACTGTGCTCTGGAAGAGTTGAAGCCCTGCAAACTACAAGTAGGCTAAGGCATATGTTACTGTAAACAGGGCTTCCCAATCCAGGTGTCAGCTTTCCTACCGGACACTTGCAGGAAAAGGAAAACACAGGAACACCTTCATCCAACAAATTCCAGTTTACTTGAGGTAAAGCAATGACATTCACACAGACCTTAGCAATCAGGTTCTATGCTTTACAAAGTTTGTGCTGGGAGCAACTGCCTCCCAGCTCTGGTTAAATACACTCTTGTAATTACTACTCCACCCATCACCAATTACTACTCCACCCTTCACCAATTAAGCTTCAGCCACAAACCCCCTACACCCCTGCCTAACAAACTACAACCCTGCCCTCTTGTCTCCCAACCAGCACCCAGCAGCAATCAGAGAAACCTCAACCACCCCTGAGGCTTCTCTGGGACGCCCTTGATTGTTCATCATAATTGTCGGCTACTGCCCATCAGCTGTTCACCGGCTTGCCGCTCATCAGCTGTTTGGCGGCTCGTCCTTCTTCTGCATATGCGCGGCGTCTAATGGCGTCCGGACTCGTCCTTTTGCTGCTCCAGCGCTCAGAACAGTCACCGGAGGATGCACAGCACACTCTTCCTTTCAAAATGGTGAGCTGCTTAGATCCTGTGCTGGTTCTCCTCCTCCATCACCAGGCTGTCCCCCCTTTTTGTGTGTCGAGCCCGGGAGGACTTGACACCAGGTTAGCTCACAAATGATACACCAGCCTGGGCAAAATTTCCCCCTAGCCACAAGTTCTACCACTGCTCCAGCAGAAGCTGTCAATCCGGGAGATCCTCTGACTGTGGACCTTAAGGGAGGGGGAAGGCCTGCTATGAGTTTGCTCTTGCTAAGAAAGTATGATAATAAGGAATGTAAAAGGCTTATGTTTACAGCTCTTTTGCTTTTCCTTTTGTGGCACGGAACAATAAAACTAATAAATTTTATGTTAACCAACTGAAGGGCTATTCTGGGTGAATTGTAAATTTAATAAATGAAATATCCAATGTTTCATTTCATCCAAACCAGGAAATTATTGTTACCAGATTCAGAAGAAGCCTAAGTGTTAGACTAATTTCAAACCATATATAATAATCCAGATACAATAACCTTTACGAAAACCCATCTGTGCTTCTTGAAAGCATTCATTTCCCAAATGTGTCCAGAATAATCAAAGCAAAGTTAGGTAAATGTATTTTGATGGTTTTATTAAAAAAATCAAGAAGAAAATGGTATTTTCATCTGTGTTCCACATGACATTGAAAATATGCCAATTTTTATTTGAAATGCAGTGTAAAAGAGAAGAATGAACTGGCCCATAGCACTAAAAAATTCGCTGCTGAACACTTCAAAGACTTTTCTTTTGTTTCTAGGATTCAATGGACCAACATTTAAGAATCAACTATAAACAGAAAAAATAAATTAAATTTTCTGTTCTTCTTTGGGTGGTCATAACACAATAACCATAGTAGATTATTGCTTTCTCAAGGTAAAATAATTATTGCTGATCATTTTTCCAATACATTCAATGAACAGTCTGAAGAAGACTATGGGAAAGCATGTGGTTAAAAACATTAGTCTTGAAATGACAAAGTCTCTCTGGCCAAAAAGTCTTTGCAATCTTCCCGCAGGCAGCAAACATCTAGACCAGGGGTAGGCAACCCAAAACATTCAAAGAGCCACTTGGACCCGTTTCCCACCAAAAACAAAACACTGGGAGCCGCAAAACCCTTTTGATATCTAAAATGAAGATAACACTGCATATATCCTTTTTTACCTTTATTATAGGTGTGTGTATGTGTATGTGTGTGTGTGTGTATGTGTATACACACACACACACACAGACACACACACACATATACACATTTTAAAAATAAAAGTAAAAATATGACTCTTGGGAATTTCCATACTATTAAAACAATGATCACCAAGAGAATGCTTTAAGAGAATAAAATTACATACACACACAGGTAAAAAAAGGATATATGCAGTCTCTCTCTCTCCTCCCTCTCTATCTGCCCTTGGTCTGCCACTCCTCTTCCCCCACTCTCTCTCTCTCTCTCTCTCTCTCTCTCTTTCTCTCTCTCTCTTTTTCCCCCCCTCCTATCTGCTGCTCACCTGGCAAGCTTCAAGCTGTTGTCCAACAACCTCCGGGTAGGCAACCTCGTCTCTTTTATGACTCATGGACTTCAACTCCCAGAATTCCTGAGTCAGCCTAGCTGGGCTAGCTAGCTCTCTCCTGCCCTTCCTGCTTCCTGCAGAGACGCAGCAAAGGGAGGAGCTCCGCCCAGTAAGCTTTTCAGCTCCTCGGAGAACACTGTGAGTGCACTCTCTCTTTTACACACACACACACACACACACACACACACACACCCAGACACACACAGACACAGAGAGAGAGAGAGAGAGAGAGAGAAGCAGGGAAGTGCAATTGCCTCTCTCTGTCTCTGTCTCTCTCTGCAAAGGCAGAGGAGGCTGGGAGCCACAGGGGAAGGCTCAAAGAGCCGCATGCGACTCCGGAGCCGCAGGTTGCCGACCTCTGATCTAGACTTTCCAAGCCAATTAATGGCCCTGGAAGAAAGAGGTGCACATTCTTCCCACTCATGCAGTCCTGATTCTGAGACAAGAGTTTTGCTATTATTTCTTTAAATATAAGTGTAGCAAATTGTTACTTATTTAACTATTATTGTACTGATATTTCTAGGGAGAACTGCTCGGAGGTTTCCTGATTTAAGGCTTTTTTCTGTTCCACAGTTTGCAGGAGCATTACAGCCAAAAAGACATCTGGAGATTGCCCATATAGACTATACAACAGATTATTTTTGTGAGTAGATGGTAAAAATCAATATTTTTCCAGACACTTGGAATCAGCTGGGAGTGACAGGTTCCATTGTGCCCTTAACCACAAATGCAACTTTAATGAACTAAAGTAGGGGTCCCCAAATTCAGTCCTCAGCCCGGTTACCAAGCTGTGGCCCATTGGGAACAGGGCTGCACAAGTGGCGGGAGAAGCAGGCAAGCATGTGAAGCTGCATTTGTGCAAGCGGTTTAAATAAATTTAAATAAACAGTTTGAAATAGATTGGAAAGATCCTCTCCCCTGGGAAAAATTTGTCTTGTTTATATTTCAATGCAAAACGAGACTTGGAAGTTCAATTACTAAAGCACATGATGGCTACTTTAAAGGAAACTTTATGGATATGTGAAGTCATTGAGCTTTTTAACAATTTTCCTTTTATTTTGTTCTCTGGGGTTCAATGGACCAATATTTAAGAATAAACTATAAGCAGAAGAAATAAATTATTTTTTCTGTTCTTCTTTGAGTGGTCATAACATTATAACCATAGTACATTATTGCTTTGTCAAGGTAAAACCATTATTTCTGATTTTCCAATACATTCAACAAACAGACTCCAACCAGAATGGAAACAGAAGTTGTTACTGAAGATGAAAAAAATTGTTTGAAAACAACCAAAATAGACTTTAAGGTGGACTTAAAAACCACAACTTGTAAAAAAGAGTTGGAAATACTGGATGTACGAGTGGAATTGTATGATCATTTAAAAATCAAAAAGAATATACAAATAATGTATTTAAAGAATGATGTGGAAAAAGAATGATTCTTTTAAATTGAAATAGAGAAGATTTACTGAAATTATTTCATGGAGATTATAAATGGATTTCAACAAAGATGGTAAGAACTTCAAGAGAAAAGGCAGAGACTGGAAGAAAACAGGAATCAGAATTTTATCTATGGGAGGAAGAAGGAAAGAAATATAAAATTAGTGTATTTTACTGTGGTTACATAGTAAGTTGCTATATTTGGTGATGATTAATTATAATTATAAGCAATTATAATAATTATAATAGTATTATCTAGATTGGGTAGTTTCTTTTTTGGAAATGTTTAATGGTGTAATGGTTTAGCTTCTAATACCTATGCCATTATTTTTTGATATCTAATCAAAAAGTTATTATTTATGATACTGTTTATTAGCCTTAAATTTTATATTTTTTTCATTGGAATGTTTAAATGTGAAGAGAATGATGAGGGGAATTTAGACTAAATGAAAATGGGGATTATATATTTATGTTGTTAGATAATTTTGTTAATTTTTACTGGACCTTTGTTGATTAATAAAGAGAGCTGAAGATTTAGAGATGACTTCATAGAAAATGGGGTGAGGTATGGAATAAAAATGATCTGGTTGTATTTTAAAACTGATAAATTGTTAATGTAAATATGCTTTCTGGAGATGAAGGGGCAAGTTTCTTTTTTTTACTATCTTTTGAGGGGTTTGTTTATTTGTTTGTTTTGCCTTTTTTGCTCTACACTTTCACACACAGAGACTTTTTCTTTTATATATTGTAAGTTGCCCAGGGTCACTTGATTGAGTTGGATGAATGTAGAAATTGAATGAATGAATGAATGGTTTCTTTGTTAGATTTATCTGTTTAATATAATTATTACTATAACTACTGAAAAAAAACTGTTTTAAGAGCCAAAAAGCGATGAACTGATGTTGCATATTATCATACCTGCTAATTTATCTGAGCATCCTGTAAAATCCTGGCTTATATGTCAATTCCAGGATACTGATATGAGGGAGGAGTCGTAGTTTTACACAGCATATGTTTTACACCCATTTGTGGAGAACTTCCAACTAGTTTAGAGCTGAGGTTCAAAATTTGGCTGACTTTCATATTAACAGTCAGGAATGTAATCCAGGTTTAGTTTCACTCATACAGTACAGCTCATTCTCTGCTTCTCTAACTTAACTATTTTTTCCCCATCTCTCAATGACTAATCTTTTCACTACCTTGCTTCACCAACGGAAGGCCTCAAATAAGTTAACAAACTTGTCAGGCATGAATTCTTGAGAGGCTCTGCAATTTTCAGTATGAGATCCCACTGAAATGGGAACATTGCAGAAATAGGACTACCAGTAACAAGAACAATAGGTCCACAATTGTTGCTGATCTCATCAAAATAATCTACCACTGCCTCTAGTCATTATCCCTGTTTAGGGACTGTGTAGAAAGGAATAAATTTAAAAGAACATGGGATATGGAAGTGACCAGAAGGCTATATTATAGATGTGGCAGAAATGAGTACATGAAAGAGAAATTTAGTTTGTGAACTGGGTAGGTATTTGTAGCAGTAAGTCAAAGGACTTTCCACAAATTATATTTTGTTTACAATACTATTGCCTTTCTGATACAAAAATGAGTTTGTCATACAAGATAGAATTCAGACAAAATAATTTCAAAACAGTAATCTAAGCCAGAACATCCTGTTGCTACATTTCTTCTTTTTCCTAGTATCTGTTATGAGTAGGATTTTATTCAGGTTCTTGCTATTCTAACCATACTTATTCTGAGAATAATAGGCTTTGTGCCTATTTGCTTTCAATATATACATATCTCTATGTAATTTAAGGCAAAATATGCCATAAAATTATGCAAAGTCCAGATTTCAATTTATCCATACACTATGATTCAGCTAGGTCTAGGGGGTTCGTAGTAAATTCATACCCCCAAAATGATTTCATTCTTACAGAGTGGATATTTATTTTATAAATGTTAAAAGTATCCCTCTGTATTCCAGTGATCCTGAAATTGATTGTGATCAACAAACACAATTCTTTCTGTTCAAAGGAGATATTGCACGCTGCTCAAAATTGTTGAATAGGTAAAAGAATTTGTTTCGTGAAATGTGTGCATAAATGTGTAGGGTTGACCAATTTGCATTTTCAAAATGGCATAAAAAATTTGCATTTCACAAATCAAGAAAGGGAATACAGATATTCTTCAAGATATATCCCCTTCAAATTGTTGTGGATCCAAACACAAATGACTATACTTATCCCCCCCCCAAAAAAACCCCAGAATGTACAAAAACGAATAGACTGAGAAATAGATTGAGGTACTTCCAAAAGTGACATTGAGAAGCTTGAATACAAACCTGCATCCTTTCTATGTGAACTGGATGAAATGTAGCAAAATCTAAAAATTAGAATTATGTTCTGAAAATGTAATATCAATATATTTTGCACATTCCTTCTGCTTTTCAAAATCAGAACAGAACTATTTATCAATAGTAGAGGTAATGTGTTGAAAATGAGTCCAAAAAAAGAGTTTAGCTGAGCTCCTTTCTACTTGCTTGCTACTTATTAATAGAAACCTGCCTTTTTTTTTCAGGCTTCCATACAACCCTCAAAAAAGAAAGTTCTGGTGTTTTGAAAAGTTGAATAGATTCCTTACAGTGGAGCGTTACTGCTTTTGTACAAGACCTGACTCACTTCATCCAAATAATTTCTGAAATGTTTACAGCCTTGAGATATATTCACCTGGGATGTGCTTGTGTGCATCCTTTCCACTCTTAAAATGAAGATTGCCACTAAGTGAAAATTCTATTTTTTTTAAAAAAAAAATCTTTTTACTGAATGTGTTTGAGCAAAACACAAAAAGAAAAGTCCTGCTCTAAGAGGTAATGGGTTAACTTACTTGCCATATCTTGGTGTTAATTGTTCCTTGATCTCTACACTGACTCACAAGCAAATTACAAACAGGACATGAACTTTTCATCTTTACCTGTTTGTGTATTGATGTGAGCCCTGAAGAAGCGGGGAGGGGTGGAAAAGACAAGCTGACCCTGTTTTCATTTAGGCCAGCATAGCCAACTGCATTACATCAGGGTGGGAGTGATGTAAGAGGAAGCCAGGTCCATGAACCCCTGTACTCCTTGTGGACATTGGGCTTCATACGCACAAAAGAAAAATTATATCTTTGTGTGAAGTTGGGATTGTTTAACCAAAAGACAACATGCATTCCATTTAAGTCTTTGGGGAATAGAAATTCATTGCTAATCATTTCAGGCAGTTTTGTCCGTTGTATGTGTGAAGAAAGCACACAATTTTATAAAGCACAGCATTGAACAGCTTAGATATTTTCACCCCATATATATTTCTGCAAATGTGCATGCCGGGCTAAAGGGTCCGGCTTGCACATTTGCAGAAATATAGAGTGTTGTCCTTTTCACTTCTGGAGAAAGAAATAGAGAATACCTAGGCTTAATTTACCTTGTTGGGAATTTTGTGAAAAACGAATGGAAGATGTAAGTTGAAATCAACTCCCTGGAGGAAAGACAGGATATCACACTAGCAAGCAAATGAGAAAAGGAACAAAGCTGTTCTGAATTATTTAAGGGGTGTTGTACTTTTTATGTTTAATTTGAAAGCACATATACATAGATCATTATTATGGTCAGTTCAACAGTCAGCCAGATGTTTAAACTGGATTTGGTATTTTTGTCCAGCTACTGAGTCCTTCCCAAGGATCAGGCATAGGCAGATTTTGTTGTTTAACAATATTAATATTACATCACAAGATATAAGTTGTTCCAGGTAAAATACGACTTTTGCAATTGCCTGATGGTGATTTAGTTAATGTCAATAGTATTCAATAATGGTTTCATTATTCAGCATCTAACTAGGAATAAGGGAAATAGTATTAAAAACAGGAAATATGACATGGCACTTTAGATTTTACAGCCTGGATATATAACAACAACAACAACAACAACAACAACAACAACAATAATAATAATAATAATAATAAAGTTGGAAGGGATCTTGGAGGTCATCTAGTCCAACCCCCTGCTCAGGCAGCAAACCCTATACCATTTCAGACAAATGGCTGTCCAGTCTCTTCTTAAAAACTTCCAGTGTTGGAGCATTCACCGCTTCTGAAAGCAGGTTGTTCCACTGGTTAGTTGTTCTAACTGTCAGGAAGTTTCTCCTTAGTTTTAGGTTGCTTCTCTCCTTGATTAGTTTCTATCCATTGCTTCTTGTCCTGCCTTCAGGTGCTTTGGAGAATAGCTTGACTCCCTCTTCTTTGTGGCAGCCCCTGAGATATTGGAACCCTGCTAATATGTCCCCCCTCGTCCTTCTTTTCATTAAACTAGACACACCCAATTCCAGTAACCATTCTTTAGATGTTTTAGCTTCCAGTTCCCTAATCATCTTTGTTGTTTTTCTCTGTACTCTTTCTAGAGTCTCAACCTCTTTTTTACACCGTGGTGACCAAAACTGGATGCAGTATTCCAAGTGTGGCCTTACCAAGGCATTATAAAGTGATATTGATACTTCACATGATCTGTTAATACAGCCTAGCACTATGTTGGCTTTTTTGGCAGCTGCAGCACATTGCTGGCTCATATTTAAGTGATTGTCCACCAGGACTCCAAAATCCCTCTCAAAGTTACTACTATTGAGCAAGGTACCACCTATACTATACCTGTACATTTGGTTTTTCTTGCCTAAATGTAGAACCTTACTTTTTTCACCATTGAATTCCATTTTGTTAGATAGTGCCCAGTGTTCAAGTCTGTCCAGATCCTCCTGTATCTTAAGCTTGTCTTCTGGAGTGTTGGCTATTCTTGCCAGCTTGGTGTCGTCTGCAAATTTGATAAGTTCCCCATCTATCTCCTTGTCCAAATCATTGATGAAAATGGGCCCAGAACAGAGCCCTGGGGCACCCCACTACAAACTTCCCTCCATGTAGATGCAGTTCCATTGAGGACCACATGCTGAGTACAGCTGGTCAGCCAGCTACAGATCCATCTGGTGGTGAGGCTGTCTAACCCACATTTTTCTATCTTATCAAGTAGTAGGTTGTGGTCTACTTTATCAAATACCTTACTGAAACCCAAGTAAATTATATCCACAGCATTCCTCTGGTCCACTAATTTTGTCACTTGGTCAAAGAATGCAATAAGATTTGTCTGGCATGATCTGTTTATGACAAACCCATGTTGGTTTTTAGTAATGACTTTGTTTGCCTCTAGGTATTCGCTGATTCATTGTTTGATTATCTTTTCCAGAATCTTCCCAGGTATTGAGGTCAGGCTGATAGGTCTATAGTTTCCTGGATCCATTTTTTCAGGGCTTTTTTTCTCATAGAACACCCAGAACGGAGTTCCAGCACCTTTTTTGGATGGAACCTCATAGGGTAGGCAAGGCGGGTTGTTTTTAGAAAAAAAGCACTGTATTTTTTTCCCCTTTTTTGAAGATGGGAACTACATCAGCTCTTTTCCAGTCCTCTGGTAGTTCCCCAGTGCTCCAGGATCTTTGAAAAATATAGTTCAGTGGTTCTGAGATCACATCTGCCAGTTCCTTCAGGACCTTGGGTGTAATCCATCTAGTCCTGGTGATTTGAACTCGTTTAAGTTGGACAGGTGCTCACTTACCATTTTCTTGCCTATCTTAACGTGTTTCTAATCTGTATTTTATGGTACTGTTTTTGATAGGTTGGACTATTTTTCTCTTTGTGTAAAGACAGATGCAAAAACTGAGTTAAATAGTTCTGCTTTCTCCCTGTTGCTTGTCACCTTCTTGCCACTTTCCTCCACTAATGGACCAATCATTTCCTTAACTTTTTTCTTGTTTTTTACATGTTGAAAGAAGCTTTTTTTGTTATTTTTGACTTTGGTTGCAAGCCTTAGTTCATTTTGAGCCTTAGCTTTCCTCACTTTAACTTTGCAGGCTTGGGCTATTTGCTAATATTCTGCCTTAGTTATATGCCCCTCTTTCAATTTTTTATACTTGTCCTTTTTATCTTTCAATTTTTCTGAGAGTTCTTTATGCAGCCATGCTGGTTTCTTTTGAGAGCTGTTATTTTTCCTCTTTGTTGGTATTGTGCTACACTGGGCTTTATTATCTCACTTTTCAAAATTTCCCAAGCTTCTTGAGTTGTTTTCCCCTTGAGGATTCTGATCCATGGAGTCCTTCCCAAGCCCTCTCTAAGTTTATTGAAATTAGCTCTCTTAAAGTCCAAGACTCTAGTTTGACTGTGTTCTATTGCTTGTGCTTCCATAATGTTGAATTCCAATATTGCATATTATAATAACAGTTAAAATGCTAAGCTTCTCTGCAAGGGCATGTGGGTATTAACTTCACTGAAATGGGTCTTGAGGTAAAGTAAAGAACTATGAGAATTTTATGACTGGTGTTACTGTATGTTACAGATGGCCAGTTAACATAAGTGAGCCATGTGTGAGTGCACCAGGCCAAAAGGCAGGAAACTATTAAACTTACACTTTTACACTAAGGCTCTGGAATTAATCAATTAACAAACTGCTTTAATTCTTAGTGGCAGGCAACAATGTGGGATGAAGAAACATTAACTCAAAAGGGCACACAATCCAGCAATCATTCAAGGCCTATTTCATTCATTACATCGAAATATTCCGTACATGACAAGGCAGATAGGAAGCCATAGGCACATCAAGATACTTCTGAACTGGACATTTATAGCAAAGTTATAAACAGCAGATTTATAGGCACTGAGATTTATGTTATAAAAACAAGCTGGATAATATTGTATGGCAAATGAGAAATCACAAATATTTGGCTACTAATCTGTATTTCCATTTTAATTGGCTTCTTTAGCATAGTAAATTTCCTTACTATATTCCTAATTTCCTGTGAAGTAAATTAACACTGAGCAGTTCTGTTCAGTCATCATCAAATTAGGAGACAACCAAGACAAAATATATTACTTTCTTTTTAATAATGATTACTTTTCCTTCAGGTCTAGCTGTTAATGCCAGGTAGATATTCTTGGTAGAAATGAAGTCCACCGGTTTTATTTTCAACTTCTTTACCTATATCCTTCCTTCATTTGGAAAGGGCAAATGAAGGTAAAATCTAAAGTTCTAAATAGGAACTGGTTTCATTAGGACAAACAGCAAGAATTAGTCAATGAAATCATCAGAAGTCAAGCTTGACTCAGCACCCTTGAATTAGTTGGCAGTTCAACTCTGAGTTTCATCATAGCATACTTTTAGCAGCAGGCTTCCTGCAACTCTCCAGAAGTTTCTGAACTACAGCCAGTGTTCACCCAGTTACATGTGGGCTCAGATTGTAAGGATTGTAATTTAGAAACATCTAGAGGCCACAGGTTAATGTTTGATTAATCATGAAACAGGAGAATAAAATAGCTTAAGGCAGGGGTCTTCAAACTTGGCCCTTTTATGACTTGTGGACTTCAACTCTCAGAATTCCTCAGCCAGGGTGCCTGGCTGAGGAATTCTGGGAGTTGAAGTCCACAAGTCATAAAAGGGCTAAGTTTGAAGACCTCTGGCTTAAGGCCTTTATTCTAAGGTAATGTAGCTGTTTATTTAATACACATTTAAAGTTCTGCCATTGTATATAAATGGTGTTTAATTATACTGGGATGCTGTTGTTCAAAGTGTGTGATTTAGAGCAAGTTATGATTCACCTAAGTCAAAACAATTATAGATTGAAATTCTAATATGGATATATGTAAGTGAATTAATTCATTCACTTACATATATCCAAATTAGAATTCGTTAATTAAAACTGAACTTATTTGCATTTTTCACCCATGACCAGTCTCAGCATATGTATCAAAAAACATTTCCCTCAGTGGAAAATAAAGCAGGCATAATAATAGATGGAAATGTTATCTGTGAGATGGAGTGGGTCATGCAGGAACAGATCCCAGGTGAATTGAATCAAAGGTGCCATAACTTTCCTGCTGGGTATTGCTGTCACTTCAGCAAATATGTGCGTCTGAGATGTTTATATGGGCCTGATGAGAAGGCTGACCCTTTCCATCACATAGTGCAAATTAGAAAATAAGGTTAGCAGCCATTCAGGTAGTACTAAAACAGCAGAAATGTCAAAGCACAAATGATTGAAGGCTCAGAACAGCCTTGAATGTGGACGTTCATTGTGAGTCAGAGACCTGACTGTTGGTATCTGCTCCATTGTCAAAGAAAGTAATAAAACTGTTGGTCCTGTGCTATATGCAATGTATGGATGGCAAGGAATTCAAGTGACTTGTCCCATTAAGGTTTTATTTTCTTGTGCTGAAAATTTAGAATTGCCTCAGCATTTCCTCATATGTGCTTGTAGTTCCATATAATTTTTTGTAGGTTTATATTACAATATTTATGTTGTCATTGGACTGAATACAAATTTTGTTTCCATAAGCATTTATGATGTTCAGACAACTTGACAAATCTTCAAATTCTTATATGATCCTTTGGATAACATCTGCAGTGTATATTTCCATCATTGCTTCTATTTTGTGTTTGGTAAATTAGAATATATGATTACATTTATAACCTGGCCATATCATATTATTATGGTTGGTTGCTCAGTCCACCAGATGTTTAGACTGGAATTGGGAATTTTTATCCATCTATAGAGTCCTTCCCTAGGATAGACAAATGTTGTTCGATGATGTTAAAGGTATCGTTCTAAGGATGTAAGCTGTTCCAATAAAGCTGCCTTTTGAAATTGACTGATGGTGATTTTTGTCAATGCCGATGGTTTCCAAGTGGTGCTCCAGTTGTTTTGGGATTGCACCCAAGATATCTTTTATTGTTGGTACTACCTTTGCTTTCTTTTGCCCCAGTTGTTCTATTTCTATTTGCAGGTCTTTGTAATTTGTGATGTTTTTCCCCACATACAAGAATCTGTTATTATGGTCTAGTTCAATAAAGTATAGCATTAATCTTCCTGTGAAATAGACTTTTCTGATCTCATCTACTGTGAGAGGCTGACAACTAGTACTGAATAAAAATAAACCAAGAAGCTTGAATACATCTGAATCTGTTCTGGAGACATTGCTACTTGAATGATTTCCCAAGCTGTTACTTTAATCCATCTCTAAACTGCAAATAAGGCTCTGGTGTTAGGTATCTGTAACAGATGTGGAAAGGCTTATCATTGCAAGTCTTTCATATGCTTACTTGGGAAATTAGAACACTCTGAAGCTACGCTAGTTTGTTACCTAGGTAAACGCTGGTTCCTTCCACTTCATTCCTCTCAGAAAAGCTGACAAGGCTGATAATTACTACAGTATTAGTGGAAAGAGTATCAGCCAGATTAAAAGGTCAGAGAAGGTCATATGACAGATCAACCATGATTTTCTAGCAGTGGTGAGCATCCAGGGGCTCTAAAAGTTCAACTCAGGAACAACTGCTGCTGTTGCAACCTCCCCCAGATCTGTTGCCTGAGACATTTGCTTTAAACATTCTTACTTTAATGGTGAGGCCACCATTAAAGTAAAGTGAAAACATATTCATTTATTCAATTTGGATAGCTCACAAATATGCATATGCATATACATATATGAATACATATGCTGTCCAAATGGCTATATCTATATATCTATATCTATAAATATAGATATGTGAATATAGAACCAGTCTGGATTAATAGATAATGCCTAAGGCTAGAAGCCAGGAAACCATGAATTCTAGTTCCACCTTAGGCATGAAAGCCAGATGGGTGACTTTGGGTAAGTCACTGTCTCTCTCCAACCCTACCCACCTCACAGGGTTGTTGTTGCATGGAAAATAGGAGGAAGGAATATTAGTTGCGTTCCCACCTTGAGTTATTTATAAAAATAATAGGCAAGATATAAATGAATAAAATACACAGACATGTATGCAGAAATATATCAGACTATCTGTTTACCTATCGTAGGAACCCACATTAGGAACTTGATGGCCACAACTGAATATCTTCAAATCTGATCTGATAAAAGATGAAGAATTCTGAAGACTTATGGACAGGTGTTTGGGTGCATGTGAGAGTGTGAATATACATATATATACATACATACATACATACATACATACATACATACATATATATATATATATATATATTTGTTTTCTGAGGTTTTCGCGGGTGTTTGTATGTAGGTCTTTGGTTGTTCGGGTTTTCTCCCGCGTAAAATTGGAAGTGTCTTGGCGACGTTTCGACGAAATCCCCTTCGTCATCTTCAGGCTGGTGCTTTCAGCTTCGTGCTTCGAGGAGCACGAAGCTGAAAACACCAGCCTGAAGATGATGAATGGGACTTCGTCGAAACGTCGCCAAGACACTTCCAATTTTACGCGGGAGAAAACCCGAATAACCAAAGACCTACATACAAACACCCACGAAAACCTCAGAAAAATGAGGACCCAGATTGTTGGGGACAATGTAAATATATATATATATATATATATATATATATATATATATATATACACACACACACACATATACATACATTGCTTACTGATGTACACCGCTTAAAGAGTGCTTGTACTTAAAGCGGTATATAAGTCTCATAAATAAATAAATAAATATATAAAATAAATAATACACGATCACTGGGAGAATTTTAAGTAAAAATACTTTACTAAAAAAGGTTGTCAAGCTTTCATTGGGGAACTCCCCAACATCATCAGGGCTAAAAGGCCATTCTGGCAAAGATGGTTTAAATGGGTTTGGTCGACGTTTGCACACGGCTCTTTGACCGCGTAACATGTGTGTGTGTATGTGTGTGTGTGTGTGTGTGTCCCATTCTCCCTGTCTGGTGATTTTTGCTATTTTCCAGCCAAGTCCCTAGAGACATTCCTGGTTCAATCATAACACATGGGGAAGAAAAAAAAGGAGGAGGTCTGACATGGCCTTCAGCCTACAATACACATGACCTGAAGTCATTTGTGTTTGTTTGCCAAATATATAATAATCTATTGCCAACTAATACTTTCCATAATGAACAGCACAGCAGGGGTAATGAAGGCTGTTTTTACTTTTTGATGGAATTGTGTATCGTCTGAGAAAAAAATCTGAGATTTTTCTTTTCCAGATTTGGATCGCCCACCCTAATGAACGACAGTCATCACATAAATATAACTGATCCTATTTTATAGCACTATGAAAAAAAAAGGAAAATAATCTCACATCATTCCCAAAGTGTGAATTTATGGTCATGCATGTATATGTGTGCATTCATCATTTCTCCAGAATATTTGGGGGCCACAATGGATCCATATAGCATAATTTCTGCTAACTGGCAAGAAGACTATAGACTTTCTCCAATTCTTTGTATTCCAAAATATTTAATGTTTGCTTGTCAAAATGATTATGACATCTTGAATGCTTAGCTGGCAAATATCCACAGTCCCATAGTACTTTATATAATCAGACTAGCCTTCTGCCTGCTATCACAATTCATGCAATAAAGGTCTTTTTCTCACAAAATTTCGGCTCTAAAAGCCAGGTAGGGCAGTTCTTTTCTTTTTCCCCTTTTTCCTGTTTCTGTCTCCTTCATTGTCAAGTGAGTATACGGTATAATAGGAAGATGTGCTAGGACAAATATTCTGTTACCTCTGTTGTAGAAACCATCCTCTTTCAAATATTCCTACAAACAAATAAATCTGGAGTGTATGTGAATCAGGTGACTTTAGAGGTGGCAAAAAGATAACTCATTTGTAATGCCTGCTGCATAATGGGGAAACAAGTCTTTAGAATTGCTTATCCTTGCTTTTTATCAAATCTGATTTGTAGATATTCCATGGATGTCTTCACAGCCCTTAAAATGGATCCCCATAAAAAGTGATTTTTTTTTTATCAAGAATATCAATTAGCCATATGGTATAGTTTATACTGCCAACTCTATTGTCTTTTTGCATTCAATATTTATGGAAAAATACAAATTTTCCCTCTTCATAGATACATTTTATATTTTCCCTGTCTGAACAACTTCTTATTAATCCATGCAGTCACACAATTGCCCTCTTTTTATACTATCTAATTTGATGGTAAACGTATATGGACTGCTCAGTGGAAGACATTCCTAAACTTCTGAGAATCTAAGCTTTCATAGGTATGAACAAACTACACATCTAATATTACAAGCGTAGGGAAATAAGAGGTAACATTGAAACTCCAAGAATGTCATACAGTACTCACTTATCTGGAATTAATGAGCTCAGTGGAATATAGTTATTAAAGATTGTGCTATAAAAGACCCATAGCTTAATGGGTATTTAGGATCTCATCAGGTAATTTCCAATCGACACCTAAAAAGAAAAGTGATTTTGAGCAGTGCCTCTTGTCCTCTACCACATTTCATGCCTCCTAAAATTTGCTCTTGAGAGTTGTTTTTTTTTTTTTTTTGAGGAAGAAGGTGGAAGGTGGGCTTAGAGATACAATCACCAAAATGACTGGCAGAACATTCCACTGAATCTGATGGCCTTTCACCTATTCTTTGAATACCACCCATGTTTTTCAAACTATTAGGCCTGGCCAAAATGGGAACATTCATGGTGGCACATGAAGAGAAGCATCAGAGGCAATATGGCCCAATTGACCAAGTTATGCAGCATGTCCTAGCAAGCTGCCTTTTTTTTTTTTTTAAGACAAGTGGCTTTTGAGCAGAATACTGTAGACCCAGAGAAGCAACTCAGCTGAAGTAATGTAGCTGCTTTGATATGGTAAGTAAAAGACTTTGTTGATTCATTCCACAGTGAAGTCATCTGCTTGAATCAAATCATCCCACTGAAGTTTTACATAGACCTAAAATCAACTGCATGTTTTTCAAGGATTAAGTCACCATGTGGAGCTGGAAGTCTAAATGCAATGATTGAGAAGTCTGGATGCATTAACAGAGTTTATCTTAGGACTATGCACACACACTGAATTTATAACCATTGCAGTTCTTGAGGGACAAATACCAATTTCAGTCTAGACTGGAGCCTCTTCTGTGTTCAGCAAAGGTCACTTATTAGGAAAGCTAGCTAAAATTGCAGCCAGTATTGAATGAAATATTTAATAGACATCTTTGATTCCTTTCAGTAAGGCATTTCATACACAAAAGTGATAGGATGCACCTCATTGAGCTCACAAGACAGTTCTTTGACTGGTGCTTGCAGTAGACCAGTGGTTCTCAACCTTTTTAATGCCGTGATCCCCAACCGGTCATAAGTTGAGGACTACCCAACCGGTCATGAGTCGAGGACTACCCAACCGGTCGTAAGTCAAGGACTTTCCCTGCCCGGGAGCGCCACGCATGCGTGGTGCCGCCCCCTGCGTCGGCCGAGGCATAGCTGGCAAGCGGCAGAGACGGCGCAGGCCAATCACCAGCTGGGCCACCAGCTAGCCCAGCCCAAGGGAGGTAAGGCACCCGCCAGGCCCCACACGCACCAGCAACCCTCCCTGCGTCCGCTGGCCTCCCACCTCCCACCCCTGGCCCTCTTTTACTTACATTTTTAGTAGTTGCTCAGCAGGGAGGGGTGGAAACTTCCAGACAGCTCGCCTTCACTGCAGCACTGTTTGCAGAATAGGACTTTTGGCGGGCTCAGCAGGGCAGAGACAGCCTGGACAATTCCTATTGGCTTTTAAAAACCAATAGAATTAGACTCTATTCAAGAGAGTCTATTCTATTGGCTTTCAAAAGCCAATAGAATAAAAGGGAGTAGCACAGCTAAGGAAAAGGGGAAAAATGGCGGACTGCATTGTTTGGCGACCCCCATGAAATGGTCGTTTGACCCTAAATGGGGTCCCGACCCACAGGTTGAGAACCGCTGTAGTAGATAGAAGAGGCTTCAAGTTGCTTCCAAATATTGGAAGAGCCAGACAAAGCCACAGATAGGAAGCCTGGGTGCAATTGTGTTGAAGAAGGGGTCACATTGCTTCACAAGTGCCTTTTCTGAAAGATAATAATAATAATAATAATAATAATAATAATAATAATAATAATAATAATAATAATAATGATGATGATGATGATGATGATATCATTCCAAAAAGATTTGTATCTCATTAGATACAGTCACAAATTAACTGATGTACTACATATATTCTCAATGTTACTACATATATCCTCAGTGTTGATCACAGTGCTGAATAAATTCCAAGCCACTTGCTGTCCTACAATTAATTTTGTTAATTGTACTTATTGGAATTACATGTACCAGCAGAATGGATTTTTCTTGCATTCCCCAAACTTATTTAGAGCACTGAGACCTCCTCAGAAGGCACCTAGACATCTAGGATTCAGGAAAAAGAAGAGGGTGTTGGGACTTGAACCATTTTCTGTTTGCCTTTGAAGGTGCATAATAGCAGAAATCTGATGTCAGCACTGATTAATGAAACAGGGTTTATAACTGAAAACAAAAATTAACTTTTAGTAAATGCATTATAGTGATAAGCAAAGTCTAGGACAGGGGTTCCCAACCAGGGAACAATATTCCAGGGAGTGTGAAAACTTGGGTTTAGATGTTTCAGAATTATTTTTTATGTTCACGTCATTCAAAATTCGTTTAAATAAGTTTATTACTTTTGCAAGGGGTGTGAGAATATATCAGAAGCGGTCTAGGGGTGTTGGGTATAGAAAAGGTTGGGAACTGTTGTTCTAGAACATAGCTAACTATATATGTATCTACCAGGGAAGTAAGGCAGAAGTGACTTCAGACAGCAATCTGATAGGCAGAGCAGGCAGAGTGACAAAGAGGTGACGCAGAGTTCGTTATTAACTTTCTATCTATACCTTGCTGTCTCCTAATTTGTAAGCAAGGACATTCTGATGAGTCAATGTTATCAGATATGTATTTCCAATAATGAAAGGAAATTAAAAGGTATACCCATTCAAAGTAATCTGCATAATCTTATTAATAGCAAGAGCAAATGCAAGAAAAACTGAATTTACAAAATAATTAATGGATTAGTTATCTAGCTTTTAAGTAATAGGTTAATACAAAACTTCAATATCATGAAGATTTTTTTTTTTAAAAAAAAGGCTCTCTACTTAAAATGTTACAGGTATGCATTATTAGAACAGGAATAAAATCTACCTAAAAATTATGGAAAAACACAGCACAAAGAACTTTTATGAAGTGATTGTGGTCTATGATGGCTAATGCAATAGAACATGCTTTGTGGATCAGCTTCCCACCACACATCCATGTGTTCCAATCCTATTAGCTTTTTGCAAAGCATTGAAGATGTGGTGGTCTCCAACCATTTGGGTCAGATGATTAGATGTGTTCTGCTGGTGTCGAGATATTGATGAGAGACCCCTTCACCCCAATAAAAAGGATACAATTTAATCAAACAAAATACATTCGCCAATACAGGAAAAACTCCCCAATGCAAAGAAAATCAGTCTGACTCAGGTCCAAGCTAAGCAGCCCAAGGCAAACAAACACTTAACATGCCAGCTACAAAGTATCAGCTTAAACATTTAAGATAAGCTTAACCGCCAGAATGCAAGACCAGCTATCAACAATTAAGACTGACAGGATTAGAACAGGGACAGAGAAAGAATATAATAATAACAATAAAACAAATAGAAACACATCAGATCCTTTCCTGAGGCCAGGATTAACCTTTTTCCTGAGCAATATCTATTAAATTAGCCCATCAATAGACATTGCTTCACGAATCAGAAATGACGGTTTTGAAACCACGAATCAGAAACGACAGTTTTGAAAACCAAGAAAAGGTACTGTATAAAAACTCACGCTTGGGGACCACTCTTCCTAGCTAGCCGGGGATTCATACTGAATTGTCACTCAACTTTAATCTCCGTGATTAAACCTCTCTTTCTAGTAGCTGGCTTCTTGTTCTATTTATTCTTCGAGCACTGATTGCAGAAATCCCAGCTGGAACAGCCCAAAATGGGGGAATTGCTCCCAACACTACCTTTTCCCATCCCATGAGTTGAATTGTGTATCTGTAGGTGCCTGATGTTATATGTTGGGGGTTTCCCCTGTGTTTTAATCTTTAGAAGTTTCCTGCAGTTGCTTTGTGAGATGGATGGCTATATTAAAAAAACAAGTGAAGTGAAATATAAAGATAAAGTGTTATAAGGACCTCCCTTGGTCCTCTTTGATGAATAAATACAAAGGAGAGAATTAAGCGTCTTTTGGGTTGCATTACAGGAATTGGTACCAACAGCAAATCCACAATAACCTCTCCCCGATTATTTCGAGGAGACCTCTCCTTAAGGCCTTGGAGGGAGAATGAAATAATAGCAGAAAGGAGATCAGATTTCCTAAGCTTGCCAATTCCCCAATTTTTGTGGGAAAAATAATTTTTAAAAAAGGAAAAAGGCACAAAGGGACAGGGTTGTTTTTCCTGCGAAGGTAACCACTTCTGTTCAACCTGAACAGTGATTCATTAGAGTAAATGTTTCTTTTAAAGTAAAAGCAGGCTAGGTTAGTTTTTCTTCTGTACAATTGGGTTCAATTCTTGGACAAGTCCCTGCAGTTTTTCTTAGCAAAGGTTTTCAGAAGTGGTTTGCCATTGCCACCTTTCTAGGCTTGAGAGAAAGTGACTGGCTCAAAGTCATCCACCTGGCTTCCTGCCTAAGACAGGCCTAGAAGGCATGATCTCCTGGTTTCTAGCTTGATGCCTTAACCACTACACCAAGCTGGCTCTCACATACATGTGTAGTTCCCCCCAAATATTAGGAAAGGGGAAACATTAATCAAATTACACTCTTAGAAGCAAAGTTACTAGGCAGGCAAAGACACCCTAGCCCAGGGGTAGGCAACCTTGGCTCTTTTATGACTCGTGGACTTCAACTCCCAGAATTCCTGAGCCAGCCATGCTGAGGGGAAAAGGAGAGGTTTCCAAGCTGAGCCAGGAATTCTGGGAGTTGAAGTCCATGAGTCATAAAGGAGCCAAGGTTGCCTACCCCTGCCCTAGCCTAAACCTATGAAACAATAGTAGGTGGTCAAATATAGATTTGTTCTTTCCCTCCAAAGATCTCTGTCTTGATCTCACTTGCATGCCTTTGTGATTGTTAACCTGGGGAAGAAAGATGGCTTCATGTCTACGGAGATTCTCAGTCATCCAGGTCATGGTTCTCCCAAAGGTACTTTTTCAAAAGGCAACTGGATTTTCTTTGTTTTTCCTTGAAGACATTTCACTTCTAATATAAGAAGCATCTTCAGTTCTAACTGAATGGTGGAGAATGGGAAAATTTATATTCCTTGCAGTCATCTGATCGTTAGCACTCTTTCTGAGAGTCAATGAGGCCATTTGGAGGTTGAATAGTGCAATGCTTCAAGAATTATTCATTTTGGTCCTTAAGATACAGTTTTGTGGAGCATTAAAAATACATTAGTTTTTGAGTTTGTGTGTGTGCATGTGTGTGTGTGTGTGAGAGAGAGAGAGAGAGAGAGAGAGAATTAGCTTTCCATCAAGTAATCCAGATATTATTATCTCATGTAAAGATTTAAGCACAATGATACGCTTATTTAATTTATTTGATTTAATTATAGCTCTCTTTAACCACAGCCTCATCATAATTTATTTAGCACTTTGATTTATTTATATTCCATCTGATTCTACTCCAGGTTTGTAACCATTACAATATTCCATTGTTTTTTTTACCACTGACTTTGTCATAATTCTTGCTTAATCCTAAAATACTACTTTTTGTTCTTGAGCAAGAAGTTGCCAGTAATTTATTGACAATATCACTCTAGCTGTCATGTCTGAGTTGTCAAAATAAGCAATTACGGGTATATTCCTATCAGCTTTCTCAAATTTGACAGGTGTGTTGATTTGCAACAGATCAGCAAGATCCTTATCATTCGGTTGCTTTCTTTTAAAAAAATCCTCTTGAAAATAACATGTGAAAACCTGAGAAAGAAGGAGAGGTATGCATTTGATGGCCATCATGAAGTGGAAAACAAATACTGAGATGGTGGGATTTGATAGTGAGGAAAGCATTTTGATGGACAGCTTCTGCTATAACACCTGAAACCGATTTGCATATGAAACAGATACTGCTGGAAATCTAAGAAGGGCTGAAAGGATTTGAACAATAATCTCTTATAGCCAATTTATAGGCAAACATTTCTTTCAATATCAATTATTTTCACAAGCTCTCAGAACAATCTTCTTCAAAGAATGCTGCACAGCCCAGGGAATTTGTTCACCTGGGTCTGACTGGAAATGTATCACTAGTCTGTTCATGCCAGCACCAGAGGAGTTATTGTCTGATTTTGACCAAAAGATTGTGACATTGCTAAATCACCAGCATCAATGAGTTGAAGCCCATATTTGAAGAGAAAGTTACTACAGGGAAGACTTTTTCAGAAGCAGTACTTCTGTTCCAAGGTAAGGTCTTTCTGGTGAGTCTTTTATTTTGTGTCAGTTTTTGATTTGATAGCATGCAATTGGTATTGGATGAGGCTTTAGAAAACAACATGCAAACCCTCCCCCACAACATATTAGAACAAGGTCTAATATTAGTCTAGGTCAGTGTTTCCCAAACTTGACAATTTTAAGGCATGAGGACTTCAACTCCCAGAATTCCACAGCCAGCATTACTGGCTGTGGAATTCTGAGAGTTGAAGTCCACATGCCTTAAAATTGTCAAGTTTGGGAAACACTGGTCTAGGTATCCTGTTCTCTTTGTAACACCAATCCTTCAGTCTCTTGGACTAGGTTTCACATTCCTGACCTGATACCTTTATCTCCTTTGTTCTTTTTTTTTTAATTATTATTGACCCTTTAATCCTTGTTTTGGATTTACAACCATCTTTGCATAACAGCCTAATAACATTTGCTAGATGTTATTTGATGTCATTTTTCCTCTAGCTGGTCCAAAAATCTCTAGATAAAGACAATTCAAAATACTCTAACATATGCTCAACAAATAAGCTAAATGGTTGATATCAGAACAGTTTGCACTTAATATATCTAATATATAAAGTGCTGATTGTTGGCTACTTAAAGAAAAAATACTTTTCAGTTGAATCCCTTATCACCTGCACCAGAATTCCTTAACTCCTATGCTCATTAATCATCTTAATATCATGAGTTTTGCTTGTGGTGCTAGACTTATAAATAATCACCACTGCCAATTAAGCAGGGACCACCAACACCAGCACCACAGTCATGCTCCTGTTTGAAGAGCAGTCTTCCATTTACTGAAATGGATAAAAAGCGGATCCAGCAAGATTGAGACAAAGTGGTTTCTACAGTGGGTGATAGATAGATCTAATAGATCTCCTTGCTTACAAGCGGCAATTGTCTATATATTGTTCACCAGCATAGACTATCTACTGCTATTTGGATGACTTTGCTGGGAAGCCACAGGAGGCTTCAAAAAGAACTCTACAAAAAGTTATTAATTACTGGCACTTTCTCTTCCAGCAACCAAACTATCCTCCCTGCCATGTACACATATCATCTTCTCAGAGACCACAGACTAAGAATTAAATGTTCTTTGGAACTGCTCAGAAGGATTAATTATTTGCATATGACTTCACAGTAGAAGGTTGAGGAAGGCTCCTCATGTTGGCATGGTTTTCTGTTTTTACAAAAGGTCAGCCTGGGAACCTGAGGCAACTTGTGGTCGCAAGGGACATGGCACTAACTGAAGAGCTGAAAATTACTAAAGCATCAGCCCTGATTGCCTGGAAATTCCAGGAATAACTTCAAGACAAACAGAGGTAGGGATTAAGATGTAAAGATCAGTCTAAAATTCAAACAGTGTCAGTGTTCAAGACTTTTGTATATTATTCCATCCTTTAAAATTTCTTTAAAATCTATTGCACCATCCCTTTCAAGTTTCCCAGATAGAGATTTGTAAGCAATTTTCTCTGGCACATAGTTTTGAGTGCAACTCTTCCAACTTTAATTATTTTTTTATTTTTAACTTTCTCTACTATGCATCTCAATGTGTAGCAATACCTGGCTGAGTTCAACTGGGTCTGAAAGGTCAGCTTGACAGAATCTGATTAATACTTGGGTAAGAGAAAGTTTGAAAATTCAAAGGCTCTAGGATAGACTGGAAAGTTAGAAAAATCTCCCATAAGAAAACAGTAATACGTACCGGCATAGTGGTTAAATGCAGTACTGCAGGCTAATTCTGCTGGCTGCCAGCAGTTTGGAAGTTCGATTCTTACCGGCTCAAGGCTGACTCAGCCTTCCATCCTTCCAAAGTTGGTAAAATGAGGACCCAGATTGTTGGGGGCAATAGGCTGATTCTGTAAACCCCTTAGAGAGGGCTGTAAAGCACTGTGAAGTGGTATATAAGCCTAAGGGCTATTGCTATTTACTATATTGTTACCAATAAAATAAGAGGGGCATGTCCATGAATTCAACAAAGGCTACATTTGAAGAAATTTGCATATATTTTTGTTACCACAGTTACCCTGAAGTATAGGGCTAAGGTACTCAATTTAAATGTATGTCATTGCTTTTAAAAGATGTATTCCAAAATCTGTAGATCTTCATGTGAAGTTTTGAATGGCAAATTATGGAGATCTTTCCACACCCAACTCATTGCTATCTCTCTCACCCTTTTACTCCTAACTGAAATTTGACTTGGGCTAAGATTCTTGAAGACAGATATAAAAGAAAATAAAATGTGAAATAAATACTTTATCCCTATGATTGTCCACATGAGGGGACTGTATAATGGTTAATACAACTTTAGACTTAATAAAGAGTTTGTGGGGTCATTTTTTGAGATGCAGTGACTAAAAGCAATGTTGCAGATGAATCAACATACAAAATATATTTGCCCTTCCTTCTTTCTTTCTTTCCACTTATTAACCACTTCATTCATAAACCTAGTCACAAAAACCTCAGCCCAACAAAGCAAACAGGTTAGAAATAACATTTCATAATACAACACAATATAATAATGTGTGAGGACTCCTTGGTGCTCTCTGTGCTTGGTTGGTTTTTTTTTTTTTTTTTTTGCAGACATTTTATTTCCCAAACTAGGTAACATCATCAGTGCTAGATTTTCATCCCTCGTTTCAATCCTGAGCTACAAATATACTTCTTTATTGATAATATATAATCGAATCAGATCAGATCCAAGGAATAATAATACTATCACTTACTGTAGGGAAGGATCTCGACTCAGAATCAGATCCCAAAGATTTTCTGAAAAAGTCTGGCTTCCTGGCCTTTCCATTTCACTGAGTAGCGCTAATGTTCACGTGAGTAAAGTTGATCTGATAGCCTTTGTATTCTGGAGCTTCCAAAAAAACGAGATATTTCAGTTTTTTCTTTTTAATAAATGTATAAACATTTCTAAAATTCTATTTTCACATTGTCATTATGGGGTACTGAGTGTAGATTAATGAGAAAAAATGAATTTCAATAACTGTAGAATCAGGCAGCAGCATAACAAAATTGACAAAAGTAAAGGGGGTCTGGATACTTTCATATTGTCATTCTAAGATGACACATTTCCTCCATTTTATTTTAAGATTCCCCATGAGAGTCATTGGGTTGAGAAATAACTGACTAGAAGTCATCAAGTGAGATTCATGGTGTAGTGAGAACTTGAATCTGGGACTCCCTGGTCCAAGCCCCAAACCTTAACTTCGATAAAATGTTGGCTATTCCTGAAATCATTGCTCAGAACCATCTGTACTGCAAACCTAAGTTCCATTTGAGCCACAAAAAGTTTTTGGCTAAAAGCAAAGAACATGACTTTATACACCATGGAGAGATCATATTTCCCTCTCTGAAAAAGTAGAAGTCATGTGACAGTAAACATAATATTTCCTATTAATGTGATTTTTAAAAATACTGGAAATTTTTAAGAAGAGACTGGACAGCCATTTGTCTGAAATTGTATAGGGTTTCATGCCTGAGCAGGGGGTTGGACTAGATGCCCTCCAATGTCCCTCCCAACTTTTTTATT
Organism: Crotalus tigris; assembly: GCF_016545835.1. NCBI lineage: Eukaryota > Metazoa > Chordata > Lepidosauria > Squamata > Viperidae > Crotalus > Crotalus tigris. The sequence goes on from NW_024096525.1 coordinate 617,244, forward strand.
ATTATGGATCATCGCACAGTCAGCCAGATGTTCAGACTGGATTTGGCATTTTGTCTACCTATCGAGTCCTTACCCAGGAACTGGGATAGGCAGATGTGGATGTTTGATGGTATTACAGATATCGTCGCAGGATGGAAGCAGTTCCTAATAAGGCTGCCTTTTGCAATTGACTAATAGCGAATTTGTCAATGCCAATGGTGTTCAAGTGGTGCTCCAGTTGTTTTGGGATTGCACCCAAGGAGCCTATGACTATTGGTACTACCCTTGCTTGCTTTTGCCACAGTCTTTCTATTTCTATTTGTAGGTCTTTGTATTTTGTTATCTTCTCAAGTTCTTTCTCTTCTATTCTGCTATCTCCAGGCACTGCCACATCCACTATCCAGACTTTTTTGTCTTTCTTATCGACAATTGTTAAGTCTGGGGTGTTATGTTGCAGGTGCTTGTCTGTTTGAATTCTGAAGTCCCAGAGAAGTTTAATTTTATCATTTTCTATGATTTTCTCTATTTTATGATCCCACCAGTTTTTGCTTACAGGCAAATGATATTTTTTGCAGATCTTCCAATGCACCATTGTTGCTACTTTGTCATGCCGCTGCTTGTAATCAGTCTGTGCAATCTTCTTGCAACAGCTTACCAAGTGGTCCAATGTTTCTTCAGCTTCTTTGCATAGGCGGCACTTACTGTCTGTTGCTGTCTTCTCAATTTTGACTTTGTATGCATTTGTCCTTAAGGCTTGGTCTTGTGCAGCCAGAATTAGTCCCTCGGTCTCTTTCTTCAATTTTCCTGCTCTTCGCCATTGCCAGGTTGTATTGTTATCTGCTTTCCCAGCTATTTTTTTCATGTATTGGCCATGTAGTGCTTTGTCTTCCCATGCCTCTATTCTGTTCTTCCATTTGGTCTTTATTGTGGCCAGTTGGTTTCTCCAGTCGTAGTAAGCCTTCCTGACTTATAATTTTAGTGCATTCTCTATCTTGTCTTAGATATTATTACTATTCTTATATTATTATTATATTATTATTATTATATTTTATTACGATCCATCGCCACAGTCAGCCAGATGTTCAGACTGGATTGGCATTTGTCTACCTATCAGAGTCCTTACCCAGGACTGGGATAGGCAGATGTGGATGTTTGATGGTAGTACAAATATTGTCGCAGGATGGAAGCAGTTCCTAGTAAGGCCGCCTTTTGCAATTGACTAATAGCGAATTTGTTAATGCCGATGGTGTTCAAGTGGTGCTCCAGTTGTTTTGGGATTGCACCCAAGGCGCCTATCACTCTTGATACTACCCTTGCTTGCCTTTGCCACAGTCTTTCTATTTCTATTTGTAGGTCTTGTATTTTGTTATCTTCTCCAGTTTTCTTCTTCAGATTTCTGCTATCTCCAGGCACTGCCAGTCCACTATCCAGACTTTTTTTGTCTTCGTATCGACAATTGTTAAGTTCGCGGGGTGTTATGTTGCAGGGCTCTGTCTGTTGTATTCTGAAGTCCCAGAGCAGTTTATTGATCATTTTCTATGACTTTCTCTATTTGATGATCACCCAGTTTTTGTTTACAGGAAATGATATTTTTGCAGATCTTCCAATGCACATGTTGCTACTTGTCATGCCGCTGACTTGTAGTCAGTCTGTGCAATCTTCGTGCAACAGCTTACCAAGTGGTCCACTGTTTCTTCAGCTTCTTTGCATAGGCGGCACTTACTGTCTGTTGCTATCTTCTCAATTTTGACTTTATATGCATTTGTCCTTAAGGCTTGGTCTTGTGCAGCCAGAATTAGTCCCTCGGTCTCTTTCTTCAATTTTCTGCTCTTAGCCATTGCCAGGTCTTGTTATTATCTGCTTTCCCAGCTATTTTTTTAATGTATTGGCCATGTAGTGCTTTTTCTTCCCATGCCTCTATTCTGTTCTTCATTTGGTCTTTCTTGTAGGCCAGTTTGGTCTCTCCCAGTAGTTAGTAAGCCTTCCTGATATACTAATTTCAGGGCATCTTCATCATTGTTCTTCAGATATTCTTCCAAAGCCATTTTTTTTCTTCAACCATCTGATGTACTTGTAGCATTCCACGCCCACCTATTTGCCTTGGTAGATAAAGTCTATCAATGTCACTGCGTGGATGAAGGGCATGATTCATTGTCCTTATTTTTCTGGTCTGCCTATCCATTGCTTTTAGTTCTGCTTGAGTCCAGTCCACTATTCCAGATGTGTACCTAATGACTGGGATTGACCAGGTGTTGATTGCCTTTATGGTATTTCCTCCATTGAGTTTGGATTTTAAGATCTTCTTCACTCTCTTGATGTATTCACCTCTAATCTTTTTCTTGACTTCAGTGTGCTTGATGTTGTCAGCTTGAAGGATACCCAAGTATTTGTAGTACTCTTCCTCATCCAGACTCTTAATGTTATTTTCGTGGGGCATCTTGATTCCTTCAGTTTTCATTATTTTTCCTTGTTTGATAGTAAGTGTGGCACATTTGTCCAAGCAAACTCCATTACAATATCTTGGCTATATATACGGACAGTGTTGAGCAGCGATTCTATTTCAGATGATGTTTTTCCATACAGCTTCAGATCATCCATATAAAGGAGGTGGGATAGTCTGGCAGATGTTTTTGATGTTTGATAGCCATGTCCTGAGTTATTCAGTATTGTTGACAGAGGAAACAGTGCAATAACAAATAGTAATGGTGATAATGAATATCCTTGAAATATTCCTCTCTTGATATTAACCTCTCCCAGCCTCTCACCATTGATCTGCAACTGTGTCTTCCATTGTGCCATCGATCTTTGCACAAATTTTCTGATGTTTCTACTGACTCCTGTTATTTCTAGGCATTTTATTATCCAATCATGTGGCAGAGAGTCAAATGCCTTTTTGTAGTCAATCCATGCTACATTCAGGTTGGTCTTCCTTCTCTTGCAGTTTTCCAAGATCATTTTGTATATTAGGAGTTGATCTTTTGTTCCTCTGCTGTTGGGGCGGTTTCCTTTCTGCTCAGGTGGAAAGAGATTATATTATTATTATATTATTATTCGGAATCATCGCACAGTCAGCCAGAGTTCAGACTGGATTTGGCATTTCGTTACCTATCGAGTCCTACCCAGGAACGGGATAGGCAGATGTGGATGTTTATTATTATTATTATTATTATTATTATGGATCATCGCACAGTCAGCCAGATGTTCAGAATGGATTTGGCATTTTGTCTAACTATCGAGTCCTTACCCAGGACCTGGGATAGGCAGATGTGGATGTTTGATGGTATTACAGATATCGTCGCAGGATGGAAGCAGTTCCTAGTAAGGCCGCCTTTTGCAATTGACTAAAAGCGAATTTGTCAATGCCAATGGTGTTCAAGTGGTGCTCCAGTTGTTTTGGGATTGCACCCAAGGAGCCTATGACTATTGGTACTACCCTTGCTTGCCTTTGCCACAGTCTTTCTATTTCTATTGTAGGTCTTTGTATTTTGTTATCTTCTCCAGTTCTTTCTCTTCTATTCTGCTATCTCCAGGCACTGCCACGTCCACTATCCAGACTGTTTTGTCTTTCTTATCGACAATTGTTAAGTCTGGGGTGTTATGTTGCAGGTTCTTGTCTGTTTGAATTCTGAAGTCCCAGAGCAGTTTAATTTTATCATTTTCTATGACTTTCTCTATTTTATGATCTCACCAGTTTTTGCTTACAGGCAAATGATATTTTTTGCAGATCTTCCAATGCACCATTGTTGCTACTTTGTCATGCCGCTGCTTGGAATCAGTCTGTGCAATCTTCTTGCAACAGCTTACCAAGTGGTCCACTGTTTCTTCAGCTTCTTGGCATAGGCGTACTGTCTGTTGCTGTCTTCTCAATTTGACTTTGTATGCATTTGTCCTTAAGGCTTGGTCTTGTGCAGCCAGAATTAGTCCCTCGGTCTCTTTCTTCAATTTTCCTGCTCTTAGCCCCCATGCCTCTATTCTGTTCTTCATTTGGTCTTTCTTGTAGGCCAGTTTGGCTCTCCAGTAGTCAGTAAGCCTTCCTGATATACTAATTTCAGTGCATCTTCATCATTGTTCTTCAGATATTCTTCCAAAGCCATTTTTTCTTCTTCAACCATCTGATGTACTTGTAGCAATCCACGCCCACCTATTTGCCTGGGTAGATAAAGTCTGTCAATGTCACTGTTATTATATTATTATTATTATTATTATTATTATTAGTATTATTATGGATCATCGCACAGTCAGCCAGATGTTCAGACTGGATTTGGCATTTTGTCTACCTATCGCGTCCTTACCCAGGACCTGGGATAGGCAGATGTGGATGTTTGATGGTATTACAGATATCGTCGCAGGATGGAAGCAGTTCCTAGTAAGGCCACCTTTTGCAATTGATTAATAGCGAATTTGTCAATGCCAATGGCATTCAAGTGGTGCTCCAGTTGTTTTGGGATTACACCCAAGAGCCTATTACTATTGGTACTACCCTTGCTTGCTTTTGCCACAGTCTTTCTATTTCTATTTGTAGGTCTTTGTATTTTGTTATCTTCTCCAGTTCTTTCTCTTCTATTCTGCTATCTCCAGGCACTGCCACGTCCACTATCCAGACTTTTTTGTCTTTCTTATCGACAATTGTTAAGTCTGGGGTGTTATGTTGCAGGTGCTTGTCTGTTTGAATTCTGAAGTCCAGAGCAGTTTAATTTGATCATTTTCTATGACTTTCTCTATTTTATGATCCCACCAGTTTTTGCTTACAGGCAAATGATATTTCTTGCAGATCTTCCAATGCACCATTGTTGCTACTTTGTCATGCCGCTGCCTGTAATCAGTCTGTGCAATCTTCTTGCAACAGCTTACCAAGTGGTCCACTGTTTCTTCAGCTTCTTTGCATAGGCGGCACTTACTGTCTGTTGCTGTCTTCTCAATTTTGACTTTATATGCATTTGTCCTTAAGGCTTGGTCTGTGCAGCCAGAATTAGTCCCTCGGTCTCTTTCTTCAATTTTCCTGCTCTTAGCCATTGCCAGGTCTTGTTAATATCTGCTTTCCCAGCTATTTTTTTAATGTATTGGCCATGTAGTGCTTTGTCTTCCCATGCCTCTATTCTGTTCTTCATTTGGTCTTTCTTGAAGGCCAGTTTGGTCTCTCCAGTAGTTAGTAAGCCTTCCTGATATACTAATTTCAGTGCATCTTCATCATTGTTCTTCAGATATTATTATTATTATTATTATTATTATTATTATTATTATTATTATTATTATTATTATTACTATTATTGATCATCGCACAGTCAGCCAGATGTTCAGACTGGATTTGGCATTTTGTCTACCTATCGAGTCCTTACCCAGGACCTGGGATAGGCAGATGTGGATGTTTGATGGTATTACAGATATCGTCGCAGGATGGAAGCAGTTCCTAGTAAGGCCGCCTTTTGCAATTGATTAATAGCGAATTTGTCAATGCCAATTGTGTTCAAGTGGTGCTCCAGTTGTTTTGGGATTGCACCCAAGGAGCCTATGACTATTGGTACTACCTTGCTTGCTTTTGCCACAGTCTTTCTATTTCTATTTGTAGGTCTTTGTATTTTGTTATCTTCTCCAGTTCTTTCTCGTCTATTCTGCTGTCTCTAGGCACTGCCACATCCACTATCCAGACTTTTTTGTATTATTATTATTATTATTATTATTATCATTATTATTATATTTATGATTTTTTATATGTGGCTTATTTGTTGTACGTTGTCCAGAGTTGCCTTCAGTGAGATGAGTGGTTATATAAATTTGATTAGTAAATAAATAACTGATTAAAGATATATTTTATGTTTTCGTTTGGAGGGCTTTTGCAGATCAAAAATGAATGCTTTAGAACTTGGAGAGATTTAAGAAATAACACTATTCTTAAATACTCCTTACACTGAGAAATATCAGCTCAATTTGGGAGGAAGGTTAAAGGGCATTAATCTTGGAATTATGCAAATTATCCCTGGAATTATGCAAATCCTTCATGGCACTTCACAGTGAGTGATTCAAAACTTAAGGTCTTGACTATTCTTGATACTGCAGAACACAAATGGGGTGCTAGGGGCTGTACAAAGTCTATAGCAAAAGGCTAACCTTTTATTGCTGCCATTGTCGTTCCTGAACAGTAGGTATAACTTGATTGGTACTAGTGGTTCATCCTAGTGAAGTATAGCCCAATTATGTATTTGAAATCTTTTTTTATAGAACACAGTTTTATGAAGGTTTCTTTTAAAAGTTTTACTTATTATAATTATTCTAACAACACTGAAGTTTGCTATATTTGAAATATTCAGGTTACACAATATTTGTTATACCTTATTAACATATAATTCTGGATTCAATACAATTGTAATTTGGCCCTCTGTGTGTTTAAAATTCAAATTCTATATGACTTTTTTGAACATAATTGTGGACCATACCTTTGAACACCATTTTTCAAGTGTTAAATTTTCTAACCTTTTCCATTGTTGACTTATTGTAGAACTAAAAGTATAATAAGTTCCTTATTATATTTATGATCATTTCTTATGTTCTGGTATACACATCAAAGCAAGTTCTTTAATTAGACTTCCGGTGGATCTGCGCGCGCGATGGCGGCTACTTTGTAGCCGTCCTCCTGGGTAAGTGTTTGAATCGCTATGAACAGCGGCCATCAGCTGTTCAGTGGTTCAAAATCCCCCTCCCGGGCAAAGGGGGGAGAAGAGGGTTGTCTGAATAGTGGTAGAGCCACTCTCATGCACCCCCAAGGCTTTTTTGGGGGGTGAGAGGAGTGCTCCCACGGAGTTCAGACTGTCTCCGCTTCCCAGCTGCTTTTGTCCCTAGGGACAAAACAAGCCGCTACAACCACCTCCGCGATTAAAGTGATCTGGTGAGTTTTTTTTAGAGGCGGACAGAGCTGAGTAGAGGATTTAGCTTTTGCTTTCTTTGATTTTATTTGGATTTTAAGTTTAAAGATTTACTTTTACTTTTATATTCCCTCTTTTTATTTTTTTCCTTTTGTTGAAAGGGAAAGTAAAATGGCGATCGGCAGGCTTTTTGGTGTTTTTTTTATCCTTTTCCTTTTTTTTAATGATTGGAACAGAATGTGGATTTGATTTTGATGTTGGATTTGGATTTTAGAAGCATTATTATTTTTGTTTAACTTCTTTGTTTTGCTTTTTGTACTTTTAAAAAAAATGGAATGGATTTTTTCTATTTAATTATTTTTTTCTTCTTCCCCTTTCTTTTTTTAACTCCTTTCTTTTTATTATAATGATCTCCTTTTGAAGGATTTTTTGATTTTTTGGAGTTAATCTCTCTTTTTCTTTTGTTTAATTTTTGTAACTTTTAAGAAGGAGTAAAGATTTTTCTAAGATGGCTCCAAAGTGTTCAGTATTTTTTTGTTATAATGATCTCCTTTTGAAGGATTTTTTGAATTTTTTTGGACTTAATCTCTCTTTTTATTTTGCTTAATTTTTGTAATTTTTAAGAAGGAGTAAAGATTTTTTTTAAGATGGCTCCAAAGCGTCCAGTAATTCCGACAGCTCCCAAGGTGGTTTCTTCTTTGGTGTTATCATCAGTGCAACAACCTAAATCAATAGCTTCACCCTCTTCCTTGGTACAGCCAATAATTGTGAAGGATTTGCAAGATATGATGGGAAATGTTATATCTCAAATTAGGGCAGAAATGAAAGAGATTTTAGAGGAAAATAATAAGATTTTGAGGCAAGAGATAGTTTTGGCTCTAAAAGGAGTTGCCTCTGTTCTTGAAAAGCTGAACTCTCGTGTAGAAGAGGTAGGAGAAAAAGTGGAATTGATGGAGGGAAAATTTGAAAGCATGGAAAAAGAAATGGAAAATGAGATTCTTATGCTTCAATATAGACAAATGGAATATGCCTTAAGAATCAGAGGTTTGGGAGAGTCTGTGCAAGGAGATATGAGAGAGATGGTTGCAAAGGACTTTGCTGTGATTTTGAATAAAGAAAAAGAGGAAATACTTAGTGAAATTGAAAAATTATTTAGAGTTAACTCTGTGGTGGCAGTGCAAAAGAATTTGCCAAGAGATGTGGTAATTTACTTTGGGAAAAGATCCCTGCGCAACGAAATTATACAAGCTTTTTATAAGAAGAGATTTCAAATTGCTTCACAAGATGTTATAATTCTAAAGGAGATCCCATCTAAAATTTTAAGAAGAAGAAAGGAGTTTGCTTTTTTAGCAGATGAACTTAAAAAGAGACGAATCTTGTTCAGATGGGATGTTCCGATTGGAATGGTGGTGAATTACCTGGGGATATGTTATAGACTTAATACTGTTTCTCAAGCAAAAGACTTTTATACTTCGGTCCTGGGGGTATGTTCATCGCCATCTATTAAGTTTAAAGCTTTGGAAGAAAAGAAGGTAGAATTGCAGTCTGAAGAGCCTATACTTATGAAAATTGGGAAACCTCAGTTTGAGGGGCCTCAACAAGTTGAGATGGAGGAGCAGAGGATAACCTGTGCAACATATAACTGTAAAGAAAAGGAGCAACAGAAGAAGGTTAAGGAAGCCTCACAACTATTGGTTTCTGAATCTGCGGGAGAAGTAGGATTTATAAATTTTTGGGAGCAACCTTTAAGGGTAGAATTGCAGTCTGAAGAGCCTATATTAATGAAAAAATGGGAAATCTCAGTTTGAGGGGCCTCAACAAGTCGAGATGAAGGAGCAGAGGACAACTCGTGCAACATATAATCGTAAAGAAAAAGAGCAACAGAAGAAGGAGTTTAAGATGCCTCACAAGTATTGGCTCCTGAGTCTGTGGGAGAAGCAGAATTTATAAACTTTTTGGAGCTACCTTTAAGGGCAGATTTTAAAGCACTTCTTTCGAGATTTATGGATACAAGGATGGAGATCGAATGAAAATTCTAGATAAGAATAAGTTTAAGTACTTAGTTTAAGTATTCAAAAGAGTACTGAGTCTGTGGGAGAAGCAAGATTTACAAACTTTTTGGAGTTAGCTTTAAGGGCAGTTTTCAAAGCACTTCTTTTGAGGTTTATGGACAAGAGAGACTGATAAGGAATGTGTTTATTGTGGATGGAATTTGTTATTGGTAAAGATTTAAATGTGTATAAGGGAATTCAAGAGAGATTGATAAGGAATGTGTTTATTGTGGATGGAATTTGTTATTGGTAAAGATTTAAATGTGTATAAGGGAATTCTAATGTTTTAAGTAATGTTCAAATTTGTGTTTTGGAGGGAGTTTATAAAGAATGATGGATAATAACATAAGTATGATATGAAAAGGTTCAGAGTATATTATAATGTGTTTAATGATTGGGTTTTTTAAAATTATTATTATTATTTTTAAGAGAAGATAACTTGTTTAATTAAATGTACCTAGATTTGTTTAGGATTTATATGTTTTTTAAGTTTTTTTTGATAGGAGAGAAGATTATGGAGATTGAATGAAAATCTTAGATAAGAAGTTTAAGTTTAAGTATTTAGTTTAAGTATTCAAAGAGTATTTAGTTTTAATGGTATAATGAAGGTTTATATGTTTATTTTTGTGTTCTAGGATAAAGAAAGAGGGAGAGATTAGATTTTATATTGTAGGTATAGATATTCAAAGAAAGTAATGTTTAAATTTGTGTTTTGGAGGGAGTTTATACAGAATGATGGATAATAATATAAGTATGATACTAGAAAATGTTTAGAGTATATTATAATGTGTTTAATGATTGCAATTATTATTTTTTAGAGAAGATAACCTATTTAATTTAATGTATTTAGATTTGTTTAGGATTTATATGTGTTTTAAGTTTTTCTTTTCTTTTTCTGAAAAATTTTAATTAAGCCTGTACTCAGCTCTGGGAAGGTTTGGGGAGGGTTTGGGAGGTTTGGGGAGGTGGGGGAGGGTATGGGAGGGTGGGGGGGTTTGGGGAGGGGATTTGTTTTGTAAAATTTAAAAAACTTTCAATAAAAAAAGCAAGTTCTTTAATTAAAAAAGAACTCTTTTGTTCATATTTATGTTAGTTTCATGTCATGTTAAATTAATGGTTTTACATTTTTTGCATCACTGTTATGGAAATTGTCTGAGATTTGCTGGCTGTTTGCCACTGGCGTTTGGAATATATGTTTATTTTGAAGAGAACAAAATGATTTCATTTGTGAAAAATAAGGATTACTTAAAAGATAAGAAAGCAACTATCACAGTAATGGAGGTCTTATCTTTTGAGCAGAAACATAACGGCTTGGCCTGGTTTTGGGGAAAAAAGAAACAAAGAACAATGAATAGTGCAGAACTATTAAAAAGAATGCGATAAATATTAAAAGATACAGTAATTTGAATGAGAACTAATATCTAAGACAATTGAAATGGCTTCTAAGTTAAATCTGCATGGCACTTTCACAGAGACAGTGCGTACAATCCCACATAGTTAAATGAAACTGAAATTAAGGAACCTATATCAGTTACAATTAATTCCTTTTCTATCCATTTCAGAGAAGCCTAGAAGCAGTTGTTTGACACATTTAGAATTTAGAATAGAATAGAGCTGGAAGGGACCTTGGAGGTCTTCTAATCTAGTCCCCTGCTCAAGCAGGAGGTCCTATACCATCTCAGTCAGATAATTGTCCAGTCTCTTTTTAAAAACTTCCAGTGATGGAGTGCCCACGATTTTAGATATACTATAGATATTTACATACAACTCCCAAATCATATGCCTGTATAAGAATGCGTATGATTTCAGAGTTAATGTATATCTCTGCTGTGAACAATTAATTATTTCAATTTGATCATTCTAGCAACTATAATTACTTTGAGCATTTCACTAAGCAGTAAGATAATTTACATGTTTTAAATAAAAGATCACTTAAATCCCTAAAATATATAAACCTGAAATTTTTCAGTTAGCAAAACATTTCTAGACAACAATCATGGTTATGAACAAAATTGCTGAGAATCTGCACGGGAGATATACTGTACGTTGACATGCTATAAAACAATCTGGGCAACTAGTTTTTAATTTCAGAATGTGTATATATATATATATATATATATATATATATATATATATATAATAGGAAATAAAATGATCACCAGGGTGATAAAAACTATAAAATTTATTAAAAAGCGCCTAGCTTTCGCCGTCACCTGCCGGCATCCTCAGGGCTAGTGCGCCAGGGAGTGAGAGAGTCATTTTTATAGGTGTAGTGAAGTCTGCGCACGACTCCTCGACCTCGTCATCGGGCCTGAATAGAGTGACTGCGCACGGCTGGTCTGTTCCTTTCTATTCATTTCAACCGCACGTTCATCTTCCTCCATCCTTCTTTCCCTCAGTTTTATAGTTTTTATCACCCTGGTGATCATTTTATTTCCTATCATGAACATTCCCAGGGTTCATGTTTTTAGTTTTCTTAAACGCGAATATATATATATATATATATATATATATATATATATATATATATATATATATATATATATATATATATATCAGACCTATTTATTAATTCCAACTAAATTTCTTGGGGATTACTCTTCCTTTAGTTATTTTTGCCTTCTGACAGTTGGTCCAAACTTGGAGAGTGGATAATGTTTTATGTTTTAGGGTTCAAATTATAAGAAAAGCATTAACATACAAATTTTATTAATGAAACTTATATGTTAATTTTTAGAGTTTTCCTTCTTTATGTATGTATGTATGTATGTATGTATGTATGTATGTATGTATGTATATATATATATATATATATATATATATATATATATATATATATGTATGTATGTATACACACAAACACAAACACCACTACTGCATACAAATACAGTTTTAAAATATTGGCACAATATTTTGGCAAAACCTTTTGGCAAAATATTGTTGAAGTCCTAGAATGTCAGAAATATCAAGCCAAAAATAACCAAGAGCACAAGTGTTGCTTGACTTGTCAAGCTGCATAGAGAATATACAGCCATATAAAGAATCACACCAAATACGTGAAAAGGGGAAACAAGCAACATATCTGCCAACAGTTTTTAGAGAAACAGAGACTGATCTAATTACATCCTATGGTTTCCTATTTGTTAAAAAAGACAGATTGTTAGACTAACACTCTAAGTAAAGTAAATCCCATTGTTGGTTGGGTTCATATATCGCACCAAGAAAGAAACCAAACTGATGCTGTATATGATCCAAGTCACTGTATTCAGTGGAATTTACTGTCATGTTAAATAAGTTCACTAGTATTGAAAGAAAAATTATCAGGTCCAGTTCCAAGCCAGGAATAAACAAAATGGAGACTGAGATGCTGGAAATAAAATGGAGGTTGCTTAGGAAAGAAGATTGTTGTTTATTTAGTTGCCAGAAACTTCAGTGACACAGCATGTTTCTGGGGTGGCTGACAAAATGGAGTTGGGAGTGAGTGGGGTTTTATACCTTCTTTGGGCTTTGTATTTAAAGTTGTTCCTGTTCCTGTGCAATATACTTTGACCTGAGCTTGAGTGTGCCCTATTGGTATTCTAATGGTGGTGGATTAATTCTATTGTGTCCTAAAGGTCATGTTTCTGTCCTTGAGGTCTAATCCCCTCAGCTCCAGCCTTCCTGCCCCAGTTTCACTGAATAGATACCAAATCTGCATTTCTAAAAGCTGGTTGCTGCTTGGGAGAAGGATACTGGGGGTTGGTTTCTACCTAAGATTTTTCTCCATTATTCCTTTGGGGAAATATAATATTCTGCCTTTTTAAATATCCCCCATAATATTTCTTTCTCTAGGAGGGTGAGTGGATACTGACTTTCAACACTAGCATAAGTTTTATAAATCAACTCTGATTTGATCTGAACTGAAACTGAACTTGCAAAGAAGACATGATCTAATTCAAGCTTGAGCTTCAAGATTTGAAATCAGTCAGGCTTGATTTGACATGATTTGAGATTCAGTGGGGGGGGATTCTGTCTGTAGATTATAAAGAGAAAACATCAAAATACTTGCAACTACTTCATTTTTTGGCAGAGTGGAATGAGAACAGCAGAGACTATTAAGAGCAGGGATGTCAAACTACTGGCCCATGGGCTGGATGCATCATGCCGAAACCGCACCTACCCCATTGCCAGCAATGGGGAAAAAGTCCCAATACGTTGCGCGACATCACATGACGTCACACGTTTGATGTGCCTGATTTAGAGGATACTAACCCAGTCAAGTTTCAATTGGATATTTTCGAGGGTGTTACCAGAATAAATAAATAAATAAACATTTCCCCTGCATATTTTTAAGATAGAGCAGTATGAGGACTTTCCTCTCTGACAAAACTTCACATTAATTAGTTGCCAGAAGCAGCAGATGTCGGTGAAAGAGCCTGGCACAGAAAAAGTGGTATTCATAATCTTGGCACCACCTTAATTTTGAGGGGTTAGCAAGGCACCTATTAATTGATTGTTAAACTTACTCTAAACATGTAGTTTATCACTAATCTTTGACTCCAAAGTGTATAGTTGAATTCAGATTCAGTATATTGTGTCTAGACCTTAAACCAACTGTGACGGGTCCAGTTTCTTTTGTGGATATTAATTTAAAACATCCCCCTTTTAAACTAGTGATTATATTGGAAACAAGAGAATAAACATGATGTGTTTGAAATATACATTTATATTTATATAGCCAGGAATGACGAATGGAGTTACTTAAGAGTAGTTTCCTTTATTGTTCTTCACCTATAGACAGAATCTTGCCAGACTAAAACAACTATCTGCATAACTGTAGATATACTCTGTGAACTGCTAGGAAGGGGCCGCCTTTGCACTCTTCCTATCTACCTAACTTTCCAAACTCTGCTGCCTCTTTCTCCTCTGAGCGGCAGTCTCTCCCTCTTGAGACTCCAGACTACATTCTACCACACTATTTATCTCATTCAAAGGATATCAGCCTTGAAGGTGGCTGTAGCATGGAATTTCTTTCAGAACCCTTCGTTTTGCTTTAGTACTCATTTTTGTTTCTTAATAATAACAGGAATGTATTTATTTAAATATTCAGCAGCAATGGAATTAAAATGAACATCTTGTATTTTCCTGGAAGGATTGCAAAGTCTGTAAAAACAGGCTACATTTATAAATTTGTTTCGTGCAAAATTGATGTAGATTTCCAGAGCTATTATATACTACATTTTAACTAATTGGAGAGAACTTCTTCCAGTTTATATTCTTCTTATAGCCGAAAATACAGCATTAGCCCAATGCATGTTTCCAATGTAATTCCTCTCTACAACAGTTCATTTTTTAAAAATTGAATAAAGAAAACTCAATGCATTTTTAGCCATTCACATTTATTTACAACTCAAATCTACTGTATTTAGTTGGACTTATTCCACAAACACCTTATGTATCAACCCTGTCTGATAACCATTTGAATCACTGCTCAGCATTTGAAAATATATTAGTGTAGATGCTGTAGACACACATCATTGTGCTGTTCAAAGAGATAACAACGGACACAGTAAAAGAGGCAATAGGAAAGGAAGAAGTGGAAGTATTTCTTTTTCATTGAAATATTCAAGAGACGAAGCCAATATCTTTGCAGCCTGATGCCGCTTATCTGTGTGGCTGAAGTATCTGTTCTCTTGCAGCCTATGTCTAAAATTCTTGCAACAACAATTGGATCAATTGGGGATTGGCAGACTTCCAGTGGTACAGAATTTCTTTCTTGGCTGTTCCATTCCAAACTACAGTCTTTTGCAAATTATAATTTGCCCAGACTGTTGGTAGGCAGCCAAAGACAGCATCCATAAATGAAAACTCATAGATCATCCTAATGTTCAAGATGAAGCTCAGAGATGTTTTCTTTCTAAGAAGAATGCTACATTTTACAACTTCATAATCTATCAACATTTGTAACCCAAACTGCATGATGGTTTCTATCAGGAGTTCCCCAATAAAACTTTGATTTCTGAATTCTGAGGACATCCAGTTTGTTTGTTTGTTTGCTTGCTTGTTTGTTTGTTTATCAAATTTATTGGCCACTCATCTTATCCTAGAGTAACTCTGGGTGGCTTACAAGGCCAATACACTGCCTTTCTTATTTTATCCTATAATCAGGTGAATATGTCTATATGTGCACTGAAGGAACATTATCTACCTTAAAACATTGACTGGCAGCTTTATACCATATCTTCCTAATATCTGTACTTCTAAAATACAAAATTGTGTAGTAGATCACTTTTAAAATAATTGTGGAATATTAGAAAAATATGCAGAGCAGCCAAATAATAGGAGAATAATGGGAATCAATAGAATAATACTGAGATGCTTGAATTTTTTGTTGGCTGCATGCATGGTTACTAAAATTATTGACCAAAATGGAGACAGTCATTAGAATAGAGGTTGGTAGCATAAGGGTTAGGGTGGCCATTATTCCCCATTTTTCTAAAAAAACAAAACAAAACCTTGTATCATGCAAAATCTGATGTAATTTATTTTGTGCAATAACACAAAGAAGAAAGAGTCAAGTTATTCTCCAAAGCGCGTGAAGGCAGGACAAGAAGCAACGGATGAAAACTAATCAAGAAGAAAAGCAACCTAGAACTAAGGAGAAATTTCCTGACAGTTAGAACAATTAATCAGTGGAACGACTTGTCTCCAAAATGTGTAGATGCTCCAACAATGTAAGTTTTAAAGAAGCGATTGGGCAACCATTTGTCTGAAATGGTATAGGGTTTCCTGCCTGAGCAGGGGGTTGGACCAGAGGTTCTCCAAGGTCCCTTTCAACTCTGTTATTCTGTTCTGTTCTTTTGTTGTTGTTTTCTTTTGCTGTGAACTTGTAAAATTTCAATCATGGGAAGAAAAGCAAGTTCAAATTCCTATTGAAAAACTATATTTGCACAATACAGAAGTTCCTGTATCTTAATAAAGTCTAAAAAACTCCATCCTTATTATCTAAGAAGGAAAATCTGGTCAAAAGAAGAAAAAAAATGAGACATCAATCATTTGCATTCTTGTCTGATGCTTTCAGACATGTTGGGAATGAAAGATATTGTCTAGTCTGTAAAACCTCCTCAAATGTACCTCACTAGCTGTGCATTTCTAAAATTTAAACTTTCTATTTTCATAAACACCCCTTGGAGTGCTACGTATGTATGTATGTTCAATTTCTAAGCACCTCTTCTAAGAAAAGAGCTATACCCCCTCCTTGGTTTAAAAAGGTTTTGACTTGAGATCAGGGTCAAGGAGACAGCTGAGAGAAGTGCAAGAAAGGAGGTCAGTTGGGAAAATGCCAAGGTGGAACGCATTTATAAAATGAGATAGACTGTAATATAACTTTCATTTTTTCTCTCTCTGTCTCTGAGAGCCTACAAAAAGGAAAGATAGACTCTAGTCTATGCTTCCTAGTGGTCAATATAAGTAAAAACATCTGGAAGAGTGACAAAGATTGCTGGAAGATGGAGAGAAAATGAAGGCTAAGATCACCACATGGCTTCGTTGAGTTATTTTCCAGAAGAAGCCACATGTATGAGGGAAATGTGATAAAAGCTAATCTCTACAAATGGAGGAAGGGAAGGGTTTTGAATTGTAGACAAGGAAAGTAGAGAATAAGTACTGCTTCAGCAGGCAAGAACTATAGAGAGATAAAGCTAAGCATCTCTGAGAAATGAGCCATTGAGTGGCTTTAGAAATTTAAATTACAAATAAATAAGCAAGTAAATACCAAAGCACGACCCATTCTTTAGGGAATCATCAGGAGAACCGAAAATGAATCTAAACCTTTGATTGAAGGTTGCAGTCTATGCAAATCAGGGGTAGTTATGGCAAATTAGGGGTATGAATTATTGCTTTTTATTATTTATATTGGGTAATTCTTTTTGTAAGCTGCCCAGAGTCACTGAGAGTGAGTTGGACAGCCATATAAATGTTCATAAATAAATAAATAAATAAATGTAGTTGGAGAAGCAAACTAAGCAAAATTCCTCCTCTCTCAGATAAAGTTCTAGGCCAGGATCTGTATTTTGGTAACTTTGTTTTTAGGCATACGAATCTGATTCATGGATTCTGATATTTTTATTGCATCTGCTAATTGTTCCAAAATGTTCCTGCATATGTCTGTATTTGTATGTGTGTGTGTATTCACATATGTGGGGGGGGGGAAGAGAGGGGAGGGAGACTGGAGAAGGAGAGAGAGAATCTTAGAATCTTAGAAGTTTATGTATTTGTGAAAATTTTGTTCTGTATGTTTGTTCCAACTGTTCCAAGTTCCAATCTATTGGAACTTTGGATTCCATTTGGTCTGTGACAAGTCTTCTCATTATATTTTATGGGAGACTGGAAGCTGAAACACTGTTTGTGATCTTTACCAGTACTAAATGTTTCATTTCACTATTATTAATAGTCTGGGCATTTGACTAAGCTGAAACAAAATTTTACTTTTCCTTCTCTTCCTTTTTTTTAAATAAAATTAATGTTGTAATCGAATGTTGCCGGATGCCAAAGAAAGAGAAGGGTAAGGACTATCTAATTCAAAATTATATTTTGAGGCACGCAGCTTGGTGTGAATGAGGCAGCAGATAACCTTGTGAAATAATAAATTATTGGAATTAGAAGGTCATGACTTGAGATTTAGATGGTATGGCTTCTTACAGTGTAATAAAGTTCAATTCTTGATTGGGGGCATTGTTTCTTCCTTGATTGTTCCTGTTTATCTGTTGCTTGTTCCTGCTTATCTAGGTGTTAGTCAATAAGGTGTGTGATGGGGAAGAATATCTTTAGGTCTTTTGCCTCTTTCCTTGACCTTTGATTGTTGCATTGTAGATGGAACTTATCTCAAATTCTCTATTAATTGATGAATTGTCAGAGTGTCATTTCTTGAGGAATTTTCTTCCATTTTTTGATCTGGCTTGATGTAAGATATCCATAGTTTCCCAACTGTGGTTGATCTTCTCAGTGTACTGGGGAATTAAGGAGTTTTCATTATATCTTCTGACTGCCAGTCAATGTTTCTTGATGTATTCTCTCAACTTTTTTCCCTGTTAGCCCCACATAAAGTCACAATCCTTGCATTATAAGTTGTAAATGACTTACCTGTGTCTTTTGCTAATAGATCTTTGAGTTTGCTCAAAATGCTGGGGACAGATTGTATCCATGCTGATGCCACCTCATTTTCTACCAGTCTCTTTTTCAATTGCCTGTGAAATTTTGGAGCATTTGTGTCATCTCCAATTATTCTTGGTTTTGCATTATGTGCCCAGAATATTTAAACTTTGGCTTCATTATTGGTGCTTCCAGTGAGCAATCATCTCTTATTTCATTTAATACTCTTTTTTTCCCCCTTCTTGTAATCTAAGATCTTTTCAACAATTTTCTCTAGCAGCACAATTTTTTCTTCAGACTCATTGTCCAGCTTCTTCAATTGGAAAAAATGCCCTTGCTTTTACATGCCTTTGCAGTCAGTATGATGTCTTTGCACTTTAATATTTTGTCTGTTATAGTTAATATACCAAGTAGCAAACCTCTATTTATTTCATGGCTACAGCCACCATAAGATAACCTTGATTGTCATTTTTGTTTATTGTCATCTATACATATATATTGTTGTTGTTGTTGTTGTTAATTGCGAAGTCGTGTCCGACCCATAGCAACCCCATGGACAACGTTCCTCCAGGTCTTCCTGTCCTGTACTATCTTCTGGAGTCCATTTAAGTTCACACCTACTGCTTCAGTGACTCCATCCAGCCACCTCATTCTCTGTCGTCCCCTTCTTCTATTGCCCTCAATCTTTCCCAGCATTAGGCCCTTCTCCAGTGAGTCCTTCCTTCTCATTAGGTGGCCAAAGTATTTGAGTGTCAGCTTCAGGATCTGGCCTTCTAAAGAGCAGTCGGGGTTGATCTTTGAATTTGAATGCGTTGCAGTCCAAGGGACTCGCAGGAATCTTCTCCAACACCATAGTTCAAAGGCTTCAATTCTTTGTCGCTCAGCCTTTCCTATGGTCCAACTTTCACATCCATACATTGCAATTGGAAAAACCATGGCCTTGACTATATGCACTTTTGTTGGCAAGGTGATGTCTCTGCTTTTTAGTATGCTGTCTAGATTTGCCATAGCTTTCCTCCCCAGGAGCAAGCGTCTTTTAATTTCTTGGCTGCAGTCCCCATCTGAGGTGATCTTGGAGCCCAGGAAAATAAAATCTGTCACTATCTCCATTTCTTCCCCATCTATTTGCTAGGAATTGAGAGGGCCAGATGCCATGATTTTGGTTTTCTTAATATTGAGTTTCAAGCCAATTTTTGCACTCTCCTTCTTCACCCGCATCAAGAGGCTCTTTAGTTCCTCTTCACTTTCTGCCATTAGAGTGGTATCATCTGCATATCTTAGGTTGTTGATATTTCTCCCGGCAATCTTAATTCCAGCTTTTGATTCATCTAGCCCTGCCTTTCTCATGATGTGCTCTGCATATAAGTTAAATAGGCAGGTCGACAGTATACAGCTTTGCCAGACTCCTTTCCCAATTTTGAATCAATCAGTGGTTCCAAGTCCAGTTCTCACTGTTGCTTCTTGACCCGCATATAGGTTTCTCAAGAGACAAATAAGATGGTCTGGTACTCCCATCTCTTTAAGAACTTGCCACAATTTGTTGTGATCCACACAATCAAAGGCTTTAGCATAGTCAATGAAGTAGAAGTAGATATTTTTCTGGAACTCGTAGCGTTCTCCATGATCCAGCGTATGTTGGCAATTTGATCTCTAGTTCCTCTGCCTCTTCAAAATCTTGCCTGTACTTCTGGTAGTTCTCGATCCACATACTGCTGGAGTCTAGCTTGTAGGATTTTAAGCATAACTTTACTAGTATGTGAAATGAGTGCAATGGTGCAATAGTTTGAACATTCTTTGGCATTGCCTTTTTTTGGAATTGGAATGTAAACTGACCTTTTCCATTCCTGTGGCCACTGTTGAGTTTTCCAAATTTGCTGGCAAATTGAGTGTAGCACTTTTACTGCATCGTCTTTTAAGATTTTGAATAGCTCAGCTGGAATACTGTCACCTCCACTAGCTTTGTGGTTGCTCAGATTTCCTAAGGCCCATTTCACTTCACATTCTAGGATGTCTGGCTCGAGGTCAGTGACCACCCCATCGTGGTTATCTGGAATGTTAAGCTCGTTCTTGTATAGTTCTTCTATGTAGTTTTGCCACCTCTTCTTAATCTCTTCTGCCATTTTGGTCCTTTATCATGCCCATCTTTGCATGAAACGTTTCCTTCATATCTCCAATTTTCTTGAAGAGATCTCTGGTCCTCCCTATTCTGTTGTTTTCTTCTATTTCTTTGCACTGTTCATTTAAGAAGATATTCTTATCTCTTCTAGCTATTCTCTGGAATTCTGCATTCAATTGGGTGTATCTTTCTCTTTCTCCTTTGCCTTTCGCTTCCCTTCTTTCCTCAGCTATTTGCAAAGCTTCCTCAGACAGCCATTTTGCTTTCTTGCATTTCTTTTTCTTTGGGATGGTTTTAGTTGCTACCTCTTGTACAATGTTGCGAACCTCCGTCCATAATTCTTCAGGCACTTTGTCTATCAGATCTAATTCCTTAAATCTATTTGTTACCTCTACAGTATATTAATCAGGAATATGATTTAATTCATACCTGAGTTGCCTAGTGCTTTTCCCTACTTTCTTCAATTTAAGCCTAAATTTTGCAACGAGAAGCTCATGATCTGAGCCACAATCAGCTCCTGGTCTTGTTTTTACTGACTGTATAGAGCTTCTCCATCTTTGGCTGCAGAGCACATAGTCAATCTGATTTCTATGTTGACCGTCTGATGATGTCCATATGTAGAGCCGTCTCTTGGGTTGTTGGAAAAGAGTGTTTGTTATGACCATCGTATTCTCTTGACAAAATTCTATCAGCCTGTGCCCTGCTTCATTTTGTACTCCACGGCCAAACTTGCCTGTTATTCTGGTTATCTTTTGGCTTCCTACTTTAGCATTCCAATCCCCCATGATGATAAGGACATCATTTTTTGATGTTAATTCTATAAGGTGCTATAGGGCTTCATAGAACCGGTCAATTTCATCCTCTTCAGCACCAGTGGTTGGGGCATAGATTTGGACTACTGTGATATTGAATGGTGTGCCTTGGATTCGAATTGAGATCATTCTGTCATTTTGGGGACTGTATCTCAGTATTGCTTTTCCTAGTCTTTTATTGACTATGAAGGCTACTCCATGTCTTCTGAGGGATTCTTGCCCACAGTAGTATACTTGATGGTCATCTGAGTTAAATTCACCCATTCCTGTCCATTTTAGTTCGCTGATTCCTAAGATGTCGATGTTCAGTCTTGTCATCTCTTTTTTGACTATGTCTAGCTTGCCTTGATTCATGGATATTACATTCCAGGTTCCTATGGAGAAAAGATCTTTACAGCATTGGACTTTCCTTTCACCACCAGATATATCCACAGCTGAGCGTCCTTTTGGCTTTGGCCTAGTCGCTTCATTCTTTCTGGCGCTTACTAGTACTAGCCCTCTGCTCTTCCCCAGTAGGATATTGGACACCTTCCGATCAGAGGGGCTCATCTTCCAGCGTCATATCTTTTTGCCTTTTGTTATTGTCCATGGGGTTTTCATGGCAAAGATACTGGAGTGGTTTGCCATTTCCTTCTCCAGTGGATCACATTTTGTCAGAACTCTCTGCTATGACCTGTCCATCTTGGGTGGCCCTGTACCGCATAGCTCATAGCTTCATTGAGTTACACAAGCCCCTTCGCCACGACAAGGCAGTAATCCATAAAGGGGTATATATATGTTTTCTGAGGTTTTCGCGGGTGTTTGTATGTAGGTCTTTGGTTGTTCAGGTTTTCTCCCGCATAAAATTAGAAGTGTCTTGGCGACGTTTCGACGAAGTCCCATTCGTCATCTTCAGGCTGGTGTTTTCAGCTTCGTGCTTCGAGCAGCAATGTGTGATCGTAGTTGTTTCTACCCCCACTGGCAGTTAAAAGGAAGAAACAGCTACGATCACACATTGCTCCTAGAAGCATGAAGCCGAAAACACCAGCCTGAAGATGACAAATGAGACTTCGTTGAAATGTCACGAAGACACTTCCAATTTGACGCGGGAGAAAACCCGAATAACCAAAGACCTACATACAAACACCAATGAAAACCTCAGAAAACATAGGAAAAAGAAAAAAGAAAAAGAAAGAAGATTTCTTTCTCCCATATTTGGGCCGACAGGGTGCATCAAGAAACACTCAAGGTGTATATATATATATATATATATATATATATATATATATATATATATATCTTAAATGTTCGAATTTCAGAAGAAAAATATCTGTAATGCTTCAGAATTTAATGCCTTCTTCACCTATTTGCATTGAGTTAATTCTGCCTATTGAGAAAATCTTGGGTTTTTTAAAAATTGAGAATCAGAACAGCTTTTGCTTAATCTTCTTTAGCATCTACAAAAGATTCTCTAACTTTTCCTCCCTTTTAGCCAATGAAGTTGTATCATCAGGTTATCTGATGTCATTGATGCTTTTCCCAAAATTATTCATAAGAGGATTTAATAAGATGTAGATAATCCATCAACTTTCCAACCTCTTGTGCCTTCCACATGGGTTGTAACTGCAATTGCCAACAATTCCAAAATTTTTAGATGGCATCACATAAAGGATAGATGATCTGAATAGTAGCTGTTATCTGAATTGTACAAAGTGTGGGGGTTAGTAAGGGACAAACGTGATAATTTTTTAGAGGAAAAAAAGAGCATATCCTTCACATTTAACATTACCAATTTCAAAACTGTCAGCTTCAAAGATCTGGAAGAATCCAAATGTACAGACTTCAAACTCAACAGCTGCTTTCATGGAAGCCACATATAATATTTTTGAGAAAGTTGGAACTGCAGTGGAAGGGGAACTTTGTGGTGTGGTTTATTTGTTCTCGAAGACAGGACTTTTTGTGGGGCATGATTCTGGAAATTCAGAATTGTTCTTTTTTATAATATGTGAAGTTTATTTTAGGGATAGCAGTACTTTTTCCCTGCCTTCCCATCAGAATTGGGGGCAATTCTATTTGTAAGCATTTTTTTTCTCGTACAGCAAAGTTTTGCTCTCTCTTGCTCTCTATCATTATATAGTCTTAATCTTAATTATAAAACAAATGAAGTGGTTATCAAAAAGGAACACGATAATCCCAATAAAAAAGAAAAATTCTCATGAAATAGCAAACATTACAAATATAATAAACCCACTGCTCCCAAGACTGAACATAAAAAAGAAATGAATAGCTGGGGGGGAAAACACATATAATCAAGAGGAAAATTTACATCTACCTTTCTCACCCAAAACTGCAATTAAAGTATGTGATATCCTACAGTTCTTTTGCCAGTTTCCTATCAATAAGGCATCTAAAGCTATTTTATCCTGAGAGATGAAAAGAAGATATTGAAGCCAAGAAGGCCTCAAGACATCTAACAATCTGAAAGAACAATCTTTTTGATTAAGTTTATTTTTACCCCAATTTTTCAGTCTGGATATGATATTTATATTTCTCACTAAGTCGCCTGCTTTAATGTATATTATTTAATGTCTTGACTGTGTTTGAAAGTTTGTCAGACATCCTCTGGGAGACATCAAAGCTCGATTCTATTTTAAAATTTATGATTGCCCTC
Source organism: Crotalus tigris (assembly GCF_016545835.1). NCBI lineage: Eukaryota > Metazoa > Chordata > Lepidosauria > Squamata > Viperidae > Crotalus > Crotalus tigris. Next base: position 640,838 of record NW_024096525.1, read on the forward strand.
TTGCAAGATCGCAGTCCTTGAAAGAGAGGCCTTTTCATCCAATTTTAACTTGTTCATTTCAGCCCTCCTAATCAAGGAATATAAAGGCCAGATCAAAACGTAGGGAGGGGTTCAGACATCCTTGTCCAACTGGTGCTCCCCAGGTTTGTTAGAACTCCACATGCTGTCTAGGAGTTCTGAATACTGCTGTAGATGGAGAAAACTGGCTTTCGGATTGCTCTATTTAATACCACACTGTAATGAGTAATCTAATTGACACTGAAATAAACTCATCACTATTTATTAATTTCCCAAACAGTTCTGAGAGTTCTATAGTCTTTTTTTTTTAAAGTCATTTATTTGTTGTTGGAAAATCTGTGCTGTTCATAGAGTAATTCACATATGTTTCATAAAAATGTAATTTGGTGGTCTAATTTTATGATCTGCAGTTTGCCAGTGATACCTTGTTCCTCATTATGCACAAACATGAGAGAGAGAGAAAGAGAGACAGACAGAGAGAGAGAGAGAGAGAGAGAGAGAGAAATTGAACACAGTCTGTCTTGTTCCATAACAAATTTCTATCATAAAAGTTCATGTATAGAAGAATGTATAATACATAAAAACAGTTTTTGCAACCATGCCTCCCTCCCCCACACCCAGTTGTTCTTTATTACTTTCATTCTAAAGTATTTTCTCTGCTAAACTGCAAATATTCATGAGTGGCTGACATATTCCTCGGTCCAGTCTGGTCTCTATTCTCAGGTGCCTTCGGCAGGAGAAGAATGATTTCAGGTGCCAAGGCTGCAGGAAGTTTGGATCAGTGTTAAAAAAAAGAAATAACTGAAAATCTAGATTCCAAGAGAGCAAACAAAGCACCTGTGTTTAGTTATTATTAAAAAATGGAATGTATTTTTTTTAAAAGGCCCCAAATAGGAATGTTGATAAAGCAAAGTGTGTGTGTGTGTGTGTGTGTGTGTGTGTGTGTGTGTGTGTGTCCTTAATAGTATTATGGCAATAGAATTACGGCCCCAATCAACGGGAGAATAGGCGAGTAATAACGAGCGCAAATGGGATGGGTATCTCCTGCGCTCTCATATATCTACCAAGGGGGCAATGAGAGTAACAAGTAGTGGAGCCATTCCAAAGACACGCCCGGTTAGCAACCCATTAACACACACAGGAGCTCACCTGCCCGTTTAGCAACCCATTAACACACACAGGAGCTCACCAAGAGTTTACACACGGGCAAGGAAAGCAACAGAGCTGGCAAATAGAAGAACAGAGGTTGAAGCACACATGCTAGATAGCACAGCAATACAGAGGCAAACTAAGATGAATGAGGGGGTGGGGAGAGATGACTGGGAGCGGATGAACAGTGGATCTCCAGGTGCCCACACACGCACAAAGAAAACAGCAGCAATTGGAGAGGAGAGGACAACTTTAGAAATGGCCCCTTTAAGAACTACACAGCTGATACTAATGACCGGACCAATGACCCGATCCAGAGTCAAAGTGCAGAGGCAGCCAGCCACATAAAAACGGACTCCCGGATCCAGCATTTTATACCCTGACGATGTTGGTAGTGTTGCTGAAGAAAGCTTGGTTTTGTAGATTAAATATTTGTGTGTGGGGGGGGGATGTGTGTGTGTGTGTATGTATGTATGTATGTATGTATATATACACATACAGCTTCGAAGCATGAAGCTGAAAACACCAGCCTGAAGATGACGAATGGGACTTCGTCAAAACGTTGCCAAGACACTTCCAATTTTACGCGGGAGAAAACCCGAACAACCAAAGACCTACATACAAACACCCGCGAAAACCTCAGAAAACATATACATATATATATATATGTATATATATATCAGTAGAGATGATGCATGCTTCCTTTGAGGGAAAAAAGCATTCTTGGATACTCTGATTACTATTTTGCCACCTCTTGCACAAGCTATCTGAGAAAAGAGACCAGAAGGATGATGTATATAAGGGCTGAGGGAAAAGCAACAAGAAGAAGATTCAGAAGAAAGAAACTTTTTGTGTTATTGTCCAGGACTCAAATGGGAAACTTAGTTGTTGGAGGAACAAGATTACAAAAGAAGAGAAGAATCAGCTCCACAATGTGAATCAGGCCAGAAACTCAACTCTACAATAACATAGAGCTACATTTTATTGAGATAAACTATAAGAGTAGAATTTTGCAAATCTCCATTCTTTCTTATAATGCATATTTTCTGATGCATTTCCAGATATTGTCTTGTTTCCCAGGGCTTAAAGAATATTTTAACCCTATGGGCCTAGATCAGTGGTTCTCAACCTTTTTAATGCCGCGACCCCAACCGGTCATAAGTCGAGGACTACCCAACCGGTCATAAGTCAAGGACTACCCAACCGGTTGTAAGTTGAAGACTTTCCCTACCCGGGAGCACCACGCATGCGTGGTGCCGTCCCCTGCACTGGCCAAGGCGTAGCTGGCAAGCAGCAGAGACGGCGCAGGCCGACCACTGGCTGGGCCACCAGCTAGCCCAGCCCAAAGGAGGTAAGGCACCCGCTGGGCCCCACGCGTGCCAGCAACCCTCTCTGTGCCCGCCAGCATCCCACCTCTCACCCCTGGCCCTCTTTTACTTACATTTTTAGTAGTTGCTCAGCAGGGAGGGGTGGAAACTTCCAGACAGCTCGCCTTCACTGCAGACAACTTGCAGCACCGTTTGCAGAATGGGACTTTTGACGGGCTCAGCAGGGCAGAGACAGCCTGGACAATTCCTATTGGCTTTTGAAAGCCAAGAGAATTAGACTCTATTCAAGAGAGTCTATTCTATTGGCTTTCAAAAGCCAATAGAATAAAAGGGAGTAGCACAGCTAAGGAAAAGGGGGAAAAAATGGTGGACTGCGTTGTTTGGCGACCCCCATGAAATGGTCGTTCGACCCCAAATGGGGTCCCGACCCACAGGTTGAGAACCACTGGCCTAGATAATGGTTCATGCAAATTTCTGACAAGGTCACCTCCCTTATTCTTAAATGTTGTGTTCCCAGGACCCCTGCCCATTTTTTTTAAATTATGGAGGATCCTAAAAGAAATTGTGTAAGTATGGATTATAGTTATCAATATTTACTATATTAAAAATTAACAAATGTAGAATATGTATTTATTGAACCATGTTAAATAACAATATTAAATCCATTAGATAGAAACATAAATATTTTTCATGAGACACCCTATATATTTTAAGAAATGAAAAAAGGGACATTTTAAAAAATGGCAAATATCTTTAATATGTGTTGAATAATTTTCATTTGGCGGACCACTGAGAGTGTCATTGGGGATCCTCAAAAGTCCTCAGCTCACACTTTAAGAAATACTGCTCTGTGGGATGGAACATCAATAAAAATTGCCCTTGGATGCAGTATTTTTGGTCCTACAAGCTTTGGGGTAGTCTTCCCCCTGCTACAGCTTGTGGATTACTGCTTGGCTGAAGGTTCTGTGCAGCAGCAACATCTCTCCTATGAAATAATCTGGCTAGCCAAAGCCTTCAACCCCCTAAAGATCAGGACGTTCTGCTTATGGAATCTCCTGTTGAAAGACATGAGGATGGCTGCTAACGCAAATTGGCCTGAAAAAAGGACTACACAAAGAAGAACGGATTCCCTAGTAACTAGTATCTGTGATGGCCATGTGAGTCTTCCATGTTCCAGCTACTGATAGAGAGGCAAAAGGGGCAATAGAAAGGAAGGATGAGGTTGCAAGATTCTGTTAATGTAGCCTTACAATAAGATAGAATTAACTCATTGGGTTGTGTTCCTGTCTCGTATACCTAGGAAGACTGACATCAATCTTCAACCTTGAAAATATAAATCTCCTGCCATGTCTTTTATACCCTGAGAACCTAGGGGCTATCCTATCTCTTTCTCTTTCTCCACTGATTATGCAGCTGCAGGCTATTCCCTCTCTTATCTGACTATTTCCTAGGCAATAAGAGCCGAGGTGGCGCAGCAGTTAGAGTGCAGTATTGCAGGCCACTTTAGCTGACTGTGCTCAACAGGTCAGTGATTCAAATCTCACCGACTCAAGGTTGACTCAGCCTTCCATCCTTCCGAGGTAGGTAAAATGAGGACCCAGATTGTTGGGGGCAATGTAAATATATATAGAGAGAGTGCTTGCACTTAAAGCGGTATATAAGTCTCATAAATAAAAAAATAAATAAAAATAAATACCTCTGTCCTATTAGTGAAGTTCCATAGACATTTTTATTTTCCATCTTGCAACAGAGAATGAAGAGAATGAGCTGTAGTGGTGCAGTGGTTGGAATGCAGTATTGCAGACAAACTCTATTCAGAATCTGGAGTTTAATCATGATGGCTTGAGGTTGACTCAGCCTTCCATCCTTCTGAGGTCGGTCAAATGAGGGCCAGATTGTTTGAGGCAATATGCTGACATTTGTAAACTGCTCAAAGAGTGTTGTAAAGCACTATGGAGTAGTATATAAGTCTAAGTGGTATATATAATAATAACACAACAATATAGTGCAGTGCAGTGCAATGCAATACAATACAATACAGTACAACACAACACAATACAATACAATAATCTGGTTAAAGAAATAGCTTTCAGTGAACCAAAGATGCTTTTTCCAAAAGGCAACTGGACTTTCTTGGGTTTTTCTTTGAAAACATTTCACTTCTCATCCAAAAAGCTTCTTTAGTTCTCCTTTTGGATGAGAAGCAAAATGTTTTCAAAGAAAAAAAATAAGAAAGTCCAGCTGCCTTTTGGAAAAAACACCTTTGAGACAACCACGACATGGGTGATTGAGAATCTCCTTAGGCTCTCAGTGAAGTTTAAATGTCTTCTTTATTAAGTCTGGGAAAACCCCACTTGGTGTCTCATTACATGGGCCGAAAGATGACTAAAAAGGAAAATGATGAGTCCTTTCCAGAATAAGAACGCATCTAGATGGACTTTTTTGGCCATTTTTATATTTATCTAAAGCCCACACTCAGCACAGGGCAACAACTACGTGCTCTTTCCACATCCAGCATCTAATATTCAAAGATATAGCACCACTGAACATAGAGGCTTCATTTGTCCATTGTCAGACCTCTCTAGCAGCAATTTGGATGGAAATGATTTATGCAGGCAATAAGTCTCTCTGAGCTCAGGTTAGAAATTTATTTAAAAAGTAGGTTAAAGTTAACATCATGGGTGTTCTGGCAAGTACTCTGCTTTCGAATGAGAAATCTATAGAAAAGCAGATCAAAACAAATGTTCTTTCTCAGTTAAGGGGAAAGAGAAAGGTGCACCTGGAGGTCATTTACAAAATGGCTACTAGTTTCTTTATCAATGTGAGAACCAGGATTCACACGGATTCTGTCTAATTGCAGTTTTTAAACCTGTTATCCAAAAAACTCTGTTATTAGAGTAAGCCATGATCATTTTCTTGAAATATTGAATTTATACTGTGTTTCTTCACTTGTTGCTCCTGTCCTGAGTGTTTATTACAGGCTTGTCCAGATGTCCTGCTTGCCATAGCACATACTCCCCACTAAGACATTGTAGAAGAAATGTCCCATGACAAACCATTTCGTGCCTTGCTGTAATGGTTGTGGGAATGACCTTGGAGGCAGGAGGGAGATCTGCAGACTGGACAACTGGCATGTAAAAGATATTTCAGCACAGAGAAGGAGGGAGAGTGCATTTTCAGAGCATAAAAAGAAAGGAGGGGAGAAATATTTCCAGGCTTGCAAGATTCTATTTATATAACCATACAGTAAAGACAGAGCTAGTATTCCTAGTTATGCTTCTTGCCTGGACTACCTCACAAGGCTAACAGTTGCTGTGGTAAACTGAAATTGGCTTTAGGTGTTCAGGTAGAAAAATGGTATTTTCCTTTTTTTTTATATATGTGCATAACCAAGGCATCTATTAAAGTATTTTTCACAACCATTGCATCTAGCATTTTGAACTAGATTTAAAATGAATTTAGTCCTGAGTCAATCATTAGGACTAAGACAGTGGTTCTCAACCTGTGGGTCGGGGCTCCATTTGGGGTCGAACGACCATTTCACGGGGGTCGCCAAACAACGCAGTCTGCCATTTTTCCCCCTCTTTTCCTTAGCTGTGCTACTCCCTTTTATTCTATTGACTTTTGAAAGCCAATAGAATAGACTCTCTTGAATAAAGTCTAATTCTATTGGCTTTCAAAAGCCAATAGGAATTGTCCAGGCTGTCTCTGCCCTGCTGAGCCTGGCAAAAGTCCCATTCTGCAAACGGTGCTGCACCAGTTGAGTAGTCCTTGACTTACGACCAGTTGAGTAGTGTCGACTTACGACTGGTTGGGGGTCGCAGCATTAAAAAGGTTGAGAACCACTGATCTAAGAGCAATGATTAGAATGCAGTACTGCAGGCTACTTCTGCTGATTGCCCACTGCCAGCAGTTCAGCCATTCAATTCTCACTGGCTCAAGGTTGACTCAGTAAAGTGAAGACCCAGATTGTTGGGGGCTGTAAACCACTTAGAGAGGGCTGTAAAGCACTGTGAAGCGGTATATAAGTCTAATATAAATAGCTATTGCTATTGTCAGGAGGCTTCTTCAATTATTAGGGGGAAAGACTTTCATGCAGAGGTGGGTCCCTCCTGTCTGCAGAAGGTTTTGGATCCAGCTCAATGTTGAGCAAGGAAAGCAGCATTCTTTCATTACTCTCACTCTGAAGTCTGATCTGTAGATTTAGGACATTCTCCAGAAAGGGGGAGAAGCATGGAGACTGCAAAAATGAGAATGAGCATTGAGTTGAATATAAGGAGTATTGGGGGGGGGGAATGAACTTGTACTAGGACACATTCCTGCCAAGAGCATAAAAACCTTGGATCCAAACCATGCTTACTGTAAGTAAATAATTGAATAATGGATCCACTTTAAAATGTAAACTAAATTTGTGTTGTTATGATTAAAGGAACATTTTCTTCAAATCCCTAAGGCACATTTTACCTAACATTTTCTTCAAATCCCTAAGGCACATTTACCTAGTTGCAATCCGAACTAGAATTTTAAAATTCATCATAAAGAAAGTGTAAGAGGGGGGTGGGGTTGGGAAGATTTTTTTTTCTAAAAAAGAAGAGATGATAGCATTTATAGCTTTAAAGTAACTTTTTATTGTATACATTAATGAAATAAAATTTGATTTACTTGGTTTTTAAAATCAAAAATATATAATTTGTTCAAGGAATATTCATGAATTTGACTGAACTTATAAAGTTATTAATTTGGATGCAAAAGCTAAAATCTGTTGAACTCTATTTTTGCTTGTCTAGGATAATCAGACGCGGGAAAACTTAACAATGAAAGTAGAAGGTTCCTTCCATTTTATAATAAAACAAAGGAAATATGCTGGAGACATGTTAGCAATTAATCATGGATTCAACATAAGCATTATATATCAGGGTAATAGGGAGAGATTCAACATCTGGAAGACAGATGAGATTAAACCTTTTAAAGGGGATGTTATTTTTAAAGAAATTGAGAATCCTAATTCACAATGGAATGTGCAGTTGTGTATAAGGGACTCTAAGTAATGGTGGCAGCAGAATTTTATAGGAGATCAAGAGAGGTTTATACTACTTACTAGTTATAAACCACCCAGAGACATATGGGAGTTGGGAGGCCTATAAACTAAATGAATAAATACTGACCCTTTACATTGGCTTTGATATTTAGTTGCTAACAGCTAAATGAATTACTTTTCTAAGTTGTTATTAGAGAATGAATAGAGAATTCCTGAAGGGCAGGTGCACATAGCAGGCCGCTGCATTGCCCAGAGTGTCTGAACTCCAGATTAAACTAAAGCAAGGCTTGAACAGGCTGTTTTGCCTTTAGGGACATAATGTACATGGGCATTTCACTTATATTCAGTTGTGCAGTAGGAGCACCTTGCCCTGTCTCTTGGTTTTGCACCAAAACATAATTTCTTGCCTCTTCATTCCCCTAAAGGAGTGTCATCATCACACTGGCAGGCCTGCTGACATTTCTGGGTTACAGGTTAGGGTCTTTTGCTCAGCTATCCCTACCATGACAGGAAAATTCACAAATTGGCTTAACTGTTTGGCCCGTGCAAGTATTAGAGGGATTCTGTCCACTAGGCCTTCAGTGTTATAGCACTCACTTCTGGAATCTTCTCCCCCTGAGGTGAGATATTTACCATGGAATCAGTTCTGACTGATGGACTCCAGAGATACCTTGATAGAGCCAATAGATGATTATTAGTATGCTTACCCTAGCTTTTTCCTTATGCAATTGTGAGGTTGTGAATAAATCTAATAATAAAAGAGTATATAAAACTAAATATGACTGATACATACATTGTGGAACATTCTCAGCTCCTGAGCTGAGGTTAGTTCCATCCCTATCAATGTTTTGGAAGTCCCTCAAGACTTGGCTGTGTCATTAGGTCTGGAGATCCAATGACAGGTGAAATCCTAAAATGGTTTTCCTACTGAGATTAATATTCACTCTCTCTTGTGGGTTTTATCAATATTTGAATATATATGTTAATTGTTATACACTGCCCATAATCGATGACCAGCCATCTAAATTAGAAAGAGAGAGGGGAGGAGAGAGGGGCTGGGGCTAAGTTCAGTAGTATAGTAGTCATATTTCCAGAGCACAATTTTGATTCCATCAAAATAAAGTGCTTTAAATCTTTATTAATACTGCAATAAATAATAAGACAGATTCTTCATATTCTTTTTTAATAGATCAGAACTCAAGGAAGTAAACTAATGATCTACTTTGTACATATGGTCCTGATCATAGTTAATTCTCATGCATTTTCATGTTAGGTTAGAGAATCATACAATTTTACCAATGAGACAAAGAACTGACATTGTTTAGATTAGACCTGTTATTCAGCTGAGGGGATCTAACTATAAATATTTCATATAGCACATATGAAATAAATGCCTACTTTTTAAAAAGGACTCCAGAGTAAATAAATTATTGTTTTGCCCACAACTTAATTCTTGCCATCAATGCTTTCTTGTGAGATCTTTGCATTATATTTTGGGTGTTTTAAATAGAGAAAGGGAGAATGGAGCAGCAATGGTCACAGAGATCTCTAAATTAATTTTGAAGTGTGAAATCCTTCTTTGGGTATTTCAGAATGTGACAAGTTTCTATTTAAAATCAGGTTTGTATGAAGGGACTTGTTTTCTGCTGAAATCCAATTCTGCAAGCACCATCTTCCTGCAGCCATAAGCTTATTAACCAGCATAGGAATACTGTAAGCAAGGATTACAAGCAGAAGGACTTTAAAATTTTGTTTTGTGGTTAACTTGAGTGTTTTTCTCTCCACTAGATTTTCCTGTTACCAACATATTCAGCATCATCATGGCTTTCGGAATTAATTTTTTCTCTACAATGCAGTGCAGTATTGAGATCTCATTCAGTATTGTGCATTTCTCCTGGAGGTAATTTTCTTTTGTTGGTAGAATCAAACTTCATCTTGCTGTCTATAGGACAGCTTTAAAGGAATCATCACATGTCCAGGATCATATGGAAGCTTGAAAAAAGATATGGCTGCTGTAATGAATTGCAGAGCAGTGCTACCATCAAGTCTGGTTTGTTCCTAAAAGCAAGATGTCATGGCTTATGCTGAAAAAGAATTAAAAGCAACAGTCATACAATGTAATGCAAGCAGGGATTACCCAGACGTACAGGATACAAGCTTAGGGATTTAATCTCTTTGATCCCTTATTGACTGAATGATTCATTTTACACCATTTATATCCCAATTCAAAAGAGTTCTGGGCAGTTGTTAGCTCTGCAAGATATCCAGATAAGAAGCACAACCAGGAGCATAACTTTGTCTTTACTATAAGATTACATTGACAGAATGTGTAAGACTAAAAGCATCCTTTTTTTTTTTTTTTTTACTCTCTGGAAATTTAAGGTGGTCCCAATTGAAACACTTACCACATTCTCTTCCTTCTGTGAGCTGAGGTACTTTTTAAACACTGGTTGTCCAGTCAGTGGCTCTCCCTCCTGTCTCCCAAGATCATTCCCCCATACTATTATTTCAGTGCACAACACAATACAAAACAAAAAAGAAAATATAATTATTTTTTATATTTTTATATTATTATATTGATCAGGTATTATTGACATCATACAAAATGTTGATTAAGAAACTGTATAATTTCCTATTAAATTTAAAAATGGAAGATGAACAAGTGAAAGAAATTATGATAACACGGGCAAAAAAATTCGGGCACAATATAGAACTAGAAAAATGGCAAAATCTTTGGGAAAGAAACTATAAATTGACAATGGCAACTGCCTATAAAGAAAATGTATATAAAATGTTCTATAGATGGCACTTACCACCTGCGAGATTAGCAAAAATGTTTAAAAACATGTCTGGTAACTGTTGGAAATATAAGCAAAAACCAGGCACATACTATCATCTTTGGTGGACGTGCCCTAAAGCAAAAGAATTTGGGACAAAAATACATATTTGGTTAGAAAAAATGTTAAGAAAACATGTAGATTTTAAATCGGAGCTATTTCAATTAGATATAATGTCTGAAAACTATGGTAAAGAAAGTGTATATTTAATGTTGCATGTATTAACAGCAGCAAGAATTTGCTTAGCACTGGAAAAATGAAGAAATGCATCTGAAGAAGAAATAATCAAGAAAATACTGGACTGTACAGAAATGGATAGACTTACGCTGAAGATTTAAAAAAAAGAAGATACAGAATATTTTCAAATATGGGACGTATTTTATCAATGGCTGGAGAAACGGGGTAGAGATTCGGAATTTAATGTGTATTGTTAAGTAAAACAAATGGACCCAGACAACACATTGTTTACCAAGTACCTATGAATTGTAAATATAAAAAAATAATAAAATATTATATAAAAAAGAAAATATAATTATTTATTATTGTTAGATATTTTTTACCCCACATTTATTACTTTATAAGTAACCCATAAGCCTTCCTTCCCTTATTTTCCCCACAACAACCACCTTGTGAGATGGGTTGTACTGAGAGAGAGAGTTACTGGTCCAAAGTCACCCAGACGGTTTTCATGGCTAAGTCTAAGTTGACAGTCTCCAGTTTTCTAGACAGTCACCAGATCAAAGTGGCTCCCAGTGTAATAGTAAAAAAAAAAATATAATGAATAAGCAAATCCAGAGTGGTTCTAAAATGCAACATAGATAAAAGCAAAGGTAAAATCCAAAATAAAACCCCAAACAGGTATCCACCAACAGCTACCAAAAGCATGCTAAGCTAATGGGATCAAAAGCATGCTAAGCTAATGTTTGCTTAAAACAACTTTAACCACTGTATAGAATGGTATGGTTGGAGGAGCTGCTATTTCTGGGGCAAGGAATATTTCATAAAGGGGAGAAGACTTGCCAACTCACAAACTACATGAGAGAAGTGAAATTTGAGTAGGTGTCTCTCAAAATCCAGAGTGTATAGAGGCTTCTGGAAAAGTGCTGCCAGATGTATCACATTTTAGATGACCATATGGTAATATCTGTAGGAAGAATATCTAACAAAGCCAAGCACATACATCAAGTAGAGTGGGTCAGAATAGAAATTAATAGAACAATATGTATACACACATATACATATATAAATATGTACGTTGGTTCTAAAGCATTGGGAAAGTCTCTGGCCTTAGAAACTATGAGGGTATTAAGAAATAATGTTTTTTTCTGTATTTTTGACTAAGGAATGCAGATTGGTAGAACCCAGGAGGTGTAGCTTTTCTGCTGTAGCACCCGCTACAGAGATTACTCTACTGACATTTCATAAGGCCTTAAAAACTTAGGTTCTGTGCCTAAGCCTGGGGCCTTCAGTGTGGGAAAACACCCATCTCCCAGCTGTATTGGGATTGCTGACTGTGTTGTTTTTCCTCATTGTCTTATTTTTCCACTTTGTCCGGGAGGGGGGGAGGGACATATCTGCTCCTATAGATTTTAGTTTTTGTATTTAATTTTTATACTCATGGTATAATTGGTTTTATTCTGTTGAGATTAGCGGCTTGATAGGTACATACATACATACATACATACATACATACATAAAGTCTAATAGACATTTATCCATCTAATCCTCTTATTGCTGCTACTAAACCAATGTTGCTTGCTCTCTTCTGTTTTCAACATAATTACTTCAGCAAAATGTTTGAATTGGTTCCAAGCTGGTAGCTTTTATCACACTAGGCCTGAGTTGTTTCATGGTTTCTTCCCTCCCTGCCCTGGTCTCTAAATTGTCTGAGAATATAAACAAGACAAAGTAAGGGGGAAAGTGTGTGTGTGTGTGTGTGTGTGTGTGTGTGTGTGTGTGTGTGTGAGAGAGAGAGAGAGAGAGAGAGAGAGAGAGAGAGAGAGAGAGAGAGAGAGAGAGAGAGAGAATTTTTTGGCAATCCTAGTTAAAATTTATGAGTCAGACCACCAAGGGATCAATAAAAGAACACTTATCTGGCCTCTTATTTAAGACGAACACCGATTTCCTCTTTGAAACTTTCTGCCCGGAGAGAATAGGAAGAGATTCCCCAGCAATGATGGAAAAGCCCTCTGGATTTTGGAGGCGGGAGAGCTGATGCCAGAGATAAGTCATCACAAGGCAGCACTGTTAAGAACAACTCAAGAGCCATACCAGATCATTCTCATGAGATAATTTCTAAAATGTAATGCTAAGTGACTAAAAGGCTTAATCTCCTATAAAGCAGACAAACAACTCACACTCTTTATATTAAATCAGTTTGTTACCAAGTGCCATAGCTCGTATTACACATGGAGATGTTCCACTATTCAATTCTCTACATCTTGTTTTTCTTTTAATTTCAGATTTATTGGAGGAGGCCTTTAATGAAAAATATGAAGAACTGCTTTCAAGGAAGAGAGAGAAGTATGTTTGGCTCACGTTTAAATATCAAAGGCAATACTAACACTAATATAAAATACTAATTTTGCCTTTATGGATAGGCAGATTGGAGCATGACTATCATTTGCTTTTGCACAAATATAGGACAGATTAGACAACTGTAAGTAAAAAGTGCACCTGAGACTGAATCACAATATTCAGTATTAGATTATGTGTTATGAAAATGCATAAAAACATCTGTGGGGTCTTTAAAAAAAAACCAGAGAGAAACTTTGGACCTGGAAAGACTTGGACTTTACATGTAGCCCTGTTCTTTACTTTCCCCAAGATTAACACCTTCAGTTTGAAGTTTTGTACAATTTTCTGTACAATCTACAAAACACAATCTAGTTTGGTAATGAAATGAAAACAAAGTTCAGAGAGTACCAAGGGCTGTTTGTTACCTATGTCTCTACTGAAATCCTACTGAATTTAACAAAACTAAGGTCAAAGTAATAGGTTATAGGTTTGCAAATTTAATGCATGAAAGCTACTGTAGATCAGAGAGACTAAATAAAAGGAATTTATTTATTTACTTGTTTGTTTGTTTGTTTAGATGGTGGGGTTTTAAAATCTGTCTTCTAAAGTCTTCTGCTCAGGAATGGAACTGCAAGCATCACTACTTTTGCAAACATTCTAACAAACTCTGTGGGAAGAAGGTTTCCAATATTTTTGTACTAACCATTCAGGAATACATTTTCAACAGTGATGTTTAAAAGGACTTTTGTGTTGGACCAGCATATCTTAAAAGTTAATGACTGTTAATGGCTGTGTATTCATTTCATTTATTCTCATGGCAGCTACTCTCCATGGTGTTTTCTAATCACTGAAAGGGTTGTGTTTGGTTGCTTATAGCCTTAAAACAAGGGAGAGTTGATAATACAAGAACAGTTTAAATCCTCTGTTCCATAAATTGGCTAACCAAAAGATGTTTAGTAATTTAGGCCATGATATTGACTCAGTGGCTGTTTATACTTTCAGAGAAATATAAGGGTATCCAGCCTTTTAAAAAAAAACCTCTACAAAATCAAATGCAGATTGGGTGATGATTTGAAGTGCTGTCTGCCCATTTTGAAACTGGAAAGTGATAATTATTTTAAAATTATGTTCACTGGTATCTTTCAGACACTTCAATTTGTTTTTCTTAAAATAAATTATTTGCTATGTATACAACAACATTGTGTGAAATTCCATACACCATATTACACGTTTCTTCACTTTTTCTTTCTGCAGCTGAAAGCTTGCCCAAAAACTCACCTGGAAGTAATTTTCATTTTACAGTCAGTACATTTATTTATTTCTAAGTAAATGATAGCTGTCAAGCAGAGAAGTAGGTGTGATTGAAACAACTGATTTGTTATCCACTAAAAAAAAACCCTTCCTAATTCAACATGCCAAAAGAACAAATTCTTGTGCTTAAAACAAAAACAAAAACATTGAATGTTTGGCTTGTGGTTGGTAAAATGCAATAGTTACTATTTTAAAAAGTAGCAATGGATGAACTTTTCCAAACAAACAAATTTCATGATCCTTTGGTCCAAGTATATCACCCACACATGAAAGTGAAGGAACTTTTCAATTATTCCTTTGATCTATTAATAGCGGCTTCTGCCTCCATGACCTCCTACTCCAGTTGATCCCTAATCTTCTGGAGCTGGTTTAATTGCTGGGGACAGAAGGAGGGTGTGGGAAATAGAGCTGTATTTCGTTTATGATCTGGCAGATTGAATCTAAGCCTCAACTTTTTGGTTATTTGAATGCTTCATGAAATGTGCATAGTTCTTACAGACAGTTTTGGAGAGCATCCAGATGATGTTATTTCCTTTTCACCCACTGTTTTTGTTCTTCTAAACTGAGACAATCCCTGTTGGCAGAAAGATCCAAAGCTGAAGTACAGATCTCCCCAAGGAACAAATGTTTCTGAGCACTTGCCATCTATGGGATATTAGCAAGTTGGTTTTGACAGAAGCAAAGACATTGATTAATTCTTCAATTCCTTCCCTTAAACAGCTGGGTTATTCTGAATGTGCACATAAATATATCACCCATGTGTACATGCACTTTTAAAAATTATTTAAAAAGATACCAGCATTTCAGAACATTCAGAAAAAAAGGAATATTTTTGTTTTCCACCACAGTGGCATAGGATGGATGGTAAAGTTGAGAGAAAGAGAGAGAGAGAGAGAGAGAGAGAGAGAGAGAGAGAGAGAGAGAGAGAGAGAGAGAGAGAGAGAGAGAGAGAGAGAGAGAGATCGCTTCTGCTTATTCTATGGCAGAGGTCCCCAACCTTTTGGGCACCAGGGACCAGTTCCATGGAGAGAGGTTTTTCCACGGACTGGAGAGTGCATAGTTTCGTGTGCTGCCTGCATCACATTCACGGGGCTTTGCTTGTTTGTGCAGACTGATTGCTGGCATGCTACGGCCCAGTACTGGTCCACGGACCAGAGGTTGGGGACCTCTGCTCTATGGCACTGGCTGTGTTTGCTCTATGTAATTGGCAGTACGTTTTGTATTACTGGCTATGGGAATATTTATATTTTGTGTTTATGTATGACTATGTATGACAATTTCAGTAGCTTTGTCAATTCATTTATGTACTGTACAATTTTAAGGCCTGTCAAACCAACAGACTAAATAAGATGTATCTCCTTTCCTCCTGTAGCCCAGTATTTGCTCTCAGAATCTGCTTTGGGACCTCCTTTAATTTTTCTGAGCAGATTTGAAATAAATCAACAAGCTGCACAAGACAAAGAAGACTAAATGTTTGAATTAAGTGAAACAATTATGTTTACATTTTGTACCTCTTGAAAAAGATGTAAAAAGGGTTATGCCAATGTAGTTTTCTTGGCAATGATACCAACACAGTTCACATTCTTTCATAATGTTGGTTTGTTTGCTTGTATGTTCCCATCCAAATACTGTCCAGAGATGACCCTGCTTAGCTTTCAAACCAAGACAAAGGTAAGCCAGATAGTGCCACCTGCTGAGACATGTTAATGTGACACTTCAATAATTTGTATGGATAGCTGTAAAAGTAAATACACGCATATTCATAGTGATTGTTTTGTTGAAGGTATAAACAAGACAGGGAAGAGTAAGAGAAGCATAAAAACCCCAGAAAACACCTGAAAATATCCACCAAATATTGAGGATTGGGAAAAAAGATCAAAGAATTGGATTGACTATACATTGTATGTTAAGAAGTTGATAAACAAAAAAAAATAGAGGCAAAATTCAAAACAATTCATGCCCAGCAGGGGTATTCATTGGGGGAGGGTCACAAAAGTCAACAGTGAAGTCCTCCATCTCTTGCATATGTATCACCTGGCCTTTGGGAATATCATCTGCTCAGAGTCCCAATTGGCCATCACCTTGCTGACTTTGTGAAGCAACTTGAAGATATACCATCTCTTTCAGGGATCTTGAACATGAGTATCTGGAGCTTGCAAAGTAGCTCCATTGCTGTGAAACTGAGTGTGCTGCCAGCAGACTGTGGTTTTTCAAACAGTTCTTAATTTTTGTCATCTTTTTGGTTATTTTGTTATATTGTTTTGGTATTTTTGACAAATCAACGACTGCGCCACCACACTGAGCGGTGGTGGCACAGTGGTTAGAATGCAGTATTGCAGGCTAACTCTGCCGACTGCCAGCAGTTCGTTTCTCAACGGCTCAAGATTGACTCAGCCTTCCATCCTTAAGTTCAGTAAAATAACGGGCAATATGCTGGTTCTGTAAACTGCTTAGAGCTGTAAAGCACTGTGAAGCAGTATATAAATCTAAGTGCTACTGCTATTCTTAACTGCTATTTTTAACTTTGTACACTGCTCAGAGTCACGTGAGAAGGGCAACTATATAAATTTACCAAATTAATAAAAAAATAAACATTGCCTGCACATAGAAAGAACTGAGGCTTCATATAGTCATAACTGCATAGTCATAACTGCCATCCTAATATTTATTACCACCTCCACCACCATGGATATCAGTGATTCCAGCCTTGCATCGAGTTTCACTAACCCCAAACCAGTAAATCATGCAATAAGAGCCCCAACATCCATTCAAGTGCTTCTTGCTGAAAAAAAAAAAAATCTCACGATTTCAGAATTCACTGCCAAAGTTAGCAACATGGCATATATATTTGCTAAAGAATGACTGGGGCATCACACTTACTCAGAGCTGTCTGGCCAATGGGAAGGGCCTTTCCATAACTCTGTTAATGAAGAGGCTCATAGGATACTAGCACTTCCTGAAGAAAATGGTGGAAAGAGTTTGTATTTGTTAAATGATGTTTCTCAACCTTAACAGCTTGAAGATGTGCTCAGAGCAACTCCCAGAATTCCCCTGCCAGAATTCTAGGAGTTGAAGTTCACACATCTTTAAGTTGCCAAGATTGAAAAATACTGTCCTATATGATGATACTGGGCCAATTGGTGCAATTTTGTGCTTTCAGGATTAGTGGCTGACTAAATGTAAGTGCATCATGGGAACAGAGATTTTAAGTAATTAAAAATATGTGTTATATTTTATACCATCTCTAGCAGTACTTCAGTATCAAAGCAAAAACAAAGTGGCTCAGACTGCACATGGATACAAAGGTAGCATTCTAGTCACACCTTCTTAAACCAAACATGACTGTGTGAAAAGATGCAGCTGCTTTAAGGAGCTGCTGACAATTGTTACATATCTTTTAGCCTTTGAATCCAAAGCACTGCCGGCCTATTCTGTACCCATTGAGTATATATCCCATTCAACTTTTGAAGAGGATATTAAGCTTTTAAAGGTCTTTTTTATATCACTATAAGATGAGTGCTTACTGGGATAACTGTTACCAAATCAGCTCTGCGCTTGAGTTTTTAAGAGATTATTTTGCAAAAGGAAGTAGGAAATTGAGTTTCAAAATCCTGTTTAACTTGGGCAGTGCTATTTGTGCATTATCAAATACAGCAGTTTTCTTAAGTGGTGGGGAACACTATTAACTTGAATTTGGACCCAGCTGCCCTTCAAATAAGACAATATGCTGCATCGCCGAAGCACAGTAACTGCCAAATAGAAACCAAATTAGACTCATTTCTGAGAACCAACCCAGCTGCATTTGAGTACATCAAGATAACAGGCAATTCAAAATGTTGGAAGGCCTTGATATTAGCTTGTTGACGTCAGATTTCCACCAGATTATAACTGCTTCCTTGGGCAACTCACATCTGGATTCCATTGTCTACCTTAGTTAGAGTTAATCCTAAACCACATCCTGATCTTAGGATGGATGGTGATGGAACACTTAATTTCACAACGATAATGTTTCAATATTTAACAGCACCATGCTTTCATTCTGATCCTCCATTTTGAGTAAAGCAACAATGCTATTTTTGTAGCACTTTAATATAAAAGTCTAAATTGGATGAAATCTCTGCACATGACAACTACATTCCCATGGCTATCACTGACAGAGAATAGAATCATTGAGTTTGTTGCTACCCATCCAAAATACACTGCAATTGATCCTAAGCTTAATGGCAACAAACATGAAAATATATAGCAAAAAATACAATATATGTGGTAACCCTATAGTATCATCCAAAGCACTTTTTCTAGCAGAGTGGAGGTTGGTAAACCACACAGCTGTCTGCTGATGCATCATCACTTGATCACACCTTGCATTCCATAGAAGCTCCTTCCTCAAATATCTGTGGAGATTCTCAGTTGTAGGTTGCCCAGAGGTGCTTTTTCAAAGAGCAACTGGACATTTTCTGCTTTTTCTTGAAGATATTTCGCTTCTCAATTAAGAACTGAAGAAGCTTTTTGGATGTGAAATGAAAGGTCTTCAAGGAAAAACAAAGAAAGTCCAGTTACCTCTTGAAAAAGCATCTTTGGGACTCCATCCTCAAACTTTGCTGCCTCTTGAGGTTGCTGACCATTCCTCCATCTAATGGACCAGATGCAGACTATATCTCAGCTGTTCCACTTCTAAAAAGAATGGATATGTTCTCTCATTTCTTTATGTTTATTGTAGTAGGCATATATGCCTTTTCAGTTTAAATGGACTGAATGGTTTACAAACTTACTCTATGTAAACACAGTTAAAATAATGGAATAACAATAATATAAACAAAGCAAAATAACCACATAAAAACTGAGGAAAAACAAAAAAATATCTAATCAGTTACACCAGGCATGTCAAACTGCCGGCCCACGGGCCAGATGCGTCATGATAAAACCATGTCTACCCCATTGCTGGCAATGGGGAAAAAGTCACGATATGTCACACGATGTCACATGACGTTGCGAGTTTGACATGTCTGAGTTACATTCATATAGCAGGAGAATTGTAAATCAATTGGTCTCTCAAAAGCCTATGCGTGTTGCTTTTCTGAAATCCCATAGGGTTGGGGAGAATAGAATAGAATAGAATAGAATAGAATAGAATAGAATAGAATAGAATAGAATAGAATAATAACTTTATTGTCACTTTGAATGTACACTAATCAGCATACATAAAAATGAAATTTCATTGCGTACAGCTCTCAAAGGGTCACCACCTCCGATATACACTACATAAATATGATGAAAGAAAGAAAGAAAGAAAGAAAGAAAGAAAGAAAGAAAGAAAGAAAGAAAGAAAGAAAGAAAGAGAAAGAATTTACATATCTCCAGGGAGGTGCTATCCTAGAGAAAGAAGCAACAATCAGAAATCCCAGAACAGTCATGAAAATATATCTTACATATAGAAAATTTATATGTGTGAGTGCTTATGTATGTATGTTAGGCTGGATCTTTAGCTTTCTACCATAGTTCATGAATACCCCCACACTCCTTCTTGACTTACAGCAGTCCATTTAGTGACCGTTCAAAGTTACAACGCCACTGAAAAGTGACTTATGACTATTTTGCACACGACCATTGCAGCATCCCCATGATCACATGATCAAAATTCAGGTGCTTGGCAAGTGTTTCATATTTATGACAGTTGCAGTGTCCTGGGGTCATGTGATCAGCTTTTGCAATGTTTTGACAAGCAAAGTCAATGGGGAAACCAGATTCATTTAACAACCATATTACTAACTTAACAACTGCAGTGATTCCCTTAATAACTGTGGCATGAAAAGTCATAAAATGGGGCAAACTCACTTAACAAATGTTTCACTTAGCAATAAAAATTTTGGGCTCAATTATGGTCATAACTTGAGGACTACCTATATACATACATACATACATACATACATACATACATACATGCATACATACATACATATCTTTTCAGGCATTCTACTTTTTCTTCTAAAAAAAAAACACGAAAACCAGAGCACGTACTATGACTTTAACTTACAATCATTCATTTAGTGACCATTTGAAGTTACAACAGCACTGAAAAAAATGACTTTTCATACTTATGACCGTTGCAGTACCCCCATGGTCATGTGACCAAAATTCAGATGCTGGGCAAGTGTTTCATATTTATGATGGTTGCAGCATCCCAAGGTCATGTGATCACCCTTTGCAACCTTCTGACAAGTAAAGTCAATGGGGAAGCCTGATTCACCTAACAACCATGTTATTAACTGAAGAACTACAATGATTCACTAAAACTGTGGCAAAAAGGATCGTAAAATGAGGCAAAATTCACAACTGTCTTGCTTAGCAATGGAAATATTTGCCTCAGATGTGAACTTAGGTTGAAGATTACCTGTACACATTTTGCTTTCATACAAACCAGAGCTCATGTAAATGGATGAACATTTTATCAAGTCAACCTCACATCTTGTAGGCCACACTCTACTCTTCTAAAAATTAGCCTGAGATACAGGAAGTCAAAATCCATTATATGTGAATTTCTGTAGCAGAACTAGTTCAGTTCCCCTATTTGATAGTAGGAAGGGAACAAAAAAGAACAAAACATTTAAAAGGAAGCGATGGATATGGAAAAAGCAGCAAATTTGCTTTCTTAAAATTGCTTGCAATGTTTACCTTGCAGGATTTCTTCTCTTCAGGAATATTTTCATACATCATACAGTGCCTTTGTGAATGAGTAGTCTAAAAATCAGATAAAGAATCTCACATTGCCTTCTTCTCAGCACTCACTTCTCCATTCTGATTTGACCAGGGGTTTTCAAACTTGGCCCTTTTATGACTTGTGGACTTCAACTCCCAGAATTCCTCAGCCAGGCACGCTGGCTGAGGAATTCTGGGAGTTGAAGTCCACAAGTCATAAAAGGGCCAAGTTTGAAAACCCCTGGATTTGACTCAAAAATTACTCTTCGCTGTAAAAAAATCTAATGGGAGTTTCATAGCAGTTGACTATTTAAGACAAACCATTTTCATACTTTAAATGCCCTCCAAACTTTCATATACTGTTTTCTAACTTGGGAGCTATCACATGTACTTTTCACTCCAGCCACAAAGATCTTAATCTTTTATCTTAAAGATTCAAATTCATATCTTGAAAAGTAAACCTGTTGCAAAAGTAAACCTAGCATGAAGTGTAAATTTCTACTTTATCATAAGCACTGAATGTCTGAATTAAATGGAAGACGTTGTTTTTCTCAATGTTTTTCTCATGGTTAATCAAATGGCTATTATTATAATGACTTTCCAAATATAAAGTAACATAAAAGAGACAAAAATATTACCTGGCACATTAAACTTGGAACATAAAATACTGTCTATATACTTTTGGCAGGATGTGAAGAAAAACTTCATTTCCCCTGTTTTTTTAAACCATTATTATGAAATTGGATAGAGAGTTAATTAAGTTGGATCTTTATTCAAATTGTTTTGAGCAACAAAAACTATGTTAGCCATCTGTTGCTTCTTGCAGCCAGAGATACCGGTACTCTATAGGAGACAGAACAGTCCTTTTTCAATGAAGATTCATTTGAATGCTATTAATAGAGCATCTGGTATACAAATAATCTCATCATACTTATGTATTTACTGACTCAATCAGTGCTTGCTGGCTTATTTACTTATTTGTATTGCTAGCCCATCCAAATTCTGAAATATTCTGGGCAGCAAACACAAACAAGCTAAAGAAAAACTATAATTGAATCTATACAATAAAACAAATAATTAAAATCATTAAAAGGTAGTGGCATAAATGTTGTTAAAATCTGGCATTATGATCTGTTTAAACTAGAAGATAGGAAAGTAGCAGGTCATCTTTAGACCTGATAAAGTTTTGTTTTCAGTTTCTTTTAAAAAATTGGGATCAAGATATTTCCCAGCCCTTGGGAATAACTCCTGATATTAAAGAAAAGTTGCATAATTCTGTAGAAAGAGCATTCATACTTAAACTTGGATGAATGCATCTCTTCTCATGGGTCTATTTATTTTTAATTTGTCAGTTTAGGCTATGACTTGATATTATGTAATCTGTATATATCTGATTTATCTGATCTTCATCTTGAAAAAGCTCATTCAAGCCTGGCCATCTGTCCTTTGTCCTTAGCAGGAAAGGCAAAAGCAAAAAAACTCTTTCAATTACTCTGCTGAACAGTAACAAGTCCTAGTCAGGTTCATGGACCATGTTAAGATAATTTAATAGCTGGAACAGTAAAGTGGATAGTGGGCCAGAACACACAGTTATAGTTGATTGGCTGGAGAGTGTGGGCTCCTGCATGAGACAATCTACATTATGATTGGTTGCTGGGTGAGAAGGGGGAGTTTCCCTTTTTCCCGCCTTTTTTTCTTCTGTGTGCTCTGTATGCTGTTCTGTGATTTACCTGACGATTTACCTCATGATGTAGTGATGTGCCTGACTATCTTGTTTACTGTAAATATAAATGTAAAATATATTTATTTATATAAAACTAAAAGTTCGTGTCAACATCTCTGACTCCATTTGGACACCAGCTGCACAATTCCCTGACAGACCATCAAGCTATCAATGGCTGCTAATACTGATAGCTGTTTACCAAAACCTGAATTGTGGGCAGCAGGTCTTGAGTACTGAGCAGTAGAATCCAGGCTGATGAGCCTCCATAATGCATTCAGGTCTGCCACAAAATGCGGAACAAGATGGCCATACGGCCTGTTGCAACAGGGCTCCCCTTATGTCCTTACAAGGGAGACCTTGCTGAATAATAAATAGTTTGTACAAAGGACTGGTTCTTCTTTCCCTTCTGTTTTTCTCCTGTTTCTGATCCTTCCCTCAGCAGAAAACAACTTAGGGAGTGGAGAAACCAACAGAGAAAAGTATTTATATCTCATGGTATGTACATTTGGAGATAAGCTTAGGAATGGAAGAAAACCAACTTTGGAAGAGAGAGCAACTATGCAGAGGACTTTGCTGCAGCTGAAACAGTTTAAACTGGTATGAAAGAAGGAAATGTGGGAGGGGGAAGGAAAGCACTTATAGGAAACTGTTATAGAGCTGCAATCTCCTGGGCACCCTTAAGAGAAAAAACAGGAAGCACATATTTAAAGAAGAGTTGTAAAAATTCTGGACATTGATTCTGGCAATTTCAATTACACTGTCATTTAATGAGGCAAAACAATAAGCTACATTTGCAAGCATACAGAAGACACTTCTCAGGCAAGGTTTTCTGTGAAGTGAACCACAGCAATGCATGTGAAGGTCTCACAATCACATAGTATTGCCTGTTGTTTGTTGGGCCATAACATCTCTGGTCAGACTGAAAATATATTTATTTAGTAAAGAAATTTTGTCTAACACACAGTGATTCTAGGCAGCTTATCCAAAGTTCACATCTAAGTAGAACAAAATTCTGTACCAGTTTATAAACTCTAGGAAGCTGAGAACAAACAAGATATAATAATCCTGCTATTTCCTATCATTTGTCTGAAGCATTTGGTATTGGAGTTATATGATCATAGAGCAAGGACATTTTTTAAAAAAAAGTAGTTTGGCAAGAAAACACTTTCACCATGTTTGCTTCTCGATTGTTTTTTTAAAAAGCCTTTAAGAGCTTGGTGCATGTTGGTTTATTAAATGAAGTCTGGTTTAGTTTGGAGGCATAGATGCTAAGTGCAAATTATATTTCAGACACATAATTTTTGATGATAAACATTTTAAAATTGTTTTTATGTCTGTATTTCCAAAATAATTTATATACTGTCTTTTAAGCTTAGAAAAAACAAGGTAGCTAATAAATCATTTTCAAAGAAACAAATAATGTTGCCTACAGATTAAATTCACCAGGATATATGGGAGAAAATAAAACTACAAGGCTTTACATACAGTGGAAGGAAATTAAACCATAGTTAGGAGAGCAAATGCCATTTATTTTCAGGAATGGATTATTTCCAATGTGACAAAAATAAACAGTAAAAAAATAAAAATCTGTTGCATAAAATGAGTACAGTCTTAAAAATTCTAGTTATTCCTTTGATTTTATTTTCAGATATAGACTAAAGTGCCTAGAAACTTTAAGGGTGTTCAGGCTGTAGTATAAAGTAAGTATGTTAATAGGTTAACAATCAGAAGGATTCTCATGAAATTACAGAGGTTTCCAATTTATCAGAAGACATTTCTAAATGCTACTGATTCCAATTTCAAGAACATAGAGTTTCTATAGTCACATACAAAACAACAGACATTATTCTTTATTTGCACACTGGACATTATTCTTTATTTGCACACTGATTATGTGAGTTGCTCTTAAGTAAAAGTAAAGAATATTCAGTCCCCTTAATCCTTTAGCCTCTCCCCAAATATGTATTTTTCAACAAAGGGTGAATAGATGGATCACAAAATGTAAAAAGGCAGGCAGTTTCTCTTTCAAAGTGTAATTCCTAATGGTGTATTAGAAAAGGTCACCTAGAGCCAAGTTTCTTAAACTTTTCTTCTCTCAGGACCCCTTCCTACTTTCAAAAATTATGGAAGACACCAAAAGAGCTTTTGTTTGTATGGGTTATATTTATCAATATTTAACATATTAAAAACTGAAATTGACATACTTGTTGCCACAATTGTTTGATGGGATTTTAATATTGTATTATTTTTCAACATAAACTGGCCAATAATTTTGATTTTTCAGACCCCTGAAACAGTCTTGGGGGAGCTCCAGGTATCCTAGGGCCACACGTTAAAAAGTGTGGCTCTTGAGAAAGATGTTGTGATGTACTGTTTTTAGATTACAAAGTACTAAAAGAATGAGATGAGACAGAAAGCGAGAAGTTGAAGGTGATTCCTCTTATGCACAAAGAAGTCTTTCACTGTTGATGGTTCTTCCTTCCAAATACTTTCACCATACTGGGTGCTCTTCTAACATGTGGATATCCTAATTGAGGAGCTGGGGAAGTTAACCATACAGGCAAATATGAATTTTTAACTTGTTTTTTAAAGTATATTGTATTAATCACAAGTTTTTTAAAGTATATTGTATTAATCACATCTGATGTAGGCAGATGATAATCAATTATGCTTTAATTATAGAATTATAATTTCAAATATACAAAGTAATGTTTGGCTAGGGAATCCATTGAACATAAAGCACTGAAACTCTAACCCAAAAAAACAAAGAAAAATATTAACCTAAATTGGTTTCAGTTTTCATATTTTTATTTTTTTAAAGCTTGATGGTAATTGAATCACATTGTTTTTCTTTCTTCATATTTAAATAGCAAATGAGATTGTTGGGGGGGGCAATATGCTGATTCTGTAAACATGCACAGAGAGCAGCTGAGTGACTGTACGTATATTCTCTTGTATTATTGAAGTGTGTGAGGTAGTGGATGAAATCCCTGTTAATATTAGGTTTTTTTACAGTTTCATGAGATATTTCTATATTGCTCCAACATATATTTAATCACACTAAGGCTGTATCTAAGCTTGCTAACATGCATGGCACAAGTATGCCTGGCCACATTTTTTGTCTGTAACCGTATAATGTTGCCTCAATTTCACTTCATAAGTAAGACCAGCTTAAATTGTCATTAACTGTGCTGGTGTTAAAAATAGTGTTTGTCCATTAGTTCAACATTCAGAGGGAGCCTCAACTGTTTAAAATATTAGGTATTATCCATTACAGGGGGGGGAGTCAAATAATTGGCTGAGATGGCAGCAAAAGATTGGTTGATTGATTGATTTAAACAATTTCTATGGCTATCAGTTTCAGAGTCAAAAGTGACTCTGAGTAGTGTACAACAGTGATTCTCAACCTAGGTGTACAAGATTAAAAATCACAAAACAAACCAGGCTAAAATATTCAAGATCACAAACAACAATCCCAATTGCTAAGATGGCAACAGTAACCATCAGAGTTCCTGTCCAAATGCCTGGGCGAACAGCCAGATCTTTAATACCTTACAAAAGGTTAACTGAATTAACAGCTTCTTTCTCCCCTCAGTAAAGATTTAGGGTAATGGCGTCCTGCCAAGACGTTAGTGATGGTGGAGTAGTATACTCCTGCAGTAAGAGAGATTACTAATTAAATATTATTTTTAAATTCCCTTCCAACCCTTACATAATTATATTCTTTTCCAGGAGTTTTAATGAAACAATGATAGTGCTATGTTGGCTTTTCTCCACCTCATCACACACACATAGACACAGATACACCTTAATAGATACAATATGAACTAAAATATTGAAATATAGGAATTGAATTATATTATTTGTATTCTCCTGTTGCAGTAAAGTTGATCATTGGTCTGGATCAGCTTTGGATTACTTTTAAGGAGTTAGGGAGTTAAAGCAACAGTGGTGAAGAAATGTCTTGAAGATTTATAACAAAACTGATCTGTTTTTAGAGATTTTTTATTCTGAATAATAAAACTGCTATTAACTGTAGCTTTGAAGAGATCCATATGCGTTACATAAATGTTAAGTATTCTTTTTCACTTCATGAAAAGATAAAGATGTTTCTTTGGAGGTACTTGAAACTAAAAAGCACCAGGAACTGGTATTAATCAGCTTCCTATCACCTGATATCATTTGGTGCCAGCTGGAAGGGACTAGACTGAGAAAAGCTTGTCTAGAATAACAGCATTGAGTAAATGTGATATTCAAATACTTTTATTTTTCATTAAACTTAAAATGTGATCTCCGTCTTCCACTTCAGGGGAAGCAGTCTCCACCAAAGCTAATTTCCTAGAGGACTGTTTTGTTGTAACCTGGGGATATCAGAACACACCAAAAGGAAATCGAAGATACACATCCATTGGTTGGTCAACAGACCCATCTGGTACTCAGAGATGCTGGGCAGGTCAGAAATGCTCTGTAGGAAAGAAAACTGAGTAAAGAATTGGCTTTGTAGGATGCCTGAAGGATATGTTTCTCTGAGGAGTGGAAAATGTGAAAAATCAACTGGGGGCAAGGGAGAGGAATAGTACAAACAGCTAAGACAGCTGGCTGAGTTCCCTTTGAACTCTCTTCATAAACAATGTCTGGGAATGGCCAGAGGCTTCCTCTGGCACAGATTTATTGTTCTGTGGACAGAAGCTTGATGTTTCCAAGGCATGTTCTGCATGAATTAAAGGAAAACTGGACAAAACAGCCCGACATATTTCAAAGGCCTAGAGGGGAAGAAGGAGTGAAAGTTCAGCAATGTATACTGGAGATTTCACCAAAGAAGCCAAACAAAATCTACGAAAAATCATTAGGCAAAATTGGGCAATGTCATTAGAATAATTGTACCATCACGGTAGAATAACCCTGGTAATCCTGCCAGCCCTTAGAGGTATTCCAGGCAAGAAACACCAACCATGAGTACTAATATTACCTTTATTGTGAGATTTTTGTTTTGTTTTTGGGCCTTCAAGTCAGTGTTGACTCCTGGCAACTGCTTGGACAAATCCTTGCAGTTTCCTTCCCAAGATTTCAGAAGTAATTTGCCCTTGCCTACTCTCTAGCTGAGAGAAAGGGAGTAACCCAAGATCACCCAGCTGGTTCCATACCTAAGATAGCACTACAGCTCATGGTCTCTTGGTTTCTGACACTACTCCAAATTGGCTCTCCTGTAAGATTACAGTAACAGAATCTTTCAAGTCTGAAAGTACAGTACATCTCTCCCTCCTCACCCCAATAGTCCCTTCTGAGATGTTTGCCATGTCCCATTTCTTTTCTTTTCTTTTCTTTCTTTCTTTCTTTTCTTTTCTTTTTTTTTTTTTTTTGAGCTAGGCTGCCTCTTATTGGCTACTCTATTGGTGCTCCACCTCCTGTCTCTCAAGAATATTCTTACAGGCCATTACAATTTGTCTATAGCTCATTATGGTGGAATGTCTTCTGTATCATTTTGCTTAGTTGTGTAACCCTGAGCTGGTAAAATCAACATAGTCAATATTGAATAGGCTGCATATGGATGATACAGAGAAGAACAAGAGCAAATAATTGGGGTACTATACTGTATTAATAAAGTGTAATATCCATAGTAGGCAAAACCTATAATATACCCAACTAAAATGGCACTGTTATTTTGTTTTGTTTTTTTAAAAAAAATGTGTTAAAAACATGGATTTCCTTATTGAGTCTGAGAAGCAAACTGGCTGCTTCTTTTTATTTTATTTTTTAAGAAAAAATATCAGGATCCTATTAAAACTCCAGTGATATAGGTTGGAATTCATTCAAAAGCAGAATTAAAGACAGGAAGCAGGTGTACATTCCCCATAAATTTTGAAACAACCTTTTCAGGATATAAAATATCTTTCAAAAGAAATGCTAAATGGGGATTTCATGCAAAGAGCATTTATTTTAGCATGATATTTTTTGAAGATAGGAGATAAATGTGACAATACTCACTATTATTATTAAAATTAACATTGACATGATTAGCAGCTTTGTCCAGTGCTTCAATGTTATTATTTGCTAGCCAATTAAGACAAGCTTATTTATTTATTCAGTTTCTGTAGCCGCCCATATGAATCGAGTGACCTATCTAAACTGATCCAGGAAGCTGATCAAGTTGGGCCCTCCTAGAAGAAAACTTAATAACATATAATTTGTCTTACCCAGTTCTTGTGACTGGAACTCAAATCGGTCCATCTATGAGGTAATCTTTTCAAATCTCTCAGCCTTTCCCTTTAATCCTGTTTATCTTGTCTTCATCTGATGCATTAGTAAGTACAACTCTATCCCCATTACTCATTTTATCTTATTTTCCAGTTCTCTGCTATGGGAGGTGTCCCGTTTACAACTGTTTGCAATCATGTGACTGCAATTTTTGGTGTTTTCTCCAGCATGATTGGATGGAGAAACCACAAGTGGGTTGTCTTAATCTTCCTGCTCAAATAAGACTAAGTCTGAAAGGTTGCCATGCCTCTGCTGTGCAAGAGCACCCCAGTTTACGACTTAGTCTCTTGCTCAGCAGACACATAATTGCTCCTTTCAACACTAAAGAACAGGTTGTATTATTCCCTTGTGGATTTTCCTCGTAATTAATCATCATAATTGGACCTAATTAGCACAATTGAACGGTTTAAACAACAAATTACAATTGAGATTTGGACATTTGCCAGCTGCCTGGAAAGTCCCTACCCCCCCCCCCCAGAGCTTCCCTGCAGGTAGCGGCCTGCCAATGGCCAGGGACGGCTTGTTTAGCGAGCCACTCCATCATCAATCAACTCAGCTGATCAGTGCTTGGACGGAGATCATTTAATGGCCTCTTATCTTCTCTTGCTATGCCAGATCTTCTCGCTCGAACGGAGGTCTCCGGAGGTTGGCCTTCGCACTTTGCAGACTTAATTGCCGGCTGCTCGATCAGATTCTGGCTCAGTGCCAGGCAATATTGGCTGGTCGGATTCCTCTGACCATCAGCTGTTTGGCGCGTTGCCTGTTAGTGGCATTTTTGCTCGGAGTCCCTACTACTTTGACTGACTGTTCCTTGCACTTGTCTGACTTGTTGATCAGGATCTCTAGTTGCCTCAAGACTCATATTTGTCGAGGGTGATCGCCATGATTAAGCAATCCAGGCACCCCTCCACGAATAGAATCTATGATGCCACATGGAGGAGTTTCTGTAACTGGTGTTCAGGACACAAAGTGGAGCTCTTGGACACCTCTATTCCGATTGT
The DNA here is from genome assembly GCF_016545835.1 of Crotalus tigris. NCBI lineage: Eukaryota > Metazoa > Chordata > Lepidosauria > Squamata > Viperidae > Crotalus > Crotalus tigris. The sequence goes on from NW_024096525.1 coordinate 670,711, forward strand.
TTTGGAATTTCTGATGGATGGGTTGGACAAAGGGTTATCCCCAAACACCATCCTCAGACAGGTCGCAGCTCTATCCACGGTGGTCCTCTGTGACAATTCCACCCCACTGGCACACACCCCTACAGTGCGCTCCTTTCTAAAAGGAGTGACTAACGCCAGGCCTCCAGCGGTCCACCGTTATCCCTCTTGGGATCTACCCTGGGTCTTACAGGCCCTTACCTCTCCACCCTTCGAGTCCATTAACACATGCTCACTGAAACTGTTGTCCAGGAAGGTGGCTTTCCTCGTAGCTGTCACATCAGCCAGGCGAATTTCACAGCTGGCCACCCTCTCCATCAGACAGGATCTGTGTGTTTTCCATGCAGACAGGGTGACCCTTTGACTAGATCCTTCCTTTGTTCCCAAAGTCAATTCCTTGTACCATAGGTCCCAAGAGGTGGTGCCTCCTAATTTCTGCCCTAATCCCTCTCATGGCCTAGAGAAACAATGGCATACTCTGGATGTTTGCAGGGCCCTGCGACTTTATATCAAACGAACTTCGGCCTTCCGTAAATCCAAAGCACTGTTTGTGTCATTTCAGCCTTCTTCCATGGGTCAGAAGGTTTCCTCCTTGACCATAGGCAGGTGGATTAGGGTGTGCATTGCCCAAGCATACCGGTCACAGTCATTGACCGTTTCTGGACACATAACTGCCCATTCCACCCACGGTGCCGCTACATCAGCGCTTGGGTGACCCAGGCATCTATCGGGGAGATCTGCAGAGCAGCAATGTGGTCCTCTTCTTCTTCCTTTGTCAAACATTATAAAATTGACAAATTTGCCTCCTTGGATGCCTCATTTGGACGGAGGGTGTTACAGCACGTGGTATCAGCCAATGGGACTCAGGCCCAAACTACTCCCCCCCCTTAGGGACAACAGGGCTTTGGTATGTCCCATTTGTGGATTCTCCATCCAATCATGCTGGAGAAGGGGTGTTGTCTTACCTGAACGCCTTTTCTCAGCATGATGGAGAATCCACTCCCTCCCTTTAAGTGTCCGTTTGGTCCTGTGCCCGGTGTAGGAGGAGCATATGCGTCGGACTACCGTCTGTGCCTCGCCTTCATCGTAAACTGGGGTGCTCTTGCACAGCAGAGGCGTGGCAACCTTTCAGACTTAGTCTTATTTGAGCAGGAAGATTAAGACAACCCACTTATGGATTCTCCATCATCATGCTGAGAAAAGATGTTCAGATAAGACAACGCCCCTTTTGACATTTTCTGTTGTTTATTTTCAGTTTCCAGCAAAAAACACCCAGTGAAGAAAAATGGGTTCATTTAAAGACCATGGCATTCACTTAAAGTCTGTGGTGTTTGTTCAACAACCCCAGTGTTTGCTTAATGATTGCTGCAAAAAAGATCATAAAATCAGATGCTGTTAAGGGTGACCCGCTTATCAACCAGCATGACCTACGATTCCACCATTCAATCATGGTCGCAAGTTGAGGAATACCTGAAAAAAAAGGCATTGTGCAGATACTCTCCCAACTTTCCTTCCTAGAAGATTGTGTATGTAGGTCAGGCACAGAAATAAAAAGCCCCAGCAGGAGGGGAACAATAGAAAAATTCTAAATGAAAAGTGACACTATCTGCCCCACCTTTGACATTCCATAAATGGAGCAGAATAAAAGTCATCTGAAAATCTCCACATGGTATCACCTTGAATCTGAACTCCATAAAGTTACAGAGGTTAATAGAGAAAGACATGAAGTACAAGTTCACTAGAGATATTTATAAACAAAACCTTTAAAAGTGTTGACATTTGTTTAGATTATCTTTCAGGTCAATGTGTGTAATAATATTGCTCGATTTCATTATACTAGTATGTATTTATTAAACGTCAATGCTCTCCTTTGAATTCACCCTTCTTCCCCTTTTCCTAAAATTCCTTAAAAAAACAAACAGAAAACATTTCTCAGCCTAGGGGCAAGAACATGGCTCTCTAATTACAGGCTGCTGTCATCACTTCAATCTTTCAAAGCCAAGGCAATCATCTCTTCTTGCTGGCTGCCAATACAACCTTCATAGGAACACTCTGGACTCAATGCCAAGGATTTGCCTCCCCTAGCCTGTGGCACAAAGGAAGAGAGTGAGTCAGGATCCAAAAGGTGGCAAATAACATGTGTGCAGGAGGAAAAATAGACATCTTTAAAAAACAAAAAATAGAAACAGGTCACATTTCTCTTGTGGAGTTTTTCTGATTACTGTTTTGCTGCATTAGCAAAATGTTCTGTTTACACAAAAATGATTGGTCATCCAGGAGACACGGTGTCATCTAGTCGGTAACCCATTGGTTGTTGGCTGTTCTCTGCCATTACATTCCCTTGCATAGAAAAATCTCAGAAAACCTCTTGCTCTGTGTCATTTTTTTCCTTCCTGGAGTTCAGTCTCTTCATATTGAAAGAGATAATTCCTTGTGTTCTGAGCCTTCCAGATCATTCAATGAACCTCCAAAGGTCTTCCATTGTTCCACAGCAGCCAGTCAGACAGATAGATAGATTGGGCAAGAGCAAACTCATGGTAGTGGACTTGGGAGATGGATTGTCAATTCCAGTGTTTATGCTTGGATGAAATACAACAGGAACATGCAGATAACCTGCAAAAACAATCAACACTAAATTATATTTCCAACCTATAGAATTTGTCATCTCAAAGATGAGCACAGCACAAAATAATTTTTACAAGAAAGAAAGAAAGAAAGAAAGAAAGAAAGAAAGAAAGAAAGAGAGAGAGAGAGAGAGAGAGAGAGAGAGAGAGAGAGAAAGAAAGGGAGGGAGGGAGGAAGGAAGGGAGAAAGAAAGAAAGAAAGAAAGAAAGAAAGAAAGAAAGAAAGAAAGAAAGAAAGAAAGAAAGAAAGAAAGAAAGGAAGAAAGAAAGAAAGAAAGAAAGTTATTCTCCTGATGTTAAAGAATGGTTCCAAGACTTGTCTTTGTTATATAAAGCAGTTTGGTCTAGTGATTAAAGCAGTAGATTAGAAACCAGGACACTGAATTCTAGTCCCACTTTAGGCATAAAAGCCAACTTGTGATTTGTGACTTGTGGATTATATCTGGAGAGAGCAAGATAAAGATAGTACATCCATCCTTACTCTCCTTGACCTCTCAGCAGTTTTCAGTACCATCAATCATGGTGCCCTTTTGGGCTGACTCCTGGGTTTGGGGTTGGGTGGCACAGTATTGTGCTTGTTCAGCTTCCAAGGCCAGTCCCATTTGATAGGTGGAGCGATAGGTCCAACCCAGAGCTACTCCTTTGCAGGATGCCACAGGGCTTAATACTTTCTCTAGAATATGAGCTAGCCCAGGGGTCCTCAACCTTGGCAACTTTAAGACTTGTGGACTTCAACTCCCAGCTTTCCTGGCTGAGGAATTCTGGGAGCTGAAGTCCACAAATCTTAAAGTTGCCAAGGTTGAGGACCCCTGGGCTAGACCCTCCTAAGTCTAGATGGGAGATCCCACAGAATGTTGTGGAAAATAAGAAGGCTTAGATCCTGTGGATCTTCAGACCCAGACAGACAAGCAGATACTGGCCAATCAATCAGGCATTGTGGTAGTAGACAAAGATCAGAAGACAGTAATGGTGATAAATGTAATGGTGCCAAGTGACAGCAACATCAAGAAGAAGGAGTATGAGAAACTGAAGAAACACCAGGGTCTGAAGTAAGAGCTGGTGAGGATGTGGAAAGTCAAGGCCAAAGTGGTCAGTGTTGGTTGGAGCATCTGGGGCTGTAATTCCTAAGCTGGGACAATGGCTCCCACAGATCCCAGGAATGACATCAGAGCTCTCTATCCAGAAGAGTGAAGTGATAGGAACTGCTAAAATCCTGTGCAGAACCCTCAAACTTCCAGGCTTCTGGTAAAGGGTCTGAGATTGAGGAAGACCATCAATAGGGTGAGAAGGGGATTTTATAGACAATAGATGATAGTTAGATGAGAGAGAGAGAGAGAGAGAGAGAGAGAGAGAGAGAGAGAGAGAGAGAGAGAGAGAGAGAGAGAGAGATGATCTGTATACGAATATATGCACTGTTTATATCAATATATTCCAATAAGAATCATATACTTATATTTTCTGCATAAATAACTACTTCATATAAAAATATACAGTACATAAGGTCAAGTGCAAAGAATTAAATACTTAAAGTATAAATAGCAACCACCAAAAATATGCAGCATCCAAACCAAAACAGATAGACAAGATAGAGAATGTAGGCCTTTTGCCCTTTGTCATAGTCCAATAAAAACGGAATGTTTTCCACATGATCACTAGCAGCTTCAAAAGGAAGAACTTTATCAGGGCACACTAATGTCCTGATCTACCCTGATTCAGCTGCCACATTTCCAAAATGCTCTGATGAAATTATAATTGTTGTGTTCTCCGTTTGCATGCGAATGATGATGACACATGATGGTAACGAACAATGCTTTATTACTCCTACTCCAACTCCTAGCAAAAGACAAAAGGCACGCAGGCCTTTTATAGGGCTTGAACCCCAGACAGAGTAAACCAATAAGAGTTCTTCTTTCTTCGCGCCTTGCACATGCGCACAAGCTGGCACCACTCTGACTGGTCCTGAGCAGCTTTTGGAATGCTCGGGACCATTTGCAACAATTCTGGGCCTGCTGAGTTTCCTCATCAGGCCCAAGACACGACACCCCTCCCCTCTGAATTCCACTTCTTTACAATCATAATAAAATAAATCAAAAGAAAATAATAGTCTGCTCACATGCAGACACCCTTCTTCTACTAACATAGTTAGCCAACCAACCCACTCTCTAATGTGGACTTTGCATGTCTATCTTTTTTCCCTTGCACAGGTCCCATCTCCTCAACTAGACATGTAAAGTCCCTTGTACTGACAAGAACTTCACATTTTTTTTAATGAAAGTTTTTTATTTTTTCCATATAAACATTATATAAAAAAAGTATACAATACAATTTTAAGATAAAATAAACATTATTACGACCTGCGCACTCCCCCCAGGCCGCGTCCACCCTCTCTTAAAACATTCCCTACTTCCCTCCTCTTTCTCACCTCCCATCCTACTCTCTTCCCCTCCCCTTCTCCTCTCACTACCCTACTTCCTCTCTACACTTGCCCACCTCTCATCCCTATCAAACCCATGAACGCAGCATCAGGGGAGTGCCCAGGCCGCACCCCTATAAGCAACCATTATCTATATTACACTTACCCCCCCACATTTCCTCCCTCCCACCCCCAACCCCCCTCCCTTCACTTCCCAGAGCAGAATACAGGGTTAATAATTAAAAGAATTTATAATAAGAAGAAAAAAGAAAAGAAAAAGAAAAAAGAAAAAAAAAGAAAAAAAGAAAAAATAATAATAAAAAAGGGAAAAAAATCATACTTAACCTTTAACTCCAATAGCCTATAAGACAATTCTCTGTAATATTTACTATAATATTCATTCATAAAATAAGTGAAACTTTTTAGTTCCATACTTTTTCTGAATATAATCTATCCATCTTCTCCATACAGTAATATATCTTTCTTGTGTATGATCCTTTAAATAGGCAGAAATTTTTGCCATCTCTGCAAAACTAGATACTTTAAATACCCATTCTTCTAAAGTAGGCAAAGAATCTTTCTTCCAATATAAACCTATTAATAACCTTGCGGCAGTTAATAAATTCAACATCAAAATAGTTTCTTTATCATTTAAATCCACAAAGATACCCAATAAAAATAGTTGAGGAGTAAACTTTATCTTCCTTCTAAAAATCTTTTGAATGTTCCACCAAATCATAATCCAAAATGCCTTTACCTTTTTACAATTCCACCAAATATGAAAATATGTCGCATCTTTATTGCCACATCTCCAACATTTGGGCTGTATGTTAGGATACATACAAGATAATTTTTTAGGATCTAAGTGCCATCTGTAAAACATTTTATAAAAATTTTCTCTCAAATTTTGAGCTTGTGTAAATTTAACATTTCTAGTCCAAATTGTCTCCCATAAATCCAATGAAATCGGTTCCTGTATATTTTGAGCCCATTTAATCATACAGTCTTTAACCAATTCTGTTTCCGAGTCTAACTCTAATAAAACATTGTAAATTCTTTTTATATGGGCCTGACTCTGATTTTTAATCTGAATAACCAATTGTTTATCTTCTAATGTTATTCCCTCTTTCTTATCTACAGTCCATCTATCCACTATTTGTAAGTATTGAAACCATGACTGTAGAGTATTTTCTTGCCTTAATACATCTAGGGATTTCAAATGCCAATTCGAACCAGACCAAATTAACAATTCTTTATACGAGATTTTATCGAAATTTGTCCCCTTAGAAATTCCCTGAATTGCATGTCTGGGAATCCCCCAAATAGGTATTTTATAATTCAATCTAAAATAATACTTTTTCCAAACATGAAGTAAGGCATTCCTCAAAATATGTAATTTAAAAATCCGATCAACTTTCTTATTGAAAATCAGGTATGCATGCCAACCATATATTAAGTCCCAACCTTCCAAAAACAGAATATCCTTATTTGTTAAGTTTAGAGCCAATCGCTTAACCAAGTTAAAGCGGCTGCATCATAATATAATTTCAAGTTGGGTGCCTTAAGTCCTCCTCTTTCTCGAGCATCCTGTAAAATCTTAAACTTAACCCTTGGTTTCTTTCCGGCCCATATAAAATTGTTGATACCCCTTTGCCATTCATCCAAATTTGCCTCTTTTTTTAAAATAGGTATCATCTGAAACAAAAAAAGAAACTTTGGTAGAACATTCATTTTTACAGCTGAAATTCTCCCCAACAATGACAATTGCAGTTTTTTCCAGTCTTTTAAGTCCTTTTGTACTTTTCCCCATAATGGTTCATAATTATTCTTATACAATTTTCCATTTGAAGCGGTTAAATATACTCCCAAATATTTAACCTTTTTTATCATCTGAAAACCTGTGGCTTTGACCAAACTTTCCCTATCCTTAACTAACATATTCTTAGATAATATCTTAGTCTTATAATTATTGACTTTAAAACCAGAGACATTCCCATACTGTGTTATAAGTTCTAATAAACAATCAATCGCTTGATTCGGTTGTTCCAAAATTAAGACCAAATCGTCTGCAAAAGCCCGCAATTTATACTCATTCTTCCTTATCTTTACGCCCTTAACTACCTTTGATTCTCGAATCTGAATCAATAAAATTTCCAACGTTAAAACAAATAACAATGGGGATAATGGGCATCCTTGTCTTGTCCCTTTTTCAATATTAAAATTCTAAGTCAATCCCCCATTTACAACGATTTGTGCGGATTGTTGCTGATATATAGCTTTAAGTGCATGTAAAAAATTATCCCCAAAATTCATTTTCTCTACCAATGAAAATAGAAATTTCCACTCTAATTGATCAAAGGCTTTTTCAGCATCCAAAAAGTAAAAGCCACAGGAATCTGATTATTCTTATCCAAGTATTCAATTAAATTTATAATTTGTCTAACATTATATTTCATATATCGCCCTGTTATAAATCCTGCTTGGTCATTATGAATCAAGTCCTTCATAACCTGCATTAATCTGTTTGCCAAAAGTTTTGTAAAAATCTGATAATCAACATTTAATAACGAAATTGGCCTATAATTCTTAGGCTCTGTAAGATCCTGATCTTCCTTTGGAATCAGTGATATAAAAGCTCTTTTCCAAGAAGGAGGCACTTGTGTACCCAACATAATACTATTAAAAAGTTCCTTTAGAGGCTCCATCATTTCTTCAGATAAAGTCTTATAATACCTCGAAGTCAATCCATCTGTTCCCGGAGATTTTCCAACCTTTAACTGCTTAATAGCTAAACCAATTTCCTCCACAGTAATTAATCTATTCATCCCATTTTGTTGTTCCTCTGAGAGTTTAGGAAAATGCACAGATTGTAAGTATTTGTCTATATCCACACCCTTTATGTTTTCACTTGAGTATAATTTTGTATAAAAATCTAAAAAACTCTTTTGGATCAAATTTTGCTGAAAAACCTCAGTACCTTTATATTTTACTTTCTCTATAATTCTAGCTTTCTGTTTCTTTCGTAACTGATAAGCCAACCATCTCCCAGGCTTATTCGCGTTACAGAAAGTATTATGTCTCATATACAACAAATTAGTAGCCACCTGATCTGCCATCAACATATTAAATTGTTCCTTAAGCATCTTTATAGATACCTTTAAATTATTGTCAGTTGGATTAAGAACAAGCTCTTGTTCTTTTAATTTAATCTCTTCTTCTATTTCTCTACGTCTTTTTAACCCTTTTTCCCTAAAAACCTTATTCAATTGAATCAAAATTCCCCTCATATATGCCTTACTGGCATCCCAAACCATGGACATCGATGTTCCCTTATTCATGTTTATAGCAAAAAAGTCCTTTAAATGCTCTTTACATTTTTGTACAAACTCTTCCCGAATAAACAAATTCTCATTCAATCTCCAGGGTCTTCTATTCCCATCTTCCAAATGTAATTCCATCCACACCGGACTGTGATCTGACAAAGTTCTGGGAAAAATTTTCACCTTCCTCACTCTAGAAAGAAGGTCACTAGTAATCAAGAAAAAGTCAATTCTTGAAAATGATTGGTGTCTATCCGAATAAAAAGTGAAATCTCTATCACTTGTATTCCTTTCTCGCCAAATATCAATAAGCTCCAATTCTTCTTTCAAATCAAAAAAAGTTTTAGGTAACCTAGTTTGGGTAAAAGTTTTAGAAGAGCTCCTTTTATCTATGGTTGAATCTAGAACCCCATTCCAGTCACCCATCAAGATTACAGATTTATAATCCAACTGGGATATCTTCCCATGCAAAGACTTATAAAATTGTTTCTGTTGCTGATTAGGAGCATATAATCCAACAATAAGAACTTTTTTTACCTTGTAATGATAATTCCACAAAAAAATATCTTCCTTCAGAGTCAGTCTCAATTAATTTAGATGGAAAATTTTTCTTCACGTAAATTACCACTCCCCCTTTTTTCCCTGGAGCTGGAGCAATGAAATGTGAACCCAAACGAGGATTCATCAAAAGTTTGGAGTCCTTTAAAGTTATATGAGTCTCTTGCAAACATATCAAATCATTGTTGTGTTGTTTCAAATAGTGGAAAAACTTTCTTCGTTTCTGTGGCACATTTAAGCCATTAACATTCCAGGTCAGGAGCCTGGCCATCTCCACCGGCCTGGAGCCTCTGGAGCATGGCCTGCAGATCCACTGTCGAAGATCTTTTGGGTCTTGCCCCTCCCACAGGCTCTGTAATAACCATGCCTTCAACTTTATCTCCACTCTTCTGCTGCTGCTCTTTTTCTTTACTTTTATGGGCAGCTCGTGTCATCCTTTGTTCTTTTATCTCAAAATTCTGTACAGCTTGTTCCATAACCATCATTGATGAGGCTCCTGCCATAACAGGCTCTTCCATTATCTTTGTTTGTGGGGGTGAAGACGATCTTGCCTTTAAAATAGAATGATAAAAATCTCTTGCCTTCAGAACTGTAGTTAATCTATGACGTATCCCCTCATAATTCACTATTATTCCTCTTGGAATCTCCCATCTAAACTGGATTTGACGATGCTTTAACTCATCAGACAGAAAAGCAAAGTCTTTTCTGTCTCTTAAAATTTTGGGAGGTATTTCTTTTAAAATTATCACATCTTGATCTGCAATTTGAAACTTTTGTTTGTAAAAAGCCTGTATAATTTCATTACGAGTAAATCTTCTAGAAAAGTAGATGACCACGTCTCTTGGTAAGTTTCTCTGTCTAGCAACCCGTGAGTTGACTCTAAAAATTTTTTCTATCTCATTCCCGATTATTTCAGGCCTCCAGCTCAGATTAAGAGCGATATCTTTCACAATAAGCATCTTTAAGTCCTCCTGAGGATTCTCTCTCAGCCCCCTGATACGCAATGCATACTCCATCTCTCTATATTGTGACGTGATTTGTTCATCCTGTGTGATTTCTATCTTATTCTCCACCTCCTCCATCCTGGATTCCATTCTTATTGCATTTTCATTAATCTCCTCGATCCTGTCGTCAATCCTTTCTATGTGCAGAGCAAGGCCCTGAAAGGCAAAAAGTATGTCCTCCCTTATTTGCTTATTTTTAGCCTCCAATAGTTCTTCTGTAACTGCCCTCTCTGCAATTATAAGATCTTTTACTTCCTCCTTAATATCCAAAGCATGCTTTTTTAAAACTTCTTGTAAATCTTTAAGAGAAATTGCAGGAGGAGGAGAGGGTGGAGGTGATTTTGGTTTCTGGGAGACAGGCTGGGTCATTGGGGAAGAGATAGTAGCTTTAGGAGGAGGAGGCAAACGTTTTGAAGCCATTTTCATTAAGTTCTAAGAAGAAAGATTCTTGTTTAAAAAAATAAAAAAAAGGAAAAGAAAAAATCACAGTTCTTTTAAATATTCCTTAAAAAAGAAAAAAGATTACAGAGAAAAAAGAAAAAACAAGAAATAAAAAGACAAATTCTTACTTCTATATTTGAAGCATTAGTCTATATCCGGATTTTAACTTTGTAATACAGATCAAACAAGAAAGACAATCGCCATTTTGCCTTTCACTTTCCCTTTCTTCAAAAGGGAAAGTAAACAAAAAAAGAGGGGGAAAATGCTTGCAGGAGTTAAAGTCACAATAAATCTTAAATCCACTTTCTCCTGGTCTGCTCCGTCTGCATTTGAATACTCACAAGCCTCCAAAAAAAGCAGATGTGGGAGCAACGCCTTGCTTCATCCCAGAACTTCGGGACAAAGACGTCCTGGAGTGCGGAGTTGGCTCAGGCTCCGAGGGAGCTCTACCCTCCGATCCCTGAAATTATGGGGATCCAGGGGAGCTCTTACCTCTACCTGAGCAGCTCTTATCTTCCCTTTCTCCCAGGGAAGAGATTCAAGCCACAGGACAGCTGATTGTAAAAGTCCTGCTGCTTTTACACAACCCAGGAACGGGCTGCTTTGTGAGAAGCAGCCATTGTAGTTGCTTGATCCACAGGAAGCTCAAGAACCTCACATATTCACCTAGATGTTTAGGAGGGGCCTTACGCTGTGACCTACGCAAGGTTAGGGAGGGTGCCTGGCCTGTCAGCTCAGCTGCCCGGCTAGGCAGACCAGGACTTGATCTTAAGGGCGCCTGGCCTACTGGCCCATCTGTTGGGCTCGCTAGACCAGGGCTTTTATGCACAAGTTTTGCAGGTGACCCCTGGTGAGGTGTGTCAGGCAGAATTGCCAAAGCTCTCCCCAGGCTCCATGAGAGCAGCTGATATTCCCAACCCTCTGAATTGCTGAGGATTCCCCAACTACTCTGGATGGCTCTAGGGAACTTAGTCCCTCGAGCCTGCGACCAGTCTCGGACGTGACCTGCATTGCAGGTGTGCTCCAATACTCCCAGTCCCCAGTGGCCAAGGTGCCACCATCAGGAGTTGCCTCATTAGCAGACCCTGCCTCAGGTGAATTCCTGTTTGGAGCTCTTGCGGATACACATGACTCCCTGTTCAGTGCAATAGCTGAACTATGAGAATGTCCTTGCACCTCCCCTGGGAAGTCACTAGTGCCCTGCAGTATGTCCCAGGAACAGTGAGGTTGTGTCTCACAAGGTGGACCTGAAGTGTAAGATTGTGTCTCAGGAGGTGGACCTGAAGTGTGAGATTGTGTCTCAGGATGTTGACCTGAAGTGCGACTTAATTCCTGGGGCCCCTCCCCCCTGAGAGCAGACACAGGGTTGGAATCCACAGGGGACAACCACAAATGCAGTTGATCGATGCGACGCCGCAGGACGCGGTCATCTCCCAAGGTCACTTCGTATGATAGAGGTCCAGAGATCTAACAGATGACAGCAGAAACCCACAGATGACCAGGAGCATAGTTCCTAGCCCAGACCAGATCACCCAACTGAAGTCTCCTTGGTGCCCGCAGATTTGACACCTGTGAAGCCACCTGGTCTGGGTGCAACCTATCCAATTTAGTGATGAGTCTGTGACCCCAGCAGAGTTCAACTAGGCTCTTCCCTGTGGTCATGCAAGGTGTGGTGCAGTGTGCAAGAAGAAAATCAGCTAACCTGTGATGCCAGTTACCATAAGTCAGTTTCTTGAGGGCATCTTTGGTGGTGCGCACCATTCTCTCTGCCATTCCGTTGGAGGATGGGTGGAAGGGAGCCAATGTTGCATGCTGGATCAGATTGGCCTGAAGAAAAGCCTGGAACTCAGAAGAGGTAAATTGAGGGCCATTATCTGAAACCAGAACATCTGGGATACTGTGTGATGCAAAAATTCCTGTCAGTACCTGGATGCTCCTGGCAGTAGTAGTGGAGGAAACAGGAACAACCTCTAGCCACTTGGAATGGCTATCAACCACAACTAGGAAGAATTGCCCCTGAAAGGGCCCAGCGTAATCTATATGCACCCTAGACCATGGGATGTGAGTTTCCTCCCACCTATGTACTGGTGCCTGAGGCATTTCAGGCCGCGACTGTTGGCACACTGGGCAGCCGTGCACCTAGGCCTCGATGGCTTTATCGAGTCCAGGCCACCAAAGATGGCTGCGCGCAGGCGCTTTCATCCTGACTATACCAGGATGTCCCTCATGCAGAGAGATCAAGATTCTAGACCTCAATGAGGCTGGGATGACTACCCTGCTACCCCATAAAAGACAGCCATTAAAGGTAGACAGTGCATGTCTCCTTTGCCAAAAACTTTGAAATGTCACATCTGGGCACAAGTCAGGCCATCCTGACAACACCCATGTCAGCACGCGTGTGAGCGTGTGATCAGTGGCAGTTTCAGCAGCCACATCCCTAGCATTGAGAGGAGATTCAGGCAACTCCTGAATGGAAATAATATTTATAGCAGGAGCAGGGTCTGCTTCCACCTGAGTTAAAGGCAATCTGCTTAGGCCATCTGCATGGCCCATTTCTTTTCCAGGTTTGTGAACTAGAGAGTAGTCATATGCTGACAGGAAAATGGACCATCTCAGCATACGAGGAGAAATGATATGTGGTGTCTGTTTATTAGTAGTAAACAACCCTAACAAAGGCTTATGGTTTGTACAGACCGTGAAATGGCGACCGTATAAGAAATCATGAAATTTCTTTATGCCAGCCACTATGGCCAAGGCTTCTCTGTCAATCTGCGCGTAATTCCACTCTGCAGATGACAAAGTCCTTGAATAATAGGCCATAGGAACTTGAGTTCCATCAGCCTTCAAATGGCTTACTGCTCCCACTCCATAAGGAGATGCATCACATGCGATGCAAACAGGCAGTTGCTCATTGAAATGCGCTAAAACAGCATTAGAAGTGAGCAAGGCCTTAACCTCATTGAAACTCTTGTCATGGACTTTAGTCCACTGCCAAGGAGCCTGCTTGTCTAAGAGCCTATGTAACGGCTCTGCCACTGCAGCTTTGTGTGGGAGAAATGCATGGTAAACATTTAAGAGCCCCAAGAAGGCTTGAAGCTCCCTCTTGGACTTGGGCTTGGGGCCTGTTGAATAGCTTGTAGTTTAGCTTCAGCAGGGTGAATGCCTTGGGCATCAATCCTGAAACCTAAGAAGTCAGTGGAAGTGACTCCTATCTTGCATTTATCCTGCTTAAGCTTAAGGCCTGCTTTTCGAAAACGAAGTAAGACAGCCCTTAATCTTTCTGCTAAATTTTGAGATGACTCCCCAGCAATGAGGACATCATTGAAATAGGGACAGGCCCCAGGAATATCTCTAAGTGTGCTTTCCATGACACTTTGGAATATGCCAGGGGCTACATTTACCCCAAATTGCAGTCTCTGGACCTTGAAGGGCCCCCCTGTGAGATACAATAGTCTGGGCCTCTGCAGCTGCCTCATCAACAGGTAGCTGTTGATAGGCCTGTGCTAGGTCAAGCTTCGCAAAAATGTTCCCCTCCCTTGAGGGAGGCCAGGATGTGGCTTACAACAGGGACTGGATAAGCGTGCTGTTGCAACGCCTTATTCAGTGTACATTTGTAGTCTGCACATTTATGTATTTCCCCATTAGCCTTTAGAGACGTTACTATGGGAGTTCTCCATGGACTAGAATCCACAGGTTCTAAAATGCCCTGCTGGAGCAATTTGTCCAGTTCAGCATCTATCTTCCCTTTGAAGGCAAAAGGTACCCTCCTAGGCTTAACCCTGAGGGGCGTGATGGTTGGGTCTAATCGTAGCGAAATGGGAGGCCCCTTGTAGGATCCTAGCTCTGAACTAAACACATCTGCAAACTCCTTGCAAACCTCTGCAAGGCCCAGCGTTTGCAAACTGTGCAGCCCAGTTACCTGGATTCCCAGGGCCTCGAATCAATCAAGTTCAATAAGACTCATATGATCACCCCCAACAACCATCATATCTAGGGAACCTTCAAAATCCTTATACTGTACCTTAAGGGTGGCCTCCCCCTTAACACACACCATAGAATTTTGAAAGTCAGTGAATATTAGATTTGGTGGCCTGAGTTTAACTCAAAGGCCACTACTGCTACAAATCCTTTTAAAGGTGTTAATTGAAATAATGGAAAGAGCGGACCCTGTGTCCAACTCCATTAGTAATGGAACCCCTTGCAACCTCATGTTAAGGGACAGTTTCTTTTTAAGGGGCTTGTGTGTTCTTGTTCTTAGAATGCTCCTGCACAATGCGCAGAAACCCACCCTATTTTGGCTGGGGACCCTGGTACCTTTCTGAAGCAATTCTTCCCAAGGTTGAATCTTCTGGTGACCCAAACATATGGATGCAATGTGGCCTTGCCTGCCACACACCCTGCAGATGGCAGAGCGAAACCTGCAGTCCGCTCGCTTGTGATGTCCTCCGCACCCGAAGCATTGAAGAGATGCTGTGGCTTTTACCGGATGTCCTTTCTGCCTCCTTTCAGCTGGCTGGTGAAGTCTGTCGACCTTCTCTTCAGGATCCACTTCTTATCCTTCTCAAGCATCCTGCTGATGGACGGTAGCTGTTTCTGGAGGATTTCTGGCAAGGCGCAAGGCCTTCACAGCTCTGCCTGCTGCTTCCTCAGCTGACACCTCTCGCAACGCATCTTGGAAGGAGACATCTTCCTTTGCAAAAATCTTTTGTTGCAAGTCTCTGCTCCTTAAACCGCAAACAAAATGATCTCGCAGCCTCTCTTCCAGATCCTTGAACTCACAAGGTCTTGCTGCTTGCCTTAAGGCTGCAATAAAGACCCCAGCAGAATCACCCGGCCTCTGGTCTCTCTGTTCGAATGCATGTCTCCAAGCAATGACGGATAACTTCAGCTGGAAATGTTCCTTCAACATTTTCTTCAAATCGGTATATGCCACTGACTCCAGAAATGCAGGGGCCACCAGATTTTCGGCGATGTCAAAAGCTTCTTGTCCACAGGCACACAAAAGGGTGGCTGCCTTCAGACTATCTTCTCTAATCTGATTTACTCTGAAGTAATTCTCCACCCATGCTATGTAAGAATTCCACCTCTCTGGGTGGGAGACATCGAAATCAGTCAAGCGGCCAATCTTCGACATCGTAAGTTTACGATCTTCACCACTCGCTTCCTCTGCAAGCTGCTGTTCGGAGAAAGGGTCTTTTTGCCGAGCTCACCCCCCAGCGATGCTATACTGGCAGGCTGGGATGCTGATTCAGATGCCGACTTCCCCTCTTCAGGACTTCTTAAGTGAGTCCTTAAATCTTTTTCATTAGCTTGCAAAGGATCCCACCTTCGTCGCCAGTGTTGTGTTCTCCGTTCGCATGCGAATTATAATGACACATGATGGTAATGAACAATGCTTTATTACTCCTACTCCAACTCTGACTCCAACTCCTAGCAAAAGGCAAAAGGCACGCAGGCCTTTTATAGGGCTTGAACCCCGGACAGAGTGAACCAATAAGAGTTCTTCTTTCTTTGCGCCTTGCGCATGCGCACAAGCTGGTGCCACTCTGTTTGATCTCGGGCAGCTTTTGGAATGCCTGGGACCATTTGCAACAATTCTGGGCCTGCTGAGTTTCCTCATCAGGCCCAGGACACAACAATAATGATCTATTGTCTTTTTCCTATCATATTCTTCTTCTTGTTGTTGTGCCATATCTGTTATCGGACGTTGGCGATCATGTTGGCGATCATGTTTTTATCAGCAGCCGCACGAAAAAGTGCTACTGAGTTTTGTCCAAACCAGTCCCTTAGATTTTGAAGCCACGATGTTATTCTTCTGCCTGGACCTCATTTGCCTTCAATCTTTCCCTGGAGGATTAAATGGAGTATGCCGTATTTTTCTGGGTGTCACATCACATGTCCAAAATATTCTAATTTTCGTTTTTTAATTGTTTTGATGATTTCCCTTGGCTTTCCCAGGCGGCTTATCACCTCCTCATTTCTGATCTTGTCAGCCCAGCTTATACATAACAGCCGCCTGTAAATCCACATTTCAAATGCTGCTAGTCTCTTTAGGTGGCCTTTTGTCAGAGACCAACTCTCTACTCCATAGAGCAGGATAGAAAAAATATAGCATCTGACAAGCCTATCATATATATATTATATATTATATATGATATCATATATCATATATTTCATTCTAATCTGTTCAGCCCCAATAGGGTTAGAGTTTTTTAGATTTCTAAAAGTGACCAGTCTTTGAACATCCTTACTTGGTTCACATATCAGACTAAACCAATGTGTCTTCACTCATGATATACTGAACAACTACTCTGTGTGTTTTTGTTATCAATCTACAAACCAAGACTTACAGAAACCAGAAAGGATGAGATCACACAATACACTGCACCAAAAACAAAAGAATGACTTATTACAACATGCAAATCCAACATTTTTGACCCCAAAGACATATCTGATATATGTTCTTACTATTTGAAGGATGTTCTGTTGCTGATTCTCTGTAAAAGAAAGCATAGATGGCATGATAAATAAGCCATATATTACTTTTTAATATCAAACCTTTAAAATATAACAAAACAAAACGTATCGTAATACTCTTCCCCCATCTTTTCCAATTCTTTCATCTACATCTGGTGCTACTTCCTTAAAGACAACTGTCAACATTCTTTTCCCATTCCCATGGGTGGGACAGATCTTCTCAAAGAGCCAATTTTTCTAATAGAGATGGGGCCAAACATTTCCAAAGGACTATTCCAAAGGAAGCGGGCTGCTGCCAACAAGAAGACTCTCTCTTGAGGTCCCCAACACACTCTTGATCTAGGGACCATCTCTCTGTGATCATAGTGAACAGATAGGTTCTGCAAAGAAGTGCAAGTTCAAAGCCATACAGGTCTTTAAAGATTACAATTAGCATTTTAAATTGCACTTGGAAGCCTGCTTGTAACCAGTGCTACAGTAGGGGTATAACACGGCCAGAGTGAACTCTACCTTTGTCTATTTGATCCACTATAGCTGGACTAGCTGATCTTCAAAGGCAATCCCATGTAGATCAAATTATACTATATAGTTAATCATTTCCTACATTAAATGCTTCAGGGGGCATTTGGAAATTGTTGGGACAGAAGTATAATTTTAATCTTTATTCACAGGACAAATGTGATAATTCCAATTTAAATATTGCAGTTATGTGTATATATGGTCTATTTATCTATCATGATTAAGTATAAAGATTAAACTTTTAGGACAGCTGGTTGTCAAGCAAGTCTACAGTATTCATGTTGCACTATCATCCTATTTACTTTAATATCCATACATTTATTAATATGGTGCTACAAAAGATTGTTTTAAGATGTGAATGGATAATTTAAACATAGACCCAAAATTGGAGCTAATGACTAAATGATGCATTATGGATTTATCAAGCATGGGGGACAGCAAAAAGATTGCTCTAGAGTGTTGAAAAATCAGTGCAACTCAGTTTAACAGTCTTGGATCACTGATACTCATGTTCTGTTTATGTCTACTGATGTAATGGAAAAACTGACCAATGTTACATTAAGTGGTCAAGATTTAGTGATGACTATAAACATTTGGCTGAACAAATTCCTATATGTAATATATGTTCTTTTGCTTCCTTTTTAAATTTCCTTTATTTTCTGTTCTTGAGCATTTTTCCTCTACTTCCTCTACTTATCCCTTTACTTCTTTCTCTTCCTCTGCTTTTATATATTACAGCATTCTTTTATGCATCTCATTCACACAGAACCACATAGATTGCACTAATATTGCTTAATTTGCTGTCCAGCTTGTGGAATTTATCAACTTGCTACAAAGAAGGGGGGGGGTGTCTGACAAAAGATCATTGCTGAGACTAGTTTTTACAAACAGATAGAAAACAGCTTTCCTCTCTTTAGTGAAACATAAGTTGATTTCCAGAGAGCAGGTGGGATGGAACAAAAAAAATATCTGCTAACTTGGCAAACATTGCTCCTCAAACATAGATGCCCCAACACAATCTTTTACAAGTGGCAAAGTATAGTCTGCAACATTTACATAAAATTTTTGATGAATCCATTAATAACAACACTCACTGAGAGATAAATTGCCCAAGCACGTCATTTTAGAAGGTGTAGGGGAGCACAATACTTAGGGATTTTCACACTTTAGACATATGATAAGGGTTTCTTTCATACAGACACATCATCTATTTAATTGGGAGAGACAAGTGACACAATAAAAGAATTTCAACTGGTTTTCCATGAGAAATGAAATGTGTATTGCTGATATACACTCTACTCAGCTTGGCAACTATTTCTGCATCTTATCCCATTTTCAACAGCCGACTCAACAAAAGGATGGCATACTTATCTGATGGGCAATGCTTTATTATTCTTAGGTGCTAAATTCCATTCAGTAAATGTAATGAATTAATTGCATCCATTTTTTGTGATTAGTTTAGGACCCATGATAATAATTTGTTACATGTGAGTGACATTCCTAAAATGTAAAGTAATCTATATGGCCGGTAAGGCTTTTGGGGGGGGGATGTTTATCTATTTAGGGTATTTCTATCCCACCTTTCCTCTGGGAGTTCATGTCAATCTGCTTATCCCCACGTCAATCCTAGGAATGGAGATGGATAGAAGAAGAATGACAGATCAAAGTCACCAATTAACTACATATTTTAGGGTGAGAATCTGAACCTGGAGCTCCCCATTCTAGTTCAATCATATTACATTACACTCTGTATAGGTGTGAATATGAGTATATATTTAAGATGCAGGAGATAATCTCTTGTATGCTTCTTGTCCCAATTCCATCTTGATTGAGTTGGATAGTCTTCTGCCATTTTGAATCACATTAAAATTGTAATATAAGCCTAAACGCACACTTAACATAGTCTAGAAAGGCCAAGAAAGACTTCACACAAAGTCAGAAAAGTAAAAACCATGTGTTATCATTAACATGACTGTGATCGTGGGGCTCTTTCCAAACGGTAACTGAAAACTTCAAAATGTTGCCCAACCTGCCCTAAAAGGGAAAGATATCCCATAGATTTGCTAGGAATCTTGAAATAATTTTAGGTCTCCAGATCCAGTAAGGAAAACCTAATGGTGCTTCAACTTCTCTGAGCTTGACATTATTGCTTAACAAATTGTGTCAGATTTTATGTCCTGGGTGCTGGCAAGGCTCAGCTAACAGAATACAGAAATGCAAGCGAGATGAGCATTTGGAATAGATCTATTCCTAGCCTAGGGTTCGACTTGTGGTAGTCATGTCTGAGCCCTTGGATTCTGGATAGGTTTGTTTTGTTTTTTTTACTCCACCACTCTATGCTGTCATCTCTCTTTGGCAGTAATCTCATTTGTCTCCTCATTCAACTGTGGTGAAAGAACAACTATTTTGAATCTGGTTTCCAGCTGAGAATTCTGAAGCTGAGCTTGGGGTGGGCTGTTTTTCAATTGCCTCGCCCATTCCTTCTGATTCCTCAGCTTGATGCTGAAAGACATTATTGGCTTGACAAGTTTTCCAAATTTCTCTCAGTATGGCACCCCAAGGGAGAAGGGAATGGATAAGAGCCTGTGAGTGTCTCTCTTCTCTTAGGCTACTATTATGAGCATCACAAAAGACATGGGATAATGTATTTCCTTTCTTCTTCTTTTTTCTTTCCCTTTTAAGAGAATGAGTGTGAGGGAACTTGGGGGAACCCGGAGTAGGGCTGTGATTTTTACTTCAATTCTTTATGTTTCTGAAGCAAAGAAACTTGCATTTTGTCCAACTTAATTTGGGAGACCAAAAAATGATAATTGTGGGCCTGTAAAGTCTTTTATGTGCAGAGACCCATTTTTGTGAGTCCTTATTACAAATCAAGCAAATATCAGCATCATTCCTATCACAGGTCTCCCTCATGGCCGAGTATTATTTGACGTAAGTAACAATTGTCCCAATTTATTTAAACCAACTAAGGGACTTGGAATAAATTACAAAGTTGGATGTACAAAGGGAGAAAGAAATATACGTGCAGGAATAAAAGAAGTTGTTCTGCACATATTCAGGATAAAAATCAAATGTTTGTGTTTTTATGGATCAAAAGCTGTAGTCCCAGATGACTAAACTATGGTTTTGCTCAAGAAGTTCCAGACGGTTGTACACCACTGCTTGCTTTGCAAAAGAAGGGTTTGGGGGGGGGGGTAAAGAAAAAAGTCAATGAGTCACTGATGAAGAATGAAAATGTAAAATGTGCACGGACTTTTTAGGAATACAGTCACAGAGCCTTTAAACAGAAACAGCTGAAAATTGTCTGGAACCTTGAACCACCCACTTATATTACATACAAAGATATTTTTGAACTTTTCATGAGGAGAAGATTTGGAGCTTTTTTGTGGTTGTTGTTGTTTCCCTATTTTCCCTTTTCCTCAATTGCACATGCCCATCTGTCTTTTCACCCACAAAGCCACAAAAATGCAAAACAAAGTCAGCTAGCCTTTGGCCCCCTGCCCACAGCCCACAGTTTCTTTTTCACACACTTCCAAAGATACTTCTTTGGCTTGCAAGATTTTTGATTTATGACAAAGTGAATGTGTCCAGCAGTGGGGAGGGTTGAACTGGGCCTACACAATCACAGCAAGTGTATGCCTTTCACACTGGGCTAGTTTGCCACCAATAGACAGGGATGGTATGCGGGTGTGAATAAGCCATAGTTAAATCAGTTACAGATGGCGGCTCAGTATCCTCAAACATAGCATGTTTCAGTAGAAATGGCTGGTGTGTTTGGCTAAGAATCAAGGTAAATGATGTTATCCAGTGATAAATATGCATTTGAAAAGTCAACTATGAAAGTCACTACCCTTTGTAATTCTAAAGTAGAGAATTTTGCTTTCGGATGCTAAACATCAAAACCTTGACTCCTCAAAAGCATGCAAATAATTTTTGGAATAGAGGAATCTGCTAGATGAATTCCAGGATTAACATTTTGTTTATCTCTCAGATAGTTTGCTCTCTCGGAGTATGACTTCACAGCAGTGTTTCTTATTGTCAACTACCTGACCCTGTAGCTAAAGATTTTCCTTTTAAAAAGAAAGCAAGGATATAGAAAAGAAATAGAGTCAACTCTTACTCCCCCAGGATATGACTTTACACTTCCAATGATATATATTTCATAGATTATTACTGTATCTTAAGCGAGGATTTATGTAGATGTTGTGGTGGTTGTAAGTCTCGGTCTTATTGCATTCTGAATTACTTAGACAAGCATCATAATTTTCCACCAGTTTTTCAGTAAGAAATCATATCAAAGACATGTCTATTGACACATATATTAATATGTTTAAAATAAATGTGAGAGGAGAAATGTCACACTATTACTATTATTCTCCTGTGTCTCTATTCTGCAGTAAGGGAGTTTTTAAGAAAGTCCAATAATTCAAAAAAGGACACCCGTCCTGGACTGAGGACAAGTGTTAGGGCAAAACATTGTTGCAAGTGAGACAGATAATAAAATGTGGTTCAGGATTCTATCTCCTCCGTTTCCCAAACTCCATTCCATCTCCCTACTTTGCATTTTTCAGATATATATCCAGCATTCTACAATGAGCCATGAAGACTATATTAGCAGATGGACTTTCAGATTTATTTCCTGTAGGATTTTTTTTCTTTAGTCTCTATAGACTCTCTGTACACCTGGTTGTCGTTCTCTTATTTTACAGTAGCCAAGTTTTGGTTATAGACTTCTTATAGCAGTAGCAATAGCATGCAGACTTATATACTGCTTCATAGTGACTTACAGCCCTCTCTATGTCAGGCATGTCAAACTTGTGACGTCACGTGACGTCGCACGACATATCGTGACTTTTTCCCCATTGCCAGCAATGGGGTGGGTGCAGTTTCAGCGTGACGCATCTGGCCCACTGGCCAGCAGTTTGACATGCCTGCTCTAAGCAGTTTACAGAGTCAGCATATTGTCCCCAACAATCTGGATCCTTATTTTACTGACCTCAGAAAGATGGAAAGCTTAGACGACCTTGAGCTGGTCAGGATTGAACTGCTGGCAGTCAGCAGAATTAGCCTGCAATACTCCATTCTAACCACTGCACCGCCATAGCTCTATATATCATATCACTTGACTTTACAATTAGTATGTAAACTACAGTTTGGCATGCCTCTCCAGTTGTGGATTGTATCTCCCTCCATCTCATTGCCCCTTTCTTCCTGTCTTCCTTATTTGTTCCATCAAGCAATCAGCAGCTTACCCTAGTTAGCATATTCAACTATGCTGATTCACCTTTTCCTCTTAGGAATCCCTCCTCAAAAACATAGTTTAATACTTTGTACCAGGGTTCCATGCAAGGCTACATCATATAAACTATCACTTGGAAAGCCGAAATTCCTGTAAAGACATATCTCAATCAAATCAAACCAAACCTTTTTTACAGTCATGGACTATCATAAGTACATACATTTTCAGTCATTACAATCTTATATGTAAGGATATACCCATCAAAATATATTGAGTACCAAATGTGATGAGTTTCAAAGCAGTTGAGTACTAAGGCACCACTGTATATGAAACTGATTTTAAATTGATGAAGAGGCTTTTTTCTGTTCACACGAACTGTGTTTTTAGTGTACACTTCTTTCTGTTTATTATGGCATCCAGACTATTCACCTGCAGCTTAAAGTAGAAACAAGCTGAATACCTCCATGGTAACCTATAAGTAGCAAATGTATAAATTGTCACATTTATAGCTGAATTATTAAGTCCACATGCATAAGTGCTTAAACATGAAGTTCAGAATGTACTGAAAGATACTTCAAAAGAAAGATTTTGGCAGTATTATCTAATATAGCAACACTATGTTTAAGCAATGCAACTCTGTTCATTCCGTCATATGTCACAGGATATGGATATTTCCCAAAGAATCACAAAATAGATCACCAAAGAAAGTTCATCTCCCCTCCTTATGTCCCATATTCTAACACTAGTGATTGTCAACGTTTCTTTTTGTGAAAGAACTTTTCTACAGAGACCCAAATACCAATATATTGCATATCACAAAAAAATTAACAGTATTTTGTCGGTATGTCCTCTGTCCATCAGGCATAGTTTTAAAGTCACAGTCCCCAACCTTTTGGGCACTAGGGGCTGGTTCCATGAAAAACATTTTTTTCCACAAACCTGGGAGAGGGGATGGTTTTGTGTGCTACCTGGATTACACACATGCGCAGATGAAGCGCATATGTGCAATCTCTTCCTGAGCAAGTTTTCTCTTCCGTGATAAGTAATAACCACAATTAAGAAGCTCACTTCTAATTAAGTGACCTTAATTAGTTGATTAGAACCCTCTCTCTCAAGCAGCTTGCATGGCTGTCTGAAATTGACAAGGCCTCAAGCAATTACAATATAGAATACTTTTACCTCCTAACTGACTCTAGTCTGTTCTTTCAATTGAAACAGCAGTCTTTCTGATGCAGAAAAAAGTAATTTCACTTGCATGTAGGCCTCCATACGTTTGCTTTCTTTTGTGGTTTTTCACTGTAATTTTTCTTGTGGAAACCAAGAAAGTTAATGTGTTCTTCCGCTCCCCCCCACAGCCCATATGTCCGCCTTTGCCTGTTCAGATATGTGGTCACCCTACTCTCATTAAATTGTAGTTCTTCCTTTCGTTAGCATCACAACCACAGGAGATGAAATGTCAAATCACAGATCCTTAGACTCACACTAATGGAACAAATACCTGCAGATGAAGATGAGGAGCCATACAGAGGTAGTTGTAATATGTAATAGTAGTAAAGTTGGAAGGGACCTTGGAGATCATCTAGTCCAACCCCCTGCTCGGGCAGGAAACCCTACACCATTTCGGCTGTCCAGTCTCTTCTTAAAAACTTCCAGTGTTGGAGCATTTACTGCTTCTGGAGGCAGGCTGTTCCACTGATTAATTGTTCTCACTGTCAGGAAGTTTCTCCTTAGTTCTAGGTTGCTTCTCTCCTTGATTAGTGATCATGTCACCATGGGGATGCTGCAACAGTCATAAATGTTAAAAACAGTCATAATTCACTTCTCGGTGCCAATGTAATTTCAAACAGTCACTAAATGAACTGTTGTAAGTCGAGGCTTATCTGTATAGTTTTTGCAGAATTATCTAACGATAGGTAAGGGGATGAGGAATTAGATGCTAAATTAAGCAATGACCTGAAATATATAATAAATGGAAAGCTGATACCTTGGAAATTATACCCATGGCTTGATTAGAAAATAAACATGGTTAATCCTATATGTATTCCTTTAGCCTCAATTACATTAAGAAATCACAACTGGAAAATACATGTTATTTTAAGTTAGTCAACACATTTTTCCCTTCAACAACATCATATTAAAAATTCCCAGAGAAATGCATAATGGTTGCAGATTTTAAAGTTATTTTTGATCCAGTTTGACAATCACCTTTGTCACATTTGAGTATTCAATACCTTCTTATCAATTTCAGGATAAAGTTCTGTTCACATATTTGTGGATAAGCTGTTTTCTCCATTTCTGGTCTGTGCTTAGGAAAAGTGTGCTGGAAAACAAATGGAATACATGAAGAAACCACATGGCCACAATGCAAATTAAGTCTGTATGCCATCTTGACTCGTCATCTGTTGCATATAAAGGTTGCCAACAACTGAAGATCCAGCACAAATTTTGCATAATAGGTGGGGAATCTGATATGCCAAATTAAGCATGAGTCTATGCATGCACCATTTTAGAATACCTCTTGATCCATGACCTCATTGAAGGGTATCCAACTCCCCAATTTTATTATGGCCTCTGAATGCTAATTAAAACCTCACACTTTTCAGGCTGTTTATTATCCTTGCTTATTTTATGGCATTGGTGGTAGAATGACGCTATTAATTAGCGTAGGAAGCTTCTATATGCATATCTAACTCATCCCTCTTGAAACAAGGTCACATCAGTTCTATGACTGTCGACAGGCTGAGCTTTGTGCTCCTCAGCAAAAGAAAATCTTGTCGTGTGTTCAAAGGGTTATTCAAGCAGCTGGATAGTGTCAGCATTCCTTCTAGAATGCTAAACTTAAATGAAGAAAAGGGTTTTACAGGATGTAGTTGTTATCCTGGCTTCAAAGTTCTGCAATACAGAATGAGCTGGTGAGTTTTTATCTTTTTTTTCCTTCCATTATATATAGATATATATATAAAGGCAGAACTTCAATGTATAACTTTGACAGCTCACTGCTAGAAAACTGGCAATGCATTACCATTATGTCACAAAGAAAAGGGAGTTTTCTAAAAGGTTACTTGTCAAATGTTTTGGGGGATTGTAGACAATTAATCTGTTGAGGCTGCTATCTGTGATCGCTCTTCCTTTCTGTTTTTTATACAGAGAGAAGGCAAATGAAAATCAAAGTTAATGTTAATTTGTTTTCTTTTAATATTTCCACTGCAACATTTTGACAGCCTTAGATAAAGACTTTGCATTTCTCTTCAGTCAAAAGCAAATAAGATTGGAATCATTCTTCCTTGGCTTAAGTTTTAACTGTAACTAGATAGGATTCCACTCCGAAAATGACACATACTTTAATTACCAACAGAATTTGATGACATTCCCACTTCGTAGGAGCTCTGATGCAATCAGGGTTTAGCCTTCCAACCTCAGATGTTAAAAAAATTTAAAATCATCCAGAAACAGGCATAATTGCTCACCTCCACTCCAAATGAGCAATTAATACTGTAAACCTGCAATGATAGCAATTTAAAATAAAATTATTGTTGCTAATAGAAGAACACATAACACATAACAAACAAGGTTAATTATTTAAGCATCTTTCTACCCAGCAGGATTGGAAGATTGGCTGCTTAGGTAAACAATAAACAGGCAAACATGCTTTTGGAACCTTAGCCAGGTTCAGAAATAATCTAATAATTTTGTTACCCAAGGTCAGATCTGAATTATTTTTAACTTTGTATGTCTGTGTTCAAGATTTCAGTCAGGAAGTTATTCTTTTTTCTAGCACAGGATTTTCCATTCTGTGCCTTAATTCCAGATTTTTTTGTTTTTGTTTTCTCTCTCTCTCTTACCTTACCAACGATTGTTTTGAGGTTCACTGAGCATGCTCAAACTTTGAGGTAAATTCCCATTTGCAATTTCTTCCTGTCTATTCCTGACCTAATCATGGAATGGCAAATGAAGCCTCAGTGAAAGGGCTATAGTTTCAATCATCTGTAATTATTTCTGTAAGATGCTGCCTGTGACCTTCCTGTTTAAATGGCCCTCATTTAACAACTGCCTTGTTTAGTGACCATTCACAGTTACAATGGTGATGAAAAAGTAACTTTACAACTAATCCTTGCAGTTATGATCTTCAAGGCCTGTAAAGCAAAGGACAGCTGAAGTAAGATGAAACTACTGTCATAGTTTCACTTAGTGACTACTTCACTGACCAGTCCCAGTTGTGGTCACTCAACAAGGACTATCTGCATTACTGAAGTTGCTTTGTCCTCAAAATGCAAGACCACCTCCTTGGCCCTTGGCTGCTATCAAAATGAAACCTAAAAATGTTATTAAAAAGTATTTTTCCATTGCCATCACTATTGGGGAGGAGGCAAATGTAAAAGACTCCTTTGGAATGCCTTTGTTTTTCTGCCTTCTGATATTATTTCAGAGGAGAAAACCCTTTCAAATTCTGTAATTCTCTCTCTTCCACCCCCCTCCAGATTCCAGGTTTGGGGTGAAATATATCCTTCTTGAGTTAATATAATAAATTGATTTCCTTTACTACATTTCTTCATTGACTTATTCTTTTTTTTACTATAAAGATTTCTATTCAGTATATCACTGTAGTTACGTAGAACTGTCCTTCTGACACCAGCTATCCCCCTGGTTATTCCATGTTTCTTTATGGTGCTTTTAATATAGAGAATTATAAATATTTGGCTATTACATTTGTAAGAAGGAACGTCCTACCAATTTTTCTTACTTTTTCCCTTTTTTCTCTTGGCTTTTTAAGACTATTACCTTGGAGAGTAAGAAGAAAGTAAAAAGATAAATATATTGCATTTCTTCGTTGACTTATTCTTTTTTTTTTTTTCAGATATCTGGACCTGATGCAAGCCCCAGCTTAACAATTGAAAATATACAGAAGAATAAAATATGTCGACATAGATACTTTTAGTGATACCTACTCAAAATATTCAGTCATAACGTAAGACACAGCTAATATACAGATACATATGCAGTGAACTTTTTATGATTATTTGAAGGTTCTGCCATATTGTCTAACACAAGCATGTCAAACTGCCAGCCCATGGGCCAGATGCGTCACGGCAAAACTGCGCCCACCTCATTGCCGACAATGGGGGGAAAGTCCCAATACGTCGTGAGTTTTACATGCCTGATCTAACAGATGCCCAATGGATTGCATCTTCATTCCTTCTTCCAACTCAGTCCACACTAAGTTTCATAAAATCAGATCTGAAGTAGAAATTCAAGTCCAAATCTTAATCTGACTTTTTTTAAAAAAAAAAAAAAATGCAGACCTTGAGACAAGAAAACAAATGTTCAAATGAGAGCAACATATAAACATCTTATGAAACCTTATCAAATGTTCTTTAGCAAAGTGCACCGTAACCTTTTCATAAGAAATTATCAACGTGTGTGTACTGTTAACAGCTAGGCTTGGCTTAATAGTTTAATAAATCTATTGTAGTAGAAGTTGTTAAAGAATGCAATTTGGATGTAGGTGATCCAATTTCCTGAATCTGTCGGGCTACTCTTACTGAGAAGTAAATGCTTATGATGAGGAAGAGGATGTTTTTGTTTAAAAAAAACATGAGAATGAATTCTGTTCTGTGAGGAAGACAAGTTTGATCTTGTCCAATGAGTTATTTCAAAAGAGTTTGATGTTTACAAAGACCCAACTGAATGCTTTCACAGAACCCCATCGGAACACAACAGTGATAGGACCACCTCAACTTGCAACTCAATTCATGCAGATAACCCTAAAGGACTATGTTTCTCATGTCCTCCATATCACAAGGACAAACTCATTAGGATAAAATGTTTTGGGAGCATTTGCTCTAAAAGTGCTGATGGTAACACATTCATTGTGCCTGAAAGAAATCCTTCCTCAACCTTGGGAAGATGAGAGATGCTAAATGTTTGGCTGGCATGCAAGTTCTCCTTGAAATCCAGGTTCTGTGGTTAATTGGCATCCTGTTGACCTCCAGCTGGTTCTCCATATATCTGTCCTTTGAAAGTATATTTCTCAGGCTTCTTCATAACCCAGGGCAAGAAGGAATCCAGCTGAGACTCTATATGACACAAGGTTGGATCAAATTTCCAGTTAGAAGACTGGTCTTCCACCAAAGAAGAGATAATATGATTGCACTGCTTGACTGGGTATTATGTCCAAAGCTCTCAGCAAAGAATGTTAGGTGTCTCTGCAGAAAACTTTACTAGGTGCCTCAAATCTTAGCGATATTGAAAGTTTTGATCTTCGAGCAAAAGAAAAAAGAGGGAAATTGCTATTTTATTAATTGGACAGCTCAAATTTTGTAAAAAAATATTTCATCTATTAAAAACCTATTTAAAATTCTCATGGTTAGTATAATTGAATCTGAAATATTTTATAAAATTTTCACTACCATTAAAACAGAAATTGTTGCAGCAACAACTAAACATGAATATGAATCTACCCTCTAAGAAAAACCTCATTTGAAATAGAATATAAAAGTTAAAACTGTGTTTCATTCATTTACAATGTTTTGTTGCTAGATTTCCTAGACAATAAAATATATTGAATGTATCTGTGCAATGGAGACAAGAATAAGCTAGAATGATCTTGTGGATGTGGTACTTACGGAATCCTGAGTGTTCCATAATAAGTATGCATATTTACTAACTTCGTAGCGGTACACCAATGAGACCCATTTTGCCAAATTTTATAACTATGTATTAGAATTTTCTAGATTCTTCTTTTTCAGACTTGACAGAATTTTATCTTTTATTCTTGCTTAAACAAAGTGCATAAGTGATACTAATTTCCCTCTTAGTTTCTGGGCAGAAATTTAGAAGCATGATGTCAATGCCTATAATAATTGGCATAACTGCAGAAGGTGAATTTCGGTCAAATTGCTAGTTTCGTTGTATCTCGTCTGTATGTTTTCTAGTAATTCAGAAATTGCTAGACTATATGGAGGCTATTATAGATAATTCCAGGCATATCTGTAGATGCATCGTTTGAATAAACCACTGCCCTTTCATTCTCATGACACCATCACTGGACACCAGCCAGATCTTGGCTTCCTCTTGCTTTAGTAAGTCAGTTTTGCACTACCGGGTCTTACATTTGCACAAAAGTTCATGACTGAAGCAAGAATAGAGTGAGAACCTACTAACAGCAGCAGTGAAATATGTGGGAAGGGTTATTTCACTCCACTTATGGTTCTACAACTCTGTCTTGAAAGGTTTAAGTAGTAAACCTAGTAGCCTAGTATAAAACCTTAAAAGAGTCTCGGCATACCTTCTTTCTTTGCCCAGTGTTATATCTTCATGACAATTCCAGGTTTTCTTAGAATACTACATTCAGTTTTTAAATTTAAAAGTAAAAAGTGTTTTTTAAATAAAATACATGCTAAGCAGGGACAATGAGAAGAAGTTAAGCACATTGCAGTTTCTACTATCTCATTTTGGGGCAAGGTGGTGTAGTCTATGAAGGTGTTTAAACTCCAGGCAATACTGTGGGATACAGATTATCATGGACTATCTCAGTATATCTCTACCCTGGTTATGGAATAGAAGCTGCTTTTGCCACCTTGGGGAAAGATCAGTGCCAGAAACAGGAAAGATACAATTGGCTTTGCTCTTCTAACCTTTCAAGTGGTCTCTGGATATTATCAACCGTAATACCCTTCTGAACCATCTGGCTGAAAAGAAATACTCTCATTTCCATCAAAAGTTCTAACTCACTTCAGGTATCAGCAATGGACTTCTTGTGGAAAAATAAAGTCATGTTTAAACCAAACAAGATAGACGTATCTGATCTATCAATGCACAGTTAAGAGAATAGGAGTTCAGTTTGATGGAGTTATATATTAATATTCGGCTTGAAGCATTCTAATTCAGCTCCATTTTAAAAAGGTCAGTCTGTTTACATTATAATGGATCACACAGTAGTGGGCGTAATCTTATGACCATTCCTCCTTCTGATATAAGCATCCAGTTTACAATTCCTGACTTCTAAGGAAACCGATTAGGCTATAAAATGCAGCCATTTGGGGTTAATACTGAGCAAATTTTTATGTTGCAGCACTTAAATCTTGATGAATAAATCAGTTCAGAATAAAATATTTTAAAGGGAAAACAAGAGGATCAAACTGACTGAGCAATTTCCAGCAAGATTTTGAGTACAATAATAACATTTGTATACTGCGAAGACATAGCAATGTATGTAAATTTATCATCCCCTAAAGGAATCATATTTGACAGCCTCCCAGGTTTCAATGTGTAGAACTTCAACTGACAGTAGGACATTGAGACAGGGCTGGGATTCTTAGTTTTAGCTCCACTCTATTACCTAGGCAATTCTATGACTTTTCTGAATAGGTTCCAGATAGTCAATTTAAGTCCAGGTCTTCTTGTATGAAATGAATTCTTTCTAGTTTATTTTGGAAACTGAAATAGTTTTATTGATATATTTTATTTTATTGGGTTTATAAGCTGTTCCAGTTGACAGTGACTCTAGCAACAGATTTCCCAATTTGGTAAACCCTTTATCAAATCCTTACAATAAGATATTAGTAATCACAATTCATAAAAATAATAATATAGAGAAGTAAGAGAGCTTCTATTGCTGGAGAGAACCATTCCAGCTACCTAGGCCTTAGAAAATTCGAATTTCAATAAACCTTCTAAAATAAGGAGGGAGGGACCCATTCAAATGGCCAAGAGGATGCTGTTCCCTAGAAAGGGGGCAGCAACTGAGAAAGCTCACATTTCTAATTGCTGAAAATGGCTGTCTGAGCAAAGGAGCATGGAGTAAGGCTACTAGGTCAGTCACCTTGATAATGACATTAGGAAGTAGAGAGGAGCTTATGTCTATTACTATTGTTGCATTTCTCTCCAGCATTTGTATTATCAGCCATGGTATCCCTCTGAAATGTTAGTAATTTGGGATTTGTGGTGGCTTAAAGACAGTAAAAGATGACATCTAATTGGAAAACATTGTCTCACGATTTCAGATCTATTGTATTTTAGCTCTTTCTCATAGTGTAATAATAGCAGCAGAGACCTAAGAAACAAAGGTCATGAGGAGGAGATGGCTTCCGCTGTGACCATTGTGATCATTTCCAACAGCTTCCATACTGTAATTGTCAGTTCAGTCGAGATGCTCCACATTGGCAAACCACTTTGGTAATTACAGTACATTGCACTGTGACACAAATTATATTTTCATAACATAGCATCGTGTATCTGTTATATTTTCACAACAGATTTTTTTTTTCAATTTTCTGGTATACTCTGGACTGTTAGCATTGAGCTAAATTATATTTTTTTCTCATTGCTGTGCAGTTCATATTTGCAGCCTTTTTTTTTTTTTAGAATAATGAACTGTAATGAATAAAGGTACCCCACCCCAGTATTTTCAAATCATCTGGAAAATGTTAAGGTGATGTCTGTTAGTTAAACACTGCCATTTGGCTGATTAAATCATATAAGCCCCTCTGGAGTTCCATCAGATGTCAGGTCCACAGGGCTGGCAGCTGTGTTTCAGATTGTTGGAATCAAAAACATTTATATCTGTTTACTTACGCTCGTTGTTGTTGTTATTGCTGCTGCTGTTTAATCCAGTACCTAAAATTCTGACCAAGAAATGCTTCACTGGGTATTAGTCTATTTCACCC
Organism: Crotalus tigris; assembly: GCF_016545835.1. Lineage (NCBI taxonomy): Eukaryota > Metazoa > Chordata > Lepidosauria > Squamata > Viperidae > Crotalus > Crotalus tigris. The sequence continues at coordinate 702,989 of NW_024096525.1, forward strand.
TCAGAGATATCAATCAAATCATCCAAAAATACTAGAATAGGATATTTTAGTCCAGAATTGCTATTTTGCTATTTATCCAAACAGAAATTCCTACAATAAAAGGAAGAAATCCTCAATAGTAGCAAAGTTGATGGATTTTTTTTTCTGCTTTTTAATGTTCAACGAATAGGTGTTATTCAAGACAACACCAAAAACCTACAATTTATCCATTTTTACACATAAGGGAGAAAATAAAATAATCTATGCTTCATTGTTACATTCCCCTTTTGATTTGGAGAACATAACAATGAAACATAGGTTATTTTATCTTCTGCCTATCCTCCCCTATTTCATTTACCGGTAGCTATGCTCAATGACAAATATTTCATAATTCTGCAGCCATTATTATTACATTTAGTGTGGAGCATGAGCCATCTGTAAGGTAATTATGTGTCAAAGTCTAATGTTCATTGTATATGTTGCATATTTGTCATGTAGAATAGCTAATGAAATCCACCCTGAGAGTCAAGCGGCAATCTACAATTAGCCAATGATAAACTTATAACAAAAACCAGCGAGATGCACCCTCTTTATGTACAATAAGTTCCTCAATTTAGAAACATATAACAGTAATAGAGAATAATAGAGAGGTTTTCTGTGTCCCCAAAACATCAGAAACTGCCTTAAAACTCAAGTTTTAACTCAACATTATTTTATCTGGCTAACCCAGTTTATTCCTCATCACATAATGCATTTTCTAAAATCATGGGCCAGGACTTCAGGATTCCTCTCCAGACAAGGAGAAGACCTGAGACCACCCACAAGTGCTCCAGATAGTTGCTCCAGTTGAGAAGACCACAAAACAGTGGTTTCTGGTAGGTGTAGTGCTCTGAGAGATGAGAGAATGCCATCTTCATCCAAACCATGATTGGTGTTTTTATGGTTCACATACTCTCTTTTCTAATTACTTTTGGAAATTCCTTATTAATTACTTTTCAGCTATCAGGAATCTTTGGAATGACAGATTTTATATTGAGTGAATTTCCTTCGATCCTTCACAAAAGACATTTTAAATACAAGTTTAAGGACTTTCAATAAACAGCAAAAAAAGTGATTAGAACGTTAGAACATTGATTTTGGAAAGTTACAAATGGACTGAGTCCAGGTGGATTTGAAATAAGATTTTGAAATTAATTATAAGAATCCTTCCTATGGAAAAAAATTCTGTTGTTTTGAATTATTTCCTTAAAAAATGATAAGATGGGACTTTGAAGATTGGACAATAGATAGAACCAGAAGGAACTAAATATTACAATTAAAAGAGAAGAATGTTATTTACTAATGTAGAATGGAGCAAACAATTTTAAGTGGACATATTGAGGGATATTTGTGAACAACCCAATTGGAAATGGACAATGGACGATGGAAATTAATTTTGAGAGTCTGCCATTATAGACAGACCGTGTTTGAAAAATATTATATTATATGAGCCGAGGTGGCGCAGCAGTTAGAGTGCAGTACTGCAGGCCACTTTAGCTGACTGTTCAGCAGGTCAGCGGTTCAAATCTCACCGGCTCAAGGTTGACTCATCCTTCCATCCTTCCGGGGTAGGTAAAATGAGGACCCAGATTGTTGGGGGCAATGTAAATATATATATATATACATTGCTTACTGGTGTGCACCGCTTAAAGAGTGCTTGCACTTAAAGCGGTATATAAGTCTCATAAATAAATAAATAAATAAATAAATAAATAAATAATGAAAGAGAAGCAAGTTATACCAGACAAGACTGAGAGTTATTTTAAAATCACCAGGCTACAAGATACAGAAAAAAAGTGTTACACTGGAAATACAAAGGAAAGTGACTGATATCTTTATAACTAAAAAGGATGAACAAATAACAAAAAAAATCCTCTATTGGGTTTATAAAGCAGACTTGTTAAAGCTTTAAAAAAATTCCATTTATGATGAAGGGGGAAATCATTTCTTTTTTTTTTAATAAAAAGTTTTTTATTTTCCATTTATTCATATAAAATACAATTCAATTAAAATAAATTCCTAACCACTGGTACTGCCTGCCCATTCCCTCCAGGCTGCCTCCACCTTCTCTAATCCTTCCCTACTTCCCTCCTCTTTCTCTCCTCCCCTTCTACTCCCTTCCCCTCCCCTTCTCCTCTAACCATCCTACTTCCTCCCTGACACTTCTTTTCATAAAATGGGATAGGAACTCTCAGCTAAAACCATTAAAGCAGATTTCCTAATTCAGTGCCATCTGGAAGTGTTGGACAATACCTCCCCTAATTCTTAATATTGTGGGATAGTAGTCAGAAGAGCACCTGCCCAGGGGAAACTGAATTAATTTGATATCCTAATTAATTGGGCTTCTGAAGGTCAAGTTAGACTAGGATCAGTTAAATAGGAAAACAAAACCCAGGAATTCCTTAAGGAATGATATTGTAGAAAAGCGAATAAGCTATTACCCAAAAATCCAGCTGTTGAATATTACTCAACAGCTGATAGGTCCAAATCCAGTGTCAGCATCTCATGATTTACTGAATACGAGGGGAAAGTTAGGTGTAGATAGAGAGCTAAAGATTGACTCTGACTCCCTTCTTTGTTGATCCCTTTGTCCCTCCTTTGATCTAAGACAGTGGCTCAAACATGTTAATCTTGGGACTACTTCACATTTTAAAAAAATTATTGAGAACCTCAGAGAGCTTTGATATATGGGGGTTATACCTATCAATATTTACCGTATAAGAAATTAAGCTGAGAAATTTTATTTATATTTAAATTATTTCAATTTATTTCTCAAATAACCATTTATTGGACTTTGCAGACCCTCTGAGGATCCCTGGAGTCTCCAGGCCATGCTTAGAAAACTGTGGGTCTAACATGGTTAAACTGCGAACACTTTCTTTTGGTTTCTTTCCAGGTGTGCATGTTTAAAGCACATTCTCTTGGGCTTTCCTCCTGATAGGATGTATCCAACTAGGGGCTACCTTTGCTTATTCCTACAATGTACTTCTTGCAGATTATTATCTTATAGATATAAAACCTATTTCATTAATCTTTGGTCAGGGTGGATTCAGTGGTGGGATTCAGCCAGTTCGCACCACTTCAGCAGAACCGGTAGCTAAGTTTTTGTTGCCCAGGCCCAGAATGGGCTTCCGGAAGCGGCACCCACGCAGAGAACCGGTTGTTCACATATTTGAATCCCACCACTGGGTGGATTCCTGCAGTCAGCAACTCACATGCACTCACAAAAACACTTCAAGATCCCAAGCAATCTGTACAAATAGCTAGAATGATTCCTACTCATTTGGGAGGTAAGAGAACTAGTTTCTATCTGTTTTTGTTTTGGGGTATGATTTGATTATTTACTTTTGACCATGCCATCATATTGCATTGTAAATCAAATGTAAAGATTATGGTAATAAAATGTTTGGTCAGCCAGAACATTACGCAAAACCAACTGAGGGAGTTAAGATAAAAGTATCCTAACTAGCCATTTCAAATTATGAAAAGCAGACAAAAAAGGGTTCACAAGGAATTTGCCATCACCCAAGTCAATAAGGAGAATCATCTAACAGTATGGATTTGGAGCATTAAGTGGCAAGTGGGATATGAGGTTCAGTTCCATTTACTAAAGTAAAGATCTGGAAAGAAGGTACTAGAACAGTGATGGCGAACCTTTTAGAGACCAAGTGCCCAAACTGCAATCCAAAACCCATTTATGTATCGTCGGGTGCTGGGTGGGCGTGGCCCATTGGTGGATGTGGCTGCAGTGGTAATGGCAGGCTGGATGGGACTAAAAAGTTCAATCAATCAATTCCAACTTTGCAAGATCTTTTTTTTTCCCGTGAGAAGTTGAAATTGACTGAACCTTTTTTTTTTTTTTTTGCACACGGCGCCAGAGGCCTAAAGTGAAAAGGTTTTATAAAACCCAGCTGAAGTCCTAGGACTGGGATGACGGCACACATGCCCACAGAGAGGGCTCTGAGTGCCGCCTCTGGCACCCATGCCATAGGTTCGCCACCACTGTACTAGAAGGAAGGAAGTCACTGTGTTATATGGACATTCATTAAATATTAAGAAATGATCACATGCTATTAATTTTGAAAATGTTTTTTTAGCCATCTACAAATTCAAAACAATAAGAACTTTAAAAATAAAGTCAGGTGTGCAGAAGCAATCCAATCTGGATAGTAAAATGACTGCGAAAGTCATAGAAGAATTAAAGAGTATTGTAAACTTCTAAAAAAAATAAATGATATGAAAGTAGGGTTAAGCAATTTGAACAAAATAAGCAATTTCAGATAAACACCCTTTTTTTCCAATATGTAACTGAAAGCATAAAACCAATTGAATTTCCTGAAAATAAGGAATGAATATTGGACTTTGGAAAAAGTTTTGGGATAACTAAATAAAACACAACAAAATGGCCTTATGGATATATGATATAAAAAAGGAGCAAAACGTAAGCAGATGTAATAACATTCACGGAATTTGACTCCATCTCTCCATTCTATATTCTCATCTCACAAATCATTTTAATCAAACATTTCAGCAAGCTTTAATAGATCACTATCTCACTACACACTGAACGTTTTTGAATATGAAATACAAAACAAAAGTTACAATAACTGTTCGTTTTAATCCAATAACCCATGTGCTTACTACATTCAAGCTGCTAATAGGAATCATTTCCTGTAACATCTATAAATAGTTTATCTCAAATTATGTATCTTCAAAGCAAACACGGAATTTCAAAAATTTTAAAGCCATAAATGACCGTTTTTACATTCATAAAACAATAGTTTAAATATTCAAAAAGACAAAACAAACCTTTAAAAGGTTTGGCTTGATTTAAAAATATTAAATTAACTAAACTAAACTAGTTGAACTAAATATTCGGAATTTTTGGGAATTAGGGAGAAAATTATAATGTTTTAAATAATGCAACAAAATGAAAAATGACACTGAATGGCAGATATGTAAAAAAGTAAAAAATGTGCACACACGTATCTTGTCTGTAAATGTAGGGCTAAACTCCATGGTCAAATATAATGAACAAGGAACCCTTGAACTGAAAATCAGAAAATTGAACTGTATTTCTTTAGAAATCATTACTTTAAAAATAGTGCGGAGGGATAAGTGAAAAACTTACTAGATTTTATTTAGTTGCTAACTTTCATAACTTTAGTTTTTTTTACATCCTCTGCCTATATCCGTTTGAAAATTAGGCATTTCCATGTACCTTAAAGGCGGCAAATCTGAATAAAACCAGCAACCAAAAATACACTTCAAGAAAAAGCAAAGAAAAATAAATGAATTTTTGGAGACCTTCCATGACCTACACTGTAGGATTGGGATGAAAGCTCAATCCAGAGAAATAAGGTTATTATTGAAAAGGTTCTCTCCCTTATAATCTCCCAACTCATAGACTGTGGTGATGAGTAAGTAAAAAGAGCCTCTATGCAAGCAGGCCGGGACAAACAAAAGGCAGTCTGTCATATAACTTATGTTCAAACTGTTTACCGTTTAGGATTAAATCGAGCAATTTAAACTGGACTGAGAAACCTACTGGCCACAAGTTTGGCTGACGGTACAATATTGAGATCACACATGCCAACTGTCCCCAATTTTAGATGATTTAGTGGGGCCAAAAAAGACATCTACAGGATTGTATTTGGAGGATTTGGGAGAATAGTTTAATATCTGGAATTTTATTTTCAGTCAAGTAAGCTGTGCAGTACAGTATATTTAGCCAAATTCAGATTCAGAATTTTTCAAAAAAACGTGGGTCTTAATTCATTGGGCAGAGTGGTTAAGACACTGGGCTTGTCGACCAGAACGTTGGCAGTCGTTCTGCCAACAGGGTGACAGGGTGAGCTCCCGTACTTGCCCCAGCTCCTACCCACCTAGCAGTTCTAAAGCATGCAAAAGTGAGTAGATAAATAGATACCACTTTGACAGGAATTCCGTACATCTCAGTGTCTAGTTATGCTGGCCACATGATCACAGAAGTGTCTTCAGACAATGTTGGCTCCCTTGGCTAGGAAACAGAAATGAACACCGCCCCTAAAGTCAGTCACAACTGAACAGGGGAAACCTTTACCTTTACCTTTTACCTCTATTCATTGCCCAGAAACACCATTCATGCCTACCAAGAAGTATTCAGAGTGAAATCATGTTCAAAGAAAAAGGTGAGATTGTGGCCACTTATCTGATGCTCTTGGAATCTGAGCTGATAGAATCAGTGAACGTCTCTGGGAAATGAACTGGGATTGGCTAAACAAAGATTGAATAATCTTTCCTACTCTGTTCCTGCTGGGGGTGTGTTTGTGTAGTTGTGGGGGGGGGGATTTTATACAAGGCATCTGTCTAAAGCAATTCCCCCCCCCTTATTCATTGAACCTGTAGGCTTAATCAAAGAAACAATATCTCATTACAAGGATGATCAAGTCAAGTATTCAGTCTTAGATCAAACCTTTTGCTTGGGGCAATTTTTAATCTCTCAGCAAAGATCTGAGATTTTAAGATTTTTAAAGATAACCCCTTAGATGTAACCCAGATTTGTTAGTTTACTCCTCATAAGAATAAGGAATAGAGGGTTATACCATGGAACTATTGTGTCCAAATTCATATTGCTTTACAATTAAGATTCAGTCTATAACTGTCAATACCTGCAAATAACTATTTCCATTTGTTTCCTCAAATGCAAAGCTGCAAAGCTTCAAAGCATCAAAGGCTTTAGGCTTCACTTACTTTCTCAGTTCTCAGTTGGCTAAATGTGGTGACAAGCTCAGCTTTGTTTTCGCTTTTTGAATCAATTTCCCCGGGGCTATTTCAACTTCTTCATGGTGAATGCATGGATTCCAGCAAACACTTATCAGCAGGGTTCAAACATGTATTATGGTAGCAAATCTTTGAATGCCATTTTCTCTGTGCCAGCCTCTGTCAAACAGCCCCTCACCCGCCTATACTTATATCTGCTATGCTCAGACTGCAGTTTCTAACTCTGCCAAGGAAGAGAGTTTATTTATACACGGGCAGAGTCAAGCCATCACTGCTTACTATGCAAATTCTAATTATTTACTACATGTAGCTTAAAAGCCATCAGAGCATTTACTATTTAGAGGCAGCTTAAGGACTGTGTCTAGAGATGGTTTGATCATTTATTCTTCCCCAACCAAAGCAAGACTGAAAATATATTTGAGGCAAGTAGGTTTAGGACTCCATCTATCTTTCCCTCTGTTTATCAGCAGAGTAACTTTCTAAAAAGAGAACTTGGCCAAATTAGATGTGGCAAGGAGAGGCCAACAATGGAAAAAAATAGAGTCAGAAGTGGTCAGAACTCAGCTGGGAGCTGCAGAGGGGGAAAAAAATCTAGAAAAATTCTTTCAATTCATCCCTCTGGGACTGATGGTTGGGTAATGGCTCAGAATCTTTCCATCCAAGTCAGAGAAGGGAAATGTTAGCAAACCCTGACAAAAAAATAATCATGCTGACTGCAGTCACATGACATTCTCTAGAATTTGCACTAGTCAGGTGACCCTGATGACTCAGATAAGCCTCCGGGTAGCATGAATGACTGTCTAAAAGAATGCAAATGGCCAGCTATCTGCAAGGAGTATAAATCCTTCCATTCCCCACCATCCAGTCAGAGCTGAAGAAGCTTCTTGGATGAGAAGCAAAATGTCTTCAAAGAGGGGGGGAAAAGTCCAGTTGCCTTGTGAAAAAGCACTTTTAGGACAACCATGACCTGGATGACTGAGAATCTCCATAAACATTCTCCAGACAAATCACACACCAGGTATTTGCAGCCAACCCCAGTTAGGTTTGTTGCTAAACCATAAGTTAGGCTAGCTATGTCATTTCATTGCACCCATAACCTTTCCAGCATCCCTCCAATCGGTGCTTAATCTAACTAAAAGTAAGGACATTAACAAGACCAGGATTCAACAGGGGAAAAAATGTGTTTTCAATACTGGAATACCATCTTGCTATACATTTCCCAAATTGCAGAAGGCGGTTGCAAGTTAGCTTTTCTTAGGGATAAATCAATCTGTCTATTTTGTCCAACCCCATTAATTAAAGGGAGTGGGGCAACCCGAATTTTTCTATTCCATTCAAAGAAGAAAGCTAGTCATTTAATTATTTCTTATTTTTAAATTGGAAACAATTAGCTCACAATGCAGCATCTGGCAACATCTGGCACAGAGTTCCTAATAATTGGAATTTGGCCAGGGAGAAAAAGGGGGGCACCCTAAACTCAGTTCCATAGAGATGAATAGATGGATCTCCCAACTGCATTATTTTATATCCTTTTCATCCTCTTATAAGGTGAAAAGAAAGTTCCCGTCAGTGGTATTTGGTGTAAATTAAAATGTGACTCAGAATGATTAAATCATGAGATTCATATGAAACACAGGATAGAATAAAAGCCAGATGACAAAAGGCACTGAAAGAAAATAAAGCGTTAGTGGCATGTATTTAAGATTTTGTAGATGATATTTATACTCCTGAATTGTCTTCTAATTGATGTACATTTGTCGATGCAGTAAAAAATTAATTTCTCATGGTTTGATCAGAACACAATACTTCCTTCTTAGCTGAAATTGTCAAAGATAAAATGACTAAAGTATGTCGGCTTGTAATGAAGTTGATCTTTTCTGTGATAGTAGATATATTTATCTAACAAATAGACTTTTAATAGCCTGTATTTGGGGATAAATTTCAGCTGACTTTTCCACAGACTTGGAATATTTCTTTTAACTGCTTGTTTACACTTTGTTTTCATATACATGCTAAATGCTAACGCTATTTATTTCAATTTTCCATTTTAAGCTCCTTGAAAAGAAAAGATTGCTTCTTATAGTGTCCCTGGAAGAAAGGCCAGAAATTATTACATGTATTTGTTGTTCTGTGCATAAACTTGAAAGAAACATTGAAAGTAACACACAGTTACTCTGGCTCTGGCATCAGTTGCATAAATACTCAGAGTTTGAAATCTAAACTGGAGTTTATTACTCTTGTGAAAACAGTATATTATTTTCCCATTGATATTGGATGTGTATCTCATTGGCCCCAAAGCTGTAACATTTAATTTTTCAAAATGTTGATGCCAAACTATATGTAAAAATGCTCTTCCATGCTGTATTTTAAAAAAATGGAGATACAGATAGTCCTTGAATTAATAACCATTTGTTTAGTGATAGTTTGAAATTACAATGGCACTGAAAAAAGTGACTTGTTAATGTTTTTCACACTTACAATCTTTGCAGCATCTCCATGATCACATGATCAAAATTTAGATGCTTGGCAACTGGTTCATATTTACAATGGTTGCAGTGTTCCAGGGTCGTGTGATCTGATAAGCAAAGTCAACGGGAAAATTTTTAAGATTGTTAAGATTCACTTAACAACCATATTACTAATTTAACAATTGCAGTGACTTAACAACTGTGGCAGAAAAGGTCTTAAAATGGGGCAAAACTCAATTAACTATAGAGATAGATAGATAGATAGATAGATAGATAGATAGATAGATAGATAGATAGATAGATAGATAGACAGACAGACAGACAGACAGACAGAGAGAGAGAGAGAGAGAGAGAGAGATAGATAGATAGATAGATAGATAGATAGATAGATAGATAGACAGACATAGATAGATAGATAGATAGATAGATAGATAGATAGATAGATAGACAGACAGACAGACAGACAGACAGACAGACAGACAGACAGACAGACAGACAGACAGACAGACAGACAGACAGACAGGACTGATTCCTGACAAATCCCTGCAGCTTTCCTGCAGGGTTTGCCGTTGCCTCCTTCCTAGGACTGAAACAGAGTGAGTGGCCCAAGGTCACTCAGTTGGCTTCCTGCCTAAGGCAAGACTACAACTCACCCTCTCCCAGTTTTTAATCTGGTGCCTTAACCACTACATCAAACTGTGTCTCATAAACTTTGCCATTCATACAGATATATTCTCTCTGTGTCTCACACGCAGTAAATATATGCTTATGTCATCATGTTTCAATATTTTATCAGCATAAATCCACACATCACAATTAATAGTGTAGGTGACAGACAAAAAGGAAATAACTTTAGTAGTCTTTAGAAGTCTTAATATGTAAATTTCTGTGAGTTACTAGAATGTAATAGAAGATAAAATAAAAATCCATGGAACAGAATAAATAATTGAATTCAACCCATTTCAGTTAAAACCAATAGGAATGCCTTGATCTCAGTCCTCTAAAAGAGAAATTAACAAGATAAATCAAGGTTGCCTGCTCAGTGGAATAACCGAACATTAATGCCAATTGCTGGAGATAAGATTCTCTACAGCCAAAGATCTTACATAACACTTGTTTACTATGCTAGGTAAGACTTTCAATTGCCTAGTCATTTCCTACCTCCCTCAGAGCATGGGCATGCTTTGATCCAATTTTTTTCAACTTCCTAGATGCATTTTAGTTGTATTTATGAATTCAGTTGCTTTATTACAAGAACCAAGTACCAGGGTTTAATTTTTCATGTAGGACATCATCTTTTGCACATTTTAATCAAGCATTAACCCCCCCTACTGGGTTATATTCATTTTGTAATTTTTGCACAGGGCATGTTTTATCAGACAGTTTTCATTATGACTAAAATGTTGTTTCTTCTTATTTAACATAGCCCTGCAGGTTAGAAACAGATAAGACATGTTTTATCCAAATATGCTATAATGCTTTGGTCTTCAGTACAAAGCATAACAAGCCTACTGCAAAGAGACAGAACATTAAAATCCTCACCCCTGTCCCCATGACTTAGAGATGCAGAATGCTTCATGGTGTGTACTATACTTATAAGCCAGGCAGAGTGAAAACAAAATAGTGGCTGTGAATTTGTGTGTTCTTTATAACCTTAAAATTGTTGAAACTTTCAGCGCCGGCTTCAGCTCAGATATCTATATTTCAACTGCAATCCTGATATAGCAAATGCCCAAGGTTTAATTATTTTTCTCAGCTGGAGAAAATGTGGCTTTGTCATGGCTAAAATTATGCAATAAAGCCAAAGCTTTGTGTGCACACAGTCTGTGCTAATTTCAAATTAAACTCAAGTTCAGATCAAATAGCTGGTGCTGTGAAAGATGGACTCCATTTTTGTCAATGGAAATAATGTCAAAGAAATGCAGGTAACATTTATCGTGTTGAATTATCCTGCGTGGAATTGTCTGTGGAATTGTTCAGTGGTGGGATTCAGCCGGTTCGCACCACTTTAGCAGAACTGGTAGCTAATTTTTTGTTGCCCAGGCCCAGAATGGACTTCTGGAAGTGGCATCCACATAGAGGACCAGTTGTTCACATATTTGAATCCCACCACTGGGTGTGTTGTCCTGCAGCGAATTGGCTGTGACAAGCTGTCCCATGGTGAGATGACCTTGGCGGGTTGGCTGGGGAGAGATGGCCACAGCGGGTTGTCTGTGGCAAGTTGTCATGGTGAGATGGCTGCAGCAAGTTGTCTCATTCTGACCAATTTGGCCTGGTATTCCTCTTTTCTCTATTAAAAAAAAAATCTATCTTAAAGGAAGCTACTACTGGAACTTAATGCAAACAGTGATATAGTAATTATATGTTTAAAATGTTATGCAAAGAGCTAAAGCACAACCATTTACCATTTAATTAGGGTACTTTAGAACAGCAGCTTCCAACTTTTAGGGCACCGGGGATGAGTTCCATGGAGAGAGGTTTTTCCGCGGATCAGAGGGGGCACAGTTTCGTGTGCTGCTTACATCCTGATGATGGGGCTTTGCTTGTTTGCATGGCCCAGTTTCTGTCTGCCGTGGCCTGGTGCTGGTCCATGGACCAGGTGTAGGGAATCCCTTATTTAGAAGATGTATACAAAGGCTCAACATATTAGGAAAAACTGCAAATATATTTTATGGTTTTGTTCATTTTTTATTTATTTGTTTGTTTGTTTGTTATCAGATTTATATACCCATCCATTTCACAGGAAGATACTCTGTGTAGAATACAAAAATAAAAAACAGTTGTATAAATTGTTATAAAAATATAAGACAATCATTATTAAATGAATTATTAAAATTAAAATATTGTATATTAAAAGTTATTTACTGATTAATTGATATTTTATGATCACTGTTATTCTTATTGACTATAGCAATTTACTATCATATTAATTATTGTTATTGAATATTTGGATCCGGACATTAGTCTGCTTGCTAAAGCGTGGAAATGTTATGGGGGGCAACCCTATTGTTGTACCTATCCCTATCCCAATCCTTATCCTAACCCCATTCCCCCAACCCTACCCTAAACCGCAATACCTATATCGATCCTATCCCTTTCCTAACCCTAACCCTCCCCTACCCTTATAAAACAATAAAATATTGTTTAAAAAAAAGTTAATTTTTTATTTACTTACTGATGATCTAGTAGACATGGAAGGCATATACAACTAACAGATAATACAAACCACCAGGCAAACTGTCTATGGTGATTCTCAATCCTCTAGGTCATAGTTGTCCCAAAGATGTTTTTTTCCAAAAGGCAACTGGACTTTCTTGGTTTTTTTCTTTCTTTGAAAATGTCTCTTCAGTTCTGAAGAAGTTTTTTGGATGAGAAACAAAACGTTTTCAAAGAAAAAAAAAATCAAGGAAGTCCAGTTCCCTTTTGGAAAAAGCAACTTTAGGAAAAACTAACAGACCCTGAGTCCAAATTAGAAGTGAATCTTTTCCTTAGCAAGGTAATTGGCTTTCCAGAGCAATATTATGTAATGGAAAGAAAACAGGTCTCTAACTACCTTATAGGGACTAAGAGCAAGGCAGGAAGTCCCACTCACAACTGCAGAGGAAGTGAATGAAATATTGCTTTTATGAAAAGAAAGCATACATTGGCATCCACGTTTAAAGGCAGAGTTGAATGATTAACAGCAAGGATGATAAAAGGGATGGAGGGTAAGGCTATTTCACTTGAGTGCAATGGTTTTAAAAATTCGTGGATGGGATGTGAAGTTCACTGATTTTACTGAGTTCCCCATCCCCCTATAAACATCTGCTCATAGTCATCTTTCTGGCACAGAAAAGTTGAAAAAAGAATGAAACTCATAGAATCCATGACAGTCAATCCATCATTTCTCATAATTAACCTAGATTCTTAGAAGGACCCACCAAGAAAATACATACTAGATTAATCAAATTATTCCTGTTGCAGGATCCAATCTTGGTAGATCACTGGGACCAGAGAGATTTATTCTTCTGAGCTTTCGGACTCCTGCTGAAGCCCATCCTCAGTATTACATTCCAGTAGAGAGAAGTTCCCTGAGGATGGGCTCCAGCAAGGGTCCTAAAGCTTGGAAGACTAAATCTCTGGTCCCAGTGACCGACCAAGATTGGATCCTGCAATATTATCCTGGAACATGTATACTTGCCTTCCCAATTGCACACCAAGCAGTACTAAGAAACCTTTGGTGGAGAGAGGTTAGCATAGTTTTATGGCCATCTGTAAATGCATCCCGATTGGATGCAAAAGAACTAAAAGAACAACAACATAATGTATCATTCCTCTCCAAAACTCATTCCACAATGAATTTTATCTTTCCAAAAATATATTATTGAAAAATGCTTTAGGATTTATACTTAAGAGTATAAACACAGATAAAAGAAACAACCTTGTTTTGAAGAAAACGCACATATTTAAATCACTGACAAAGGGCATTGTCAATAGTTCTTTAAATGTGATTGTTGTTAGTTGCAAAGTCATTTCCGACCCATCATGAGCCCATGGACAACATTCCTCCAGGCCTTCCTGTCCTCTATCATCTTCTGGAATCCATTTAAGCTCACACCTCCTGCTTCAGTGACTCCATCCAGCCACCTCATTCTCTGTTGTCCCATTCTTCTATTGCCCTCAATCTTTCCCAACATTAGGCTCTTTTCCAGTGAGTCCTTCCTTCTCATTAGGTGGCCAAAGTACTTGAGTTTCAACTTCAGGATCTGGCCTTCTAAAGAGCAGTCAGGGTTGATCTCCTCTAGAGTTATTTAAATAGGAATGGATTTTTCTGACATTCCATCTTACAAAGTCCAGGAATTATTACTGGGGCAAAAAATTTCAAGAAAGTCATTACATTATAAAAATGGAAGATGTCTAATCCAAGGCACTATTCTTTAATTTGTAATTAGATGAAATGTTACTGAATGCAAATTTTTAAGAAATCCATGAATATGACAGTGTTTCTAACTGTTTTTGAGTAAGGTGCACTGACTCTTAACCCTGCAAATAAAGTCTGTTGATAAGTTTTGGTAAGTGCTTTAGACAGCTCGCCTCTTCAGATCACATTCCAGCTAAAATAATGAAATAATAATTGGTTGCTATGATAAAAAGATGCTGGGACTCTGGAAAGAGTGCAGAGAAGAGCAACAAAGATGATTTGGGAGTTGGAAGAACGGTTGCAGGAATTGAGTATTCTAGTCTAGTGAAAAGAAGGACTAGAAGTGACATGATAGGAGGTTCATGGGCAGATTCATACTGAAACAGGCAATCTCTCATGGAGTCGGTCCCTCTGTCCACTGGGCAGATTATTTCCTTAAATATATAAAGGCTACAATGATTCTTGATATTCAGCCACATCCTTAAGCATCAATTTGAATATGTAACCAACTGGTACATTTCAGGATTGATGATATCATTGACCTAAACCACTCCAAGACCTTCACTGAAGACATAACTGTTGAGTCCTTGGCGGGAAGCAGACACGAGAAGCAGTTGAAGTTCTCAGTTTCCTTTATTCAGCGTTCAGTTTACAAGTAGATGGCTTCAGCAGCTCCCAAAACCTCCCAGCTTCTTATATAGATGCTTCCCGGGTAAATGTGATACTTTTCCCGCGCCAGCACCTGCGCATGCGCACGGCGCTGGCGACAGCCTGTCTGGTCCCGGGCAGCTTTGCACCTGCCCGGGACTGCCTGCAAACGCCTGAGCCGTTTGCAAGGCTCGGGACATAACACCCCTTTCCCCCGGGCTAAAACTACTACCAACATATAATCATTTATTGTATGCAGTGTTCTGCTTCTCAGTGCTCCTATCGTTACCTGGCTTTTGTTTAGCCAGCAATGTTATGTAATCCTCTAAGTATTTAGGAGACTTCTTTGTTCTCTGTGACCTTCTCAGCTCTGGGTTACTAGCATGAGTTCCCTGACTGGAGGGAGATGTGAGCCTGTTCTCCTTATTTTGCCTTGGTGCCTTCCAAGGACTGTGCCCCGCTGCCTGGCCTGCTTGCTCACCCACCGGGCTCGTCAGGCCAGGGTTCTGTCACTTTGTGACCTGGTTGACCTGCCTAGCTGTAGACCCTCGGGCCCCTTGAAGTGATAGCCACTGCTGGGCATCTCTGTTGAACCTCCTAGGTCCGTCCAAGACCTGTCAGGAGGCTGACCAGTCCCTGAACCCCGTTCTGTGTCCGGGCTTGTGTGGGTTCCTGTACTTTCCCAAAACTCAGTTACTCCCTGATTTGGGCTAGAGGTGTTGTAGTCGGGACTTGGTTCCTCGACCACCTCCCTGTATGTTTGACCCCCTGTAGAATTTGGGGTAAGGTCAGGCCCACCTTGGGGATTGTGTGCCAGCTCTCTTGCGGGGAATGATTTGTTGGGATGCCCCCGGGTATCCTCCGTGACTGGAGTGCTGTGGGATGTGTGTGGAAAGTGAGTATGCCCCCGGGGTGACTCCCTGGCTGGAGTAGGCGTGGATGCCTGGTAATTAGGTAGGCTCATAGAATTCTTGTTCGGAGCTCTCGCGGAACCCTGGGATGGGCCGTTTGTGGCTCCATCAGTGGAGATGGGCAGCAGCTCGTGCCCTTCCCTTTGCTCCAAAGGGTCCCCCTCCCCCCCCTGGAAAAGACCCAGGAGTCTCATTTGAAAAGTCCCGCCTAGGGCGGAGTTGGTCGATGTGCCGACGCAGGACACAACCGTTGTCCAGGGCAACCTCGTAGGAGAGAGGACCTGTGACCCTGGAAATAGAAGCGGGGACCCAGGTATGACCAGGCCCGTAATTGCGAGGCCAAACCGGGGCACCCACAAGTAGTTGTCTAGGTGCCCTAGGATGTGAGGTAGATGAAGGCAGTCTGTCCGGATGCAACCGGTCAAGTTTAGTAGTAAGTTGACGCCACCAGCGAAGTTCAGCTGGGCTTCTCCCTGTAGAAGTGGACGGTGTGGTGCGATAAGAAAGGAGAAAGTCAGCCAACCTGTGATGCCAGTCCCCGTAGGTGAGTCTTTTCAAGGCGTCCTTTGTGATGCACACCATACGTTCAGCCATACCGTTGGTGGATGGGTGGAAGGGTGCAGACGTGGCATGACGAATCATGTTAGCCTGTAAGAAAGCTTGGAATTCGGAGGAAGTGAATTGAGGGCCGTTGTCAGACACGATGACATCTGGAAGCCCGTGTGCAGCAAAAATCCCCCTCAGTACCTGAATAGTCTTTGCAGTGGTGGGGGAAGAGACAGGTACAACCTCAAGCCATTTTGAATGGCTGTCAACAAGGACCAAGAAGAACTGGCCCTGAAAGGGCCCAGCGTAGTCAATGTGCACCCTAGACCATGGGGACTGCGTTTCCTCCCATTTATGCACGGGAGCTTGGGGCATCTCTGGGCGAGATCGTTGGCACAGGTGGCATGCATGCACCTTAGCCTCAATATCCTTATCTAAAGCAGGCCACCACAAGTGGCTGCGTGCAAGAGCCTTCATACGAACAATGCCAGGATGACCCTCGTGGAGGGATTCTAAAACCCTAGTCCTCATTGAGGTGGGAATGACAACTCTGTTTCCCCAAAGCAGACAACCCTGAGAAAGGGACAACTCGTTTCTTTTGGACCAGAAACTCTGAAACTCAGGACTAGGGCAGTGCTCAGGCCAACCGGACAAAACCCAGGAACGGACACGAGAAAGTGTGTGATCTGTACCTGTTTCAGCGGCAACATCCCTGGCACAAAGAGGGAGCTCGGGCAAGGCTTGGATTGATAGAATGTTGACAACTGGCGCAGGGTCAGCTTCTACTACTGGCAGAGGCAATCTACTGAGGCCATCAGCATGGCCCATTTCTTTCCCAGGCTTGTGGAGTAAAGAAAAATCATATGCAGACAGAAAAATAGACCACCTAAGCAGTTCTAGGGGAAATGATTTGGGGAGTCTGCTTACGTGTGGTAAACAGTCCCAGCAGAGGCTTATGGTCAGTAAAGACCGTGAAATGCCTGCCATATAGAAAATCATGGAATTTTTTAATTCCAGCAACAACAGCCAGAGCCTCCCTGTCTATCTGAGCGGAGTTGCGCTCAGCAGAAGACAATGTTCTGGAGTAATATGCAACAGGAACCTGAGTTCCATCAGACCTGAGGTGGCTCAGGACAGCTCCTACCCGTAAGGGGACGCATCACATGCGATGCACACAGGAAGAGATTCGTTGAAATGTGCAAGTACACTGTTAGAAGTGAGCAAGGCCTTGACTTTGTTAAAGCAAACCTCATGTGTTTGTGACCACTGCCACACTGCTTGTTTGTCTAGTAGCCTGTGAAGAGGCTCAGCTACACTAGCTTTATGAGGAAGAAAAGAATTGTAGAAATTCAGGAGGCCCAGGAAGGCCTGAAGTTCGGCCTTGGACTTTGGCCTAGGTGCTTCTAAACTAGCTGTTAGTTTGGATTCAGCAGGGTGAATCCCAGCAGCATCAATTTTGAACCCCAGAAATTCAGTAGAAGGCACCCCAATCTTGCATTTGTCTTTTTTGAGCTTGAGGCCTGACTTCCTGAATCTTAACAGAACAGCCCTTAGCCTTTCAGCTAGAATGTGTGTGGAGTCTCCTGCAATTAAGACATCATCAAAGTAGGGGCAAACCCCTGGTATACCCCGTAGTGTGTTTTCCATTACGCTTTGGAAAATCCCAGGAGCGACATTCACTCCAAACTGCAGCCTTTTTACCTTAAAGGCTCCCCTGTGGGTCACAATAGTCTGAGCTATAGCAGCATCATCATCAACAGGCAGCTGTTGATACGCTTGAGCTAGGTCAAGCTTTGCAAAAACGCGCCCCCCTTGAGGGAGGCCAGAATATGACTGACCACAGGAACAGGATAGGCATGTTGCTGCAATGCCTTATTCAGAGTGCATTTGTAATCAGCACAAATGCGAATGTCCCCATTTGCCTTTAGAGGCGTGACAATGGGGGTCTCCCAAGGACTGGAATCAACAGGTTCTAGGATTCCCTGTTGGATCAGTTTGTCTAACTCAGTGTCAATTTTACTCTTTAAAGCAAAAGGGACCCTTCTTGCTTTAATTCTAATGGGAGTGACAGTGGGGTCTAGCTTTAAGGACACAGGGGGTCCTTTGAATGTGCCCAGCTGGGGGCTGAAAACATCTGCAAATTCTTTGCAGACTTCCTGTAGGTCGAGTGTTTGTAAGCTGTTGAGTCCTGTGACGTGTATCCCCAGGGCCTCAAACCAATCGAGTCCTATGAGACTCGTTCGTTCACCCCCTACTACTAATAAGTCTAGTGGACCTTCAAAACTCTTGTATTGCACGTTAAGGGTGGCCTCCCCCTTAACACACACTCTTGAATTTTGAAAATCTGTTAACACAATGTCAGAAGGCCTTAACTTGGCCTGAGTTCCACTACCGGAACAAATCTTCCTAAATGTATGCAAGGAGATAATTGAAAAGGCAGACCCTGTGTCTAGTTCCATAGATAATGGAACCCCTTGTAGCTTCACCTTGAGTGACAGCTTTTTCTTCATGGGCTTGTGTGTGCCTGTCTACAGATGCTTCTTCGCGAAGCGCAAAACCCTACCCTATTCTGGCTGGGGAATCTGGTACCTTTCAGGCGCAGTTCTTCCTGAGGTTGTACCTTTCGTCGGCCCAGACACACAGCTGCAATGTGTCCTTGTTTGCCGCATGCCCGGCAGGTAGCGGAGCGGAACTTGCAGTCGGTTCTCCTGTGGCGACCTCCACAGCCGAATGCACTTGAGCGGAGCTGAAGAGCTTCCCTTCTGTTTTTCTTCCGTCGTGGGGTGGAGACGGTCGACTTCCTCGTCCGGATCCTCCTCGGAGTTTCTTTGGGCGTCTTCCTGGTGCACGGATGCAACCTCTGGACTGTTTCTGATCGGCCACATGTTCTTGACAGCGCCGCCTGCTGCTTCTTCTGCGGAGACTTCCCTTAAGGCATCTTGGTAGGACAATTCTTCTTTAGCGAAAAGTCTTTGTTGTAGATCTCGATGCCTTAACCCGCACATGAATCGGTCCCTCAGTCGTTCTTCGAGGTCTTTGAACTCGCAGTGCTTGGCGGCCTTCCGTAATGCGGCGATGAATTCTTTGGCCGACTCACCGGGCTGTTGATCCCTCTGCTCGAAGGTGTGGCGCCATGCGATGACGGACATCTTGGGGTGGAAGTGCTCCTTCAGTAGCTTCTTCAGATCTGCGTAGCTGACAGACTCTACTGGAACAGGTGCTGCAAGGTTTTCTGCGATGTCGAAGGCGTCTTGACCGCAAACACAAAGCAGGGTGGCAGCCTTCAAGCTCTCTTCCCTCACTTGGTTTGCCTTGAAGTAGTTCTCCACCCTGGCTACATATGACTCCCACCGCTCTGGATGTGAGACGTCGAATTCCGAAAGCCTTCCGATTTTCGCCATCTTCAGAAGATGGGTCTATCAGCCAGCCTACCCCTGAATGCGCACTGGATTGGTGGGTAGCTGCCGAGTCGACGCCGTTCCGCCGCTCAGGACTCACTTGGGTAAGCTTACACTTCTTCCTTTCCAGGCGGTGTAAGGCATCCCACCCTCGTCGCCAGTGTTGAGTCCTTGGCGGGAAGCAGACACGAGAAGCAGTTGAAGTTCTCAGTTTCCTTTATTCAGCGTTCAGCTTACAAGTAGATGGCTTCAGCAGCTCCCAAAACCTCCCAGCTTCTTATATAGACGCTTCCCGGGTAAATGTGATACTTTTCCCGCGCCAGCACCCGCGCATGCGCACGGCGCTGGCGACAGCCTGTCTGGTCCCGGGCAGCTTTGCACCTGCCCGGGACTGCCTGCAAACGCCCGAGCCGTTTGCAAGGCTCGGGACCTAACAATAACCAGTGATTTCTCATCAACGTATTAAAAGGACTCCATATGTCAAGGTACTTGGTTAGTCTCAACACAGAAATTAAAAGAGTTCATTTTGGGTTTCATCAAGGCCAAGCTGTCATGTGAAATCCATTCAGGAGTCTATAGACCACTCTTAGGAATTTGTTCCTAACCAGGATGACACCAATATTATGAATCATACATTGTAACATCATGGTACAAGCTTTGCCCTTTCATAATTGGATTGTGGTATTACATATGTAAGGGGTGAAGTTGGCATCATATCACAATGTACGTTTGGTCCACTTGTACCCTCTTCTCCTCCTGAGAACATCTTTGGATCATTTTTGGAGCGGTGCTGGCTCAATGGTTGCAGGCTAACTCTGCCCACAGCCCTGGAGTTCGATCCTGGTGGAGCTCAAGGTTGACTCAGCCTTCTATCCTTCCGAGGTGGGTAAAATGAGAAGCCAGATTATTGGGGGCAATAAGCTGACTCTGTAAACTGCTTAGAGAAGGTTGTAAAGCGCTATGAAGCGGTACATAAGTGCCATTGCTATTCCTATTGCTATTTTCCTCAATGAACAAGTATCGTCTTATTGGTTCTTTGGTTTTTTTTTTATTAAAAGTTTTATGAATTTTACAAAAAAGAAAAAAGAATACAAAACAAGAGACAACATATACAAAAAAATAAAACTAAACAATACATATATAAGAAAAACCCCCCATCCCCCACCCCTCCCCCCCAAAAAAAAAACCCTCCCTTCCCCCCCCCCCTGAGCTTCCCAGAGCAGAATATAGGCTTAAGAAATAAAAATAAAAATTAAATTAAGAACTTTATATTTATATATATAAAAAGATTATCTATAATATATATGAAAATAAAACTTATGAAAAAACTATATAATATTTTTGTATACCCAATCTAAATTGTATAAATTTTATCCATTTATCCCAAACAGCAAAAAACTTCTCTTGCGTTTGTTGCTTTAAGAAAGCCGAAATCTTTGCCATTTCCGCCAAATGAGCTACTTTAAGAAACCATTCCTGCAATGTAGGCAAAGATTCCTTCTTCCAATATTGTCCTACTAACAGCCTGGCGGCTGTAATCAAATTTAACATCAATACAACCTCCTTTGTATCACAATCTGTAACAATACCTAACAAAAATAATTGCGGAGTAAATTTTACCCTCCTTCTAAAAATTCTCTGGATATTCCACCATATTTTGATCCAAAATGCTTTTATCTCTCTGCATGACCACCAAATATGATAATAGGAAGCCTCCTTATAACCACATCTCCAACATTTGGGTTGCACGTCAGGGTACATATAAGACATTTTTTGTGGATCAAGGTGCCATCTATAAAACATTTTATAAAAATTCTCCCTTAAGTTCTGTGCTTGTGTAAATTTGACATTTCTCACCCAAATATTTTCCCAGGTGTCGAATGAGACTGGCTCACCAAAATTCTGCGCCCATCTAATCATACAGTCTTTAATTAGTTCCGTTTCTGAATCCAATTCAACTAAAACCGCATAAATTCTCTTAATGTGGGTTTGTCTTGAATCCTTCACTTGCTTAATAAGATTTTCATCTTCTCTAAGAAAACCCACCTTACAATCCATCTTCCATCTGTCTAGTAATTGCCTATATTGGAACCAAGAATAAATAAAGTTTTCTTGTGCTAACTCTTCCCGTGATTTTAATTGCCAGTTTTGTCCATCCCATTTAAGTAACTGTCTGTAAGACACCATATCCATTTTAACCCCGGTTCTTTGGTTTTGTTGGGTTCCTTTTATCTAGTTTTTAGGACTTGTGGAGAATAGAAATGCGTTAGTTCATATTTATGTATAAAATTTGAAAATTCAGAAGTTTTCCCAAACTTTTAAGCATCCCTGTATAACTTTACAGACTTTGATTTATTGATTTATTTATTTTGTATTCTATGAAACCTCTCCTTCAGAGTTGTATATTTTTTTCTCTCTGCATCCTACTTTATTATAATAAATGTGTTTTTAAAACATGGACAAAATCTACAGGAGAAGAGGAATAAGAAAGGAGCTCATGGAAATAGGAATTCCATAAATAAATTAGCACAGGGCATACCTGTGAGGAAATCCCATTTTTCCAGACATCTTTGCAGAATGTTAGAAACAGCTGGCAACTGATTTACAGAGATCTAATAGATTGTCCCATCGCTGAATTTCTGGAGATGAATTTAAAAATTTGCTCCCAGCAAAACATATGTGAAGCTAATTATATTCACAGAATGCAGAAGGATTTTTATGAGAAGAAAGGGCTCAGGTGCCTGCTTCAGATGTACCATTCTTGAATGAGAAATTGTACCTCAAATAACCTTATACCAGTATATTGCTTTTCTGTTAAAGGAATGTTGTCACTTATTGTAAGTGTATTCCAGATCAGCCTATCATAAATCACACTAGGAAGCAAGAGGAAAATTCTGTTTTATACATAAGGACGACCTAACTTAAATACCTGAGATCAACTTTAATTACTAAGATTTAGTACTAGATCTTTTTCATTGGAAAACTGGTATTTTAGTTTGGCTCTTGCCAACTGCAAATCAAACAGTCTGCTGGGGAAAAAAAATATCAAACCATAAAATAAGAGAATGTATTTTACTGTAATGAGAAAGCAAATATGAAAAGGACATTAGTGACAGAAATTGAACTGAAGCCTGATATTTTTACCATGGGATTAATGCAAAAGAAAAAGAAAAATATTGCCATTATGAATAAAAAAAATAACATTTATAAGAGTAGTTTGGGATTTTACTAAAGTTGTTTAGCATATACATCTTTAACTATCCAACTTAAGTACAACTTAAGTACAGGGGTGGAAAATGTGTAATGGAAAGTATGTCCTTAAAAGTGCGTAGTTCAATATTTGTAGTTGTTTAATAAATAGGAAAGTTCAGCCACATTAGATAAGATATAAGTTAAATGTTTTCTTTTTGTCAGAGCTAATCTAATGATGAAGGATGATAAAGGTATTATAAGGGTTGATGTTTAGCTCCTGAAGGCTTCATTCTTTTGGTTAATAAGGTCAAAAATGATTGGCTGCATGTGTGTATGTTTGCATATGTGTATGTACATACGTAGTCCTGATCAGGCTGAGGATGTCATTTTGAAGCACTTGCCAACCCCAGTCCTATAGGATTCTTAGTTCTGCTGGGAAAACAGGCAGTTGGGATGGAGGTGGGAGAATCACAAATAAATCAAACCTAGTAAACAGCCACAGTCCAAAACTTCCATCCATGAATTACTTTCTGCTGCCATTGTTGTCTTTGATCACTTTATAACCATGGCCTGAACACTGAAAAGCTCAGTGGGATCAATCTGCTTCAATTGGCTGCCTTGCTATGAGAAAAGAGGTGAATCAAAGCCAAAAATAGCACAGATGCTTTGCTGCTTCAAAGCTTGGGTGGGGTGGGGGTGGGGCTACTTCCTTTGGCAAAGGTATTGCAGTCAAATTTGTCTGTCAAAGCTAAAGAGCCTTGTTCCTTTATTCATATTTCTTTTGTGATGCATTCTGATTGGTCTTAGATATTTTTATTTTCTTCCTTCTCTTGGGAAAGTCTTTCTAATTTGGGTAGTTTGATTCTTTAAATTACAGGCTTATGGATAAAACAGTTTCCAAAAGCCATCATCCCAAGGCAGGATGATCTGGCCACTCTTTATTACCTAGATCAGTGGTTCTCAACCTGTGGGTCGGGACCCCATTTGGGGTCGAATGACCATTTCACGGGGGTCGCCAAACAACGCAGTCCGCCATTTTTTCCCCCTTTTTCTTAGCTATGCTACTCCCTTTTATTCTATTGGCTTTTGAAAGCCAATAGAATAGACTCTCTTGAATAGAGTCTAATTCTATTGGCTTTCAAAAGCCAATGGGAATTGTCCAGGCTGTCTCTGCCCTGCTGAGCCCGCCAAAAGTCCTATTCTGCAAACAGTGCTGCACCAGTTGAGTAGTCCTCGACTTACGACCGGTTGGGGGTTGCGGCATTAAAAAGGTTGAGAACCACTGACCTAGATAAATGCTTCAGTGATTTCAAGTAACTATATGCAAATCCATAGGACAGCCTAAGCTATATGTCTACCATGAAAGTCCTGGTTGTTTCATAAGTCAATTTCAGACATTTGAATCTGGATTAAAGTAGATTGCCAACATAACCAGACTGGTGTTCTGTCCAGACTACATCCTCTTCAAGACCCTCCTTCTCCTCTCATCTTTTCAGGGAAGGCAAACCTGGCTAGTGGCTGGTGGGTGGACTGGTCCAACTGCACCTGCTTTTTCCTTTTAGAGATTCCTCCTTCATAGCTATTCTGCTGTCTTGGTTTTTTCTTGCCTGAGAGTTTGCACATATGTGGACCCCTTGAGAACCATATCATCCTTATCATTCTCATCAGCCTCTTCCTCCTCCTCCTCCTCCTCCTCCTTCATACCATCATAACTCCAATGCTACAATCATCAAAGCAACAGGAAACAAGCTCTTTACAGTCCTACGTTCTTTTGTAAATCTATAGAATCTTCATGGTGAAGAAGATCTGATAATTCAACTTTTTTGCTGAATTAGCAATGAAGCCATAATGCTACTGCCTTGCAACTTAAACTGCTAAAAATAATAAGTGAAAGGAAGGAAAGTTACATTTTGCAACACTGTGGACAAGGATTCATCCAGCCTGACCAGAAACCAAAACTGGGAGATGTAAGAATTGGATGAGTGAAGCATGAGGTTCTAGGATAGTTCACTGATTTAAGAGCCATCACTGGAACAATGATAATATTATGTTTGTCTTTTGTTTCTTTAAAAAAAAAGAAAGAAAGAAAAGAAAACAACTGCTGACCAATGGAGAAAATAGCTGTCTAGCAGTTAGGATGAATGGCTGCCACAGTGAAGGGGATGGGGAATACCTGGCACCACAGCCAATCAGATCTGACACTTGCATTAAACTGTAATAAGCCAATATACTAGAGATATGGAGCTTGTATATGGGTAGGTGGGTGTGTTTCTTCATTCAAATCAAGTGTTGATCCATTGTTGAAACAGGAATTGACTGAACAGCTAGTTATCCAAACCTGACATTGTGGACTGACAAAGAGTGAGTGGTTTTCACCAATGAATCTCTCCAGAGCAATTTGAGGGCATCTGATCCAGTCCAACATCATGAAGTGATAGGAGAAATGATTTGAAGATTCGGTTTAAAAGACTGATCTGATAGAACATCTAATGGAATCACCTCTTCAGATCTCTGCAAGCCCATCTGTTGTTGTTTTTTCCCCCTAGATTACTGGAGGGATTCCAGCCAAATGTGGAATTTGAATGGACCAAAACTGTCCAATTCATGGCCATCCTTTGCCTCCCTCTGCAGATCCCTCCTGCTATCTCAGCAATGCAAGAATGCCTGCAAAGCCAACACCCCGCCACAGAAAGAAATAAAAGCTACTGATTTCCTTCCTTGAAGAACACAATCCACCTGTTTGCAGTAAACACCACACAAATACTTGTAATCAGAGCATTTAGCTAAATGGAAGGAATAAGGAAATACGTAGCCTTTGGAACCTGGCTTGCAATTTAAACAGTTCTTTGGAAAAAAGGAGGCAGGGAGGGGAAAGAGGTCACAGTAAAATTAATGTAGAACTTTGCTACAAAATGATAGTGGCTAGTTAACTGTGTAACTCAGAGGTGAAGCCAAGAATCTGCAAGCTGAGCAGAAAGTTCGAGGATTGGGGAAAGCATTACCTCAGTAGATGTCAACTTAAGTAAAAATTGCCTTCCAGGAAAGGAGAACATTTAAAGATATCATGGACACTGAAGTGTCCTGCAAACAAATTGTATTACTGGGGGGGGGGGGAACAAATGTAAACACAGGTCTTAAAATCAGTGTATGTCTTGTGGTATTCCCAGAGAGATTTTTTTTAAAAAAATCTGTGGGTGGAAGAATAGGGAACTTGCTTTGATCATTCTACTTATCCCTTTTCAAGGTTTTTCAGCGTTTGAAAGGAGCCCCTCCAGTATTAGCATGCTTTCTGAAATCTCTCATTTTCCTATTAAGACAACTGATTAAACTGGGAATAAAATGCCAGGGTTGAAAAAGGGACTTCCATGTACATTTGCCATAGGAGCTGATTTGCAAAACATGGACCCTAATCAACAGAATAGAATAGCACTAGCACTTAGCAATAGACTTACATCCGACTCCATAGTGCTTTACAGAGCTCTGAACAGTTTACAATGTCAGCTTATTGTCCCCAACAATCTGGGTCCTCATTTTATTGACCTCATGAAGGCTGACTCAACCTTGAGCCCATCAGGATCAAACTCCAGACTGAGCAGAGTTAGCCTGCAATACTGCATTCTGACCACTGTGCCACCACATCAATTCATTTCTAATATTTCCCCTAGAAAATACAGCTTGACTTTACCTATCATCTTTTAAATGGTTTTCAATCAGCCATTGAAGCCAGAAAAAGTATTAGCCAGGAACGATTAAAAATATATTCAACAGCATTGGAACACTACATCAGGCCAACCCTGATACAGCAGAATCAGTCTCTTCCCATTAATTGTTTCAAATTTAATAAAACTGTTTAAATTATGGCAAAGTTATCTCACAGAGGTACAAGTAAACATTTCAAATTTTCTGAAATTCTAGACATTATTCACAGAAATGTATATTTTTGTATACATTGTTAGTTATTAGATTCTGTGTTTATCTGTATGAATGAGAGATTTTTTTTACAAAGCTCACAATTCTTACAGTCTTCATTAGATCCCTTATTGTGTTTAAACTTTGAATTTTGACTCATTCTTTTCTATTTTGCTTCAGCAAAAAGTAAAACTTCAGTCTGTGGATATCCACAAATATATGATTTCTGAATAGAAGTCAGATTTCTTGACATGGGTCATTGGATAAAGTCAGAGTATACCAATCAAAGATTACCAGTATTGCACTTCCGGTTTTGCGCTGTAGCTTGTGGCCGAGGGATTGTGGAGTTCTGCACCCCATGGCTAGTTTTGCTATGCCAGGAGACCCTAAATGGCTCTAAAGTTGCCCTGGAGAGGCAACAAAGAAAGAGGAATGCCCCAATGATCACGGAACGATGGCAATCATCCTGCTTGATCCAGGGGAAGCCCTCTAATCTGATAGGAGAAAGGCTGGCCACA
This sequence comes from Crotalus tigris, assembly GCF_016545835.1. Lineage (NCBI taxonomy): Eukaryota > Metazoa > Chordata > Lepidosauria > Squamata > Viperidae > Crotalus > Crotalus tigris. Next base: position 730,259 of record NW_024096525.1, read on the forward strand.
CCTCAGTGACCAGCCCAAGTTACTTGCAGCCAAAGTCCAAAGGCACTAACCAGAACAATGGTGAACAGCATGCTTGAAACTGGGTGAGGAATTCGATCTTCTCTCTCCTATTTTGTATCTGATTTCCTGGAAAAGATTCCCAAGAAGCAAAACTCTTTCCAAAGTGAGAAGGGAGGGGACAATACTCCCACCCTCCCATAGATAGAAGCGGCGAATTAAACTCTTATGGGGAACAAAAATATATTAAAATGAGGTTAAAAATACTACAGTCTAGATACATTTGAAAACTAATAAAACTGTTAAAATTCCATACCTGAAAATGTATTGATGAAAATAACAACAACAACAATAACAACAATAATAATAACTCTTTGCTTTAAAAGCTGGAAAATGAACAGCTACTGACACCTAGTGGCGTATTAGAGAAAACTATAGCTATATTGACTCAGAATTTGGTAAAACAAAAAAACAGCTGGGAACAAAGCATTGGGTTATCTACTACAGAGTGAAATTATATATGTTTAGAAACTGCTGACCTTCTGCGATTATAAACACACTGAGCTGCATTTTTAAGTTAAAGACTGTTTGTAGAGAAAGAAAAATCTTAGTCTTTGGTTAATCTTCTTAAGGGGAAGTTACTGGAAAGCTTTCAGATGGCTAAACATTTTGGACTGAAATCTTGGCTGGCTGATAATCATAAGACCCCTGAAAAGAAGAACTGTTAGAAAATACTGTTTTCAGTGTTGCTTTGATAATTAAAAATATATTGGATTACAAAAACCATATATAAAGATAAGAACTACACAAAATTTGGTTGTTTGGATTTTAGGATGGACTGGCTTGATAAAGTTAATTAAAGAAACTATAGTACTGCTGAAAAACTACTTAGAGGAGGGAGACAAAATGGATGTTGTATATTTATCTAAAAGTGACAGAAAACCACACTTAACACCAGTGTGGAACATCAGAGATCTACAGGAACAATGACTCAAGACAAAGCAAATACATTCCAGGAGAAAATATATGCAATACTGCAACAGATTCAGATGACAATTGTCTTAAATCATGATGAGATTAAAAACAACTTTGATAACATAAATGAACATATCTCTAACCTAAACTCACAATTAAACAATGCTCAAAAAATGACAATAAAGAATGAACAAATAAATCAGACAATAGAATACAGATCAGAGGAAAATTATTTAAATATGGAAGCTACAAATGAAGAGAACTACAACTTAATACAAACAAAAGAAAATCCTCAAAATTTTGCTACAATAAAGGAAATAAAAAAGATGTTTTATCTTCCAGGACTTCAAAACAAACTTGAGGACAAAAAAGAAGATTTAATAAAATGGATTAAAGAGCTGTCAGGAGAATCATTAAAGTGTGGGAGACAAAAAAAACACAAATATTCTACTTAATTTGTATCTACAAAAATACAACCTGGCAAGCTAAACCTACTGATTTGGAAAGCGACCTGGCAAAAGAAGATTAGAATTAGATTTAAGCGATGTGATTCAACTTATCAGATGGAATACTATATGATTAAACACTTGTTTGAATATGGTTAAAAAACAAAGTTTTGATATAAAGAGGCCCTATAGTAAGATTGCTAGATGGTGTATTATATGATTAAATACTTGTTTGAACATGGTTAAAAGAATACATAAAGCTTGGACATAAAGGGGCCCTATAGTAAGAGGGATAAGATATATAAGTAGTATAATACTTTTATAATATATGAAATGTAAAAATATTGAGACGGTGTGTTTGAATGAAAAGTTTGGATATTCAAAGGTAGTGAATTTTGAGAAAATTATGACTGATAAGAGTGGTTTCAATACTGAGGGGAAATTAAGCTTAAATAAGAATTTTGAATACAGGACATATAATGACTTAATAAGATGACTTCTATAAATACAATTGAAACAAGCTGATTATAAAAGATGTTACATGTTGATGTTATTGTTATATGTATAAATACTAGAAAAATGTTTAAACTCAACTCTGTATATATTGAAAGTATTAAGAATTATATTTGTTTAATGTAGACAAAAGGAGAATATTACTGGAAGAAGAGAGGATCAAGGAAATATATTATCAATCAACATATTGATCAATTATATAAATTAATTATTATTGTTTGTTTTTAAATATATGAACCCAGACAACACATTGTTCACTAAGCACCTAAGATTGTTATTGTAAAAATAATAATAAAAATATATTAAAAAAACAAACAAATATTGGCCAATATTTACAAAAGTCATCAAAAATAAAGTGGACTGTATACTGCAATTATGTATAGTACCCCTGGCACCCTTTGGCTTTCCTTTCCTTCAAGTTCTTCTTAGAGAAAGGGATTAAAGTCCTGAGCCGAGGTGGCGCAGCAGTTAGAGTGCAGTACTGCAGGCCACTTTAGCTGACTGTGTTCAGCAGGTCAGCGGTTCAAATCTCACCAGCTCAAGATTGACTCAGCCTTCCATCCTTCGGGGGTAGGTAAAATGAGGACCCAGATTGTTGGGGGCAATGTAAATATATATATACATTGCTTACTGGTGTACACCACTTAGAGAGTTCTTGCACTTAAAGCGGTATATAAGTCTCATAAATAAATGAATAAATCCCCTCTTTAATAAGTAATTTACAGTGATTTACAGTGGAGCAGGTTATTTTAACCTTCTGGGTTCAGAATAAATCCTTCTCATAGTGTTGAAAGAGCCAGCAGCATTATGCAAATCAAATGGAAGTACATTGATTCACTGAACTAGTACATATTTTATAGCTTTTGAATAAATTCCCCATACAGGATCATTTGAAGAAAACATTATTAACTTTTATGTTTGGTTACCTGGAAAGAGATGAACAGGGCTATGATGGTTGCTTTTACAGGTTTGGATTTTGTAGCTCCATCTGGGTAAATCATAGCAGATGGTTCCCAAGTGTACTGGGAGGAAACTGTTTGCTTTCTCATTTTCAGCCGTGGAAGGTTTCTGTATTCTTTTAAAGCTTCAATTCATCATTCCTTCTCTTGCTCCTGACAAATACCAGGCTCTTTTTTTTTCCCCTGCCTTTTTGGAAAATTATTTTTGAAACTCCCTCTCTCCCTCTCTCTCTCTCTCTCTCTCTCTCTCTCTCTCTCTCTCTCTCTCTCTCTCTCTCTCTCTCTCTCTCTCTCTCTCTCTCTCTCTCTCTCTCTCTCTCAGTGAGCAAATAATTCAGGCTTGAATCACAGTAGACATAGTCAGCCCATAGTCAGAGAAAGAGAGACTGCTTTTTTTCCCCCTTAAAAAATGACTCATTTGTGTGCAAAATTAAGCCCCATTCATACCAATCTCTTTGAATGGGGAGCATTTATCCTTCATTTCAGGTAGAGTTTGCTGATGACAGAATTGCCAGGAATCCATATTCAAGTAATATGATTAACTCTATAACTCCAGGTAATAAAGTAGCTTTGGGTAAACCTAAATGGGTTCCCTCTCTGGATGATGGAGATCTTGGTCAAATTATCAGACTGAAATACCCCTCCTCAAAATAGCTATGACTAACATTCTTTAAATTTTCTCCAATGGCTTCGATAATACGAGATTGAATGGCTGAAATCAGCTATCAGGTGTTGTTTTTAGAAAGATAAGCTGGGGAGAAAAAGATGATGAGCGAAATTGGTAAGCCGTTTTCTGGGGTCCTGCTAGTTAGTTAAGGATGTGCTATGTTGATAACGACCTTATTGATCAATGGCAAAAAATGAATGAAACACTTCTGAGAACTTTGTATGATTAACAGTCTCCAAACCATTCCAAAAGGATCAGTAATAAGCCACTAGCTGTGTATCTAAAATGTCTGAAATACTTCCCTGCCCTTAGTTTTTAGCAAGGATAAAGAGGGTAAAGACTCTGTTTCAATAGGAAATTAAGCAAATTTGGACAATATATCTCTCTCTATATATATACAGCCCATCGCTAAAAACGGTTGAATAAATCTTAAAGTATGTTTATTTTATTTCACACTGCGTTACAGTAATTATGTTTTGAATTGATTTTTACTGCTCATTTTAGAAGTGCAAAGGTAGATTTAACTGAATAATTTTATGTGCAATGATATTTTTTCATCAGTACACTATTATAGTTGTCAATATGCCTTTAAGCACTGTTTTGATATTTGTATGAAAATGGAAGCAAATTGCAAAATAAATATTCTATCACAAATATTTTGTTTACATATCTAACATCCCCTACGTTATTCTTCTAGTAATAAAGATAATTCCAGAAAATCAAGTGGTTCTTTCCTGAATTTGCCAGCCTCAAAAGCCTTGCCAATATCTAAAAACAAAGGAATATGTATAGATTTTAATTTAACTACAATCAAAGAATATTATGGAAGCTGACTTCTGTTTTTGTGCAGTAGTGCAGCAGCCAAGGGATTGTGGGGCTCCACACCCTATGGCCGATTTCTGCCTGCCAGGGGACCCTAAATGGGCCTGAAATTGCCCCATAGAGGCAACATAGAAGAAGGGAAATCCTGCTGATTGTGGAGATACAGCAGTTGATCCAATTGATTTGGGAAAAGCCGTCCAGAAACTGGGAGGAGAAGAGGCTAGCCCACAGGTCAGCAACCTGAGGCTCCGTAGCCACATGTGGCTCTTTGAGCCTTCCCGTGGCTCAAAGACTCCTCTGCCATTTACAGAGAGAGACAGAGACAGAGAGAGGCACTTGCGCTTCCCTGCTTCTCTCTCTGTCTCTCTCTGTTTGTGTGTGTGTGTGTGTGTGTGTGTGTGTGTAAAAGAGAGTGGACTCACGGTGTTCTCCGACAAGCTGAAAAGCTTTTTGGGCGAGGCTCCTCCCTTTGTTGCATCACTGCAGGAAGCAGGAAGCAGGAAGGGCAGGAGAGAGCTAGCTAGCCCAGCTATGCTGACTCAGGAATTCTGGGAGTTGAAGTCCCAGAATAACCAAAGACTTACATATATATATATATATATATATATATATATATATATATATATATATATATATGTAAGTCTTTGGTTATTCAGGTATTCTCCTAGAACAGTGGTTCTCAAACTTTTTAATGCCGCGACTCCCAACTGGTTGTACGTCGAGGACTAAACCGGTCGTAAGTCGAGGACTAAACCGGTCGTAAGTCAAGGACTACCCAACCAGTCATAAGTCGAGGACTTTCCCTGCCTGGGAGCGCCACGCATGCGTGGTGCCGCCCCCTGCGCCGGCCAAGGCATAGCTGGCAAGCAGCAGAGACGGAGCAGGCCGACCACCGGCTGGGCCACCAGCTGGCCCAGCCCAAGGGAGGTAAGGCACCCTCCGGAAAAGGGGAAAAAATGGTGGACAGCCTTGCTTGGCGACCCCCGTGAAATGGTCGATCGACCCCAAATGGGTCGTGACCCATAGGTTGAGAACCGCTGTCCTAGAATATTATTGCTCCTAGAAGCAAAAAGCCGAAACACCAGCCTGAAGATGACGAATGGGACTTCGTCAAAACATCGCCAAGACACTTCCAATTTGATGCAGGAAAATACCCGAATAACCAAAGACCTACATACAAACACCCGCGAAAACCTCAGAAAACAAATATATATATATATGTCTTTGGTTATTCAGGTTTTCTCCCGCGTCAAATTGGAAGTGTCTTGGCGACGTTTCGATGAAGTCTCATTCGTCATCTTCAGGCTGGTGTTTTCGGCTTCGTGCTTCTAGGAGCAATGTGTGATCGTAGCTGTTTCTTCCTTTTAACTGCCAGTGGGGGTATGAACTGATTGGATGAGAGCTTGGCTGTGTTCTGATTGGATGGAGGTGTATTCTGATTGGTTAGGAGCTTGGCTGTGCTCTGATTGGATGGGGGGTTGGCTGTGCTCTGATTGGTTGGGGGAGTGTTCTGTTTGGGTGGGGTCTTTGTTGTGCTCAGATTAGTCTGAGTTTTGCCACAGTCTTTCTGTTTCTATTTGTAGGTCTTTGTAATTTGTTATCTTCTCATCTATTCTGCTGTCTCCAGGCACTGCCACGTCCACTATCCAGACTTTTTTGTCTTTCTTATCGACAATTGTTAAGTCCGGAGTGTTATGTTGCAGGTGCTTGTCTGTTTGAATTCTGAAGTCCCAGAGCAGTTTAATTTTATCATTTTCTATGACTTTCTCTATTTTATGATCCCACCAGTTTTTGCTTACAGGCAAATGATATTTTTTGCAGATCTTCCAATGCACCATTGTTGCTACTTTGTCATGCCGCTGCTTGTAGTCAGTCTGTGCAATCTTCTTGCAACAGCTTACCAAGTGGTCCACTGTTTCTTCAGCTTCTTTGCATAGGCGGCACTTACTGTCTGTTGCTGTCTTCTCAATTTTGACTTTATATGCATTTGTCCTTAAAGCTTGGTCTTGTGCAGCCAGAATTAGTCCCTCAGTCTCTTTCTTCAATTTTCCTTCTCTTAACCATTGCCAGGTCTTGTTATTATCTGCTTTCCCAGCTATTTTTTTAACGTATTGGCCATGTAGTGCTTTGTCTTCCCATGCCTTTATTCTGTTCTTCATTTGGTCTTTCTTGTAGGCCAGTTTGATCTCTCCAGTAGTCAGTAAGCCTTCCCAATATACTCATTTCAGTACATCTTCATCACTGTCTTCAGATATTCTTCCAAAGCCATTTTTTCTTCTTCAACCATCTGATGTACTTGTAGCATTCCACGCCCACCTATTTGCCTTGGTAGATAAAGTCTGTCAATGTCACTTTGTGGATGAAGGGCATGATTCGTTGTCATTATTTTTCTGGTCTGCCTATCCATTGCTTTTAGTTCTGCTTGAGTCCAGTCCACTATTCCAGCTGTGTAGCTAATGACTGGAATTGCCCAGGTGTTGATTGCCTTTATGGTATTTCCTCCATTGAGTTTGGACTTTAAGATCTTCTTCACTCTCTTGATGTATTCACCTCTAATATTTTTCTTGACTTCAGTGTGCTTATTATTATTATTATTATTATTATTATTATTATTATTATTAAAGAGATTTAGTCTTCTGAGCTTTTTCTAAAGTCCATCCTCAGGGAAATTATCAGAGTCTGCTAGATAGAAGTTCCCTGGGGATGAGCTCCAGCACAAGTCCTAAAGCTTGGAGGACTAAACCCCTGGTCCCAGTGACAGACCAGATTAGACCCTGCAACTACTTGTAACACTGGGAAAGGTGAAAGGGAAAAACAAAGAGAATGACCAGCAGTCCAATGAATGAGCTTTGTTGCAGTAACAATGAATGCATCGTTGGGAAAGCTGAATGACCAGTTGCATTAGATTATCCTGGAGGGGTAAAAAAGTATCTCTATGGTGGCTAAGAGATTACATTATTTTGATGGCATATGAGAAATCAGTCAAAAAGTGCACTATCCACCAAGTTACGTTATTGATCAACTCTGAAAGGGTTTTTTTGGATGTGTGGAAGAATTCAACTTAGAACATAGAAGAAGCTGAACAAAGAGATTATTGGCTACTGCCCGTGATATGCCGATCACATCTGGAATGGATACTGAAATAGACTGATGGTTGCTCAGGGAAATACTTTTATAGCTTCAAGATATGTTTTTTCTTGAACTCAGTGACCACTTTTGCAGACAAATTAATTACTACTCTTTGCAAGTTCTTAAATTTCTCCTCTTACTGCAGTTTTTGTGAGAGAGCACAGATCCAGTTTCTATAAGTGCAAGACTCTGTGTCCTTAAGTGGGGTATCATTATGATTCATACAAGATTTCACCTTTTTTAAATGGAAGGTTTCACACACAGTACTGCAGCACAATGTTTTCCACAATCCATTAGCCCAAAGAGCACAGAGAAACACTGCAGTTCCTCAGTGTTCACCATGTTGTCTTTTGTGAATGTAAACCACAGACAAATAATAAAGTAATGGAAATCTTAGACTGAATAGTAATATCATAAAGAATTTTGTTTATGATGGAAACAGAAACCCACAAGAGCAATGCAAAACAGCTCTTGTGGGTGCCCAACTTTATAAAGTTTTTGATGAGTTTTGCACTATTCTATTCAGTTACCAATAAGGGTATTATTAGAACACCACGGAGCTTGATGCTTGCAGTGAGTAACTCTAGTCTAAACCATATTTTGTGAAGTTTCCCTACAAAAAACTTGCCTGGTAAAAAAACTCTGCAATTGGATATATGGTAATAGAGATCAGACCAATGGTATCAATCTATGTCTGAGTATAATAGCTTCCTATTCCCACTGTATTGCTGAGAATTGGAATTTACAACACTGGGTTCAGTTTTGTTTTTGTTTTTGCTTTGTTTTGCTTTGTTTAAACAATAGTTTTCCATTTCTGATAATAACCATAACAAGTAATTTCTACAACCAAATCAGACTCACAAGTGCAATTTCTTCTAGGCAATTACACTGTACACAAGATATTTAAAGAAATGGACCACATCTTCTTTAAATGAGATAAAGTAGATACATTGAAATCAATGTAAACAAACATCTGGCCAGCAATTCTGGATAGGCAGTTCTTAGATGAAATGGGACAACTTGCCACAGCCAACTCACTGTGGCCAGCTCGCCACGGCCAATTCACAGTGGCTAACTCACCATGGCCAACTTGCCATGGCACAACTTGCTGTAGATAATTCAACAATTCAATTTAATTATTAATTTAATTATTTTAATTCTTGTCATTCACTTTTCATTTTGTCCCTCCTTTGGAATCCTTTCTTTAATGATTCTGTTCCACCATTTCTTTGATATTACTGTAACTCTTGTCCTGTGGCGAATTGCCCCATGGCAAGTTGACCATGGCAAGTTGGCCATGGTGAGTTGGCTGCATCGAGTTGTCCTAGACATGTTTTGGAAACGTGGACTTCTAATTTAGTGATAGACCCATTTCAAGCCAATTAACCTTTAGGTGGAGGCTAGGACCATTGGAGTGCATGGTCTCGTAGTGCTGATGGTAAATATCAGATGTGTCTATAATAACACCTGGCTTATCCATAATCTGGTAGTGGATGAGCAGGCAGATCTAATGTGCATTAGTAAGACCTGGATGGATATGGGTGGTGATACTGATCTCTTAAAACTGTCCCTTCAGGACTTCCGGTGGCGACCGCCGTGCCGATGGCGGCTTATTTTAGCCGTCCACCCTGGGATGTGTCAAAGCCTGCTGAGTCAGCGAGCAACAGCTGTCTCGCGGCTCGGAACCTCTCTCCCCGGGAGAAGGGGAGGAGGTGAGCTTTCCTCAGATAGTGGTAGAGCTCCCCGAGACCCCAAAGTTTTTTTTTTTTTTTGGGTGGTCGGAGGGTGAGAGCTCCCACGGAGTCTGAAGTGTTCTCCACATTCCAGGATGCCTTTGCCTTGATTTTTCTTCAGGGCAAAGCTAGACGCTGCTTCCACATCTGTGCCTAAAATGAATTTGTCAGTAAAATTTAAAGCAGACAGAGCTGACCAGGAGAGATTAAAATGGTGATCATTTTGAGACTTTAACTCTGGAAAAGAATTTATCTTCTCCTTTTTTTCAATTAAGAGTAGTGAAAAATGGCACTGAGATGTTGATTCTTTGAGTGAAAGGACCGGAACTTCTATTTGGAACAATGTAACAGATTTTGTATTTATATAAAATGCAAGAATCTTCTTTTTTTTCTTTTAAGGGTTTTTTTGTCTTTTTTCCTCCCCTTCTTTTTTTTGGTATTTGTTGATTTTCTAAGATTTTAGCAGACTTTTTAATAAGTGGTTTTTAAAAATAAAATGGCTTCAAAGCATCTCGGAGCTTCTGTTGTTTCTAAAGCCTCAATCTTCCCGGTAATGCAGACAGCTCAGCAAGCTAAGTTTAAGGTACCACCAAGTTTGTTGGTCATATAGAGCATCTGGATGATCGTATTGAAGATGCTGTGGAAAATTTTGAAAAACTGGAAGATCGAATTGACAAAGTAGAAAATAAGGTGGAAATAATACAAGATGAAATTACTATGTTACAATATAGAGACATAGAATTTGCTTTAAGAATAAGGGGAATGAAGGAAAACATGCAAGAGGATTTGAGACAAGTGGTGGTAAAAGATATAGCTTTCATTTTGGGGGCTGAGCCTGAAGAAATACTGAGAGAGACAGAAAAAGTTTTTAGGGTTAATTCAAGGGTTGCGAGGCAGAGGAATTTGCCACAAGACGTGGTTATTTATTTTTCTAGGAGATCACTTCATAATGAAATTTTACAGGCTTTTTATAAGCAGAGATTTCAAATTGCAGCTCAAGATGTTATAATTTTGAAAGAAATACCTTCAAAAATTCTTAGAAAAAGAAAGGATTTTGCTTTTTGGGCTGACAAGCTCAAAAAACGACAGGTCCAGTTCAGATGGGAGATACCGGCTGGAATAGTGGTGAATTATGCGGGGATATATTATATGCAATTTCAAAGGCGAAAGATTTTTACATTTCTGTTTTGAAGGCGGGCTCTCCATCATCTTCACGACCTGAGATAATAGAAGAAAAGTTGGAAGAGCAGTCGGTTGATGTAGGAGACGTACAGGCTGAACCTCTGCAGCAGTCTCTTGTGACAGAAGATTTTTTAAAGAAATCGAGAATGACTCTTGCAGCCTATAGACGTAAAGAAAAAGAACAGCAGAAGGCAGATGTTGGAATAAAGAAAAGGAAATGATGAACTTTTGTAGTAGTTTTTTGAGATAGAAGATGTTTTAAAGGAATAGTGAATGATTCGTGTAATATGTAGATGTGAAGAAAAAGAACAATAAATGTTAGTTTAGCTGGTAGTTTGATTTAGTATGTTTTAAAGGAATAGTGAATGACTTGTGTGGTATGTAGATGTAAAGAAAAAAAAATAATAGAAGGTGTTGATTTAGTGGAAAAGTTTAAATATTTGGGAGTATATATTATAAATTTTTTAATTTAAAGTGTATAAAAATAATTATGAGATATTATGGGTAAAGGTGTAAAAGAATTTAAATTCTAAAGATCTCTGTTGGTGAGAATTTTAGTGATTAAGATGAATGGTTTGCTAAAACTTTTTAAGTAGGAGCGTATTAATAAATTTACTTAAGGGTGGGAAAAAAAAGCAAAGAGCCAAGTTTATTGAATGTAAGTTTGTTGGTGGAGTTATATTGGAGGGAAAATCTTGTGTTTATTATGGATGAATGGTTGTTTAAAAGAAATATACACCTTGGCATGGAGAAGATGGATAAATTACATGTAGAGTAAGTATGGGATTTAATGGATAAATTATGATTAGAGTTGATATGGGATTAAAAAGTATTATTTAGATTATGAATAATTTTTAGTTTTTAATTTGGAATTGCTTATATTGTTATTTTTGTTTTTTTGACTTGCTTAAATTTGTTTTGTATTCGAGTTAAAGCACATTATTGATTTTGTTATTTGTATAGTTGGATAAGTTTATTTAGAATTTGCTTGTTTATTTGTAACCCTGTAACCAGCTCTGGGAAATGAGGGGGGAGGGAGGGAGGGGGTTATTCTAGGGGGGGATATTGTTAAAAACTTGTATAAAACTTTTCAATAAAAAAAATAAAAAACTGCCCCTTCAGCAGCTTTAGTGCCAAGGCCAGGTTTTTTGGGTAGGAATGTTGATCTCTGAAGATGCTTTATCTATGTCAAGGAATTCTCCTTCTGAGGTGAAATGAACGGATTCCAATTTGAAAAATTGGGGTACCTTGGTGTACCAGCTACCCTACAGTTTGTCAGTATCCCTCTTTATATTTCTGGCATGGTCTTCAGGCTGGTGTTGAAGACCTCCTCTCTACAGGTGTTGAGAGACTTCATCCTCTGTGCCCAAGAAAGGCGAGGAGTCCAGGGCCCTCACAGAAACCATGGGTTTATTCCAAGCGCTCTCTGGGAGAAAACATAGCAAATACAGTACAAGTTGGAATTCATCTTTGCCTCAGAGCATTTATTTTGTTAACTAGATGTAGTGCACGCTTCCATCCCTCTTTCATTGTGATCAAATCATTAAGAGCTGTGGGTGGCATAGGGTAATACAGCTAATTAGATTGCAGGCTAATTCTGCTGACTGCCAGGAGTTCGATTCCCACTGGCTCAAGGTGAAGTCAGCCTTCCATCCTTCCAGGGTCAGTAAAATGAGGACCCAGATTGTTGGGAGCAATATGCTGACTGTAAACTACGTAGAGAGGGCTGTAAAGCACTATGAAGTGGTATATAAATCTAAATGTTACTATTGCTACCAAATCAAATCAGTCCAGCTAAGACTGAATGCCATTTGTGACTTTCACAGAGAAAACAGACCCATTCAGTTGTTCCATCCAAAACATTTAATGGATTCAATGGCCCATTAGTTTTCTAACTATCTGGCAGGCAGTTCCACTAGGTTTTTAACTAGACAGGCCAGTGATAACAGGCACTTAATAAGACTGCCCGTTAGGGTCTCTCTCTGGGGGCCTCAATTTACTGATGATAAAGAGGCAGAAGTGATACCTGGAGTGACAGTAGAGGAAGATGAAAAGCAATGTTGTTCATATATGGCGTGTAGTCCCTGTTCAAACATCTCTACATTTCTTATTGAGTGGGTGGGCTATCATCCAACTTCCTTATTTACATTTCTAATTTCCCCTTGGAGGGGAGGAATCAGGATCTCCCACCAATTTGCACAGCATTTTGCTGATAAAACTTATAAATTCTCCAAAATCTTGACCCTTCATGGGCCACTCCAAGGAATGGCTGGTGTAACAATTGGCCATGTTTTCTGGAAATGATTGTGATGTGCCAAGGATGCCCTCTGTCACCTATGGGCTTGAACCAAGCCCTTCTTGGCACTTTAGGGCAGATGTGCTCACCTGATCCAGAAGTTTGTGAAACAGCCTTGAAGGAAGCTTCACTGGGCTTATTTTTATGAGGTGCTTCCTGGATTCACTTTTTTACAATCCTTTATGGAAGGTGGTTGAGCAGATAGGTGAAGTGGGAAATCAACTATGGAACAACCTGTGATTATCTGGGCCTCGTTCAGTCAACAATTCATCAATAGGTACAGGATGGAGATGACTCATCTCCTGTTCTGGGGAATAACTATTTGTTGATGTATGCTGCAGACAGTTTGCAAATAGTCTTTTATAATAGGAAATGACTCTTTTAAACTGGAAGGTGGAAGAAGAACAAGTGAAAGAAACAATGACAGTATGGGCAAAGAACTTTGGATATTCTATAGATTTGGAAGACTGGCAAAAACTTTGGGATAAAAATATTAAGCTTACAAAAGCGGTAGCATAAAAAGAAAACTTATATAAGATGTTTTATAGATGGCATATGACACCAGTTCGCTTAGCGAAAATATTTAAAAATGTCTTGGATATTTGCTGGAAATGTAAACAACAGCCAGGCACTTATTACCATACCTGGTGGACATGCCCTATCGCTAAGTAATTTTGGTCTAAGATCCATAGATGGTTGGAAAAGATGATGAAACTACAAACAGAATTTAAACCAGAATTGTTTTTGTTAGGAATATTAAGACCTAATTATGGCAAAGAGAATGACTACTTGATATTGCAGGTTTTAACTGCTGCAAGAATAGTATTTGCCCAATTTTAGAAAAATGAGAATCTACCATCTGACCAGATTATTATTACCAAAATTTTAGAGTGTGCAGAAATGGATAGACTAACATTAGAAATGAAAGAAAAAGATGACTCAATTTATTTTAGAACTTGGGAAAAAATTTATTAATGGTTAGAGACATGTTAAAATTTGAAGGATTCAATATTTTAGAATAGTTGACTGATTTTTAATTGAATTCTAACTAACGTTTTGATGATACGATTACTTTTCCTGGTTTACTGATTTTCATTTGTTACTTTTGATTGTTAGGATTTATTTTTTTGAGATTTTATTAGTAGTGTTTACTTAATAGATCAACGTATTTGTTTACAATTGTTTTTAATATGTTACAGTTTAAGCTTTGTTAAAAATGGTTGAATATGATATTTACTTATTATTATGATCCGGACGGTTGCTTGTTTGTTGAAATATGTGATTGTACCTATCCTTATTTTACCCTAATTCCTTATTTCCTTCCCCCCCTTTCCTTTTACCCCTCCCTTTACCATACCTGTATTGTTCCTATTTTTTCTCACTTATATAAATTTAATAAAATTTTGTTAACATAATAGGAAATGACATTGCAGCAAGAGAGATAAATTATTTTTTTTAAATAGGAGTGAACAATGCAGTTTAGTTTAAGCCAACTTGGAGTTCAAAAATGTTTTTTTATAGTTGCAGCCAAAATGTAAAATATTGCCACCTTAATTACATACGTGTCAGATTCTGAACAATTATCAGAGAAATATTTCATTGAACTAGGCCTCTTAAAGTGATTTGTGATTTTCAGTCAATTTGGTACCTCTTCCAAAACTTCTCAGGAACTCCCTATTTAATCTTAAATTACTTAAACTATACAAAAAAGCATTATGGGCTATGCTGTGAATTTTATAAAATAATTAAGGTCAGATATTAATTTTAAGCATGAATTATTGAGAACATTTCTGAACTTTTGCTATGCATTGGCAGATTAGCAAACTGCAAGCAGCACATGATCAAACGTGGCTATGCTACTATACAGGGCTCTTGAAAATAATTTGACAATTGTCAGAAGTGGATTGGATTTTACTAGAAGAAAAAGACTGCACTTTTAGCAGTTTTATGACACTATCAATGGATCTACCAGAAAGTTTTGGCACTAAGGAGAGGTACTTTGTGTACTGGAAAATCAATCTATAGTTTGCATAGGAGATTCTGGAGAGAACATTCAATTACTTGGGGTTTTGATATGGCTTCTCCTCAGACTTATAAAATCCTTGTATCACACAGGCTGCACGTCACTTCACCATTCTGGCTTAGCAAAGAGGCTTGAAAAAGCTGCAGGGATATCTTTAAGAAGCCATCGGGGTGCAGTGAAGGGACTCATCAGGATATCTGTATCTCTTCCATCTCACAAGGAAAATATTGTAACACTGCTGTCTGCATTATTATATTTGCATAAACATTTTGGCAGGGATAAGAGGCTCTGTGAAAACACAACCAGGTTACCCACAGAGAGAAGCAAACTGTATCCCGCTCAGCAAGAGATCCTGTGAGTTCTACGTTTCGCAGAAAAATGGGAATTGGAACTTTGCAAATGCTGCATTTGGTCATCCAGTCAGAATAATATGTTATAAGTGTTTGGAGAACAATAGCCATAAGAGGGGCAGAGTGCATCTTGATGGCCAACAGCAAGAGGTTAAAGACAACAGACTCTTCTCTCTCAGCATGGCATTTAAATTTCATTTTTAATATGTACCATTGTGCCCACAGGAAAAAAATGACAATAAAGGTTATCTATTCATTCATCTATTTATCCAGAGTCATGGCTCCATGGGAGACTGGTTTGGAGGAGGAGTTGGAACTGGGAACATCTGACAGGGATGGCAAATGGAGATGTTTGGAATGTTTGGGGAGGCCAGGGGCTGAGGACGATGCTGTCCCAAGCCTCTCAGGCATTGGAGAGATGCTCGACTGGATGGAGAACTGCCTGCCTTCACAGACACAGGAGAGGAATGGCTGCTGATAGGCAGCAGATCCTTCTGATGAGGAATAGCTGCCTCCTCCACTTGATCCAAGGGGATGGAGAGCAGAGCGTAGGCAAGCCCAGAGAAGGGCTGCAAGGCTGCTAGGGAGAAGGCCGCCTCACCCCTTTTTCCAAGGAACACTTGGAATGGAGTGACTTAAGGAGAAGCCGTGGAGAGTTTGCCAGGAACAATTGTTTGTTTTGGCTTATACTCCCTTGGCTTTGCCTCATGCCTTACCTAGCCTTGAGGACTACTTTCTGCCTTTTGGCTTAGACTTTGTCCTTGTGGGTTTTAGAACAATAAATAAATTAGAAGATAATTATGTACACATTCTTTAAAACTAAAATTAAAAAAAATTGGATGATGATAGTAAACCAAGAAAGTAGATAGAATTATTAGTAAGCTGTTAGGAATCTATCGAAGGCTTCAGATTCAGAACCTGTCATCTCAGTCTGATTCCCAACAAACCCAAATATGTGAATTGATGCCAGCCAAAGTACCATTGATCTCGACATTATTATCTCTTCCCCAGACCAGCACATTTTTGCATCGAGAGACTGAAGTGGCTCTGATATGATTTCTTGTTTGCTTGTTTTAGTCTAGATTGTACAAAGTCTGTTCATAAAATGCCATGGGAAATCGCATTCCTAATGTTCCTCAATATGCCAGTAAATTTTCAGTGGCATGACTCCAAAAAAATTTTGATCCACAAAAAAAGGGGGATTTGGGAGCACACACAAGCTGTGGGCTCTGAGTCATGTCCTCCCACTTGATTCTTCACCACTATGCTTCCAACATTTGATTTTAAATTGTTTTGATGGATGAATTCAGTTTGTGCTAACAGTTATGTAGTTTTAATTCTCTTGTATTCGTTTTGTATGCTTAACATTTGTCATGCATTAGCATGCATCCATTATTTTGTGCATGCTGATGGGGGGGGGGACAACTGAAAAAGTATCAGAAATGGTTGGTTTCTCCCCACTCCAAAAAGAAAACCAGTTTCATCAAGTGGCTCATTATTTATAGTGCACTAACTAGGTATAAACAGGATTGGCTCAGAGGTATATATTATCAAAAGTGTTCCTTCCCATTAGTTAGTATAAAGGATTCAGATTCAAATCTCCATTCATCACAAAATTTAGCAGCTGACTTGGCTAATTGCTATTTGTATATCAGTATTTTGGGGGTAAAGGGAAAGGAGAAGAGTGTGCCTGTTGCCTTGGGCTCTGGAGGGAAGCCATTACAGAAGTATCATACGTAATAATTTAAATGCTTAATAAAAAAAGAAAGGAATAACATTTATTACATTTATATTTTTCAGTGTGATAAAATTAGTTAAAAGCATAGCAGGTTATATTTCACCATAGAAGAAATAAGAAATAAGCTTTAAAAATCCTTCAACAGCAAACAAAAACAACTATGCATAGAGTGGGCTTATCAAAGAAATAGATTGTTACAAGCAATAGCAATAGCACTTAGACTTATATACCGCTTCACAGTGCTCTCTAAGCGGTTTAGAGTCAGCCTATTTACCCCAACAATCTGGATCCTCATTTTACCGACCTCGGAAGGATGGAAGGCTGAGTCAATCTTGAGCCGGTGAGGATCGAACTCCTGGCAGTCAGCAGAATTAGCCTGCAAGCTTGCACCACCACGGCTCATTCGAGAGAAGTCTCTTCCCAGAGTACCCATATTTCATGCTGTTCTTAATGGTGAATCAGAAAGTGAGGCCATGGATATAGATATTAAAATTTATCAGGTTCATAGAAATAGAAATGGATTTCAAAAAAAAATCCCAGATATCAGCCATGTGTGTCTTTCAGTATCTTAAAATAGCTTTGAAAATAATTAGGCAGCTAAAATAATTAGCAAGCATAGGATAGATGTAGCACAATTTGGATTCTTGGTTCTTGCAAGTTCTCTAACAATTGTAGCTCACAGTCCATGGAATGGTACAATCTGGAACTATCGATATATGTTTCTCTGACTCCATCAATATGTCACCCATTTCAGCATCTGCAAAATCTTCCACATGTTTTGGAGCAGGCAGGCAGATTTAATCTGCCAGTCCACCTATGTACCATAGGATCCTCCTATGACATTCAAATATGGAATCTTTGTGCATGTCTTCTGAATTCAAACTCGTGTTCTTAGCATGCAAATATCAGCTGGGTACAGTGGAGACTTAATGGATTGTTGAGATGAGCTTCCAAAATCTCAGACTAATGCAAAAAAAACGTATCAATACAGCAATAGCACTTAGACTTAATATACCGCTTTACAGCCCTCTCTAAGCGGTGTACAGAGTCAGCCTATTCCCCCCCCCCCCAACAACCTGGGACCTCATTTTACCCACCTTGGAAGGATGGAAGGCTGAGTCAAGCTTGAGTTGGTGAGGATATAAAAGTTTTCATCTGAGAGCTTTCTCTCCGCTCTCTTTTAAATGTGAAAATAGTCTTCAGATACTCACAAATATTTAAGAAACATTTATATATTGTGAACTGTTGCAGCTTTTTATTTATTAATGGCATGTTGACACTATTTGAGAAAAGCCATCTACATTTATCCTCTGGAGAGGCAGTAGATTTCGTGCCCACACTGCCAATTTTATAGACTCATCTTTTCTGTTTTCTATCCAACACTTTTACAGTTGTTTTTTTTTAACAACTGAATTTAACGTGTTCCTGATTTTATTAATACTCAAGGAATTCGCTCTGCGAGTTTTTAAACCAAAAAATTCTTAGTATTAATAATTCATAGCATTAAGCTTTGGAAGCTTTTCAGAGCATAACTCATGCTCATCTAGCTCCTAGCATTTGAAAGTTAACAACCCAAAATAAAACTCGTATTTTTTTTAACAATGGGGGGATAATGGTCAGTCTCTAGAATATTTACATGAATCTGTTTCTCGTAAATTAACGAAGACTGATGTAGTTATTGGCTATTCCTAATGGCAGAAGCTATCCAAAATTTCAGATTAAGATTTTTCTCTAGAATTATAAATTAATGTTAAATCTTAAAGCTAGCAGAACAGAGAGCAGGGCCTCCCAGGTCCTGGGTGAGGGACTGGAAAGCAGTATGAAACGGCAGATTGTTTGACTATAAAACTCTGACATACCCTTACCCAATGGGTTCATAATCCATCTCCAAACATGCTTTGATCCTTCACTTTGGCCTCATACCTTCAGTTTACAGTCCAGATCCTGGGAAGCAAAAGCATGGAGAACGAGCTTTCCAGTAGGGGGAAAAAATATTTGAAATTTCTGGGTGATTTTTTTTCCAGTTTTTTTAAATATATTTCCATAAGCATGTACAATATCCATGAAAGTTATTCCAAAGCACATTTTTAAAGATACTTAGCACTACTGCTAATATGGAGAAACATAGTTTCCAAAGTCATTCTCTTTCTGAAGAGAATCCTGAATGTAGCTTGGGAGGAGGCTCTCAGCAACTTGACTACAGTTCCCAGGATTCTCTGGGCACTGGCCTGTCATAAATCCGATGCACCTTTGTGATGCCAGTGGGCCTTGATGGATTTTCAGTGCATAAACAAAAAATAATCTTATTATGCTGGCTATGTGAACATAACAAATGCTTTGTATACTAGAAAACTGTCTGAAGTTTTAAGTATTTATCTGGGTGCTCAAATGCTAAGATCTCCCCTTCTTTCCCTGAAAACTTATATCCAATTTCTGCTTCATAAAGGAGGCATCACACTTCCATGTTTCTCAGCCATTGTCTTATTCTTTTTTACAATCTATTAATTTAGTAATAAATTCAGTCATTGTGCTTTCATCACATAGAGGCGTTACAGCTGGGAGAATAATTACTACTTTTATTTATGACAGAGTTTATTTAGTACCTAACATGCTTATAAAAATCATACAACTTTTCCACAATTTTCCCTAATACAATTAATTTTCACTTTAATTTTTATGTTCTCGAAAATCAGACTTTTATGCATTTTTATTTGCTTTGTTGGAAACTTAAAAGTACAAAGTTTAAAATCACTGCAGGTGTCCGTACATGAATGTGTTCCAATCTCTGTAGTTTTGGGGAAAGAAAATTGTATAAACTTATTTTCCTTTATGGTATTTTTAAAATTAGACTTACATTGAAGAGGCTATTTGCTATGCAATTGTTCCCATGAAGCTTATATGTCAAGATGCTTCTCACTGAAATATTTTATTCTCTGTAAATGTGCATCTCTGGTTTACAGTTTTTTCGTGGAAGAGGCATTTGGCTAAAAAGGCATACCTTGATTTAGATAATCCCTTTTATCCCAGTATCAAATGACAGGCAAATGGATAGGTTTTGCTCTCATCCTGATTTGAGATTGGAAGTTGAATGAAAAGGCATGTTTTCATGACTATTCCAGTTCTCCATCTTGGTGCCCCTCAGGATGGGTTGATACCACAACACTAATTCCCAACTAGTATGGATATTGCAAGTCAAACACACCTGGCCACTGGATTGGAGAAGGCTGGCATATGCATTTCCATGAAGAATTCAGTTCAAAAAGTGCTTGCAAAAGTCATGCTGGAAGAAAGCCAAGGCTTTTTCCCATGCTGCATAGCATCTTTAATGGCATTTTCCAGTAAGCCGAAGTACTCTTTAAGGCCATGCCATAAAGTAAAACCCCTTTTTTGACAATTCAACAGCAGAAGTCAACAGACAATGGATTTCAAAATAGTTTTTGACACTGGAAAGATCAGACGCAGATAAATAGAAAAAATAACATTTTTATTTACAAATATTCCAAATATTGGATTCTGTAAACAAAATTCACAATCTGTTTCCTCTAGCCCAGAAGCAAATGCTTTTGTTACTTAAAAGGGTCTGTTTTCCAGCCTTTACTTGGTTAAACCTCCAACCAAACCCAGAGTCAACAAATTCCCATAGCAGGAGGAATAGTTGGATGTAACAGGATGCGTTGCTGAAGACTACAAGTTCAGAATTCTGTAGAATTTGGGAGAATGGAATTGACTTCAAGGGCTTTCAGTGCCATGTACAGCCCATTGTAGAATGCGTAGGCTTTCCAAAGTTTAAGTAGTTGTAATCATAGCAAACAGCAAAACTTATATATTGACATTTGATTTTTGTCCATTGCAATGGAAACTGGAAAGACATCCGAAAACAAATTAAACAAAAAAGAAAAGAAAAAAAAGAAAAAAGTGCTGAATATGTCTTTAGATATATTTCCTTCTCTGTCTCTTTTCCTTTACACAATTTTAAACTCCACAAACTGTTTTAAAGCTTTCTCTGAATGAATAAGAGCCTTCAATAATATAACTTGCATATAAAGCATTTTACAATAGGCATTTATAAGGTGTGCATGAAACTTTGTGCAATACCTAGCAGCAAGTAAGTTCTAAAGCCTTTGAATAAAATGAGTTATGAAAACAATAATCCTGCTGGCATTTTTATTGTCATTTAATTTTTGCTTGTTTCCTTTCAAAGAATTTGTTTCGTGTGTGCATATCACAGATTATATACAGTACAATTTCACTGAACAATTTGGGGCTGAAAGTAACACTTCCAATCATTTGCGATCAACACAACAGATATGGGCAAATGAGATTTTCAAAATATTCACTATTCAAATTATTCTTTTAAAATTCAATAGAATACAAAACCTTACATTCTCCCTTTCTCTTTCCAGCCACTGTTGAAACAGAACAAATTTAGATCTTCCATGATTCAGAGATAATTCACTGGAACCCCAATCAATTTAGCTATAAATGAGATGTCTTAAATTAAGCACTGCAACAACTTTTAAAATCTACTGAAGAAATAGTACAGGATCTTAAGCAGTATTAAGCATTTTCTCCTCAAGCTATTAGTCCATCAAAATTGAAAAAGGAAGATAGATATTGCCATTCCCTAGAAAGAGCTAAGTATGTGCCCACAAAAAATTAATTTTTGGAAAATACAGGTTTTAAGTTGTTTGGCCAGCAGTCAGTAGCATCAGACACTTTCTATTAAAAGCCCCCACCGATTACAACCCCTCCCCTTCCCAATATAAATGTGTGGACATGCCTGTAGGCTAATGAAAATTACTGAGCACTTGAAGTAGAGGGGGAAAAAAACAATTGCCAGGATTTTACCACATCCATTTGCTGTAAACAGCAACTAAAATCTGAACTATGGAATATGGTACAGAGTGTTGGCCGGGAGACCTATAATGCCTGGACTAATAATGATTTCTTAAAAATGGAAAAACTACTCCAAAGGAAAATATGCAATATATTATCAGCTTCTTATGGCCGAGGTCCTGCCAGTGATCCTTAAAAGAGTGGATATGACTCATTTTTTTTTGCAGCAAAGTCACTGCGGTAAGGAAAAGATAAAACCACATTACCAGCTGATCCCATTTCCCCAGCCCTCAGCTCAGTTTCCACCAGGAAGAGCTTGCATAGTTGCAGGCTCTGTCCCCCCCCCCCAAACCTCCTACCCTCCACTCCACATAAGTTGGACTGGAATCATTCATTATTCTGTTCTGGATGGTCATAGGAATTAAAGACAGACGATAAGTCTGATTTTTATCAAATGCAAATGTTTACCTCTCTTTTCATTCGCCACAGAGGAGAGTGGATTAACAAATATGAGCATTGTTTTATAACTAAACACTAATCGAAACAAGCTTTAAAAAAAAAAGTCATACCTATCAAGCATCAGAAGCCAAGGCAAGCAGAAAGTGCTTTCAAGAAAAAAACAAAAGATGGTTTCCCCACAGGATTCACAGAGAGGACAAACTTTGAGAACTGTAAACACATGGGGGATCCTATTCAACTAACACAAAATTATTGTAGATACGGGGAAATCTTTCACAATTTAAAAACTAGTAGAGAAAATAGATTGCCAGTAGCTTTACAGGGGGGGGGGCAAGGATAGATTGTCTGATTAGCAACTTACTAATCCTTCTATTATAAATGTCACCCCATTTTATCATTGATTAAGGATGCATCTAAATAACATTGGATTCTGTAAGTGTTGGTGGCCTTCCTTCATCAGTACTGGAAATGTCACATCATTAAAAATGGGGGGAAAGCAGACAGACCAGGCTCCAACACAATTCGTAAAGCATCAGAGCCTTAAAACCACACATACATTCCTTAATTAATTATCTTAAAGATCTCTTAACTCTGTATTAAAGTTAGATTTCATTTCCTTTTAAAAACCAGTTTGCTGGCAGAAAAAGAAAACAAAGTCAGGGACTCTTCTATATAGTAATCAACACAAAGGGGGTGGAAGAACATGCAGTAGATTGATTCTTTGAGAAAGTAAAAATGATTCCTTTTAAATAAGTCACAATATTAAGCTGCAAAATAGAGGGTGGCAGTCAAATCAAAGATGTTTGATAGTGTATGTATGCATTTGTAGGCACACACACACACACACACACAAACGTGCAACACAAATGGTTCATTTCACATTTACAAAGTTATAGTGGTCGTGGGATGCACAGTGCATTCTGCTTGCTTTTCAAAAGAAATATTAATCATTAAGTATTTAAATCACCAAGTAAAACAATATTTGGGAATGAGGGGAGCCATCTGTTTGAGCCACATTTCAGTTGGTGTCTTACTCCATCAGAGATATGTAGTCAAGGAATTTCTAAGCTGAACATTCAAACCACATTATATTAAGGTACAATAATTTAGAGTTAAAAAGTTTTGTCCAATTATGAAACCCTATGGCTCACAAATAGGCCAATTAATTACTTTTATCATTCGATTCCTGTTTTCTTTTATCAAGATTTTTCTGATATGGGAATCTCTGCAAAGTGTCTCACAATCATTACATCCTGTTACAGGCCGGAACACACACACACTATAGCTCATTTAAAACATTCCTTAACATTGCTACATTTCCCTACCATGTTTAAAACATGTGATATACATATAACATGTTATACACACGCACACAAACAGAACAATAAACATACACATTATGTACCAAAGATTGCCGAACACCAACAATATAACCTTTATATAGGTATTTGCAAGGAAAACAAATAGGAATATCCTCCACCATTTATTCACAAGCTTATTTTTTTTTTAAGTTTCTTGTGTCCCTGATAAAAAAAACAAAATGCAAGATTAAACCACAAAACTATATTTTTCTCACTTCAAATTCTCTGAAGGAATCAGGCACTTCTGTTTAAAATTTGTGTATACAAATATATATATTTATATTTCATAATCTACCATATCCCGTCTTTACTAGAATTTATCTTTGGTCCTAAAGCATATGAATCTTGCTACAGCTGGTTTTCTTGCTTTCCACATTTTTTTTTTTAAATGTGAAGCATGCACACAGCTGGAAATAATGAAATTTGCCATAATCCTTCCACCCCCACCCTTCTTCCAGCCTCCATCTCTCTTCTTTTTTGGAGCAAGCGATTTCTCTTAAAGCATTCTATTCAAGCAAGCTATACATTCTGTGGCGACCCATAATGCATGCTCCAAAGAGAGAATCCAAAATACACCTTATTCCAACATAACTGTATATTTCTGTATATAACTTTTAATTCCTGAAAGCATATTTAGCTTTTTTTTTTTTTTTTGCTTCTTCTTCTTAAGGTTCCTTTTTGATTTCAAGATTTTTTTTTCTCGCTCTGCCATAGCTATGGGAGCAAAGCATTGCCAACCCATATTGTCATCAACCCTTTCTCCTAGGTTTATTTCAAGGCGATCTTAGTTGCTCTTCAAGACAGGTTGCATACTCTAGGGTGGGATCCAATAGCTTTTGGTTCTTTTCTAAGTCATGCTCAGTTAATACCAGAGAGAAGAACCAGAAGAACTTTCCTCCAGCAAAAAAATAAAAAATAAAAATAAAAAAAAAATTAAGAGCAAACCACGTTGCACTAAAAACATCCCACTTTTAAAAGAGGAGAACCACCCTCCCCCTTTATTTGCTTGCTGGAAAAAGACATGTTCCCCAAGTCTTATTAAAACTGCTTAGTTGCAGGGCAACCAAGTAGAATAAGTGTGCTGCTGACAGGGGAACATGGGCTGAACCTGAGCAATATAGTAATTGCTGAAGTTAGCATCCGCTACATAAGGGGCTGGCTGGTAGTAGCAAGTGACATTGGCCACGTTGGGGATGATATTTTGCTCAGCCAGCACCCGGATGGCCAGCATGGTGATCAGGTTTAAAGTCTGTCGCCTCTCATGTCCCATCAGGCACACTGTGCTCTCATTCACCACCCCATGAAGGGTCATGAGATAGTCATACTTGCGGTCCTCCAGTCCCACAAAGTGGTTCTGCAAGTAAGACTCCAGCTTGCGCTGCTGTTCTCCAATGTCTGAGAAATCAATAAAAAACCTGGAGCACATATATCTCTGGAGGGACTTAATCTCAGATTCGGAGGCAGCCCTGAAGCCTCTCACTAGGAGGTTGCAGTATTTAAGGAGACCACCTCCCCTGATCTCTTCTGGATTTCTAGTTGCAATGGTCTTGTTACAAAGGTGATCAAAGGCTTCTTGGAAATCCCCATAGACGCTCTCCCCAATTATAGTCGGGTGAAACGTTTCAGCCATTGGATTTTCAGAACATTCGTAAAAAAGGAGGAGAGAGTCCAGCTTGATCTGAAAAGAATCTACACTGAACTCAAACTGCCTCCTCAGAGAGTCCACAAATTTCAGCTCCACATTTTTGCCACTGTTGTTGGATAATGAGATGAGGCTCCATCGGTCTGAATCGTTGAAGACTTTCACCATTTTCTGTACGTAGGCTTCCTGCAATTTGAAACAAATACCCCCCACCAAAAGAGAAAGAGAGAGAGAGTGAGAGAGTGAGAGAGAGAAAAGAAAAGGTCAGGAAACCAGTAGCAGCACTTCCTCTTTAGAACTTTCATTTGCATTTGATCCCAACTTTACCCTGTCCTCCCCAGAGCTCAGGCATAAGAAACAGACAATGTGGATAGATTTAGTACGTGCTCTGCAGACAGGCAGTGGTTAAAGATCAGAGAGAGGTGGTGGGGGGGGGGACTCATGCCATGATAAATGCACGAAAGGGATGTTCTGTGCAAGGGTGTTTAGTAGTTTCCTCCAAAGATGTAATAAAAATGCATACAAAGAACAGTAGAATTATCTTGGAAAATTGTAATTTAATTATGGCAAAAATAAGGTGGATAAAGATACTAGTTCTCGTTTTTTATATTTTTAAAATCAAAAACTGTTTTACCTTTTGGAGAAACTGGAAAATTTCTAAATAAAATTTAAGCTTAAGGTAATTCCTGCAGAATAACAACTTAAAAGATTTTGGACGATTCCCAACTTCTGTTAAAAGGCCGTTTGGCTTCAGTTAACCTCTGCTAAATCACGACCGTAAGAGGCTAGGCTCTCAAAATCCTTAACTAAATCCCAGCACTGTGGGTTTCTGCAGCCTGGGGCGAGAATGGGTCTCAGCTTCTCTATTCCGTCCGAAAGGGAGGGAAACGGAGGAGCACTGTTTCCCTCTAGCGGGCCCATCCACAATTCAAGGAAGGAAAGAAATAACTAATGAATACGACTTAGCTCAAAGAAAAAAACCGGGGCTCTAAACAAGCCCAATTTCTTCGGTTTAATTCAGCTATAGAGCGGGGCTATAATTAACGCGTATGGATCTCCCTGCTCTTCCTAAGCAAAGGAGAATTGATAGTTGGGAGGAAGCCAATTAAGAGACGGTGCTGGCAATAAGCGTAAGAGAGAGCAGAGCGAATGGATGGGTCTAATCCTCACGGAGCCGTCAATGGCACTTTGCAGTTCAAACTGAGGCATCTCTTTTATTCTAGGCTCGCCCTCGTCCCTCTAAAGCAGCCCACCTGCCGGGACCGAGAGCGCGCTCCCTTTCATTTACCTTCAGGGTGAGCGGCGTGATCTTCTCTTTGTTAACCCCGTCCGGCAAGAAATCCAAGAGGCAGTCCAGGACCACGTCTTTGACTCTCTGGAACTCCGCCTCGCCTTTCAAATCGGCGCAGAAGATGAGGTCCAAGTCCTTGTAGCCCAGGCCGCTATCCTGGTGCAAGACGTGGCTGGCCGCCGAGCCGTTGAGTCGCACATCGCGCACGCCGATGCCTTGCTCCTCCAGGCGGCTCCGCACCACCTTCACGATCTGTCGCGGCTGCATTTCCAGCGTGGGGAAGTTGCCCCGGCCGTGAATCGGGATGGTTTCGCTCAGGATACGATCCAGGCGTTGCACTTGCTCCCAGGTCAGCACGTTGCAGCGGCTGTTCTCGCAACTGCCCGCGCAGGGCTCCGGAGGGACCTCGTTCGAGCTGCCGTTAAGACCGTTTTCGTCGTCTGCCATGGTCCAGCTTAATTTATAGATGGTGTGTGTGTGTGTGTGTGTGTGTGTGTGTGTGTGTGTGTGTGTGTGTGTGTGTTTAAACGACACAGGCAGAACTAATGAACAAAGGCACCGTTTCCTTTTCAAGGCGTCTTCTTCCTTCGCTCCTAGTGGGGGTGGGGGAGGGGGGAGGAGGGTGAAAGAAATGCAAAAGCAAACTGAATTACAGCTGCGATCCTCAAGCCTGGAGGGTCGCAGTCGTTTTTCTCCACCCCCTCCCATTCATCGAGGTCCCTCGAGTTTTCAGCTGCGTTGAGACACGAAGCGAAGCCGCCGCCGCCGCTGCCACTAACCCCCCAGATTGGACTTGACCAGGGGCACAAATATTTTAACTATGCGCCCCCCCCCCATCCACCGGTATACACACACCCGGGCTTTCTCTCGACCACCTGCCGAATGTATGTATGTATGTGTACGTGACCGAGCCGCCTCACTCTAAGGAAAGGCTGGCAAGAAAGAGAAGGAGCGACAGACAAGAGAGACGAGCGTCCACCTACGCGCAGTTGGAGGAGCAGCCCCGTTTGGAGTTATTTATGGAGCCATGTCCCGTGGCGCGCCCGTTTCGCTCTTCTCCAGAGAGCTCCTCCAGCTCGCCCTTCCGCCTCTAGGCTATTTGCTAGTTCTGGTCGGAAAACGTTCCCAAGTACTTTTTTATATGGGCTTTTTTTTTTTTTTTTTTTGGCTCTTCCGGGGCCCGAATCGCTCTCCGCTCCCCACGCCCCTCTCATCTGCATATGGACGCTTCTTCTCTCGCTTTCCGACACGCCCATTTCTCTGCTTAAACAGCTGCTTTTCCTAAAGTTCCTTCCTCCGCCTCTCCCCCCCCCCCAAAAAAACCGTCTCCGGCGCAAGGGAGGAAAGGTGAAAGTCCGAATTGGGGGGGGGGGAATTCTGCTGGAACTTCCTGGAAGCAGCTGCTCGGAAAATCTGCCAACGATGGGGCCGGAGGCGGTGGGAGTTCTGAGAGGGCCCGGTCGACCAGGGATCCTCGAAAAGTGGGGGAGGGGGAGGGGGTGGAGGGTGGTCCTCAGAGCCAGCAGCCAAAGCCTGAGAACGTGGGGTTTTTTTTTGGTCTCTCCCTGAGGAGAGTGAGCTTTGCAATAGCGCGGAGTTGTACAACAGCCAGTCTCGCGGGGGTGGAGGAATGATACTTGCCCCTACTGAAAGCCCTTCTTAACCTGAATTATGCGCTAATTGCTAAAGTTAGCATCTACATCTGCGTTTGGCTGACCGAAGCAGCAAGGGACCTTGTAATGGAAGAGACAACCGGCCCCTTACCCAACCGCTAGTCAAATACCCCCTCCTATTTACTTATTTGTCAAATTTATTCGCCACCCGTACTCGCGGTATACCTTGACTCAGAGCAGCTTACAAGTAAGAAAGGGAAAGAATCAGAGGCTAAACGACATAACGGGGCTTTTTTTTTTTTTTTTTAGGTAGAAACCAAGAGTAAAATTCTCATGCAGGTTCGTAGGGAAAGGAGGGGACTAAGAAAAAAAGAAGGGAAAAAACAACAACCCCAAGCTCTCGGTCGTTGCGCACTTGCTACTTTACCCTGTACTGTCTGAACATTTGAGAAAAACCCAGATCTACCAACATCAGCTAAACAAATAGGTAACACGCAAATGGGGAGGGGGGGAGGAGGATTGCTCAGCATCCCTCCAGGCTCGCTCTCGCTCTCTCTGTGTGTGTGTGTGTTTGTGTGTGTTCTCAACTGAAGCAAGAGGCATCTTGGGCGAGAGCACTGAAAGAATGTATGAGCTCTCTGATTTGTGATAGATGCGGATGCTCCCGGTCACCCAACTCCAAATTATATTCCGGTGGGCTCCCTGATGGTTAACTGGCAAGAAAGGGACGGGGGTGGAAGTGGTATGCAAGGCGTCTTAGGACAGGCCTCTAGCGACGCAGGGAGTAATTAGATCGTAATCCTGACGGCAGAAATGTCTGGTGCGGAGCTAAACATAAAAGCAGTTGGAGGGAAGTTGGCTGAAATGTTTCGGTTACTTATTTCCTTTTAAAAAAGAGTAGCTGTAGGCAGTAGAAAGAGCAATGTAATAATATAAATAATCGGGGTACTATTTACTGGACCGACCTTTAAGTCGGCCGGTAAAACCTGCGTGTCAAATCGCTGGCGCATCTTCTCACAGAGAAAGGATAACCCAATTTCAAACAGTCGTCTTGGCTACCTTCTTGCCTTCCGCATTTATTCTCCGAAAGTAACATTCCTACGCACCCCGATTTAACAAGTTAGTAGACAGGGCTGAGCGCCAAACAGCAAACGAGGCAAAGAAGTAAGGGGCGCCGCTGTATTCAAGTAGGTCACGCAGTTTAAAAAGCGTTTAAATAAACGGCGTAGAATCGAACATTAGGCAAAAGTTGTCTGCTTTCATAGCAACTGTTACCTTTTATTAAAGGATTTTTTTACAAAATCCATAATCTATTCTATTAAGCATTAAGATTAGTAAAAAAAAAAAGTTTCCAATTGGCTAATGCATGCACGGGGGGAGGCTGGGGGAGAGAAGGAGAATAAAATGCAGATAACTCACTTTTTTCCCCGCTATGTCAAATCTCCAGTACGCAATCATGCAATGGCCTGAACATTAAAGAGTTAAAGCGCGGTAACCGAAGGACTCTACCTGCGCAAATCCAAATCCTCTTTAAATGTTGATGCGCAGGACTTGAAAGGCATGGCAAGAGAGCAAGGTACGTGGCCGAGGCGTCGTGCACAGATGCAAAGGTGTCTGTCACGCTTCCTAAGAAAAGATGAAGGAGACCACGGCCGATAAAAAAGGGGGGGGGAGGTCAACCCAGCAGCTGGGAGAGCAGTAATAGGAGTGGGGTGCAACGTCACGGGCCCTGACGTTCCAGCAACAGCTGTAGGGCGATTCCAAAGACCTGTGATGTGCAAAGAGCTTCGCCAATCACCGCCGCCTTGGCTGTGATCCTTTATTTTCCTGCCTTCAGGCTCCCAGAATGTCGAGCCAATTGGAAAGCTGCTCGGGCGAACGTAAGCTTGCCAGATCTGTGTGAATGAGCTTGTGCGCGCGGAGGGGGGAGGAGGAAGGGAGAGAGCGCGAGAGCCCGCCCACGTGCCCACATACGAGGGCTGCTGCTTTAGGGAAGCTGAAAGCTTCCGCGGTTGGAGCTTTCTGAGGCGGGGATCAAGGAAAGCTGGGAAGGTCTTTTCGGTTGCTTCCTTTTCCCGAGAGTCCCGATTTTGGATTGGGGAGGGGGGTCGCGGTCGGCCAGGCATACCGATCTGTCCTTCGAAAGCAGGAGGTGTGCCTGTTTTCGCCGTAGGGGCACAATGGCGCGCCGCCAAGATAAGAGGCGCTGCCTGAGGCGCCTCACTAGGTTCAGGACTCGGCGGGCCAGGTGCTCTCAGCAGCAGCTTATGAACTGCAGGAATTGTGCAACAAATAAACGGTGGCAAATAATATAAACAATAAAGATTGATCTTTGACGGGGGTTCAAAACCTGCCTTGCCCTCCTCTCTCCCCTGCGCAGCCGTAAAAAGAGGACTGGGGTGATGGTGCTGGCGGCGGCGGTTGCTCACTGGGCAAAGATTTCCAGGCTCCTAATCTTTCCGTGGGGCTTTTACACGTTCCTGAACTCGGTTTCGGCACAGAAATAACGTCGGTTTGAATCCGAATCGTCTTATGTGCCACACACGGAGAAAAAGAAAGCGATGGTTAAGGCAAGCGGCCGCGTCTGCTACCCACATCGTGTTAAGCTACGGTTGCTTAATCACACAGGGCTCCGACGATAAGCCACGGAGTAAAAGCTGCCCAAATAAGAGTTTTCATTTAGTAAAAATACAAATCGGACGAATGGCGTAGTACTTTGGAGGGGGCGGACAGCACCGGATTAACATCCTCCTGGTGTCTCAAGCCACACGGGTGGCTCTAATTGCTTCCGGATGTCTGCTGACACCAGTAGGCTTGCCTGCCCAGTCCAGAAGGGGAGTTTCCCCCTCCCCCCACCTTCCAGAGTTACATAAAAGCAAGGCTTATAGGCTCCACGTTCTCCCGCCTTAGTTTTCAATCTTGCAAAAAATAATTTATGCGTTGTCCAGAAGTTCTGGTACACTGACATGGAATGAAAAAAAAATCGACAACGTCCCGCTGCGCGTGTTCAACTCCCGCGCTTTCCAAGGTGAAAACAGCCCGCTTCTTCCTTAATCACCGCTTGAAAGTGCCGTGGAAAATGATAAAGGCAATTGAGCACCGGCCGCCCCACTCTGTGTGCCCCCTCGCCCCAACGGGCATTGGGGACTCCTGCTTGAAAAGAGTCCTTTTTCGGCAGTTTCCACTTCCCTCCCTCTCCCGCCATTTGAAATAATTTACGGTACTTCTTGCAGGAGCCAGATTCGGACTAGCGCCTTTAATAGGAGAGGACTGCCTCAGGCAGGGCTGCTGGTTTCTAACAGCCCCTCTCCAAGCTGTTAAGGGAATTCTCCCAGAGAAGTTGAGTTAACCTGCTGAAGTACAACCAAAAAATAATAATAATCTGCCAATCCACAAAGACGGGTTGAAATTGCCAGGTCTCTCAATTCCCGTCTCCCGATCCGATTGCCTCGGATGGCCGAAAGGAAAGTTGGTTCCGGCGCCCCTGCCGGCAATGCGCGCGCCGGAGAGTGGCACGCGCTGCCCTTGTTCCGCCCCATTGATTTACTTTTGCCTATGTGCGCCGCTTTGGTACGGGTTATGTGGCAATGCTGTCCCCTACCGGCGAAGAGGCCAAATACAACTTATTAGACTCTGCCTTCTCCTGCTGAGGGCTGGAGGTTGTTCTCCCCTGAGCTTGGCCTCTTTCGAGTCAGGGCTGGTTTTGCCACTCAAAAAAAACATCCGAGGGACACCGATTCCTTGACAAACAATTCTGCTCCTAAGCGATGTTATCCTTTATTTTTCAATTCATCTAAATGAAGAAAAACTTCTTTAGGAAAGAAAAGACAACGTGTGTGTGTGTGTGTGTGTGTGTGTGTGTGTGTGTGTGTGTGTAAAAAGAAATCTGAATTTGTAATGTATCGCAGTTGTGACTTGAGCCTGCTTAACGCCCCTAGTTGGGGGACTGCAAGGCAAAAGAGATTATAAAAAAGTAGAACTGCAGTATAGCAGTCAAAATGCCAAGTTGCAATCAATCAGACAGATCTGTGTGAAAAAAACTTTCTCTCTCTCTCTCTCTCTCTCTCTCTCTCTCTGTGTGTGTGTGTGTGTGTGTGTGTGTGTGTGTGTGTGTGTGTGTGAGGAGAGAGAGAGAGAGAGAGAGAGAGAGAGAGAGAGAGAGAGAGAGAGAGAGATTTCTTTACAGTGCTCTGAATTCTATCACAGAAAAACCATTTCCTTCATCAAAAATGGAGTTGTGGCCTAGAAATTCAGTTTACCTGAGAATAACCAATCTTAAAGGTAAATGGGGTAGCTGAGGAAAAGATTAAATTTATAAAGGGCCTTAGGATTTTTTTTGAAGAGCCTTCAAAACCACCACTATCCATTGATCAGTCTGTTACCCACAGAACTGTGGAAATCACATATTAATTTCCTCATGTCGCTGTGGTATAAAACCCAGAGATCAATTGGCTTTTGGTCACCAAATCATCATCACACTGTGCTTCAGAGGATGTGTATTCTCATGGAACATAGAAATCTCTCAAATTGTAAACATCAGAAATGATCGTGTCATGGGTTTGAAGCATCACCACAGTGTATAAAAATGTTTGTATTGAGGGTGAAGGTTCGTTCTTTGAGCTTGTGGGTTGGTTTCCAAACATTTCCTTACCAGGCTAGGTAACATCTTCAGCGGAGTTTAGGGGATGTCAATTATATTTTCCTGGAGCCGTTTTGTTACCAAAACATTTATCCAAGAGGGTGGGGGAAATTGTGGTCTTTGGTTGCTGAACTAAGCTCCATGCAGTCACGCCATGGCCAATGCTAAAAGCTGTAGTTCAGCAACATCTGCACAACCACAGTTTCCCCATAGAAAAAGCCCAGCTCCTCACTCATCCTCCTCAGATATGCTTACATAGAAACTTTCAATTTCCCCATTAAGTCACAATTACATATATTCACGACTAAAATCATGAATCTCTATTGTTGTTGTCTAAAAGCATGGAACTGAGGCTCCTGTAAGTTCTATAAACCTGCTACTTAAATCCAGAGCCAAAGATTACATTAAAAATAAAAATTACAACCTGTTTGTTTCACTGTTGTTCTGTAGAAACATGGATTTAGGGCACAGCTCTATACTGTGGGGTTTTTTTAGATTTTAATTAGCTATGGTACAACATAGCCTTCATACATGCTAACATATTTTAATTTTAGTACTCTTCCTCTGAAGCAAGTGGAAGAAGGAAGTCCATCATATTAATTAAGCATGTGTAAACTTTTGTAATAATTTGGTTCTGTTTGAAATTAAAATTGACTATATAGAAAACAACATAGCAAGCTTGAATTCTGAAACGTTATGTAGTTTGCTTTTGGTCAGATGGAGACTGCATGTCTCTTTTCTTTGTGTAATGTATTCAGGACACATCAGTTAAAACTAACCAAATTGGCAATCTGACATTAGTTGCCAATCCAAATTTTCCCCAGTAGAATCAAGTCTTTGAGTCTGGGGTAAGGAAGCATTGCAACTCTGCCAATCCTTGCTTTTTAAGCACAAAACATGGGGGAAAGTATTGTAATTGCTTTTTTCATGTCTATATGTATTCTTGGTGTTCACAACATTATAACTGCAATGATAAAAATGTTTATACATTTTTCCATCAGATGTGAGTAACCCTTTGGAAGGCTTATGGCACTTTTTCTTCAGAAATAGGAAGTAAAGTCATTTGAATATTATGGAAGGAACTAATCACAAAAAAACAATATTTGAACAATACTTTTATCCTTCTATACAGCGAAGGCTATATTGTAAATATTAAGTGAGGCAATTGCACTGAGTGCTTTAGAGAAAGAATAGAAACCTAACTATCCAATATTACATCATGGTAATGCAAAATCTAGTCAGAAGCAATTTAAAAAGAGACATTTTAATTACTGGTTGTGATCCTTTTCATAATTATAGGTTAATAGGGATGAATGATGGCTTCCCTAAGTGTGTGTGAGCATATTCACTTAATTCCAGTTTTGGCACATATTGTTACTTTCAGAATACTGATACCAAATTTGCAAAGCAAAATATCTCTCATAACTTTTATGCCTGTAGGATGTTTTTTTGCTTAGAAAAAGGGTAACAGAAATAAAAGTAATTGGAAAAATTAAAAAAGGTCTGCAGTTCCCAAAACAATGACAATTAAATTTGAAAATAAATAAACTTTTTAAGAAGAGTATTTCTTAAAATATGCAGGACCATACCTAAAACACTTCATCACTTTTGCAACTCTATTCAAGTTGCAAAAAAATACAATGGTTTAGCAATTTCTTTTCAGAAAGGATTCTGAAAAATGAGAGGTGGATTGGTACAGGTTCCGGAGCTGACAAGTTGACTTATGCTTCCAGACAGAATAATAGGCAAAAGAAACTCATACGTTATCTTCATGATATTTTGTGAGACATTTGTTAAAGTCTTTATTGTAAAAGAGAGACAGAGATGAAAACTAATGCATTAAAGAGTTCTTTTAAAAATTATAATATCTTGATAGGAAAAAGTTACATATTCCACCATTATTCTTGTAAGCGCTGTAATCTTTAATTGGAAACCTACAAGAAAATTTGTGTCACTTTAGCACTTTGTTCCTCTTAGTGTTTGTTACACAACCTCCTTGTTTTTTCACTCCATTTACCTAGTTCAAACAGCACAGCTATGAGTATAGGATGTGTAAGGGATTCTGTTTGTTAGGTGGCCTGTTGCAAAGCTTGACATACAGAGAGAGAGAGTGGCTGGCCCAAAGTCACCTGATTGGCTTCAGTGCCTAAGGGAAGATTAGTACTTGGGCCTCTCTGCTCCTAGCCCAGCACTTTAACTACTTCACCATGTTGCCGTTCATATTACTTTAACGCTTTAAGAATTAAGATTGGAATCAAATCAGAAATTGTTGGAAACAGCTGATAAGAGTTGTCAGTCATATTAATAAGAAAATAATAAAAATTGACAGGAATTTCTAATATGAAGTAGGGCCTTTATAACCGATCAGAATGTAATGTTTTAAATTTTGTGTTAAAAGAAATCCAAATTTCAGATATGACAGGAGTCTGTGCATAAAATTATAGACCATTAATGGGTTCCAAATTAAGTTTTTGACATTGATGCATACTCTCAAGATGTAATCTGCCAGCCTTCTAACCAAGGAATTGATTGTAAATCCCAGTGAGAGATGTAGCCTATTCTAGCAACTGTTATCATGTATAAAGCCAACTCAGTATACTTTCTGGAAATATAAAATGCAAGAAGGTGAAATCATTTTGTTTTTTTCATCCCATAATGAAGCATCTTCCAGAATTGCTGAGCTTTGTGACATTGCTACTACCGGTAGATATAAAAGAATAATCCAACTTGAGATATCCCCCTCTTTTTTGGAACATATATAATTATTCAGAGTATAATATTCACCCTGAATTTAATATCTCCCTGTTCTATTGACATTCGTATTGTTGTATATCAACTGTTTTGTTAATTCTGCATTAATTTAATCATTCAATATTTGACCTGTACAGCCTCTGAATCATTTCAGTAGGTAGATGTATATAAGCCAGTACAAATGTGAATTTTATGCTATAAGCATTTCAAATTTAGTCAAAACACTTTAAGTATCCTACTTTGCTTTTGTAACTCCACCATCATTTTTGAAGATAATGAATGGTTTGTGACTGTTCTAATGAGGCAGTCTCAAAAGATTACATCTTTTTATTAAAGGTTAAATCTTGCAATCTACTAAAGTAATATTTCTGCACAGATCAAAGATTTGCCTTCATGAAAAAAAGTTCAGTATTGAAGAAAGAGACCCTAAACTTGCAGATATTCCTTTATATTTATTGTATACTTTTAATAAGCCATTTATAATTGGTCTCTTATGCACTGAACACTTCTATTTGTATCATGCCAGAGATATTTATGTAGGCCTTCTGAGATATTTTTTTGCCATTTATTCAACATTTTTTCTTCAATTTTTATTGGGAATCATCTGAAATTAAAAAAAAGTCCTTGATGAATTATTCATCAACAACAGCTTCGACAGGCTGGCCAAACCAGGTTGAGAGTAGCCGTTGTGTCTTCGACATTCGGTGAGCAAGGGATTTGTCTATCCCAAGCATATGAAGACAGACTCTGGTGGAGTGAGCAGATGAGATCTATTAAAATAGAACCAACGGTCATGAAGGCAGTTTCTGCAAGCGACGTGATATGCTGAGAGCACGGCAAGACACGAAAGATGCCCTGGTCAACCACTGCACCCAGCTCATCTCCAATTGTCTCGACTTTTGTCCTGCCATTGGAATAAGATGAAATCTGGGAAGAGAGAGTGAGGCTGACTATGCGCGCCTCTCCCTCACTTAAATCCAATCCACGCGCAAGTCTTGACATCTTGACTTTCCCTAACTCTGATAAATCTCAAAGTCCTGTGGTGATAGGCGAGCGAAGAAGCAGCAGGTGTGGAATCACTGGGAGCTGTGGATGTGGACCTGCACACAGGCGGCTCAGGTCTAATGGTCACTTCTTGCTGATGAAGCAACAGCTGGATTTGGCGTCTATCTGAGCGACTGAGCAGCCCTCTTTAGGATCACACTGCTCACCTCCGTAGTATGAGGAAGGGGCTAGAAAATGTGCCCTAAATATTGTTGCTTCTTTCAAACCCTGTCCAGCCCACCCCGGTTGGAGGGAATCCCATCTCATGCAGTCGAAATACAAAATTTAAGATGAAACACAAGGTGTTACCACTTATTATTGGTACATGGAATGTATGTACGCTTCAAGACAATCCATTAGCAGATCGTCCAGAAAGAAGAACAGCTCTGGTAGCCAGAGAGCTTGCAAGATTTAACATTGACATTGCGGCCCTGTGTGAAACTCGTCTAGCCAATGAAGGTCAGCTCACAGAAACAGGAGGCGGCTACACATTCTTTTGGTGTGGACGTAGCAGTGACCAATGTCGTGAGTCTGGAGTTGGCTTAGCAGTTAAGAACCATCTTGTTCGCCAACTTGCCAGTCTTCCTAAGGGTGTGAATGATCGACTCATGACACTGCATCTCCCATTACTAAGTGGAAAACAAGCCACACTGATCAGTGCCTACGCACCCACAATGACAAATCCAGATGAAGTAAAGGACAAGTTTTATGAAGATCTTGATGCCCTACTTTCATCCATGAAGTGCACCGATAGGCTGATTTTATTTGGTGATTTCAACGCAAGAGTGGGGTCCAATCACTCTACCTGGGATGGCGTTATTGGTAAAAATGGAATTGGCACATGTAATAGCAATGGCCTGTTGCTATTGAAGACATGTGCTGCTCATGATCTGGTCATTACTAATACCATCTTTCGCCTACCCACTCGTAAAAAGACGTCCTGGATGCATCCACGCTCCAGACACTGGCATCTCATTGATATTGTGTGGAGAAAAGACATGCAAGATGTAAGAGTAACTAAAGCTATGCCGAGTGCTGACTGCTGGACTGACCATAGACTCATCATTTCCAAGTTAAATATTCACATCAAGCCAAAGAATCATCCACAGGGAAACAGAGTTGTGATGAAAAAGATCAATGTCAGTACACTGGAAAACCCCGACATAGTAGCTTCATTAGTAAAAGACCTTGACAATCAACTCCTGGAGCTGCAAATACAGGAAAATGCTGAGAAGGACTGGGAATGTTTCCGGGACATCTTGCACTCTTCTACACTTAAGGTTCTTGGACCCTCATATAGGAAGCAGCAGGACTGGTTTGATGAAAATGATGAAGAGATTAAGGCCTTGCTTGCCGAAAAACACCATCTTTACCACACTCATCAGAACGACCCGTTGTCAACTGCAAAGAAAAATGCTTTTATAAACACTCGCAGGATTGTACAGAGCAAGCTCCGCAAGATGCAGGACTCCTGGCTGAGTGCCAAAGCAGATGAAATCCAGAAGTTTGCTGATAGAAACGATGCCAAACGATTCTATGAAGCCCTTAGATCCCTGTATGGACCTCAGCCCTTAGGAATCTCTCCTTTACTGGATTCGAGTGGTGCAACTCTTATCACTGAGAAGACCCTGATTTTACAGCGCTGGGCCGAGCATTTCCACTCTGTGCTGAATCACCCATCCACCATCAATAATGAGGCGATTGACAGGATACCCCAGGTAGATATGAACTATAGCCTTGATGCCCTACCATCAGAGGCTGAAACCTCACAGGCCATCAATCAATGTTCCAGTGGTAAGGCACCAGGATCTGACGCAATCCCAGCGGAAGTCTATAAGGCTGGCGGTGCTGTGCTTGTTGAAAAACTTACCCAGTTGTTTCGATCTTTCTGGAAACAAGGTTCCATTCCTCAGCAACTGAAAGACGCGTCCATTGTGCACCTCTACAAGAGGAAAGGAAATCGACAAGTCTGCAATAATTATAGAGGAATATCACTTCTCTCTGTTGCAGGCAAGATCTTTGCACGAGTGTTGCTAAATTGCTTGATTGACCATCTGGAACAGGGTATACTACCTGAGACACAGTGTGGTTTCCGCAAAGAGCAAATATGCACAGTGTACATATTTGCAGCTCGACAGCTCCAGGAGAAATGTTAGGAGCAGAATCGTGAACTATACACCACCTTCGTGGATCTCACCAAGGCTTTTGACACAGTTAGTCATGAAGGACTGTGGCGCATTATGTCGAAGTTTGGGTGCCCTGACAGGTTTATTCTGATGGTACGACAGTTCCATGATGGCATGGCGGCTCGTGTTCTGAGTAATGGTGGAGCCTCAGAGGCCTTCCCTGTTACTAATGGCGTTAAGCAAGGCTGCATGCTGGCACCAACCCTGTTCAGCATGATGTTCTCAGCCATGCTGTCAGACACCTTTCAGAACAGCTCAGTACAGAGATACAGAACCGATGGGAAACTGTTCAACCTGCGAAGACTTCAGGCTGTCACCAAGGTAAAGGAGACTGTGCTACGAGATCTCCTCTTTGCTGATGACTGTGCCCTCAATGCAGGATCAGAGCAGGAAATGCAAGCCAGCATGGACAAATTCGCAGCTGCTTGTGACAACTTTGGCCTCTTCATCAACACGAAGAAAACTGAAATGATGTACCAGCCAGCTCCAAAAGCCCAATATCAAGAGCCTACCATCACAGTAAAGGGACAAAAGCTGCAAGCAGTGGACCAATTTACGTATCTTGGTAGTACTCTCTCCTGTGCAGTGACAATTGACATCGAGGTCAACTGTAGAATTGCCAAAGCAAGTTCTGCATTTGGCAGATTGCAGACTTACATGTGGGACCGCCGTGGAATAAATCTTGCTACCAAGCTTAAAGTTTACCAGGCAGCAGTGCTAACTACCCTATTGTATGCTAGTGAGACCTGGACAGTGTACAGGAGGCATGTTAGGCAACTGAACTACTTCCACATGACTTGCCTTCGTAGAATTTTGAGGATCCGGTGGCAGGATAAGATACCAGACACAGATGTCCTCTCCAGAGCAGGCCTATCATCAGTTTACACTCTGTTGATGAAAGCCCAGATGCGCTGGGCAGGCCATGTTGTAAGGATGCCAGATCATTGCATCCCTAAACAGCTCTTCTATGGTGAGCTGTCTCAAGGAAAGCGATTGCACGGGGGACAAAAGAAGCGATACAAAGACACGTAAAAAGCTTCTCTTAAGTCCCTGGATATTAACACCATCTCTTGGGAACTTCTGGTGCATGATTGACCGACATGGCGCACCTTGGAGTACCAGGGTTGCCAGACATATGAACACAGAAGGACAATCTTGGCACAAGAAAAGCGAACACTCCGCAAAGCCAGAGCTGCAAATGCTGAATTAACAGTGTCTACATTTCTTTGTTCAGTATGTGGCAGAACATTCCGTGCTAACATCGGTCTTATTAGCCACCTACGGTCACATTGTTGATGGCCCATAACCCAGAAGATGTCAAGGTCTTCATCGAAATCGATGGACGAACAACAGATTTTTCCTGCTAATTTTTCTTCTAGCCTAGATAGATTTAGGTTTCTGCATTTTAAAATATGCATTATCTTGTTTATCAGATATATAATTGATTATTATTGCTTAAGTCTTTATTGTTTCTGGTTAGGCAAAGTCTGCAATCTTTTAAGACAAATATTAAACCCTGCTATTTATCTCAACTGCTGTTTTTCCTCTTTAGATAAATTCCATAAATCATCTGGCTTATTCTTGTCAAACCAATATCCTGATATTATATGGTATTATCTATGTTCCATTGCCAGTTCTAAGAAATCCTTTGGGTGAATGTGAATGGTCATCAGCATATAATTTTAATTTATGTTTTTGATTTTATAATTTGAATTCTGAAATTTTACTCTTACATATATTACCATTTATTCCTTATCAGAAATTCTATTGTCAATAGAACACTGCCTTTGTCCCAAATCTTACAACATCAGGAGATTAATTTAAAATCAGGTGACCTTAAAGCTTTTTCTTGTATTGGAACCTATCTAGAATAGCTGCAAAAGCAGGAAGTTCATTGTGGTCTTAATAGGCCAACCTATGCTTCAAGGTTGAATTGGATCTGTAGATCACATGTTGAACAGACCTGCTCTGCACACTTTAGTGGCCAGACGTAAAGCTTTCATTACAGTTGTCCAATGTCTTTACAAGAAGGCCAGTTTTTCAGAAGAGAAATCAAAGAAAAATATGTTTGGGGTGGTGAGAGTAGAAACTTCGCAAAAGCCTAATTCTGGTTTGAAAGTAAATGCTCAAATCAGGTTTGCAGTTAACAATATAAGGAGGTTTGCTCTTTGCAAATTTTTTTTTTTTTTTTTTTTTTTTGCACTACAACATGGCAGCAGCCAGACATTTTACCTCTGTAATTATGGTTTGCATATTAGTGGAGTCCTTAGTGTTCTCTAAGCTTAATTGTTTTCAGCAGACATTTCATTTCAGCCTCCGTTCCTGGAGGCTAAAACATATGAGGAACAGTTGCTGGAATTGGGTATGTCTAGTTTAATGAAGAGAAGGACGAGGGGGGACATGATAGCAGTGTTCCAATATCTCAAGGGCTGCCACAAAGAAGAGGGAGTCAAGCTGTTCTCCAAAGCATCTGAAGGCAGGACAAGAAGCAACGGATGGAAACTAACCAAAGAGAGAAGCAACCTAGAACTAAGGAGAAACTTCCTGACAGTTAGAACAATTAACCAGTGGAACAACCTGCCTCCAGAAGCGGTGTATGCTCCAACAATGGAAGTTTTTAAGAAGAGACCGGACAGCCATTTTTCCGAAATGGTATAGGGTTTCCTGCCTGAACAGGGGGTTGGACTAGATGACCTCCAAGTCCCTTCCAACATTATTATTATTATTATTATTATTATTATTATTATTATTATTATTATTATTATTATTATTATTATTATTATTATTTCCCAGCTATGTAACTTTTTCAGTTCTTCCTCTTCTATTGGTTTGGGTATTGCTCTCATCATGGCTATGTTTCTTACTTAAGAGAAGGATTTTTTTAAAAAAAGTATTATTATTATTCTCTGATACTGTGGTATTTGATATGTGAATACATACTAACAGCCTTATAACATGGGGAAGAAAAAGAAACATGGGACC
Source organism: Crotalus tigris (assembly GCF_016545835.1). Lineage (NCBI taxonomy): Eukaryota > Metazoa > Chordata > Lepidosauria > Squamata > Viperidae > Crotalus > Crotalus tigris. Next base: position 771,893 of record NW_024096525.1, read on the forward strand.
ATTACTGGTTCTTTGCATTAACTCTAAAAAATTAAAAATTGAAGATCCACCACTAACAAAGGAACAAGTGAGTAACCTAATGACTTAAGTGATTCATGTGTTTTTGAATTCTGCTAATAGATTCAGGATATTGCAGCAAGAACCTTTCTCCAAAATGAATGATGATTTGCATTTTCTCCCATTTTCCTTAAACCAGGAATATCTTGGGGATGATGATTCATATTATAATAATGTACCATACAAGGGTACTCAATTCTCCGAGAAGCAAACTGAAGAACTAGGTAAAATATTTTAAAAGAGACAAAACAATCTACTTTACAAGAAATATAAAAAGATCTTGTGGCTAAACAATGGCTTTTAATAACAGAACTGTGACGCCTATATTTGATCAGACTGCAATAATCAACACAAGGGTATAGTAGACAAATTAAAAGTTTTGGTAAGCTACACAATGAAGATTTCAACTCGATCCTAAAAACCTTAAATTCTGAAATCTTGAATTATTGTACTAATAAATTAGCAGTCAGTGAGTAAAATCTCAGAAGGCTGTGACAGGAGTTACATCTCCTAACCAAACTAATCACATTAATCTTTGTTTGTAACAATGTAAGTCCCTGAGATGACTATCTCCTCCAAGCAATCTAGGTGGAGATAGTCATATCAGGGATCCATTACTTATTTTCTAAACAAACTTCTCTCTTACAGGATATATATTGAACTGATCTTAGGAAGGGGGAGGTGGCTGCCAAACTGAAAAGGTAAGAAAATAGTTTTGCTAATATTCAAGCATGCCACAAACTCTGTTGTGTTGTAGAAGATCAACAGCTTCTTGGCAACATTTGGTATCTTTTCCGTGTGTTTATTCAGAGAAAGAGAAAAAAGTGTGCTTCCAGGCAGAATAAAAGACCAACTCCATAATAACTTCAACTTCTGGAATGTTAGATTTGGGCAAGTATTCACCATACGCTTCAATGTAAGAGGTTCTCATATTTAAAAACAGCCATGCTCTATAATAAACAATAGATAAAACAAACACACAAATATTCATGAGCATTAATCAGAAGTTCACTTGGCAATTGTTGTCCCATTTTCAATTCAGAAAAAAAGTGGGCAAATACTTTCCCAACCCAACATAACAAACATTTCCTAATATATAAGTTTAGCAAATAAAATATAATAATAATAAAGTTGGAAGGGACTTTGGAGGTCATCTAGTCCATCCCCCTGCTCAAGGCAGGAACCCCTATACCATTTCAGACAAATGGCTGTCCAGTCCTTTCTTAAAAACTTCCAGTGTTGGAGCATTCACAGATTTTGGAGGCAGGTTAATCCACTGGTTAATTGTTCTAACTGTCAGGAAATTTCTCCTTAGTTCTAATTGCTTCTCTCTTTGATTAGTTTCCATCCATTGCTTCTTGTCCTGCCTTCAGGTGCTTTGGAGAATAGTTTGACTCCCTCTTCTTTGTGGCAACCCCTGAGATATTGGAACACTGCTATCATGTCCCCCCTCATCCTTCTCTTCATTAAACTAGACATAACCAATTCCAGCAACTGTTCCTTATATGTTTTAGCCTCCAGTCGCCTAATCATCTTTCTTGCTCTGTATTTCACATACTGTGTTCAAAACTTGTCTGGAAACAGGTTTCAGTTCAAACCATCTTGCCTCACTGCCTTCTGCGTGAAGGAGTCCACTGACACATCTCCATTAATATTGAAAATACGTCTTTCTTTGACATCATTAGGAGAAAGTGAGATATGATCAAAATTTATTTTGGATGAGGCACTGCCACAGGCATTAAATCTATTCAGTGAAATGATATCAAACAAAAGAGCTTAATTAATGCTCAAAATGAATATTAATATTAAAGAGAAAGAAAGTTAGAATCTGTAAGATATCTTTTAGCCATGGAGACTAAAGGACTGTTCAAATTTCCCCTTACATCTCCAGTTTGTTCATTTCAAAAAAGATGAAAACTTATTACTGAACATAGAGAAGAGACCTGGAATCACCCTGTGTTAAGTAAGAGTCCACGGGAATAGAATCGTCTTAATGCAGCAACTGATTAAAGAAATGGAGTAGGCTTCAATTTGGAAAATTGGCAAACTATCACTTACTGGGCCAAAATACTTGAACTGTCCCCCAGCATATTACTGTACAGTATATAGTTTGTATCCCAAAGCCTTTTCATTGAGATAATAATGGTTTGTTTCCTTTTTTAGGTAGTGTTTTTCAATGTATTCCAGCTGATGGGCGTATTTTAATTATTTTTAATTGTTATTACAAGTTATAACTGCTTCTGAATAATTCATGTGCAGCAAATGTTACATTTTATATTCTAACACTTGTATTGTCCTTGTTAAATAAAACTAAAAAAGTCAGTCCCTTGTGTGGGATACATTATCTCAGTTAATTGCAGCATATGAATTTTCATGATATACTGTTTTCAGCAGATTATCTTGGACACTGTGCAAAAGGATAGAGAGGATTGTCTGCTAAAATCATTTGAGTTACAAATGTGTCTCAGAGATACTTTTCAGAGTGAGAAGAGTAGCATATACATTTAATAAATAGATAAACAAATAAATAAACAAATAAATAAAAATAAAAATGCCTTTTGAAGTGATAAAATTTTCTCAAGGTATATTTGGACTATTAATACTGAAAGAAAATTGAAAACAATTAAATAGGATGGAGGTTCTTCAAGTCTTAATAAAAATTATCAATGAAATAATTGGCTTTATAAGGCCCTGGATTTGTTCCTTGCCTTCAGCATTAGGCTACTTCTTTCCCCCAAAATTTTCACCCTGTTGTCTCATTTGATCCACTAAGAAATTATGCCTGATTGATAAAATAAAGAACAATTTAAAGATTTTAAACCAGAGGAATGTGAAAATCCAAAATCTAGTATCGTTATTTATATGCTGAATCAATGGTCCTGGTTAAAAAAAAAATACTACAGAAAACTCCTCCTACCTTGTAATTAGGAAAAATGACCTTTGTACTTAGTTGTTTTACAAGTAAATATATTTACAATTAGAAAGGACACTTCATGCTACAAAGGAATTTTGTCTATAAAAGATTCAGCATTATTCAGTTACTAGCATAATAAAAGAGAACAGCTCTTAAACATTTTTGTGCCCAAACATGTAAATATATTTTGTGATGTACCAGAGGGATGTACATCCATTCTGATGAAAGAAAAGCAAGAAAAGAATTTAGACAAATGGATTCTTAATGAAAATCCATTCATTATTTATACATTTTTTCTTGATTTATTTTTAATTATTTTCCTTTGAGATTAAAATAAAATCAAAACTTGGAACAATCTGAATAGGTCAAAGGAAGGCTACAAGGAAGAGTAATAAGTACAAACAATGAAAATGACAGATATAAAATAAATACATTTTTTTTCAATCTGCTTAAAATTTGGCAGGTTTGATGCCTTGAACTAAAATGCCTGAAAACATTAACTGGTTGGTTGGTTGGAAAATACTTAAGATGCAAGCAGCTGGCTATCTCATTGAAGTCGTTTGGAAACTTATGGAATGTGTTGTTTTAAATTGCCACAAAACATGTTTTTCAGGCCGTATATTTGGCTGCTCTGAAGGAATGATAGAACACTAAAAATATTATGCTATTCAGATCAGAAATAAACCATTAGTAACCAGCAGAAAAACAGATGACACTCCTACTGAAGAAACCATAGCTTTATGGTAAAGCAAGGTTTTGTAGTTATAATATATTATCAACCTTTGATATGTCCATAAAAAGGATGAGGTTACAAAGAGAAGAATTTCTATGCAAGATCTTGGAGAGCCATTGCTAGTCAGCATATAAAAACAGCCTGAGATAAATATTGATCTGAAATAAGGCATCCTAATATATAATGTACTCACGTATTTGTTTGTCAACAAAAATGAAAATACTTTGGCCAATCTGTCTGTAATAAAGCTAGGTTGATGCTTGAAGTATCTATAAGTTTGATTGTCCCTAAACACAACTTGTTGACCATTGTGGGTTAAGAATGGGTTGGCTTGTTTCCAATTAGAGTCTAATAAAGAGTTGACAAAATGTAAATATGAAAGAAAGTAAAACGGACCAAAGTGTTTATTCCTCCCTCTCTCCCTCCCTCCCATCCATCCATCCATCCATCCATCCATCCATCCATCTGGTTTATATCTCTCTGCAATTCAATGACTTTTAGTGGTTTCTATTGGTATAAAATATAACAAACATTTAAAATACCCATAGTATCATTAAAATGTAACATCAGATAAAAACAATATAAATGAGAAAACAAAAATAAAGATGGCTAAGCTATTAAATTGGAAGAATATCTTCCAAAATTGCTTTGTTTTCTTCCTAAGGGTCAACAAGGAGGGGGACTGCCTAATTTTCACCAGTTGGCCATTGTAAAGCATTGATACTGCCACAGAAAGGCAGTAAGTTCTAACCATCATCTATTCAAAAACTGAAAATTCTACCGAGTCAGGACAATTCTGATTGACAGGCAACTTATCTACTTCTTTGGAGTTCATGTTCATGTTCTTTGTCTTATATCACTATAATACTTCATGTTGATATTGTGTTTGTCAACTCTACACTGAGCCTGGCTGCAGCCATTTTGCTCGTTCTAGGTTGTCACAAGAATGGAAGGGTGTGTGGAGGATTTTTACGAGTCTAAACTTTTTACTGTCCCATAGGAACCAAGGTCATTTCTGTCTGTTAGATAGGGGGTGTGAGCATTTGGTTAGAAAGCCTGCCAAACTGTTCTATTGGGAAACATAGCTGATTGCATAGCAATGGAGTGGGAAGTTCAACTTTGTAATACTGTCTCTCTTTGAAGAGGATTTCAGACTTGGTTTCACTTTTTACCATGCTGATACCATGTAATCAATAAACGTGTTCTTTGAGGAAATCTCAGGCCTCGGAGTTCTGATTTATTTGGTCTTGTCTATCGGAACCTGGACATTAAACCAAGTCTGACAGTGGACAGTGTCATATACATATATTTTTGACCCAAAGGTGTTTTTCAAAAGGCAACTGGACTTTCATGATTTTTTTCTTGAAAATGTTTTTCTTTTCATTCAAGAAGCTTCTTCAGTTCCAGAAAGTCCAGTTACCTTTTGAAAAGCACTTTTGGGATAGCCATGATCTGGATGATTGAGAATCTCCATAGATATATACTTTTATGTTTATAACTCTGTTATACATTTTCCGAAATGAGAATGCACTGTAGGCTAAAAACAAAATGCTACATAGCTGCCTAATTAACGTACAGATTGGTTCCTTGCTGGAAACTTTGAGGAACTATGTTATAATTTCAAATCCAAATATAGTTGAGCATGGAAGAGCTTACCTATCAGTTTGAAATGGTTTCTTTGTAGGCATCAGCTAAAATGTCAATTTAAAAACAATGGGGATGAGTTGTAACTAAGATACTATTTGGCTATTGATGTCCTAATGATGGACAAGTGAATTAAGAAAAATAGAGATGGGTCAAATTATGTGCAGATGACTGATATCTAACTGGTGTTCTGTGCATTTAAAGGAGAGTAGAGAATTATCATTTGCTCTAATAAACTGAAGCTGAGTCTCTTATAAAACACCTCTATAATATAGAGCTAAGCCAACAATTCTTTAGCTAAATAGGATTAATTTTCAGAAAGGTGACTGATTAGTTAGCTGCTGACCTGTAAAAATGAGTAAAAACAAGGTTCTTGGAAAATAATAGAGCTATTTAGCATTCAGGTCAAATTCAGATAATAGTGTATAGAAAGATCAACTGATATCGTAATGTTAAAGGCTAAGAAGAGTTTTTTTAAAAAATTGTACACAAAAGATTTCAGTCTTTAAAATAGTATTTTTCCTAAGTAGAATCATTTGTGCACTCCAAACTAAACAAATGGAGCATCTAAATGATCAAATATCTGAGGACACGGTGTTTTCCCATTCATTGCAGCCAAGTTATTTGATCCATTCTGCTAACTTTGTTATATAAATTCACCTAGTCTGACCCTGAGTCTTGAGATGATACCAAAGAGAATGAGCTTTTCATTCTCTTGTAAATAAGATTGTCAGTTTGGGGTGGTGATTAAGACATCAGGTTAGAAACCAGTGGACTTTGAGCTTCTCTGATTAGGCACAAACCAACTGAGTGACTGGGCCATTAATTCTCAGCTCTAGGAAGGAGGCAATAGCAAACCACTTCCAAAAAAAATCTTGTCAAGCAAGCTACACAGAACTCAAAAACTGACCTGATGGACACTTTATGTCATGTTTCCGAAAGATGAAACTCTTCAAAGAACTTTGAGGCATTATTTACTTTAAAGAACTTTTATTCTAGCAACATAGCTTCCGTACATAGTCAAAGCCAAAATCTAACTTCCCCTTCCTTCAGCACATAGATCAAAGCTCAATTCCCTCCCACAACTAACTGTCATAAATCACATTCTCCAATTAGTTTGAAATGCTGGCTTTCCGCCCAGTTCTTACCCACCATTCCTTATCAGCTCTTATTACAATATTGTATGTCTAACTAACTCCCATCACATTCCCCCCTCCCCCAGTATCATCTAATTCTAAGGGTAAAGTATAAGAAAGAAAAAGGCTGCATCTCCATACGTTGTCAAAGCAAGAACATCCAATGTTAGCAGCATTGACACTTTATAGATATCAGAAACAAAAAGGTTTACAGCTAAAGTTTTGAAAGCAGGGAAATAAAGGTAATTAAGGCAATGTCTTAATTTTAAAAAATGAGTTCCGAGGAAGCACAAATCTTTTCAAGTAGTTGGCATATTGGATAATTATTTTTTAACAGCAACGATAACAAACAAATAAGTTGAAGGTATTCAAAATCTTATACCATTTAGCAACACACACTTTCATGAGATTTCTGTGATTTTTAATGTTTAAAAAGTAATTTTGTTTTAAATATTGAAAATCAAAATTTAATAGTGTCACAGATACCTTGATGACAACTGTTCCTGTTTACTGATCTCAATATAATTAATACTGTGTTTGTCCCAAAATAAACTCTAACCGGAAAATAATGTGGTTTTTGGAGCAAAAATTAATATATGACCCAGTCTTATTTTCAGGGAAACACAGGTAATGTCACACATTTTACCTTTCAGGTTTATAAGTCATGTAGTCCTTGCAAGCTTATGCCATGATAGATTTTATAATAATAATAATAATAATAATAATAATAATAATAATAATAATAATAATAATAATAATAATAATAAAGTTGGAAGGGACCTTGGAGTTCATCTAGTCCAACCCCCTGCTCAGGCAGGAAACCCTATACCATTTCAGACAAATGGCTGTCCAGTCTCTTCTTAAAAACTTCCAGTGTTGGAGCATTCACCACTTCTGGAGGCAGGTTGTTCCACTAGTTAATTGTTCTAACTGTCAGGAAGTTTCTCCTTAGTTCTAGGTTGTTTCTCTCCTTGATTAGTTTCCATCCATTGCTTCTTGTCCTGCCTTCAGGCACCTTGGAAAATAGCTTGACTCTCTCTTCTTTGTGGCAGCCCCTGAGATATTGGAATACTGCTATCATGTCCACCCTCGTCCTTCTCTTCATTAAACTAGAAATACCCAATTCCAGCAGCCTTTCCTTATATGCTTTGGCCTCCAGTCCCCTAATCATCTTTGTTGCTCTTCTCTGTACTCTTTCCAGAGTCTCAACATCTTTTTTACATTGTGATGATCAAAACTGGATGCAGTATTCCAAGTGTGGCCTTACCAAGGCATTGTAAAGTGGTATTAACACTTCATGTGATCTTGATTCTATCCCTGTTAATGCAGCCCAGCACTGAATTGGCCTTTTTGGCAGCTGCAGCACACTGCTGGCTCATATTTAAGTGATTGTCCACTAGGACTCTGACGTCCCTCTCACAGTTACTACTATTGAGCAAGGTAGCCCCTATACTATACCTGTACATTTGGTTTTTCTTGCCTAAATGTAGAACCTTACTTTTTCATTTTGTCATTTTGTTAGATAGTGCCCAGTATTCAAGTCTGTCCAGATCCTTCTGTATCTTAAGCCTGAATTCTGGAGTGTTGGCTATTCCTGCCAGCTTGGTGTCATATGCAAATTTGATGATTTCCCCATCTTTCCCCTCGTCCAAATTGTTGATGAAGATGTTGAAGAGCAGTGGGCCCAGAACAGAGCCCTGGGGCACCCCACTACACACTTCCCTCCATGTAGATGCAGTTCCATTGAGGACCACACACTGAGTACGACTGGTCAGCCAGCTACGGATCCATCTGGTGGTGATGCTGTCTAACCCGCATTTTTCTATCTTCTCAAGTAGTAGGTTGTGATCTACTTTGTCAAATGCCTTACTGAAGTCCAAGTAAATTATATCCACAGCATTCCTCTGGTCCACTAATTTTGTCACTTGGTCAAAAAATGCAATAAGATTTGTCTAGCATGATCTGTTTTTGACAAACCCATGTTGGCTTTTAGTAATGACTTTGTTTGCCTCTAGGTGTTTGCTGATTCGTTGTTTGGTTCTCTTTTCCAGACTCTTCCCAGGTATTGAGGTCAGGCTGATAGGTCTGTAATTTCCTGGGTCCATTTTTTTTCCTTTTTTGAAGATCGGAACTACATCAGTTCTTTTCCAGTCCTCCGGTAGTTCACTAGTGCTCCAGGATCTTTGAAAAATATAGTTCAATGGTTCTGATATCACATCTGCCAGTTCCTTGAGAACCCTGGGGCGTAATCTATCTGGTCCTGGTGATTTGAACTCATTTAGCCTGGACAGGTACTCACTTACCATTTTCTTGCCTATCTTAACTTGTGTTTCTATTCTGTTTTTTATGGCACTATTTTTGATACGTTGGTCTGCTTTTTCCCTTTGTGTAAAGACAGATGTGAAAAACGAGTTAAATAGTTCTGCTTTCTCCCTGTTGCTTGTCATCTTCTTGCCACTTTCACCCACTAATGGACCAATCGTTTCCTTAATGTTTTTCTTGTTTTTTACATGTTGAAAGAAGCTTTTTTTGTTATTTTTGACTTTGGTCGCAAGCCTTAGTTCATTTTGAGCCTTAGTTTCCTCACTTCATCTTTGCAGGCTCGGGCTATTTATTGATATTCTGACTTAGTTATGTGCCCCTCTTTCCACTTTCTATACTTGTCCTGTTAGCGTTCTTTCCAAAATACTTGTAAAGTATCAGATTTTATTATACAAAGAAGAAACAGAAGTATATATACAAAACTGATAATTATAACCAAATAATTATGTAATTATAAACATTAATAGCAAAAGAGAGAAAGACCTGGAATTTTTTCATTTTATATATAGAATAATTCCAAATCAAAGGAACTTATTAGCTGTATTACTTTGGCCCTTGATTGAAAAAAGTCCTATTCAAATATTGACAAATAAGTTATTTATTGCAAACTAGCACCTGTTTCAGCAGCAATTCTGGAGTGAACATTACACTAAATTCTAACATATATTAACATAAACAAGCTTGTATGTTCCAGAAATTTTTTTAAAAAATGAAAATTAGGATTATTAATCAAGTTGTTACCTGAAATTTGAGACTGATGGTATAATGGCAATCAAATAATAAGCAGTTGACAATTTATGGGGACTATAGCACAGAGTATTTAAAGCTAACATACAAAGCATTCAAAGGATAATAATCTAGAAGAATTCAACACATTGTCAGTTCAATGAGAAAAATACAAGAAGTTCTGATATTGTTACATTGATTCAATGGGAGAGCGGCATTTGCTTTGGGGAATAGCACACTGAATGCAAAGAGAGATAACTCATGGAGTTCAAAAGAGAAGAAGGAAAAATGGGGGAAGTTGAATACTTGTAGAGTGACTCACCTTAGATAATGTTCAGGAGACAACAGAAAGAGATATGTGAAGGTCCTTGATGCAACAAAGAAAGGCAGAATTTTGGAGGCTTCATATAACAGCAAAGGGGGGGGGGAGTTTTACAAGATGTAGCAGTCACATACCCACATGTGAAGAACACCTTTTGTACAGATACCACTTTACTTGAAAGTGGAAAATAAAATAAACATTTATTTTTGGATCTAATTCAAAGGAAGAATTACCTTTTCTTTGAAGCTTGTAAACAGAGTTCTGGTCCTCCAAAGCATTAGAAGAATCTTCAAACAGTTGGAAGGGATTTGACAGGGCTCTCTACTACTTTGCACATGCTCTTTGACTTCCTGAAACCATGGTTTGGCTGGACCTAGACGAGTTCTACAAAAGGGCCTTGATATTCTACTCCTTGTTTGATTCTAGATCCAGATGAAAAGTCAGCTTTCTACTCCAAGCTGTGAAACCCAATTCAGCCATATTGCATCAGTGACCTAGGAACACTGTGCTTCCAAAGTCTAAGAAGACCATCTATTGGGGGTGAGAGGGGGGAAGGGGTCTGTTCAGCTCTTATAACACATAGCTACCTCCTTGGGATTATGCTACAACTCAGTAAGGATCTGGACAGATCTCTCTCTCTCTGATTGAGGATAACTTTGGCTGCATTTGTCCAATTCAGTTGAGAGGTTGCTGAAAGAAATATCTCTTCAGAGACATTTGTCTCTCCAGAGCTGAAAGAAATCTCTCTCCAGAATATTAAAAAAAAACCTAGCAAATGACTGAAAAAGCTCAGGGCTGGACTCCTTCTTTATTTTTTCCCCCAAGTTACTTCAGCTGTAGAGAAAAAAGAAAAGAAGAGGCTAGAGACTGTATCAGAGTAGAGCAAGCTATAGAGGTGGGGTTTTCCTTCTAATTTTATAGTAGGCTTATGTGCCAAAGCAGAAGTATCATTGTTCCTAGTAAAAGGTGTGTGTCGAGAGAGGAGATGGTCAAGACCAACAAAGGGGAATCTGAAAGAGACACCACCACCACCACCACCCAAAAAAAATATGTTTCAGCCAGCTGGATTAATGGTTTTCTTCCTGGTTTGAACAAGAATTGCCAAAAATTGATAGCCCTACATAGGTTTCCCAGTTTTTTTTCTGATTTAATAAACAGATTCCAAAAAGGAGTTGATAAGAAATTGAAAACCTTAAGCCTGTTGCTCTGATTAACCAAAGGACCAATCTGTGGTCCGTTCAGTTCTAACAGCCTTACTTTAGGTTTAGGGAGATATTCTTTTGCTGTATCTGCTATTCTTTTACAAAGGCCCAGAAATCAGCACTGCAAATGGGAAGAACTGAGGAGAAATGTCAACACAATCTTAATATGAAAAGGTCTCCTTGGCTCACTTTAATATATTTATTCCCTGTTGCTATTAGAATTGCTGCACACAGGAGAGAGAGGTATCAACTATTAAAGAGTTCCTGCTTTTCTTTTTAGATCAGACTAAGAAACCAATGCTATATAGTCTAATGTTACTTTAACTGGAGCAGAGTCTTGTAATTTGAATGTGCTTCCCACCCTCCTCACTTCATCTTTCTGTGAATTAGGGAGGGGTCTATCTGAGGTGTTTTCTAAATTGGAAAAGACTTAAGCTACTCTTGTCTGATTATTACTTTGACAATAGATTGTCCTATTGTCCTTCAAGGACATTCTTTATGTCCTTTACATTAACAACAATTTGGAAAAAAAAACAAGCCACCCCTCTCCCAAGGAACACAAAACAAATAGACAATCAGCAACCAAGATAAAACCACCATCACCAATGGAAAAAACAATCACAATGCAAATATAATACAAATGTCTCAATCAAACTAATTCACAGGCTCTAATAGGCATTCCAGTCCCGAGCCCAGGAACACAGCCATGTCTTCAGGACCCAGCAAACTATGCCTGGCAGTCTTGTTAGTACACAGAGCCAGTTTGGTCCGTTGGTTAAGGCTAGAAACCAGAAGACTGTGAATGGTTGGTTAAGACTAGAAACCGAAGACTGTGAATGGACTAGAAAAAATGACTTTGGGCTAATCACTCTCTCTCAGCCCAACCAATCTCATAGTATTGTTATGGTGAAAATAGGAAGAGGAAGAGGCAATAGTGTAAGGCCCAAAACCAAGAATGCTATGTAGTGATTCTTCCAAGCTGAGTTTATTGTTTCACACTTGCAAATTCTTGCCAGACTGAGCACTCTATCTGTATATTGCATCCACCATATACACTATGAACTATTAGGGAGTGGCTGTCCTCATCCTCTTTCTCTCACACATGATAGGAGGGCTGAATTGCCTCTTATTCCTCTGGAATGTAACCCCTCCCTCTTATGAATCTACTTCCTTGCTACATTCTATCATATTTAGGTATGTTCACTAAGGCTAAATTAAAAACAACAAACAGAAGTATCACTTTTGATTGCAAATGAGAATTATTCCTTGCAATCAGCTTTGGATCTCCTGGTTTGACCATAATATGAAATTTGCATAAACCTTGGCTCAAAGAGAACAAATCACGTAACATGTTGTTGCAGATTTCTCCTTTCAGCTTTGTATAATAGTTCTTTTAGCCAACTCCTGTCCCTGACATGTTAACTATTTTTGATGCTTTTGTAGATAACAAATATTAAAGTCACAGAAAAGCATGTGGGTCTTAACAGATAGCAAACTTGTGACTAGCTTGCCTTTGACTCTGGATTATCTCTGAGTCAGATTTCAGTAATAAAAGGTTCCAGACCTAATTCCAGTATCATTTTTCCAGATGTCTAAGATTATTGTTTGAATCTATGGGATTTAAGTAACAGTTTCTCACAATGTTCCAGCTTATCTTCCATGTTTTAAGCCTTTTAGATTTCACCACTGGAATTCATTGTCTGAGATTTTGGAGTAAAGGAATTTAAATGACAACAGTATAATGATCACATTCAGTTGTAGTTCTCTTTTTTCATCAAGTCTTTATAAGTTGGAAAAATTATTCTTCTAGGGCAGACATGTCAAACTCGTGATGTCACATGACATTGCGCAACATATCAGAGCTTTTTCGCCATTGCCGGCAATGGGGTTGGCGTGATTTCCCGATGACATGTCTGGCCCGTGGGCTGGCAGTTTGACACCCTTGTTCTAGGGCTAGAATAATGGAAGTTTTTTAAAAGCAGACCAACTAAACACCCTTCCTAAAAGCTGAAGCTGCATGATCATCTCATAGACTGTTCTTGGTGACAGAGGAGACCAGAGGAGAAACTAAATTTAAGTAGAATTTAGAGTACCGTACCATCTATTGGAGTTGCGTTGCACGTCTTCTAATATCAGGAAATGTATTGATTTCCAGGAGGTGTTCCAGTTCTATCATAAATAAATGTGCTTTTAGAACTAAGAAAGGATTTGTAAGTAAATAAAATGGTGGTTTCTTAAGATACAATGCCCCTCTCCTCAAAAGATACAGAAGGATCTTGACAGACTTGAACATTGGGCACTATCTAACAAAATGAAATTCAGTGATGAAAAAAGTAAGTTTCTACATTTAGGCAAGAAAAACCAAATGTACAGGTATAGTATAGGGCAGTGATGGGCAACCTTTTCGGCGTGGTATGTCAAAATTCGGCAAAAAATCGAGCATAACTCGCGTGGTGTGTCACTTCGACAAAAAAACATAATTTTGCGCAATTTATAGTTTAAACTACAAAAATGTATAATTGCAATATATACAGGTAATTGTATTTAATAAACCAAAAACAAATTATTTAACATACCAGCTTAGTAACTTCTTTGTTCATCAATCTGTCGATTTTGTATGTTGCCCTTGATATTATTGAACTTGTTTGGGGTGCCGTGAACTGAGATAAGTGAGGGGGAGGGCGAATTCTTTAACTAACCTGCATATTAGTGACTTTTTGTTGCTGAATTTCATTGGCTAAATCTTCAATTGAAGGTTGGTATTTTGTACACTTCAGGCCCAAGCAAGCGCTACTAACCTCATCTGTCAATCTGTTTCTTTTGTTGGTTTTGATATTATTTAATGCTGAGAATAAGGTCTCACAAAAGTACGTAGAAGGAAAAATTGTGAGTAAAGCTGTTGCTATATTTTTCAGGGTGCTAAAAGTGTCTGGTAGTCTGTTCCAGGCACTCCAAATTTCCTGTTCGTAGTGGCACTCATCTTGATTCTCCAAGCAGCCCCTTTCCAGATTCTCAAGCTTTGACCTCAAGTCGACAAACACCTGAGCCCAGATGCTGTCTTGAAATTCTGCAAGCTGCATCTCCAAATCATCTATTTGCATCCATTGGAAACCATTTAATTCCAAACTATTGTAGACTACTACATCAGAATACTTAATTATTCTCATGGTCTGTTCTAGGCTTCTAAATTGACTAAATCTATCAGTAAACTGGTCAAGTAACGAGTCTAAAACATGCTGGCACTTCATATGCAAGAGTTCCACTTCATTTCGTACAGCTGCACTGGCCTTCTCAAAATGCTTTTGTACTCGAGGAAAATACTTATACGTTTTAGTTTCTACATCTCGCTTGAAAATTTTTACTTTACTTTCAAAAGCTTTTATGTATCCAAACATAACATCAATACTTTTGCCAAAACCTTGTAACTTTAAGTTCAGTTCATTAACATGAACAGAGAGATCTGTAAAAAACATCAGGGTGTTGACCCACTTATCATCATTGAGCTGAGGAAAGTTTCCCAGATCCTTATCTTCAAGAAATACCTTAATTTCTTCAAAGCACTCCACAAAGCGCTCAAGAACCTTGCCTCGGCTCAGCCATCTTACATTATTGTACATCAGCAGTCCACTGTAGGTGGAATCAACCTCCAGTAAAAGTGCTGAAAATTCTCGCTTGTGAAGGGGGCGAGCAGCTATTAAATTAACTATTTTTGTAACAACTGACATTAAGTCATTTAAGTCAGTGAATCCTGCCTTGGCACATAAAGCCTCCTGATGGATAATACAATGAAAAGGCACAATCGGATGTCCAATAGCTTCTGTAAACAATTTCACAAATCCAACTTTTTTCCCCACCATGTTTGGGGCACCATCTGTCGTCACTGACACAACTTTAGAGATATCAATGCTTAGGTCGCAGAATGTTTGCATAACAACCTTACATATTTCGCTTCCTGATGTACTTGTTGGAACTGATACTAACTTTATCAACTCTTCTCTCATTGTGTGACTATCAGAATATCGACCAATAATGGCCAACTGAGCATGTGACATGACATCAGTAGTTTCATCAAGACAGATGGAAAAATATTTACAATTCCTTATGTCTCTCTTTAATTGATGTTGTACGTTTGTGTTCAGTCTCATTATTCGGTCTATTTCTACTGAGTGGTAACTCAGATATTCTCTTAATAATTGCATCTTTATTCTGCATATCGTGAAATAGAAGTGGCGCACATCTTAGGAGAGTTTCTTTAATAAATTCTCCCTCATTAAGTGCTTTTGCATGCTGAGCTATGGAGTGAGCAATGCTCAAACTTGCAGATGTTAAATTTGTACAGCCTTTTATAAATTTAAGGATGGAGTTAGATTGGCTCTTATAAAGGTGTAGCTTCCTGGAAATGTATTCCTTCCTTTCATCCTCACTTTTTTCCAAGAGCTGGGAATGATTAGTTTCAAAATGTCTATTTATATTCCACGTTCTGCTTACTACCGTTTCAGTACATAGAACGCAAAATGATCTGCCATTTTTTTCTATAATACCATACATCTCGCTCCATGTCTCTTGAAAGGGTTGGCCACTGCTACTACCACTCCCTTTACTTAACCTTTGTTTTTTATTTTTTGGGTGCTCCATCAGTGGGCCAGTGACAGCAGATAGAATTATAGATAGCTTGTTAGCCAATTAGGGGTTAACTAGCCTAACACAGCCTCCCCCTCACTTATCTCAGTTATTGTGGGCAATTACAAGTCCTTGGCACCCCAGGAGTAGACTCTCTGTGCCAGAGTTCAGGCCTACAGACAAAAGGAGATTGAAAATTTTATTATTGAAGGGGCTTATTGACATTCATTTTTTTTAAAAGATTTTATTCACTATATTTACTCCCTATAGGGGACTATTACATGTAATCATTCAATTACATACACTGATCAATGCTGTGCTATAGCAAAGTATTGATCAGTGTAATGTAATTGGTGGCACAATAAGCTTCTTGTTTCTGTGGCACATACAGTATTATATTTTATATGCTCAAATTTATGTCAGGGAATGCTGGAAGTTGTAGTTAGTTACTACAACTCCCAGCATGTTGCACTTGACTATATAGTAGTATAGGTTATGGTGCAACATGCTGGGAGTTGTAGTTTTGGCTCAGCTGCACTGCTGCAGAGCCATAGGCTGTATGAGGGCATGCTGGGCATTGTAGTTACTAACTGCACCTCCCAGCATGCTCTTATACAGCCTCTGCAGCAGACCCCAAACCTAAGTCGCATTATTGCTAATAATTTCCCAACTTTCCTCCCCCTTACTGTGTGGCACTAAATTGCGGCCTGACTGGAAAAAGTTACCCACAATAACCTGGTGACCTAGTTTATTTCTCTGCGCTTCTTCCTGTACAAATGGTGGCTTAGACTTTGCCTCTGCCCCAAGAGTTACGTGTATCTTTCTTGATTTACCACGTTAAAATTGCCCGAAGGAACAAGAGATTCATCTCTTTGGATTCGTCTCCAGAGTTGGTTAAAATATGGGCGTTTTATTATTGAACGTTTATTATTTAAGCGTTTTAAAAATAAATATTAAAATTTGTATACCTTATCCTTGAACTACTCTAGCTCGTTCCTGCAAGGCTTTTCAATGAGAGTTGAATGTTACATAAAAATCTTTCGCTTAAGACTTTGCTGGGTTGCTTTCTGGTTAAAGATGAAGAACGGATTACTTCGCCGCCTTAGCTGCGCGATTTTTTTCTCTTCCACCAAAAATCTCCTGTTTCCCATAGCAAAAGGAGGGTCATTGGTCTCAGCCAATCACTGATTATGAGCTCACAGATGGACGTGGAGGTTGGCCCAATGGCAACCGCGTAATGAATTCATTATACTAAATACATGTAAGGCCAGCTTCCCCATCCAGCCTGAGAGGAGTGAGATGTAATATAAAAGCAGCGGGGCGGCCCTTTCCTCTTCTATTCTGTTACTTACATCGACTCTTAGCTTGTCGGGAGAAGTAACATCTGAGGCTTTTCATTTAATCCCCTTCTCCTGTTTCTTGCCATTCCTTCGTCAGCATCATGGAAAGTGGAGGAGGAAGAGGAGAGGGAGAGATGGGTCAGGAGAGAATAGATGCTGATCCAAGAGAACATCCGGGGTGGAAGGGTGCTGCAAGGGATGGGACGGGTTGCGGAGGAGGAGGAGGTGGCGGCGGCAAAAAGAACGTGGAGGCTGGGCGGAATTCTGGGAAAGCCAGAGAAAAAATCCAGCAGGGGAGGGGAGATGCACTTATTAGCTCCCCTCAGCCACGAGACCTCCAGATGGTGGTAACAGAACCCGCAAAACCTTAAGATAAACGGGGAGAGGGAAGAAAGACCATAGATCGTTAATTCCTAGAAAGGAGTTCTGGTTCGGCTGTCCCGAGTGGAACAGAGAGGTGACGTGGCGCCGATCCTTGGAAAGGCACCCAAGGAAAGAGGCGGTGAGGAGAACTCAGGTGGTTCATCCTGTGCGTGTCACCCCAAATGGCTACGCATGTCAGCACTGACACGTGTGTCATAGGTTCACCATCACTGGTATAGGGGGTACCTTGCTCAATAGTAGTAACTTTGAGAGGGATCTCGGAGTCCTAGTGGACAATCACTTAAATATGAGCCAGCAGTGTGCTGCAGCTGTCAAAAAAGCCAACACAGTGCTAGGCTGCATTAACAGAGGGATGGATTCAAGATCACGTGAAGTGTTAATACCACTTTACAATGCCTTGGTAAGGCCACACTTGGAATACTGCATCCAGTTTTGGTTACCACGATGTAAAAAAGATGTTGAGACTCTTAAAAAAAAGTACAGAGAAGAGCAACAAAGATGATTAGGGGACTGGAGGCTAAACCCAGTGATGGGATTCAGCCGGTGCGCACCACTTTGGCAGAACTAGTAGTTAATTTTTTGTTGCCCAGGCCCAGAATGGACTTCTGGAAGCAGCATCCACACAGAGAACCGGTTGTTCACATACTTGAATCCCACCACTGGCTAAAATATATAAGGAACAGTTGCTGGAATTGGATATGTCTAGTTTAATGAAGAGAAGGATGAGGGGGGACATGATAGCAGTGTTCCAATATCTCAGGAGTTGCTACAAAGAAGAGGGACTCAAGCTATTCTCCAAAGCACCTGAAGGCAGGACAAGAAGCAATGGATGGAAACTAATCAAGGAGAGAAGCAACCTAGAATTAAGGAGAAATTTCCTGACAGTTAGAACAATTAACCAGTGGAACAACCTGCTTCCAGAAGCTATGAATGCTCTAACACTGAAAGTTTTTAAGAAGAGACTGGACAGCCATTTGTTTGAAAGCCATTTGTTTCCTCCCTGAGCAGGGGATTGGACTAGATGACCTCTAAGGTCCTTTCCAATATTATTATTATTATTATTATTATTATTATTATTATTATTATTATTATTATTATTATTATCATTATTATTATGGATGATCGCACAGTCAGCCAGATGTTCAGACTGGATTTGGCATTTTGTCTACCTATCGAGTCCTTACCCAGGACCTGGGATAGGCAGATATGGATGTTTGATGGTATTGCAGGTATCGTCGCAGGATGGAAGCAGTTCCTAGTAAGGCCGCCTTTTGCAATTGACTAATAGCGAATTTGTCAATGCCAATGGTGTTCAAGTGGTGCTCCAGTTGTTTTGGGATTGCACCCAAGGTACCTATTACTATTGGTACTACCCTTGCTTGCTTTTGCCACAGTCTTTTTATTTCTATTTGTAGGTCTTTGTATTTTGTTATCTTCTCCAGTTCTTTCTCTTCTATTCTGCTATCTCCAGGCACTGCCACGTCCACTATCCAAACTTTTTTGTCTTTCTTATCGACAATTGTTAAGTCTGGGGTGTTATGTTGCAGTGCTTGTCTGTTTGAATTCTGAAGTCCCAGAGCAGTTTAATTTTATCATTTTCTATGACTTTCTCTATTTTATGATCCCACCAGTTTTTGCTTACAGCAAATGATATTTTTTGCAGATCTTCCAATGCACCATTGTTGCTACTTTGTCATGCCGCTGCTTGTAGTCAATCTGTGCAATCTTCTTGCAGCAGCTTACCCAGTGGTCCACTGTTTCTTCAGCTTCTTTGCATAGGCGGCACTTACTGTCTGTTGCTGTCTTCTCAATTTTGACTTTGTATGCATTTGTTCTTAAGGCTTGGTCTTGTGCAGCCAGAATTAGTCCCTCGGTCTCTTTCTTCAATTTTCCTGCTCTTAGCCATTGCCAGGTCTTTTTATTATCTGCTTTCCCAGCTATTTTTTTAACATACTGGCCATGTAGAGCTTTGTCTTCCCATGCCTCTATTCTGTTCTTCATTTGGTCTTTCTTGTAGGCCAGTTTGGTCTCTCCAGTAGTCAGTAAGCCTTCCTGATATACTATACTTCATCATTGTTCTTCAGATATTCTTCCAAAGCCATTTTTTCTTCTTCAACCATCTGATGTACTTGCAGAATTCCACGCCCACCTATTTGCCTTGGTAGATAAAGTCTGTCACAATGCCAGGTGAATTGCCCTGAGTTCTAGCCAATTTATATTGTGTTTCAAGTCCTCCTTGGACCATTTCCCCTGGGCTATCTGAGACTGGAGGTGAGCCCCCCAACCAAAGAGACTGGCGTCTGTGATGAGAACGATCCATGACGGCTCTCTGAACTCCGAGCCCCTGATGATGGCCCGAGAACTCCATCATCGGAATGACCTCAATACCCGGAGAGTCAACCTCACCTGCCTGTTGGAAGATGTTATTCTTTTTGTTATTATTACTATTATTATTATTATTACTATTATTATTATGCTATTAATTATTAGATACCATGTGGGTGTTGTACTAAAATAATTAGTGACTGTAAGTTTTAGGAAGAAGCAATGAAAAAATGGAAACTTACTGGCATTTCCATTAATCCAGCATTCTCAATTGCAAAAGGACCAATAGTGCCTTTTCTTGGACTGTGAGTCCCTTCTCACAGTTACTCATGCCTTGGTCACCTCACATATGGATTTAATTATGACCATAATTAAGCTTGGAATTTTGGTCATTGTGTTTTATGACTGGACTTGATTTTATTACTGTTTTTATGACAGCCATTAAACAAGTCACTGCAGTTGTTAAATAAATCACGTGGCTCTCAAGTGAATTGACCAGTTATAAGTCTAAGGCCAGCTCATCCAATGTGCCTTTTTTTCCTGGAAAATGGGGAGAAAAATCACACAGCACAATCATGTAACTCCAGGTTGCTGCAACTGGGCTCCGGCCCTTTGGAACATCTTGCCTTCTGAAGTGAGATTGATTCCCACCCTCCTGACCTTCTGCAAGGGCCTGAAGTCCTGGCTCTGCCAGTTGTCTGGGGCTTCCAGTAAGGTGTACCACACTGGAGGTGCCCATTAGGATCAGCCATCCATAGGAAAGGAACAAGCAATCTAGAACTACACTGGAGATTAACTCTTGCTCAAACACTGGAGGTTCTTAAGAAGAGACTGGACAACCATTTGTGTGAAATGGTATGGTGCAGACATGTCAAACTCATGACGTCACGTGATGTCACAAAACATATCGGGACGGTTTTGCCATTGCCAGCAATGAGGTGGGTACGTCTTCCAGATGACGCATCCAGCCTGCGGGCCGGCAGTTTGACGCCCCTGATATAGGGTTTCCTGCTTGAGCAAGGGGTTGGACTAGATGATCTCCAAGGTCTCTTCCAACTTATTATTGTTATTAATAATAATTATTATTAAATGTACATCACTCAAACATAGGTATACACAATAATCAAGAAAACAAAATATGCATCATAGCAACATAACAGAGATTTCGCCCCTGAATACATAAAGTGATTTCACATCAGTGGTGCAACTCACCTGGTTTGTGTCAAGAGATCATATTGCCTGTTTTGTCACTTCCCACCGTTCTGTGGACTATTATGCACTCAAGGCAAGAGCATCCTTAGAGTAAAAACAGTTAGTTTTCCCTGCTTTGGAGAGTGTCATTGAAGAGTGCTATTTTTTTCCCCCCTCACAGCACTAGAAGAATAAATACTCTTCAAGGCAAATTTGCACACAACCTATCATCCCTACAATCCTGCTACAGCCTGCTTTCAAGTAAAATTAAAAAGAACATTTTTTTCTGCCAAGTCAAACAGCATTTTTAAACAGAGGTGGTTGAATTAGTAGAACAATTACCATAGATAAACAATTATGTTTATGCTCTAGAATGGTATGACATTGGAATCTAAGCAATAACGTAATTTTCTCATTCTGGCTTCATATGTATCTGGCTCATAAACATTTTAAGGTATCTCTTTTGTTCTTTACTTTCTGCAAAATCTGATTATCAATGAACTTATTTTGCTGGGGAGTCTCGTTGGAGGTTTTTTTTAATTATTTTAATCCTTTTATAAAGTTCAAATTTAGCTCCAAGCAGTAAGTCATTGCTACCCAACCCCAGGCAGAGGTACTTGGAAAAACGTCTTAGAGAAGGCAAGTGGAAATTCAATTACACTGTTCAGTATACTTATGGGGAAGAAAAAAAAAATCCCTTCTCTTAAAATATAGGCTATTGTGTTGAGAGAAAAATCATCAGGTCCAGTTCCAAGCTGGGAGTAAATAAAATGGAAGCTGGCTGTTTGGAAAGAAGATTTAATGATGAGCAGAACCACCAGCAGCATGTAGTTCTGGGACAGCTGACCAATGGAGCTGAAAGTAGATGGATCTTTATAGGGCTCTGAGACTTTGAAGTGGAAATGTTTCTGAGTTTGTGCAATGAGGTGGGCTTTTGTGTCTTTTGCTAGTCTGAAGAGGGTGTTGGATTAATCCTATTATGTCCTAAAGGTCATGTTCCTTAGATTTTGGGTGGGAGAATGTAAATTCTTAATCCCATCAGTTGTGGAGGCTGAAAGTGTTTTGCTTATGAATGGTGTGCCCCAAATCTGAAACTTGGGCTGGTTTCTGCCTCCCCTAAGATTTTTCTTCTTTATTCCTTTAGGGAAATATAATATTCTGCCTTTTTTTAATATTCACCAAAATATTTCCTTCTCTAGGAGGGTGGGTGCTGACTTTCTACAATTGGGTGGTTTAAAATGGTGAATAAAGTGATGGGACTGGATACTTTGTTTCAAGTTACTACATGCTCCTCTTGGGAACAGGGCTAGTACAAATTCCTTCCTTCCTTCCTTCCTTCCTTCCTTCCTTCCTTCCTTCCTTCCTTCCTTCCTTCCTTCCTTCCTTCCTTCCTTCCTTCCCTATGGCTACCCATCTCAGAAGTGACTAGGCAGTGAACAATCTTAATAAATTAAAATCAAATTTCCATCATAAATAGAAAAATTAAAATACACAGCAGCAAGGAGACTGTCACCATCCAAGGTTGCTAGAGGTGAGCCACAGCTGCAGCAAGTTGGCCAGAAAGCTCCAGAAAAGGACCGGGAGCAGCTGCCACCCATTAGCAACGAGGAGGACATGAAGTCCACACCTCCTCCTGATCCAAGGAGCAGAGAGAAGACTGGCACAATGCCGGTCAGCTAGATTATCCATGAGGAGGTAACCTCACCTTTCATGAAAGGCTGCACCAGCACTGCCTACTTAACTCTGCCCTGAGGACTTGAGTGTTGCTGGAGCAACATGCCCCGTTCTGCACTTGTGTCCTCTTGCTATGCATTCTGGCCTGTTTGACTGCTGGATTGCTTTCCCGGACTTTGTGTGTTCCCATTAGATTTGGTTACCCAGTGACTCTTGCTGTACTGAACTTGGAATCTGTACCTGTGCAACAGGGGTGCTTTCCTGTCTGGAGGATTTGAATAAACATCTGTAGGACTCTTGCCATATGTGCATGCGGGGTGGGGGGGGGTGGGGCAGCACAAGTCCAGACAGGAGATCATGAGGGCATGAATGACAGCAGAGTTTCCCAGTCCAGGAATGGGTTAAACTGGCACCTAACCCAAAGGTGTATAAAGGCTGTTCTAGCCACAGCTGCCACTTGATGGGTTGCCAATGGCACTGGAAACCCAGCCTGCAATTTCTCAGGCAACTTCTGCAAATACATGACTTACAAAGCAGATCTAAGCAGAGAATTGTGCACTGTCTAACATTATTTGGAACAACACTCTGAAATTCTTATTTCCCAGAATGTTTCTTGAAAATGTAGTGGGGGGAGGGGTGAAGATGTAAGCAAGAGACATACCCAAACAGAATTTTAATGAGGTCACTGTAGCTTACATTGCTTTCCAAACATTTTAATGAAGTGATTTCAAAAACTGTCTACTTTAACCAATTTAAATGAGAGAAACCGTTAAAACCCATTGTGAAAGTGCTCACAGGACAGGAAATGAAAAGGAACAGTCGCCAAACATTTTTTTTTAATTTTTCTCATGAAAAATGGAATTCACTTTATTGTCCCCAAATGCTGAACCAGATTTGCATTCCAAATATTAAACCCAAACAACATTTAAGAAAACTTGCTGCCAGTTTTTCAAAATGTCTTACTCTGAAAAACAAAAGTACTTATTATTGTACTTGTTAATATACATATTGATTAGCATGCACATTATCTTATGTATTTGTCATTGTTTTGGAAAACATACGTGAATCTAGATAAACAAACTCTCTCCTGCCCATCTAGCAGTTCAAAAGCATGCAAATGCGAGTAGATAAATAGGTACCATTTTATTGGGAAGGTGCCCACAGAAATGTTTCCAGACAACGCTGGCTTCCTCAGCTAAGAAATGGGGGTAAGAACTGCCCCCTAAAGTCAGACACAACTGGACAGGAGAAACCTTTGTCTTTATCTTTAAACAAAATCTCTTCTGCTAGTTTTCCCAAACTAATATCCTCAGATCAGTTGAACTATAATCCCTATAATCCACCGCTGTGATGGAAAGTAGAGGGAAATCAGTGGCCATATACTTTGGATGATGATGATGAAGAGTGTAGTTGTTCAATGGAAATGGAGGACATGAATTTGAAAAAAAAATTTCCCTCCCTATAATACTACTACATTTATACTGTAATCCAGTGTTTCCCAAACTTGACAATTTTAAGGCATGTGGACTTCAACTCCCAGAATTCCACAGCCAGCGTGGAAGTCCTCATGCCTTAAAATTGTCAAGTTTGGGAAATACTGCTGTAATCAGTGGAAAATAACAGCTAAAAGACAACAATGAGATTGTTCGCATGAATTAATCAAATGTTTCTCTTTGTACTATGTTTTAGTTTGTGTTTTAAATTTATTATTATTATTCATAAATATTTATTAATTTCATTTTTATAGACAAGAGGCTTTTATTGCAATAACTGAATTGATATATCCTGTTTGGCTTTTGAGTAACCATCTGAAGACAAGAAGGATTTACTTCAGAGTAAGTGCACAAAGATTCGCCTTGCGTATAAATCAGTGGTTCTCAACCTTTTTAATGCCGTGACCCCATAATACAGTTCCCTATGTTGTGGTGACCCCCAAGTGGGTGTGGCCACCAATAAGAGGGAGTAGGACAGCTAGGGAAAAGGGGAAAAAATGGCGGACAGCGTGGTTTGGCGACCCCCGTGAAATGGTCATTCGACCCCAAATGGGGTCCCGACCCACAGGTTGAGAACCACTGGTATAAATGAAAACGTTGGTTACAAAACCCTTTCTCTTAAATGATTTATATTATTTTTCCATTTGGAAGAAGAGTAGTTCTTGCACGCTGATATATAGGCTGTGTATTTTTAAGCATATCATAGCTTGTGGCCTCACTCATAAAACTAAGCTACCAGGTAGTTTATTTTCATTTAGCATGAGTTCAATATAAAGACTTAATATTATGATAAAGTAGCTCATTTCAACAAACCATGCTTAGTGCTGGTTCAGAAATATTTATGAACACAACCAGTATTACCTATGTGGCCGTAATCCCAACTTCATCATTCTAGGATGCCTGCATTGCATTATTAATACCTCTTTCAACATCTGACCAACCCTCACTAAGGTGTGACTTGTGTCAGGCACAAAAGACCAGGGCCACATGTGAAGTTCCAGTTAAACTGATGTATTATTACTCATGCCTATGCATGAGAATCTATTCAATTAACTGTTAGCACTATTTTGGTGCTAGATAAGGGGTCAATGGAATTCAAGAGGGGTTGGACTTGGTCCATTTGTGGCTACATAGCGATTCTAGGCTGATCTCTCTTTTGACTCCTCCCCCAGGTTTTGCCACTGCTTTTCCTACACTTGGTAGATAACTGGCTTGTTTATGGGATTCTCCCACCCCAAATTGTTTGTTGTTTATAGTCCACCAAACTATCAAGAACTCAAGGTAGAAAAAACTGATTCTTTCTTCTCTCCCTTTTATCTCTGGAATTTACCTTCAGCTGAGAGATATTGACCCTTGTGGCTTCCATGGCAAAATGGAGATTTTCCTGTTCAAACAACTGAGCCACTACATCATATTGGCACTTTAGTTCTTAAAAATGCATGGTTACTCCATAGATAAGGTGCATATTTATGAAATAGTTTTGCACATGCAATATAATCTAGTGTGGTTGCCTCATGTCTACACAAATTCAGGTTTCCACATCCAGGAATCTGAATTCAACAAGAATTGTAAATTGTATAGAGTAAGGAAGATGACCTTGATGGAAACAAGAAAATTTTCAGAAACAACTCAAACAAATACCTCCCTGATTTACTACAGGAAAAAAGTAGAGCACAATTATACTTGCAAGATTCTGTTACTACAGCCAATCTCAGTGAAGTCTTTCCATAGAACTGATTACGTGCTTGGTCTATTTAATGGGATGGACAATATCAAAACAGAATATTTTCTGCATCTATAAAAGTTGCAGACTTTTATAGATGCAGTATCATACATTTGATATTGCTAGTGAAAAAAAATGTATATATCATGTTCAGACTGCATAACCTGATTCTGAGAATTACGTTGACCACATGATCTGTGAGTGGGGACGAGCCTAGAGCCTGTTTTTATGAAATGTTTTCCAATCAGCCCATGAAGCTGTGCATGAGCCAGAAGGAAGGATTAAAACAGAGCCAACTTTTGCAAGCCTTGCATGTCTACTTGAAAAACCGTTCCCTGATGTTTGCATATGCAAAAGGGTGTCCGGCCACTTCACTTGACCTGGGTTTCATCAAAAGTGTTGTCTGCTCTCACACAGAGAATGGGCCAGCATTTGAGGCAGCTGATGGGCCTTGCAAAAATTGCTGCTACTCTATCTTTTCAAAGAGAAATGCTGTGTTTGCACCAAAGTCCTTTGTAAAGCACCTCCTTCACATTCTTTGCACAGCCCTAGTATTGATGCCTGAAAAATATTAGCAGAGCAAACAGTGCTTCATCATTCTGCAGCAATCTGTACATAACAACAGCAAACACACATCTCTTTTTCTGAAACAGAACCATTGAAGTTTGCTGCTAGGCAGAACTGTTTTTCTGGAAAAAAAGAAAAAAAAATACAGTCCCTTGACAGGGTTTGAGGAGTTTGACATAACATAAACACAGGGTAAGTTTCTAACCCCAGGATTGAATATAATATGGGTACATTATGTTTTTGGCTAGAAAACTTAACCACAAGAAACTTTTGCTTAATCTTCTTCAATCATTCATTATTTTATTTTATTAATAGATTTCTTATCTTCATTTTCACTCTGTTGACTGTGCTTTCCATCTTTGCTTATTTCCTCTTATCCCTGTATTTATTTTCATCTTACCTTTGTAACTTTAATTCCATTTCTTATTTGCATTCCTATTTGTACATGAGGGATCCTTGGTGCTTTCTGAGCTTGTTTTCTTACAGACATTTCGTTACCCAAACTAAGTAATACCATCAAGTAAGTTTTACACTTATTCATACCTCAGGTTTTACACTTACTAGTACTGATGATGTTACCTAGTTTGGGTAATGAAACATCTGCAAGAAAACAACCAAGCTCAGAGGGCACCAAGGACCCCTCATTTCAACCCTGAGCTATGTATATTCTCCTTTATTGGTTATTTGTGGGTTTATTAATTACTTTTTTCACATATACCCCTCCTTACTTCTCTCTCTTAACTTATGGGAGCTTATTTTCTAGCATTCTAACATGTTCTAATTTCTTTTGATAATTACTCTTCTCCCCCCTCCCACATAGCTCTCAGCAAGTCCCTTATTAATTACTTCCTTGAGCTTTTTGTCACTGGGGTAGAGCCCCCCCCCCTTTCTCTCCATAGTGATGGTGAACTAACTTATCCATAGTTATCCAGGTCTTCTTTTTGAAGATAGCCACCATATTTAGTGTTCTTCAAGTCTTCTGATATCATGCATGTCCTCCATACTTTCTTAAAGATCACAGCAAGGTGCTTGGACCTGACATTTGCAAAATCCCTCAGGACTCTTGGATATTACTACTCTGATTCTGTGGGCTTAAATGTATTCCAGGGGTTTTGTAACCATTTCCTTGGGCTTGCCATTTCTTCCTTTGTGTCAACTGTTCTGTTTAGGTCCATTTGAACACTGTTACCCTTTGATGAGAAGTCCAAAGCAAAAGAGGAGTTGAAGACTATTCTCCACTCCCTATCACCAGTTATTATCCTGGAAAAACCCACCCCTCTTTTTTCTTTCCTTTTGCAACCAACACAGTAAGAAAAAAAAAAAGAGAGAGAGAGTTTTTTCATTGCTTATAACTTTCCTGGTTATACTTCGTTTTTTGTACTTCCTTTCTAACCTTTCCATGGACAGCAGCTACCTGCTGGTACACGTCCTTGACAATTACACCCATCTTCCATGTCCTTTCAACACTTAGCTTATGCATCCACAGTCGTTTTCTAAATGCCATTTTTCCATGCGAAAATAATGTGCAACCCTAAAACTAATTTCCCTTCAGGAGAGAAATGGGTGCACCATGTGCAGAGAAACAGGGCAATGGGAGATACCTAGGAAGAAACGAAACGAAGAACTGAAATGATCAGTCAGGGTAAGAGCAAGATTGTTTTGAAATCAGTGCCCAAATTTAGGCATAACATACTGTATCTGGGCTGCAAAAATCTAAATGATCCCCAAATGTCAATAAAACATAGCCTTACCCAGTGGTGGGATTCAAATATGTGAACCACCGATTCTCTGTGTGAATGCCGCTTCCGGAAGTCCATTCTGGGTCTGGGCAACAAAAAATTAGCTACCGGTTCTGCCGAAGTGGTACGAACTGGCTGAATCCCACTACTGGCCGAGAAAAAAAAAATAGAGGTTTCATTGCTATTGGTATATAGGTAGTCCTCACTTAACAACCACCATTGGGACTAGCAATTCCATTGCTAAAGTGATGCAGTTGTCAAGAAAGACATCACATACCGAGGGTCATCACTTCTGCTATGATCAGTAAGCAAGTCACCCACGCTTCTTAAACGAGACATCAGGTGACCACAACTTACTTCCAGCTTCTCCATTGATGTTGCTTGCCAGAAATCACTGTGAGGTGCACAAATGACAATCACAAGACCACTGCCTGCTGCAATGGTTATAAAACAGGTCCCAGCTGAGAAGCAACCAATCTCAATCACAGGATCATGGCAACACCACAAGGGCCATAAATGCAGGGACTAGTCATAAAGTTGGTAACTTCAAGTGGTCACTAAATAGGGTGGTCATTAAGCCAGGATTACCTGTAATCACGTTTGTTGTCTGTCATTAAGTTCTCACAAGTATGATTTAACTCACTAGGTTAGGTTTGGCTCCTTTGTACTTTGTTTTGCTCTGACTGGGGTGGTAAAAATGTAGCATCTGTTCTGGTTCTGCACATGCTCAGGTTCAACTAAGGCTTGTTATACTGAAGATAGGTGGAGAGTTTCCAGCCTGGGGAGAGAGGAGATAATTTATTGCATGCACAGTTGATCCAAAGCACTTAGACAAATTGGTTCAGATTTGCTTTTAATGATCCCTGATTTGTGATTCACCTGGCAGCTATTTTTCACAATGCCCGTCAGTAAGGCCGTGAGGATCAATTCATCTTTGGCTTCTGTTTCTGAAAAGACTTCCCTCTCTTCCCCCAGAAAATGTGCTAGGGATTTCCAATGGATTTTGTTCACCTGTAGAAAGATTAGATGTCAAAATCCCTCATTGTTAACAGCTTTTCTTCATCCATTCTGCTGAAGGCCTTTCATTTGTTTTAAAAATTTACAGTGCCTTGGCACTCATTAAAGCAGGCTGCAGGGGTCTGTTTTCCTCCAGTAGGCACATATGGAAAAAGGCAAGTCTGCTTTTGCAAGCTGCAAAACATAACCCATAAATCAATGAGATAATACAGCACAGCCTGTCACAAGGAAAGTCCTAGAAATGCATTTCTCCTTTCAGCTGGAATTTTGACTGAGCTTTCCACTGGAAATTAAAAATGCACTTCTTCAAAACTTCTAGGAAACAAAGCGTGTGTAAAAAAAAAAAATCATGATCAACAATAGCAAAAAAAATAGCACTTAGACCAGAGGTCTTCAAACTTGGCCCTTTTATGACTTGTGGACTTCAACTCCCAGAATTCCTCAGCCAGCGTGCCTTACATAGTGTTATAGCTCATTTATATTTTCCATTCATCAAGCTTAAAAATGTATCAAAATGAAATGGTCCAATGGTTCCTATAATACTTTTCATACCAACCTTTTAGAACATAATTCTTTTGTTCCTTTTAAATGTTTATTGCACCATTTGGTGATTGTGATGATGCAGCATAATCAAGTTGGTGTCATCTCTTAGCAACTACATATATGTTCTTCATGATGCTCTGTCCCATCCACCTTGTTGCTGGTCATCCTCTTCTTCTCCTTCCTTACATTGACCTCCCCAGGATCATTGCACAATCTGAGGGTCTTCCTGGACTCATGACTCCAGGAAGGTCTTCACATAAATCCAACGTATGTTTTTCTGGACTGAGAAACCCTCCTTAGAGCCACTCATGCCTTGGTTAATTTGGAAGTTGTCTCTTAATAATGCACTCTACACAGGCTACACTTAAAAAGCTACAGCTAGTTCAGAACGCATTGGCAAGCACAGTGATAACCCTCAGTATGTTCATGTAAACAGTGCCATGAGCACTTTACCAGTATGCTTCCAATTGCAACTCAAAGTTATCCCATTTAAAGCTGTATATGATTTAGGGCTTAGCTTTCAGAGGGACTGTCTGTTTCCTGCAATTATCAGCCTGCCCTGGATAATCAATGTTGACTTGCTTTGGTACTTATTGATTAAACAATGTCATTAATTAAACAGGATCCAGGAAGTAGCTCTTCTTTGCTGTAGTACCTGCCAGCTTTGCTGTTGTACCAGCATCCTGTGAAAAAAAATGATTGCATCTTCAGTTGACAATTCTTAATTGTTTGTTCCTGTAAAGCAGACATGTCAAATACAAGGCCCGGGGACCGGATGCGGCCTGCAAAGTGGTTTCATGTGGCCTGTGAAGCCATCCTGGAAACAGTGAGGGAACGGCCCCCGCTGCCTTGGCCCTGGCCCAGGCCGGCCAGGAGCCAATGTACAATTTTGTGGTGGCCATCTATGCTGAAATGCATTCAGTCTTAGCTCCACAAGGCCATCTAGAAACAGCGAGGAACCAGCCCCTGCCATGTCGGCCCCGCCCCCTGGGTGCATGCTGGGGAGGTGTCACTCTTTGTGAGGAATGAAGAAATGGACCATGCCTTGGCGCTTGCCCCGGTCCTACCCTCTTCTGCCAGAGACCCTCAGATCTGTCCCACTCCTGCCCAGGCCCCCACAGGCACCCTTGATGCGAACAATATAGAGCTGGCCATGCCCACCCAGTAGGCCACACCCACTCCATCCACACCCACCCAGTAGGCCGCACCCACCCTGGCCACACTCACCCGACCCCCCGAGGGTAACCGCAATGGTGATGCGGCCCTCAATGTAATTGAGTTTGACACCCCTGCTGTAAAGCCATAGCACTACATTTGGGGCCAGGAAACCAGTGGCCTTGAATACATCATCCCCATCCACCAAATAGTTATCTTCATGGTGCAGAAGGAGGAAGAATCAGTATTTCCCATCTCCATTCTTCTATTCTTATGCACAAAAAAGGGCTGGTATAACTGAGGCTACTTCCTTTGAGAATGTTCATGCTAATTGCCCACAATATTTTTTTTTCCCATGAGCTTGATTGACTGATATCAGTCATGTGCATTCTCACATCTTGTTCATGCATTCATTGCTTTTGCCTGCCTTTAATCCCATTTTGCCACTTACCCATTTTTGATGTTTGCGGATGTTTAATAAAATAACATCAAGCTATGAGTTGGTTTGTTTAGCTTGTTTGTTTTTGCCAGCTCAATTGAATGGAATGTATGCTCTTTCTGATTTGGAGACAGGGACTGATGAGGCAACTAGTGGGTACAAATGAAACTGGAAATTACTTCTGTAATTTCCCCAACCCAGACGAGATCTGAAATGAGCCGTCAGCTAGGCCTCTAGACCAGAGGTTTCTCTGAACTGAAGGGCGGAAGAGGAAGAGGTTGGCAGCAGCTGGTTTTGTTTTGTTTTGCCTCTGGGACAGAAAAGAGGAAAGCGAGAGAAATTCTCTCGTGTGAAATCCCATTCTTTGGTCAGTGAATCCAGATTTTGAGCCTGGTTGTCAGGCAGGACATTCACTTTTCCCAATAATGTCAGGTGAAGAATGCCTTGTGTGAAATCCTTTTGTCCATCATGACTAAAAGCCATTGGCATCACGGGATATGAAGAAGACTACACTGTATACACACAGGCTGAAAGTCTATGGAGAATCTCAGCCATCTAGGTCACGGTAGTCCCAAAGGTGCTTTTTCAGGACGCATCTGGAGATAAACCTCCAAATGGTCCCAACAACCGTCTAAAAGAATGCAAATGACCAACTGTCTGCCAGGAGTATAAATCCTTCCATTTCCCACCATCCAGTCAGAACTGAAGAAGCTTCTTGGATGAGAAATGAAACGTCTTCACAGAAAAACAAGAAAGTCCAGTAGCCTCGTGAAAAAAGTATCTTTGGGAATATAGGCTGAAAATATCCCTACCCAAATAGAAACTGAAACTGTAAATGTAAGAATAGAAAGAATAAAAATGGGTAGACTATCCTCTTCAATCATTTTTCTGGCTATTCTTGAGAATATTTCCAAAGAAACTCCAGAAAGTTATTGACACTGAAAGCAAACCACAGAGCTCTTCAGTTTGATGGTTTTGATTTTCACTTCCCAGTTTACTTAGAATTCAGCCAGAACCACCATCTATTAGAAATTTATAAGTACTGACTCAGCTTTCGTTTATTGTTTACCAAGAAATTGAGACAGAGTGCCAATTTTGCATGTTAATCTTCTTAGAGAGCCTTTTACAGCAATTCAAAGGCACTAATATTTTCTTATTAAAACAATTCTGGTGTAAGATCTAGTGCAGCAATGCTGGCTGTGGAATTCTGGGAGTTGAAGTCCACATGCCTTAAAATTGTCAAGGTTGAGAAACACTGATCTAGTGTAAATCATTGAAATGAAGCAGTCTTCCTTTAACATTTTATAAAACTGAGATGCTAAAAAGCCCTCTTTACAGGTGGTGACAAAGCAGAAAGAGCACCGTGTTATTGCCATTTTTGAAAAAATGAAAGGCAATGTAACTTCAACACTGTTATTCAGAAGTAAAGTTTGATTAACCTGAGGAAAGTCTCATTGTTTAGCCACACTCAACAGAAGAAAGAGAGATGGATTATTAAAAGTTTTGATTGGGCTTCTGGGCTTCCAGAAGAATTGCTAACATTACTTAAGAGTCATCATCTGTCTTTATGTAAATGAAAACATCTCTGGTTGTTGCTTTCTGGTTTTCTTTCAGTTACATTTTGTAGTGGCAAATACCAAAATATCTAAATCAGAATTGCTAAAACATGCCATTTTCTTTCAACAAAAATACGCCATCATTATCTAACACAGAGTGCAGCCCTTCGGCAGTCCATTGTATTGTTCCAACTCCCCAAATTTATTTATTTATTTATTTATGAGACTTATATACCGCTTTAAGTGCAAGCACTCTCTAAGCAGTGTACACCAGTAAGCAATGTATATATATATATATATATATATATATTATATATATATATATATATATGTTTTTCTGAGGTTTTCGCGGGTATTTGTATGTAGGTCTTTGGTTGTTCGGGTTTTCTCCCACGTAAAATTGGAAGTGTCTTGGCGACGTTTCGACGAAGTCCCATTCGTCATCTTCAGGCTGGTGCTTTCAGCTTCGTGCCTCGAGCTGCAGCTCGAGGCACGAAGCTGAAAGCACCAGCCTGAAGATGACGAATGGGACTTCGTCGAAACGTCGCCAAGACACTTCCAATTTTACGTGGGGAAAAACCCGAACAACCAAAGACATATATATATATATATATATATATATATATATATATATTATATATTATTTACATTGCCCCCAACAATCTGGGTCCTCATTTTACCTACCCCAGAAGGATGGAAGGCTGAGTCAACCTTGAGCCAGTGAGATTTGAACCGCTGACCTGCTGAACACAGTCAGCTAAAGTGGCCTGCAGTACTGCACTCTAACTGCTGCGCCACCTGTAAATTTTTTAATTTTATTTTTGCTTTTGTTCTCAAGGAAACAACAGGCTTATAAAAAGCCTGGGCACAAGAGGAAATCTTTGAAGAAATCCATTCTGGGTCCAGAGGGTGAAAACACCTATAGGCCAATGGCCAGTAGGCTCTTTCTTAGCAAGGTGTTTGAGCAGCCAATCATGTGCTAATTGTTTTGGACAAAACTGATTTTCTGGATCTGATTCAATCCAGTTTCTGATTATGGAATAGAAACTGCTAGACTGCTCCTTGAGACTGACTGATGCAAACATATGGCAGTTCTTCATCTACACTGGCTATCCAGACTGTTTCTGGAGCCAATTCAAAGTAATGGTTCTGACCTTTAGATCCCTAAATGACTAAGAACCAGATTACCTGAAGATAATCTTTTCACATATATACCCACCTAAACCTTAAGATCATTTATGGTGTCTGGAAGGATTGAACATATGATTACTTTTTGAGAGACACTTTCTGACAAATTTATTCATTGAACTTGCTACCTTTTCTTCACTGGAAAAGCTTTTATTTTGTACAAAGGAAAAAGGCAAGGAAACTGGGAGGAGATGGATATTGTGATCGCTTTTTACATATAGTCTCCTTTAAAAGGATAAAGATTTGAAAGATAATAAAGATGGAGGAAACCGGTGTAGATATTACTTATAAATATATTTTGGCCAAAATTTTGGAAAATAAGGAGAAGATAATTGCCTGTTCAAAGGAGATCTCTTTGTTTTGACAAGGCAAAAGACAAGGACTAAGTGAAACATCAATTTATACACAAGAGGCTTGTGCCCTGCTTATCGAGGTGGAAGAAGTAAGTCCACAGTTGGACAATCAATTGATTTTGGAAAAAAGATTTGATATCAATGGACAAAGGACCTATGATAAGGAACTGGACAATCTTGTTTCAGAATGGCAAGTTGGTTTGCAGACGCCATTTGAATTTGAGATAGAGAAAAAAACATGGGAAGAAGAGAATCATGTGAATAAAGGGGACAATCTAAAAGAAAGGATTTTAAGTGAAATTTACTTAATGTTAAAAGAAAGGGGAAATGATGTTCTGCTATGAGTCATTCAGATTAATCACACTGATTTAACAAAATGTATAAGGGGAGCTTTCTTTTTGGAGTGTATAGTGTGGCAGGCAGAGGCCCGATTATGGAAACCTGTTTGGACTAGAAAGAAACCCAGAATAAGACACAAATATTAAATCTGATTATAGTAATGTGGTAAAGGTCTTATAGCAATTTGGATTGAGTTGGACTTGGATTTTGTTAAAAGGGCTTTATATGTTTTTAATATTAGAGATGGTATAATGAGAAAAGAACTGAAATATGGGAAATGATGGAATTAATTATTGGAAATTTGGAGACATAGTGAAAAACAATAGAAGATTGGTGAGAAAGAGAAGAATTTATTTTGGGAGTTAATA
The DNA here is from genome assembly GCF_016545835.1 of Crotalus tigris. NCBI lineage: Eukaryota > Metazoa > Chordata > Lepidosauria > Squamata > Viperidae > Crotalus > Crotalus tigris. Next base: position 806,963 of record NW_024096525.1, read on the forward strand.
ATGCTTAAATAAAAAAACAATTGGGGCACCTGAATGGTAAATGAATATGTTAGTTTAAGATTAAATATCTGTAAAATTAAGAAAGCATAATACAGGATTTGTGGGATGGATAATGAGTTTGTAAACTTTTATTGATTAATGAAATTCATATAGAGTGACATATTCAAAGAAAATTTGTTTTAGAAATGTTTTTAAAAGCCTATAATAACATAAATAGACAGAGAATGTTAGCTTATTTTTAATCATATAACTTGGATGAAATGTTATATTAGTGAATGAATTGGTTTTAGAAAGATATTGACTTGATTATAATGCTTTTAAGAAATGTAGTTTTATAGATTAAAATTTGTATTGATTAATGCAGTTGAGGGTTAAATATAGTGATGAATGAATTTATTTGAAAATGTATTAATTTGATTATAATATTCTATATAGATAGAGAGGGAAGTTTTTAAGAAATACTGGGTATATATGTACTATGTTATTGCTTGTTTTTTTTAAAAAATGGATCACCATGTTTCCACGTGGGTTCCTAAGCTGTGTTGGTGTAAAATGGAAAACTAATAAAAATTGTTTTGGAAAAAAAAAAAGATCTAATAGTCCAGGTCTTTCTTCAAAGGAAGTAAAGTATGCCTGTACAAGAGGGAGACTTTTTCTGTCCTGCCACTCCATTGTGGAATTACATTCCTAGAAAAGGTTGACTGGCATCCACATTGGCATTATTTTGGCTCTGGGTGAAGGCATTTCTATTTTCCCAAGGTTTTTAAAATGATTTTTAACTAATTAATATTGGGTTAGTTTTAGAATGACTGCCTTATAGCGGCCTAGTTTGCTGTATATGGTGTTTTTACTTTACACCTTACTGCGTATGCTTTTATTCAAATGGTGTTTTTTTTATTTGTTTTATTGTAAACCAGCCAAATATCTTCAGCTATTGGGCAATTTAAAATAAACAGATAGGTAAATGGCTCTTCCTGTTTACATACCCAACAATCAAGCCTCTCTCTCGCCAAGAGCCTGAAATGTCCATTTTTGACCTGGTTTAAAGAGCAACACTTTTCAAAGTCCAATTGATTTCATTGCCATCCTAAACTCCTCAGTCCTCCAGAAATGCAGCGAAGTCACTATTATAGAAGCCAATTTGAGGTTATTTTCCAGATGGCTCAAAAAATGTTATCAATCTCAACCCTGAACCTTTTGAGGACCTCATCATTTTAACAGGTAGCTTCTGGGGCCATTGAAAGATCAGGAGGTTGAGCTGCAGCCACCAGATAACGCCCAACTTAATTTAAAATCAAGACCAGTTCTACTGCTGAAGTCTAAGAGATGCTCAATTATGTGATAGTTCCTAAGATTAGAATAAGCAAAGCATTCACTCTTAGTGGTGCAAAAACTGGGTTGCTGTGTTTACATTTATGCTCTGTATAAATAAAAAAATTGCAGTCTTCCTAACTCCAGCAAGTAACAGTGCTATTACATTTATTGGTGGTAACATAATCCAGAAATGTCTTGTTTTTACAGTAAAGTGGAAAGGCAATTTTAACATCTAATTTTAGGTAGGATGTGGACTTTAAGTCTAATTTAATATTCTGCCTCTCCTCTGAAAGTCTTGGAGAAAATATATTGATATTTATTCAGCATATATATTGTCAGATTTAGTTGTTATCATATTCAATATTGCTGGAAAGAATATTGTGATTCTTGTGGTGTTCATGGAAAACCATCACTGTTTGTTTAAAAGTTATAAAGTTATGGAGAAAACCTATAACCATCATTGGGTGTTACATTGATTCTGTTTGTGAAGAAAGAAAATGACTGTTCTAAAATGAAGATGGGGATGAACCAATTTGTCAGCACCTTAGTTTATAAAGGGTTGTTGTTGAGTTGTTGTTGGGTTTTTTTTTTTTTTTTTTTGCTTTGATTTAGCATCTTTACCTTCCAACCTGACTTAATTGTTTAAAATCAAGAAGTATAAAACTAACAAAATTATTGCCAATGGTCCATTTGGATAGGAAAAATTCCAGAGCAGATTAGTGTAAACCCAGAAGACTTTATTTCAGATGTTACCCCCTTCATATTAACCTTTGTAAGGTGACCCTCCTTTTTATGTTGTGTGATCCATTACATTGTCAAGAAGTGTTTTTAGAACTCCTGTGATATGGAAGCTATTGAATATTAATTCTGAGATACTAATACAAACACCAAGTTTTAGAGGGCTGCCAAATCCAGGTTGCAAAAAAACCAAACCACTAGATGGCAGCAGAAGAGATAGTTCTTGCTGCCACCTTGCACTCATCCAGATTACTGCAGCCAGTAATCTGGATTTCTGAACAGTTTGGCAGTACTCAGAATGGTGTCTGTGTAGATTTTTTTTTTTTTTTTGCATGTTATTACATCATGAAACATGCTACCTTTCTGGATTTGCCTCTACCATGACAAAGCCAGTCATTGCAATGAGTGTAATGCAAACCATGGCCATGTGATTATGCAGTTTATATTGGATAAAGTCATGACACCTACGTAATCAAAGACCTCACTATCCCCAATGTTGGTTTTATGTTTTTTAAAAGAAATCTTAAGACAATATCTGAGCAGTCTCCACTCTACTACTTAGTCTTTCAATAACTGGAGAAAATATTTGACATATTCTAAATAACCCCATAGCTGATGGGCTAATCCACATTATAACAACTCTTGTGCTTTATAAAGAATAGAGTGGGGTTACTGTATTTTAATGCTAGTACAAAGTCACGAAGAAGAATCTTTCTCCTCCATCATCATCATCTGGACATAAGAAATCAATGATTTTTTACAAATCCCATCAATGATTTTTTACAAATCCCATATGCATGGGAAATTGCACTTTTTATGTTCTATACATTGATCAATAAATCTGAAGAATTTAATCCTATTTGCTGGATGGATATTGGATGTTATTAAAGGTGAAACATTGTCAGCTCATAGACTGTTGTACTGTTCTTTCCACAGAGGGTGTTTTTTTTCAATTTTTTGCGGCATTTTATACTTAATTTACAACATTTATTTATTTATAAATTTATTAAACTTATATAGCCACCCATCTCACATATGTGACTCTGGGCACTGTACAACAAAACTATCAGGTCAAACAATAGTAAAATAAAAGTATAATGCAACAATTTAATTTTTTTTAAAGAATTTTGAAAATTGCTTAAACCCAGACCTAAATAGGACTACGGAAAAACAAAGCAGCATCCTACACTCAGTTCTCTATTTCTCCAGGATGTCCAGGCCTGTTGAAAAAAAAAACAGCTTTTGAGAGATTTCCGAAATGCCAAGTGGCTCAGATAATCTTTATATTAGTACTTACCATGATCCAACTTGCCAAAATTACATGGAAAGTTTCAAAACCTTTCTATTTTGGGGACAAAAGGTATAACAAGTAAAAGATTTCTAATTTGACTCAACGGACGTACCTGCACCATTTTGGTATGTTTGTTCTCCAGTGTATGACTAAGCTACAGTTTGCGACATTGCTTTTTACTGGAGAGTTGGGGGAGGTACTTTTTATGGACCCACAAAGATCTTTAAATTGCTTTGCATGGATTATTGGCAGAGGTTTGCATAGCGAGCAGCAGGCCCCAGCTCTTTATGTAATAATTACAGTACATTTGCTTTGGCTTGATTCTATTTGGAGATCCTAGTTGAAGCTACTACAAGACAGCACCACCACCCTATCAAGGAACATGAAGCTGCAGCTGACCCAGAATTACTGGAACTGCTCTGTCTCTGTACCATAATGAGAGGGTATATATGCGATGCACAGTTCTGCAATTACAAACTGTAACAATTATAGCAAATACAGCCACACCAGACAACCAGTTTAAATGGATAAAGTACAAAGGCCTTTATCCCAAGGGAGCTTGAATTGCCCTTCCCTAAGAGCTACTTTTCTGAGACTCAGCCACTCTCTTTTCTTATCTTTCTACCATCTTTTTAATGTAACTGGACTAATATAATTTTTATACTACTACATCCAGGAAATTAATTAGAAAAAAAACCTTCAACTCACTGTGAAAATTCTCACCAGGACAATTTTAGAAGGAGATGACTTCTATCACAAGATGCTTGGGTACTGAACAAAAGTCAGTCTTGGATAAGTGTAATATTTTGTTAACATTTTTGTAACTTGAAATATTGAAATCCAAGGCCAAAGTCATGCACATAATACTCTTTGAATAAAGAACATCCTTTTCATTTGCCTAAATACAAAATCTATTATTATAAGATATAAATTCTCCATGAAGAAATTTTGAAGGCAATGGTGCTGAGATTGCTTGATAATTTATGGGTTTATATAATGATTGGACATAGGTTTTTTTTTTTACTTCTATGCTTATATATTGGTGACATCTTTTTATATTACTTATGAAATGTTTTCATTTGCATTTTATCAGTTGACATCAGTGCTATCTTTACCACAAACAAGAACATTATATTATCCAAAAAGTTATAGGACAGTACCTTGAACAACAATCACAGTAACAACAACAAACAATGAAGAATGAGTCAAAAAGTAATATTTTCTCATCCATCATGTTTATTAAAAAGGAAGGTGCAATCTAGCCATTTCATCAAGCAGCTAAATTTATATCAAGGCTTATGTGTTCATAATCTTCAAGTATGTCTCAACTTGAGTTACTTTGAGGGATACTTTCTGTGATAGTTTACATGCACCTGAGCTCACTAGCTCCTAGAAACTGGGATGGTTGTCTTTCTTTTCCTGGTGAAGAATAGCAAGCTAAATGTGGATGAGTAGACGAGGTTGGAGACCTGGACAGAAAGAAGCAGCAAAGATGACCAGGGGACTGGAGGCTAAAACCTATAAGGAATGGTTGCTGGAATTGGGTATGTGTAGTTTAATGAAGAGAAGGACGAGGGGGGACATGATAGCAGTGTTCCAATATCTCAGGGGCTGCCACAAAGAAGAGGAAGTCAAGCTATTCTCCAAAGCACCTGAAGGCAGGACAAGAAGCAATAGATGGAAACTAACCAAAGAGAGAAGCAACCTGGAACTAAGAGAAATTTCCTGACAGTATTAACCAGTGGAACAACCTGCCTCCAAAAGCTGTGAATGTTCCAATGCTGGAAGTTTTTAAAAAGAGACTGGACAGCCATTTGTCTGAAATGGTATAGGGTTTCCTGCCTGAGCAGGGGGTTGGCTTCCAAGGTCCTTTCCAATTTTCCAGCTCTATTCTATTCTATTCTATTCTATTCTATTCTATTCTATTCTATTCTATTCTATTCTATTCTATTCTATTCTATGTCTTAAATATTATTGTAATTAACATCTTAATCACAGCCAGAGAACTTTTGAGGATGTAACACTGTTTTGTGCGAAAACCTGGCACAAATAACCTTTTAAAATTCTCCACCAATTTTGGAGTAGGGAATTTGGATGGACCATTTCTTGGAATAACGTCAAGAGAAGGAGATGTGCTAATGAGAGGATTCCCTCATTGTGATTACAATAGCACCACTACTGAACAAGCCCAAATAGGAAGAATTTCTTGGTGGCTTTGCTTACAGATGAATTAAAACATGGAAAGCCAGAGAGGCTTATACAGCAGAGATTATGACCCAATGGATGACCAATGGGTTTTCAAACACACATACTCTTGGCTCCTTTATAAACTAAGGAAATAAAATAATACTTTATCTTACTTTCTGCTCAGCATTTATTAAGACATGGCATCTAGATTATGCAATAATGCGGAATCCAGAGGAAGGCAAATAAATCTGCCCTGTCATATGTGCACTAGTTGTACCGAGAATATGCTGTGAAAATTTTTTGACCGCTTGGTCATCCCTAATCTGCTGTCCTTTAGATAATGATAATGATAATAATAAGAAGAAGAATAATAAGAAGAAGAATAAGAAGGAGAAGGAGAAGAAGAAGAAGTATATCAGATGGTTGAAGAAGAAAAAATGGCTTTGGAAGAATATCTGAAGGACAGTGATGAGGATGCACTGAAATTAGTATATCAAGAAGGCTTACTGACTACTGGAGAGACCAAACTGGCCTACAAGAAAGACCAAATGAAGAACAGAATAGAGGCATGGGAAGACAAAGCACCACATGGCCAGTACATTAAAAAAATAGCTGGGGAAGCAGATAATAAAAAGACCTGGCAATGACTAAGAGCAGGAAAACTGAAGAAAGAAACTGAGGGACTAATTCTGGCTGCACAAGACCAAGCCTTAAGGACAAATGCATATAAAGTCAAAATTGAGAAGACAGCAACAGACAGTAAGTGCCGCCTATGCAAAGAAGCTGAAGAAACAGTGGACCACCTGGTAAGCTGTTGCAAGAAGATTGCACACAGACTGACTACAAGCAGCGGCATGACAAAATAGCAACAATGGTGCATTGGAAGATCTGCAAAAAATATCATTTGCCTGTAAGCAAAAACTGGTGGGATCATAAAATAGAGAAAGTCATAGAAAATGATAAAATTAAACTGCTCTGGGACTTCAGAATTCAAACAGACAATCACCTGCAACATAACACCCCAGACTTAACAATTGTCGATAAGAAAGACAAAAAAGTCTGGATAGTGGACGTGGCAGTGCCTGGAGACAGCAGAATAGACGAAAAAGAACTGGAGAAGATAACAAAATACAAAGACCTACAAATAGAAATAGAAAGACTGTGGCAAAAGGAAGCAAGGGTAGTACCAATAGTAATAGGTGCCTTGGGTGCAATCCCAAAACAACTGGAGCACCACTTGAACACCATTGGCATTGACAAATTTGCCATTAGTCAATTGCAAAAGGCGGCCTTACTAGGAACTGCTTCCATCTTGCAACAATATCTGTAAAATCATCAAACATCCACATCTGCCTATCCCAGGTCCTGGGTAAGGACTCGATAGGTAGACAAAATGCCAAATCCAGTCTGAACATCTGGCTGACTGTGCGATGATCAATAATAATAATAACAACAACAACAACAACAACAACAACAACAACAACAATAATAATAATAATAATAATAATAATAATAATAATAATAAAGTTGGAAGGGATCTTGGAGGTCATCTAGTCAACCCCCGGCTCAGGCAGGAAATCCTATACCAATTCTGGGAGTTGAAGTCCATGAGTCATAAAAGAGGCAAGATTGCCTACCCCTGCCCTATATCATTTCAGACAAATGGCTGTCCAGTCTCTTCTTAAAAACTTCCAGTGTTGGAGCATTCACCACTTCTGGAGGCAGGTTGTTCCACTGGTTAATTGTTCTAACTGTCAGGAAGTTTCTCCTTAGTTGTAGGTTGCTTCTCTCCTTGATTAGTTTCCATCCGTTGCTTCTTGTCCTGCCTTCAGGCACTTTGGAAAATAGCTTCACTCCCTCTTCTTTGTGGCAGCCCCTGAGATATTGGAATATTCTATCATGTCCCCCTCATCCTTCTCTTCATTAAACTAGACATACCCAATTTCAGCAGCCATTCCTTATATGCTTTAGCCTCCAGTCCCCTAATCATCTTTGTTGTTCTTCTCTGTACTCTTTCTAGAGTCTCAGCATCTTTTTTACATCGTGGTGACCAAAACTGGATGCAGTATTCCAAGTGTGACCTTACAAGGCATTGTAAAGTGGTATTAATACTTCACATAATCTTGATTCTACCCCTCTGTTAATGCAGCCTAGCACTGTGTTGGCTTTTTTGGCAGCTGCAGCACACTGCTGGCTCATATTTAAGTGATTGCCACTAGGACAGGGCTTTTCAATCTTTTCACCCATTGTACCACTTTTAGGATATGGCAACATCCAAGTACCACCAGTTGCCTAGCAAGGTGTCAAAAACTTGATGACCCCCCAAAAAAGGAGAAAAGTGATATAATACAGGTAGTCCTTGACTTACCACAGTTCGCTTATTTACTGTTAGAAATTACAATGGCACTGAAAAAAGTGCCTCCCAAGCCACAGCCGAGAAAGATACCTGCTGGCCCACTCGGCAGTGGTCTTCCTCCTGTCCGAGGTTTTCATTGTTGTGAGCATGTCTGTTGAGGATTGGCAGCGGGGGTGGAGTGGGGTGGGTGTTTGGTTTTTATTCCCCCCGTCTGCTGAGTGGTTGTAGCAGGTTTTGGTCACTTCACAAGACCCTGTGACACTGTGACTGTCATAAATATGAATCAGTTGCCAAGCATCTAAATGTAAATCACAAGACCCTGGAGAGGCTGCAACATTCTTCTGGGCTCAGCAGAAGCACCAGGATCAGCGCCGAGGTCCATCTGGAGCCTGGCACTGATCCTGGTGCTTCCGCTGAGCCCTGACAGCCCTGCAGCTCCAGCTATCTCTCACTCAGATTTGTGCGGTGCTACCATCGGTTCAGCTCATTCCCCTCCCCCGCTACCACTTTTCTAGGATGGTCGCGTACCACCTGCCAGGTGCCAATGTACCACAAGTGGTACCCGTACCACTGGTTGAAAAGCCCTGCACTAGGACTCCGAGGTCCCTCTCACAGTTACTACTATTGAGCAAGGTAGCCCCTATACCAGTGTTTCTCAACTTTGGCAACTTTATGATGTGTGGACTTCAACTCCCAGAATTCAATTCTGGGAATTGAAGTCCACACATCGTAAAGTTGCCAAGGTTAAGAAACACTGCCCTATACTATACCTGTACATTTGGTTTTTCTTGCCTAAATGTAGAACCTTGCTTTTTTCACCATTGAATTTCATTTTGTTAGATAGTGCTCAGTGTTCAAGTCTGTCCAGATCCTCCTGTATCTTAAGCCTGTCTTCTGGAGTGTTGGCTATTCCTGCCAGTTTGGTGTCGTCTGCAAATTTGATGAGTTTCCCATGTATCCCCTCGTCCAAGTCATTGATAAGATATTGAAGAGCACTGGGCCCAGAACAGAGCCCTGGGGCACCCCACTACACACTTCCCTCCATGTAGATGCGGTTCCATAGAGGACCACATGCTGAGTACGGCTGGTCAGCCAGCTACGGATCCATCTGGTGGTGATGCTGTCTAACCCACATTTTTTATCTTATGAAGTATTAGGTTGTGGTCTACTTTATCAAATGCCTTACTGAAGTCCAAGTAAATTATATCCACAGCATTCCTCTGATCCACTAATCTTGTCACTTGGTTAAAGAATGCAATAAGATTTGTCTGGCATGATCTGTTTTTGATAAACCTGTGTTGGCTTTTAGTAATGACTTTGTTTGCCTCTAGGTGTTCGCTGATTCGTTGTTTGATTATCTTTTCCAGAATCCTCCCGGGTATTGAGGTCAGGCTGATAGGTGTCGAGCTCTGCGAGGCCGCCTTTGTATGAGGAAGAGACGCCGCCAGCCAACCCCACCGCCCGGCAGCAACCCCATCTGAATTTCACCGGTGCCGCTGCTCAGCTTCGTTGGCAAGTTAGCCCGGCATTGCTGGTATCCTCCCGTTCGCTCGTCGGAGCTGCATGTGATGTCATTTTCAGGCGCCTCGCTCTGTGCGACATTCTCCCTCAGAGCCTCGCAGGGCCGACATAGGACAGGGGAGAGGCCGGTCGCTAAGAAAATGACTGGACATGTTGCTGGATGGGCTGATAGTCTGGGAAAGGAGCAGGGAGGGGCTGGGACTGGGGTTTATGCCTTCTAGGCCAGATGATGGTTTGTTGGGTGGGGCTAAGTCCGGTGTGGGTGGGGCGGGCATGCTCCCTATGTAAAGGCACTGAGAGTAAGCCACTCTCAATGCCGACTTTATTCCTGTACGGAATGCATTAAACGTCCGTGTGTCTCTCATTCCTGCTTGCTGGCTGTTTTGTGGAGCTCCAAGATAGGACGACCTGACAATAGGTCTGTAATTTCCTAGGTCCATTATTTTTCCTTTTTTAAAGATGGGAATACATCAGCTCTTTTCCAGTCCTCCGGTAGTTCCCCAGATGCTGAGAACTACAATATCCATTATTCCCAGTCATCCTACCAGGAAGGCTGAACCCCCTAACCCAGTGTTTCTCAACCTTGACCATTTTAAGGCATGTGGACTTCAACTCCCAGAATTCCACAGCCAGCATTGCTGGCTGTGGAATTCTGGGAGTTGAAGTCCACATGCCTTAAAATGGTCAAGGTTGAGAAACACTGCCCTAACCCATGCACATCTGACTTGGTCTCCCCTTCAGAATAGTTGTTGAGAAATAAACAACATGCCCAACCAGATGGGTGGCAGATGCTACTTCCATGAGCAAACTGATGTTGCCCAACTTGTCACATTTTGGGGGATCTTATGGCTGTTGAAGACTTATTGGCTTCCTTCTAAATCAGAAACTTTTCCTGGACTGCCACAGAAAGTGGAGAACAGTCATGTTGGAGCTGCTGTTGATGGAGATTGTCCTCTGCCCAACCAGGAGGTTCTTTATTTATAGAACAGTCTTTGAACAGACCACTGCAGTTTAGTGTAGTAATAACAAGTTACAGCAAATTCTGAGAGTGGTAGAGTGTAACACAGCCATGCATTACGCCCCATTCTAAATTATCTTTGAGGAAAAGTCTGTAATTAAGGGAGATTTGAATAGGCAGTACCTGGGTCATTCTAAGGGATACTTTCTCAGTTATTTTTATGGGCAGGCAGAAAGAAAAAAAACACAGGCTGCCAAATGGAATGGGTCTTCATATAGTCCTTTTTTAAAGCTTTGATGCCTTGGAAAATCCAGCTTAAGTATAAATAATTTTAAAAAGTATTCAGAATTTAGTATCTCATAAATAAGGTTAATTAAAAATGTAAATGTCACAGTTGGGCAAAATGGTGTGCCTCTTTCATTGAAGGTATCCTGGAGCAAGTCTATTCCAGATCAGATAAGAAGCAAATCTAGGCATGCCCTGGATTAAGGACGACTCGTTAATCATGTCCCAAACCTGTGTCCACATGTATCTCAGAATTTTTCCATAGCTGAGGTAGCCCAAAGAAATGCTAAAATGCTAAGTGGAAGTGCTGAAAATGGTGCTTTCCCTAATATCTTGCCTCAGAAGACCGCTTGTGGATAATGTAGAGTTTGTTGGTGAACACCAAGGAGATGGTTAGAAATGATGAACTCCATGATGGCAATCTAATGACTCCAATTGGTTTTGTTTAGACACTGAGGGATCCTTAGTGTTCTCTGAGCTTGGTTGTTTTCTTGCAGATGTTTCATCATCCAAACTAGGTAACATCATCAGTGATAATGATGTTACCTGGTTTGGATAATGAAATGTCTGCAAAAAAAAAAAATAATAATAACCAAGATTAGAGAGCACCAAAGACTCCTCATTTCAACCTTGAGCTACAAATATTCTCCTTTATTGACACTGATCTCTTTGTCTGTCCCTCTCTCCTCCTGTCTGATGTGGAGTGAGCCTGGATCCCTTGGAACCAGAGACCCTTCCTCATTTGTAACTGGGGTGATTAAGCAGTCATCCAGGCAACGAACAGAGCAGTGTTATTGATATTGACTTCACTGTTCCCAGTTAAGTGAACACCGTGGAATCCATTGCTGAAAAGATTGGTTCTTTGAATTGCTTTGTTATCTGTTTATTTAAACTCATTGTGTGGTCAGCCCTTGTGTTAATAATCAATAAAGCAGTCAACCAAGAGGTGTAAATAACCCTTTGTTGCTACCTGTGTGAACAAAGGAAGGCAAATCCTGAAACTGACTAACCTGTTCCTGGCTTCAGATATGAAATTGAAAATGGAATAATAATAATAATAATAATAATAATAATAATAATAATAATAATAATAATAATAATAATAGTAGTAGTAGTAGTAGTAATAGTAATAATAATAATAATAATAATAATAATAATAATAATAATAATGTGGAATGTAAGTGTGGACAAATGTGCCACACTTACTATTAAACAAGGAAAAATAGTAAAACTGAAGGAATCAAGATGCCCCACGAAAATAACATTAAGAATCTGGATGAGGAAGATTACTACAAATACTTGGGTATCCTTCAAGCTGACAACATCAAGCACACTGAACTCAAGAAAAGGATTAGAGGTGAATACATCAAGAGAGTGAAGAAGATCTTAAAGTCCAAACTCAATGGAGGAAATACCATAAAGGCAATCAACACCTGGGCAATCCCAGTCATTAGGTACACAGCTGGAATAGTGGACTGGACTCAAGCAGAACTAAAAGCAATGGATAGGCAGACCAGAAAAATAATGACAATGAATCATGCCCTTCATCCACGCAGTGACATTGATAGACTTTATCTACCAAGGCAAATAGGTGGGCGTGGAATGCTACAAGTACATCAGATGGTTGAAGAAGAAAAAATGGCTTTGGAAGAATATCTGAAGAACAATGATGAAGATGCACTGAAATTAGTATATCAGGAAGGCTTACTAACTACTGGAGAGACCAAACTGGCCTACAAGAAAGACCAAATGAAGAACAGAATAGAGGCATGGGAAGACAAAGCACTACATGGCCAATACATGAAAAAAATAGCTGGGAAAGCAGATAATAATAAAACCTGGCAATGGCTAAGAACAGGAAAATTGAAGAAAGAGACCGAGGGACTAATTCTGGCTGCACAAGACCAAGCCTTAAGGACAAATGCATACAAAGTCAAAATTGAGAAGACAGCAACAGACAGTAAGTGCCGCCTATGCAAAGAAGCTGAAGAAACAGTGGACCACTTGGTAAGCTGTTGCAAGAAGATTGCACAGACTGATTACAAGCAGCGGCATGACAAAGTAGCAACAATGGTGCATTGGAAGATCTGCAAAAAATATCATTTGCCTGTAAGCAAAAACTGGTGGGATCATAAAATAGAGAAAGTCATAGAAAATGATAAAATTAAACTGCTCTGGGACTTCAGAATTCAAACAGACAAGCACCTGCAACATAACACCCCAGACTTAACAATTGTCGATAAGAAAGACAAAAAAGTCTGGATAGTGGACGTGGCAGTGCCTGGAGACAGCAGAATAGAAGAGAAAGAACTGGAGAAGATAACAAAATACAAAGACCTACAAATAGAAATAGAAAGACTGTGGCAAAAGCAAACAAGGGTAGTACCAATAGTAATAGGCTCCTTGGGTGCAATCCCAAAACAACTGGAGCACCACTTGAATACCATTGGCATTGACAAATTCGCTATTAGTCAATTGCAAAAGGCGGCCTTACTAGGAACTGCTTCCATCCTGCGACGATATCTGTAATACCATCAAACATCCACATCTGCCTATCCCAGGTCCTGGGTAAAGACTCGATAGGTAGACAAAATGCCAAATCCAGTCTGAACATCTGGCTGACTGTGCAATGATCCAAAATAATAATAATAAAGCCAATTGCAAAAGGTGGCCTTACTAGGAACCACTTCCATCCTGCGACGATATCTGTAATAATATCAAACATCCACATCTACCTATCCCAGGTCCTTGGGAAGGACTTGATAGGTAGACAAAATGCCAAATCCAGTCTGAACATCTGGCTGACTGTGCGATGATCAATAATAGTAATAATAATAATTTTAAAACCCCTCTGCTTTTATATTTGAGGTAGCCTTGCCTTGGGGAATTCCGTTCCCAGTTGCTGTGGCTTCAAAGAAATCCCTGATTCCTTGTTCTTGGAATTCACACAGTGATCCTGAAGAGAAACCCCTTTCTCAAACTGCTACTGTTCAGTGTATATCTCTCATCTGAACACATGAAGATGGTCACTACACAGCAGCCAGATGCAAAACAGTTTTTTCCTACTATCCAGTGGTTATGGTCCAATCATAGTTAATAATGATTTTTAAAAAACAGTCAATTGTACAACAAGAAAAAACAAGGGATAGTACCCAAACTCTCACTATATAGAGTAATCGGAGTACTGGGCATCCTGCATGAAGGAGGTTTTCTGTGAGATGTGGATGAAGAGGTAGATGTTTCAACAGAGGGAACTACCCAGTCATAGTCCTTGGACTGCTACATGTTAAAGGTGTTCAGGCAACAGCGCAGTACAGACCCACTTCAGATACATGGTAAAGGTGTTCTTTGGGGGAAATCCCTGGATGTGGCCAAGAATGTTCGGCCTTTTTACTGTGGCAATACATTTTGTTTAAAAAAGAATTACAAGTTGACAAGAAAAAGTGACTGCAGATCTTGCCTGCTGATAATGTATGCATCTCACCCCTGAATGTCTCCCGAATTTACTCATCTGAACTCTGAATATTGAGAAAGCATCTTATCATCTTTATCCTGGTTGTTTAACTTTCCTGGTGACTTAATTTGGGAAGGAGTGCGTGTGAATAGATAAAGAAGGCAAAAACTGAACTCTGTTGCAGCAACTGACATGGGGGACAATGTAAGTATTCTGCTTCAAACAGCAAAATTAATCATCTAGGCTCAGGGGGGTAAATAAAGTGGTGATTTCATGAAGTTCCATATAGAGTTACAGCCATCAAGTCATGAACAAACTGTTTGAACATGTTCTATTAAATCTAATTAAATTCATATGGGGGAGTAAAAATAACTTGGCAGCATATTTTAGAAACAGCTAGGGAAAGACAGAAGCCAGGGAACCCAATGAGAACTAACAAAAACAAAATTAGCCACTGTAAATAGATTTGTTTCAGACAAAAAATTCAGCATTTTTTAAAAAAATAAAGTGCCATATTATGCTATAATTTTGCATTTGTTTCATAGAAAACAAGTTATTTTCATCCAGAAAAAGAGAATTTCAGCCCCAAGAGTATACGCAGTGCTATGTAAACACACAGGAATACATTTTGCACTTTGTTGTCTCAACTATCTCCCACTGCAATGATGGGAAGGAAGATACACAAAAAGATAATTTATGCCATCATCCTAAAGCAGTGGTGGCGAACCTATGGCATGCATGCTAGAGGCGCATGCGGAGCCATCTCTGTGGGCAGCAACATTGCCCCAGCACATGTGGTCTCTACAAGTTTGCCATCACTGGCCTAAGGCCAGCCAGCCTGGAGCCACCATTGGGGAGCCCACCATCCCACCAGCCAGAGACTCCCTGGATCTCCCCCAACCCTGCCTGGCTCCCACAGGTGTCCCTCCCCATAAGCAACATCAAGATGGCCACACCCACCCTGGCCATGCCCACCCAATCTGCCATGACTACTGCAGCCACACCCATCCAGTGGCCATGCCCATCCAGTCTGCCAAGCCCACTGTAGCTGCGCCTGCTGAGTGGGCCACATCCACCCGGCACCCCGCGATACATAAGTGGGTTTTGGGTTGCCGTTTGGGCACTTGGTCTCTAAAAGGTTCACCATCACTGTCCTAAAGTATGGAAGAAAGACTATTTCCATTATCAAGATTGCATTGCCATCAGACCACCAATCTGTTTGTCAGGCTGTTGAAAACACAATTCCTCTGAAAAGGGCACAGGGAAATAGGATCCTTCTAGTTAATACCCTATATACTACAGTTGGTCTTCAACTGCAAACCAATTAATGTTGACTGTAGGACAGGAGGAGATGGAAAAAGTGAGAAATTAAGGTTTGGAGGGGGAGATGGGATACCATTAGTAGTAACTAAAAGGGGGGGTTCTAACGGCAGCAGATTGCCCAATAAATAGTCCTAAACAAATGTACACCAGGGATGCAGCCTTTTATGCTCATTATGTTGCAGTCAATTCCACCGTCGTTGCTAAAATTCATTTTTGAATAAATATGTGGAATCAAGCTGTTAGTGACTACCATGACAAAAGTGGAGATGGACAGGGCAACCAAAGGATGAGAATGAGAAGAGAGACAACAGGATGTAATTCAACCACAGATCTTGCTATTGTGGGCTACTCTACCGAGGAAGGAAATGCAACATGAATTATGTTCTCCATGCTGAAAGCAAGGGGGCTCTGGGTCAGTACGATAGCCTGTAATGAAGCGCTCTGCTGGCTTTTGCAAATGCCTACATCTTTTCCAGCAATAAACCCTAAATTAATAGTCTTGCTGCCCTGAGGTAACGTGGTTTCAAAGCAATATTTTATGGTATGGTCCTCTAGCACAAGTTACTGGCCCCCGGGAATACTTTTGCAATTTTTGTGCATGGATGCTATGCTTCAGTGCTTTAATCTACATACTTTGCATTTGTGTTAATAACATTCTCTAAGGTGCTGCAAGGGAAGCGTTGTGCTTTCCCCTGTTCATTTGTTAGCCTTTCATCAGGTTTCTAATACAATTATCACAATCTACGTTTTGTCCCTTAGTTACCGTGCATTTTCATTCCTATGGATTTCAACAAAAATGTCCTACATACATTTGGCATCTCTTGTAAATACATGTCAATTGCCAAGCATCCAAATTTTGATTATGTGACCGAGGGGGTGCTGCGATGGTCGTAAGTGGGAGGACCAGCTATAAGTACCTTTTTCAGTGACTTCGTAACTTTGAACACTCACTAAACAAATAGCCATAAATGTAAGTACTGGCTGTAGCCCCTATTTGGCCAGTTCTTATATATACACTTTCCTACATTAAATTTCTAAACCAATTTTAGATTATGGCAAGATATGTTTGAGCTGTAAAGTTTCTGTTTGAAATCTCTCAGTCAGTTGCCAAATATTACAAAGGGCATAAAATGGCCAGCTTAATTTGGAAGAGAAATGCTGACCTTTGGGGACAAAACTACTTTTTCCAGAAGTGTTAAGTTTTCATTTCAAATTACAGTATTTGCCTTGAATTGCCAAAGCACTTAGGAGGAAAGTCTGTCTATAAGCATGAACTGCAGGGCAATTTTCCTAGTCGCAGGTGTAGATTAAAAAGGAAAGACAGGAGTTAAAGAGGCTTTGAATTAGCTGTGTAAATCCCACTGTTTTTATGCCAAAGAAAGTAAAGGGAGGGAGTGGAATATGGCAACGTTGCTGTATACCTGACATCGGAGTCACTATCCAGCTTCCTTGCATTTTGGCAGTGTGTTTTTATAGAAGTGTTTGGGAAGTTTGATGGCAGGAACAATGCAATTTATTAAGAATGAGAAGAGCGTTTGGGGTATGAACATTGTTAAGAAAGGCTGTAAGGGTTTTTTTTTTTAATCATCTTCTTTTGTAAAGCAACCATGTTGAATGGATCTCTTTTCTGAAATTATACACATCTTTTTTATTTTGTTTTCAGAGAGCAAGATGTGAGCTGGGCTGCAAGCTAATCAGAGCAGCACTACGTTGTTGAAGGAAGCTAGGAAAGTAATTATTTAATAAATTATTAGGTCTCTTGCCTTTCTCTCCAAGTGGCACTCAAGGCCATTTTTATTTTTATTTTTTTGGTCTGATTTCTGGCTGGTCGGGAACACCACCATACTGGATTAAGCATCCATTTCTTTTTCTTCAGCCCTATCACTGAGATCAGCTACTTTTTTTTTTGAGTTCTGAGATTACTGTAATCTTTTACTCACAATTGGAAACTAGAGATTAACTGGATCCATGGAAAAAGAAGGGCAATTCCTACATATTCAAATTTCTCAAAGTTAGTTTTTCTTCCGCTTTGGTCAACCTGATTGTCCCTTTAAGCCAGTGGTTCTCAACCTTTTTAATGCCGCGACCCCCAACCGGTCGTAAGTCGAGGACTATTCAACTGGTGCAGCACCGTTTGCAGAATGGGGCTTTTGGCAGGCTCAGCAGGGCAGAGACAGCCTAGACAATTCCTATTGGCT
Organism: Crotalus tigris; assembly: GCF_016545835.1. Lineage (NCBI taxonomy): Eukaryota > Metazoa > Chordata > Lepidosauria > Squamata > Viperidae > Crotalus > Crotalus tigris. The sequence continues at coordinate 824,588 of NW_024096525.1, forward strand.
TTTGAAAGCCAATAGAATTAGACTCTATTCAAGAGAGTCTATTCTATTGGCTTTCAAAAGCCAATAGAATAAAAGGGAGTAGCACAGCTAAGGAAAAGGGGAAAAAAATGGCGGACTGTGTTGTTTGGCGACCCCCGTGAAATGGTCGTTCGACCCCAAACAGGGTCCCGACCCACAGATTGAGAACCACTGCTTTAAGCACTGCTCTAATGAGGCACTTTGCCACACGGGAGGATGGCATCATTCTCTTCATCAAGGTAAAGAGGCCCAGGCATTCCCGTGACAGGTGGCTCGCAGTAGGAATGTAATGGTATGCGGCAATGACTGTGGGAGACAGGAGAAATACCTACAGTCTGGGCAGTGGTCTGATAAAACACAGCTCGGTCTGCAGAATGGGGGCAAAGCAATCGGAAGCATTTCAGAAAGGACCTCCTAATTTTCTGGAGGCTAAAAAGAAAGGAGGGGAGAAATACTTTAAGTCTTGCAAAATTAATGTCAGCCTTGCAAGGTGGTTCAAATAAGAAGCACACCCAGATGATCCAGTAATCCTTCTTTATTGTAAGGTTAAATTAAACATATTCCTGAAAGTCTGAAATAATATACCGTAAATGCCGGCGTATAAGACGACTTCCGCGAGCGCTGAAATCGGCGCCAAAGACGGGGGTCGTCTTATATGCCGAGTCGTCTTATACGCCGGAAATACTGGTAGTTTCCGGCGTATAAGACGACGTTCTAGGAATGCGGCCCAGCTATAAAGACGGGGGGCGTCTTATACGCCGGGTTGCCTAATACGGTGGCATATACGGTATTCCATATTCGGTTGCAAATATCAGACAGGCGGTATCTGCTAAAACATGTTTCAAGGAAGTCTGGCACCTACTCACTCACTGTGGAATAGCATCTTGATTTCCGTTCCTTACAATGTCAGCCATTTAAAACAAGGGTCCTGTTCAATATTACAGACTGCTAAGAATGTACACAAAGTAGAAGTTACAGATTTTAACATAGAAAAAAATCTCTAAAATTTCTCTTTCTCTACTCCATCTTTCACACCAGCTAAAATAGTTTTTTTCTACCAATTCTTTAAAAGTGTAGGATTTTTGTTCCGTTTTCCTTCCTAATATTTTATCCACTATTTGGGGGTGGGGGGTGGGAAGCAAGTTACTTTGAAAACTATGTGAAAGGGCTAGAACATAATCTAATCCTCAAAAAATATTTTCTGATGCAAAGAACCCAATTCCCAGAAAATTATTTATTTAGAAAATTGAAGCTTTGGTCTAGAGAAATTTCATTAAAACTATTTTTATTTTTAAAAAAGCGGGTGGAGATTTCATAACACAATATTTTCACAGAGACATGCATAATGGTGCAGCTTATCTTAGTTAAATAAGACTGTATTATTTATTCAATTAATAGATGTTTAGAAATTATATATCCCCACCTTTCAAAAGCAAATAAGTTACCCACAGCAAAAAGAGAATTCTGCACTGATGACAATGTAATTAAATTGTTGTCTGGAAATGTTTTAACAGGCTATAAAGGCCTTTCAAAATCAAACAATGTGAATTTGTATTTCAGCAAGACTTTTGAAGGTCAGAATTTCCTTACTCCTGCTTTTCCTCATCCTAAATTGCATCAAGCAGAACCAGTTAAGGTCAATCATGCAAACCCTTTTTTAGATTGTCATCCATCCCATGCCCCCAACCACGTACAGAACAGGATACATTATGCAAACTGGTTTGTGTTAACTACACGAGTACAGTAGGAGAGTTTGGAGTGGATTTCTAAAAGATAAGGGGAAATAACCTATGGGAGATAAAATCCATAGGATTCCAAAATGATGGAAGCAATGTGCCCAATGATTAATGCCTTCAGGAGTGTGGCCATGTTTCAGGATGGCCCCGAGAAGCAGAAATACCACAATATCCAAGGGAGCACTAGTTTTCCAAAGACTGCTTTTGAGCATTATGTGAGCATTATGTTTCTTAAAAAGAAAAGTCAGTCCTAATCATGGGCACCATTGGGGGAAAGGCAGTGGTACTTGCCACAACCAAGATATTATGAACTCCCATCAGCCAGACCTGCTACACCCACACCCATGACATTCAGCAGAGCATGTAGCTGAGACAGGTGGGCGAACTGCACTTTTCCTAAGGGAAGAACTATTCCTTTGTTACAGAAGCACTTCCTCATGTACATCCCCTGCAATGGATTCATTCTTTGTTCAGAAGAACTCTCATTAAATCGGAGACCAAGATAAGATCCTGTGATGGACAGCTGAAGTTAACACTTTACTCACCTGCACCACACAGCACATTGGCTGGCTTCTCAATTTTCCACAATTACAGGAATGTTAGATAACTGTGCCCTATTGTGGCTAAAGTGTACTAGGAGTTTTGTTGTTGTTCGTCCATCGATTTCGATGAGGACCTTGACATCTTGTAGATTATGGGCCATCAACCATGTGTCCGTAGGTGGCTGATAAGACCGATGTTAGCACGGAATGTTCTACCACATACTGAACAAAGAAATGTAGACACTGTTACTTCAGCATTTACAGCTCTGGCTTTGCGGAGTGCTCGCTTCTCTTGTGCCAAGATTGTCCTTCTGTGTTCATATGTCTGGCAACCCTGGTGCGCCATGTCGGTCGATCATGCGCCAGAAGTTCCTAAGAGATGGTGTTAATATCCAGGGACTTGAGAGAGGCTTTCAGTTTGTCTTTGCATCGCTTCTTTTGTCCCCCGTGCAATCGTTTTCCTTGAGACAGCTCACCAGAGAAGAGCTGTTTAGGGATGCGATGATCTGGCATCCTTACAACATGGCCTACCCAGCGCATCTGGGCTTTCATCAACAGAGTGTAAATTGATGATAGGCCTGCTCTGGAGAGGACATCTGTGTCTGGTATCTTATCCTGCCACCAGATCCTCAGAATTCTACGAAGGCAAATCATGTGGAAGTAGTTCAGTTGCCTAACGTGCCTCCTGTACACTGTCCAGGTCTCACTAGCATACATCAGGGTAGTTAGCACTGCTGCCTGGTAAACTTTAAGCTTAGTAGCAAGGCTTATTCCACAGCGATCCCACATGTTAGTCCGAAATCTGCCAAATGCAGAACTTGCCTTGGCAATTCTACAGTTGACCTCGTTGTCAATTGTCACTGCACAGGAGAGGGTACTACCAAGATACGTAAATTGGTCCACTGCTTGCAGCTTTTGTCCCTTTACTGTGATGGTAGGCTCTTGATATTGGGCTTTTGGAACTGGCTGGTACATCACTTCAGTTTTCTTCGTGTTGATGAAGAGTCCAAAATTGTCACAAGTGGCTGCGAATTTGTCCATGCTGGCTTGCATTTCCTGCTCTGATCCTGCATTAAGAGCGCAATCATCAGCAAAGAGGAGATCTCATAGCACAGTCTCCTTTACCTTGGTGACAGCCTGAAGTCTTCACAGGTTGAACAATTTCCCATCGGTTCTGTACCTCAGATTAACTCCCACTGAGCTGTTCTGAAAGGCATCTGACAGAATGACTGAAAACATCATGCTGAACAGGGTTGGTGCCAGCATGCAGCCTTGCTTAACGCCGTTAGTGATAGGGAAGGTCTATGAGGCTCCACCGTTACTCAGAACATGAGCCGCCATGCCATCATGGAACTGCCGTACCATCAGAATAAATCTGTCAGGGCACCCAAACTTCGACATAATGCGCCATAATCCTTCATGACTAACTGTGTCAAAAGCCTTGGTGAGATCCACAAAGGTGGTGTATAGTTCACAATTCTGCTCCTGACATTTCTCCTGGAGCGGTTGAGCTGCAAAGATCATGTCCACCATGCCACGCTCTTTGTGGAAACCACACTGTGTCTCAGGTAGTATACCCTGTTCCAGATGGTCAATCAGGCGATTTAGCAACACTCATGCAAAGATCTTGCCTGCGATGGAGAGAAGTGATATTCCTCTATAATTATCGCAGACTTGTTGATTTCCTTTCCTCTTGTAAACAAAGTGCACGATGGACGCATCTTTCAGTTCCTGGGGAATAGAACCTTGTTTCCAGAAAAATCAGAACAACTGGGTAAGTTTTTCAACAAGCACAGCACTACCAGCCTTATAGACTTCCGCTGGGATTGCGCCAGATCCTGGCGCCTTACCACTGGAACACTGACTCTCATGGAGTTCATTATGGCAGGGTTTATAATCCTTTGACAAATGTTGTATTCAGTCTATCAAGCTGATTAGAAAATAATACTTTCACAAGCATAACATTTAAAGGTATTTCCTTCTTTCTTTATTTACAGGCATGTTTTAATGTATTTGGGATATATAGTCTTAGCCGAGAATCCAAATAATAATTAATAATATTTTATTAAATCTCTATACTGACTGACTCTTGACAACTCTGGGCAATCTTTGTGTGGTAAAATAGACGGGTTATACTGAGAGTGCAAACCTACAAATCTTTGGCTGAGAAAAATTACATAAATGTGGTTATTTAAAATAAGACATACAAAATGAAGCACCTGTACTACATTTAAGAACATAAACGACATCCATAAAAGCCTACATGAGAATGAAATTCCTGGAGTTCATTAGCATCCCAACTAAAAATATTCCCAACTCAAAACCAACACAGGGGGAAAAAAAGGCTGTTACGAAAATGGCATGCAAAATATGTTTATTAGAAAATGTACCACAAAAGGCCATTTTGTTACAAACGTTCACAACATTTGATGGAATGATGGAATGTTTGTGAAATGATAGGAAATTGATTAGACTTGATCTGCACCTCTTGAGCTACATATTACATTCTATGTGTGCAGGAAAGGTTTAAATGTTTCAGACATTGTTCTATGTAGGTCAACCCAACTCACTTCTGAATATACGTGAATAGGATTCCGTAGCCATGGATGAAGAACTGGTGCAAAGTTTATTTTACGAAGTATAACTCTTGATAGTATTCAAAACAAAACATTCCCCTGAACACAATTTTTGGAGGTATGTCACTTTCCCACTATGGGCCAGCATCTCTGTCTCTCCTTTTAATTCAATTATCCTTGTTTTTCTATTTAATCTCCCCTTGTAAACAAAGTGAGTCTCAGGATCTTACAAGCCTATCAAGGGAGGGGGGGGAATACTGAAGCTTTTTTTTATCATGCCAAATTTATCTATATTTTAAAAGAAAAAAATGTTTCCTGTCGTCCAATCTTAGTACCTACAATTGAGAGGAGAGAAGAATTATTGCTTTTCATGAGAAGTAGTTGCATTCAGGGCAGGTTCCCTGTATAGTGTAACCCAAATGACAATGTTTCTCTTGAGTCTTATTGAAAGTGTTGGCAATGGGTCTCATTCCTGTCTCCAGACATCTGTAATTAGAGCCACAATAAACTCTTGGAGGTCTTCCTAGTACAGGGAACACATCTTTTAAACAGACAGGACAGCTTTCTGATAATATGGAATTGTTTGTCTTTCATTAGCAGAAACACAAACACACACGAAATATGTAAGGATGTGTTTATAAAACATATGTATCTGTGTGTGTGTGTGTGTGTGTGTGTGTGTGTGTGTGTGTGTGTGTATCATCATCATTTTAGCCATTGTCTATCCACTGCAGCCTGAAGGCCTCTTCCACATATTTCCAACCAATATGATCCTGAGCTTTCTTTTGCCCATTGGGTCTGCAATACTTGCTGATGTCATCAATCCATCTTGTTTTAGATCTCTTTTGTGGACACTTTTTATGAAGTGGGATATATTCTGCCTTGGTTTTGTTTGTTCTCTAATCCATATATACCGATACATATACCTATACGTATACGTATGTGTATACGTATACACAATTTTCTTCAACAGGATAAGAAATGCAAATGCATGCCTCTTACCCAGGATCTTGATAAACTTCTGGACACCAAAACACACCCTTTTATCAAGCTTAAAAGTGACTCATTCTGTTGAAAATGTCATCAAACAAGTTTCTTTAGGACTTTGCTTTGCTTACCGTTCAAGTTTACTAAAGGGCAGCTGGACATAAACTATTGGACAGATCTGCTGATTTAAAAAAAAAAAGAAGAAGGAAGGAAGGAAAAATGAACATACAGTATTTCAAGGCTGTAAGACACGGAAAGGTCAAACTTAATAGTACAATCAATTGCATACATTTAAAAAAAAAAGAAGCCCTGAGGTCATTTGCTGCCTTTGCACAATGAAGCCTCTGTATACGTGACTTCACATCAGCATAGTTAAGGAAATTTATAAAGGGATTTGTTCTTATCTTTATGTACACGCTTGGGCCACTCTGTTATTTTTACAACTCTAATAGATACACAAAAGTTGGTAGACCTGAAATAAACTGAGGATAACAGCCTAGGTAACTTTTTAGCTGTAAGACTGAATATCTTCCTACGTCTAGAAAAGTGGAAAGGCAATGTACTCACCAGTCTAGTTTTGATGTTTGCACACACTAAATTTTCAAGTTCTCCCTTGAAAGGTATCAGAAAAAGCTTTTTTTTTTTTTTTTTTTGAAAAGGAGGAGGAGAGTGGAAAAGAAGCATTAAAGAACAATGTCGGAGAAAAGCAGCCTGGAAAATAAAATAGAAAATTTTATAGAGAGGTCATTTGATAATTTTTTTTATATCCCTACTTAGTCGGTCCACTGGGTATTAAATGAAGAAGTATTGAGAACAAAAGAGCTCCTGGCAGATGGCATTCAGAAAAAAAAATGTCCAGCCTAAGTTTCAATCTCTTGGTTGTGACAAATTCTGAACCTGCTGGGGCATATTGGCCAGTTGCTATGGTTCTGCTTACCTGGAATGTGCTTTTTTTTTTTTTTTAACAGGCAGGGCCTCCCCCAAAACTCCCAGGTCACATCGTTCATCATGACACTGCTGGAGTAGAAGATTAATAATGGGAACAATCTTCTCAGCGGGAAGCCACTTTTTGGAAAGGAGTGCCTTTCTGCTGGCAAAAGAACCCTGCATTGGCATAAGAGGAAGAATTAGGAAGTGATCATTTATTTATTTTGCAAAACTAGCAAATGCATTGTTTTGGATTAACAGCTTTCCCTGGCTAACGTGTCCCCAACTGCAAGGATCAAAATGAGATGGGCTTGAAAGGACGCCAAGAATCCATTTCTCTCTTCTTGTTTTATTATTTATTTTCTTAACATTTCCTCCATCTGAAACAGTTTTCAGTGTCATGTTTCTCCACAGAGCCAAAATAAGGAGCCAAAGACCAGCAGCATGAACCTGTGAAAGATTAGCAATTTTAAGGCACTCACGATCTAATGGTAAAATTGGACAGGCTGACTTATTTTCTCACCAAAATCAGAGAAGTGCTAAACATATCCCCTTAGGGCACTTCTTAAAGTTTTCAAGATGATGGTACTCCAAAAAATAAGGAATACTTATGACTGTTTTTCTAAATAAAATGAATATTGAACGCATAATATTAAATCAATCTTAGTTTTAGTGGTTCATCCTCTCCTTTTTTTCTCAAAATGGGTAGTCAGCTGCATCTGGAAGGTCAAGAAGGAGGGGTAATAATAATAATAATAATAAAGTTGGAAGGGACCTTGGAGGTCATCTAGTCCAGAGGTCACCAACCTTTGTCGGTTGGACTGGAGAAAAAGGGAGGGAAAAGCATTTTACATGCACACAGGGCTGCGAGCATGCATGTGCTGCAAATGGGGCAGGACTAGTGTCCGTGTGATAGTCACTAGCCTTGCCCCGTTCTTATGTGGCGCAGAACCTTGTTTCTGCTCCCCGCAGCATGGCAACAGCCATTTTTGTACCTTGCAGCATGGCAGTAGCCTGTTTTTGTGCCCCGAGGTGCAGCGGCGGCCTGTTTTTGCACCCTGCAGCATGGTGGTGGCCCGTTTCCATGCCCCAAGGTGCAGTGGCAGCCTGTTTTTGTGCCCCAAGGCACGGCAGCCCATTTTCATGCCCTGAGGTACAGTGGTGGCCCATTTTCACACCCTGAGGTGCAGTGGCAGCCTGTTTTTGCACCCCAAGGTGTGGCAGCGGCCCATTTTCATGCCCCAAGGTGCAACAGCGGCCTGTTTTTGCACCCCGTGTTATGGCATCCTATTTTTGCATCCCATAGCTGTGTTGCTAACGCAAGTAAAGGGTGTGCACGCAGATGCGCACATAGTGGCCAGCCTGTTCTGCAGCCCGGTGGCCAGCAGGCCATGGCCCGCTACTGGGCCATGTCCCACAGGTTGGGGATCCTTGATCTAGTCCAACCCCCTGCGGGTAGAAGCCCACCAAGTAACATTTCATGACAGACTACCTGATCCTGATGTTCCATATCTTGTACACATTTGGTACCTTCATCAAATTTTGAAATGAAATCACTAAATTTCATATAAAAATCACTATGGAAACATATTAATTTTACAGCAGATAATTGATTTTTTTTTTTGCAAAGGACTGTTTCCAGCTTATATTTTTATCTACTTCTCAGAAGAATGAAGTGATCCCATGTCCCATAAAATACAATTTTGGGAAGATGAAATTGGGGCAAGAGGATTTATTAAAATCAAAGTTTCCTTCCATCATGAATCATTTTGGCTGCGCCTTGCAGATCTCCCTGAGTATCAATATATTTTAATAATATTATTCATTTTTTATCAATACATTCAGTGTAGAATATAATGAGATATTTGTGTCTTCGTGTTTCATTAATGTTTGAAATGAGTCTTAGAGTCAATTGATTTAAATATTTGGCCTTGATTATCAAGAATATTAAAAATCCATTTTCACAAACATACAATGAAAGACAAATGGCCATTAATGTCTTTTCACTGAATAGTTCATATTCTTTATGAATGTGTTGGGGGGAGGAGTCCCAATCGTGAAGAAAGATCTGCTACCATGTCTTCATTTGTGGATAGTATACTTGTTTTTTTACTGAAAGTGAATGGATGAAAAATTAATAAAAAAAATAATACTCTACCTTTTCTAAGGACCAATGTGGAATGTCTTCAGGATGATATTCTATGGGATGTTTTAATAAATACTGATCTAGATATATATATACAGTCATATTTCAGAAAAAAGAAGAAACATGGATTATATCATCCAAATTTCCCCAAACTGATGCTCATCAGTGGCTACATTATATAGAAATGGCTGGAGCTATACTTCAATACATCTGGTTGGAACTAGGTTGAAGAAGAATAATTTAATCTGGACTTCTGTTAAATATTCATCTTCCGGTGTTCAGAGATATTATGCAGATATTATCCAGTTCTGATGACTATGCAGCCTTAAATTACAAATGGAGAAAAATGGCATCAAATCTGGTCAGCTCCAACTCAAGGATAAGTCAAGAATACATCAGTACTTCCACTCTTCAATCATAATCAGAATACAAAAGTACAAATGACTATTTATTATAACTTTAGGAAACATTTACATTGCCCCAATAATACGTTACATCAGAGTATCATAAAAGGAAGGGTATAATTTTAGATTTTCAGTTCCTAAATCCACACAGATTACAATACTTTCTTAAATATCCAAATACAAAACAGTCAAAAATGAGAAAATATACTAAATAGGTCACATTTACGTTTCTTTTGAACTCATATGAAACCTGTCTGACCTCTTATATGATTAAGAATACCTGGCTTTGTCCTATAGGAATTTAGTGATGTTCCTTCATTATACAAATAAATGGTTCCTTGGAAGCAAAGCATTTATTTTAATGTAATTTACTGTCTTTATTTATTTACTTATATCCTGCCTTTATCATTTTCACAAACAACTAAAGGTAGTGAACATATTTTCTTCCTCCTATGTTCTTTACAACAACAACCCTGCGAGATGAGTTGGGCTGGCCCAAGGTGGGTTTTATGACTAAGCCAGGACTAGAACTCACAGCCTCCTGGTTTCTAGCCTGGTGCCTTAACCACTGAACCAAACTGGATCTCTCTTTCCTGTCTTTGGAATGTAGAATGCTGATTCTATACTGATTTGCTACACATATCACTGGTTAGTTAGTTTATTGAAACTTGGTCATTGAATTAATCACAACTGGCTAAATCAAACAATATTCTATGTTATAATATATATAAAATATAGCTTAGAAACCACAGTGGCTTGATTCACACAAAACACTAGGCCAAAATGGAACAACCCTCTGTAGTTTATCAAGGCAGATCATATGGGATTATGTATTATTTGATTCTCATGGTGAAAATTACTGGCCCAAAATCATCACTCATGAAACGAATGAATTTCTGCCCTTCTGGTTTTATGGTTCAGGGGTTGTGAATTATGATCAGAAGAAGAAACCCGTTCCCAATTCTTGTTCTACAGGGTATTTGTGAAATTTTGTTGGACTCACTGAAGTGGTATTACAATTTTATTGAACTGATTTTATTCCTAAAACAAAGCAGGGTGACTGAGGCTATCCTTCATGATCTTTTAATAGGCAGACAGGGACAAGCTAGATCTCAGACAAATGCTAAAATTGATATGCACTTCCTGGTCATACTTATAGGGATACTTACAAAAGTACCACAGTTTCTGTAGAGAGAGAGAAAAAGTGGGGAGGGGAGTATCCAGTTGTCTCAAGGTAAATGGTCTTTCAATATGTGTCCCAAGTTTTTGTTATTTATTTCACACTAAAGAAGACATTTTTTACCTTATGGTTGCATGTCTAGGAAGATGCCATGCTCTATTGTGTTTATTTATTTATTATTTATTTATTAATAAAATTTATATGCCGCCCAATCCCTAGGGACTCAGGGAGGCGTACAAAATTAAAACAATATAACAATAAAACAATAAATAAGTACATTCATACAGCATGTCCAATCATATCCCCCCCCCCCCGGGGACATCAATCCCAGGCCTGCCGGAACAGGAGAGTTTTAATGGGTTTCTTAAAGGCCGGCAAGGTGGGAGTATTTCGAATCTCGGGGGGAAGTTGATTCCACCAGGTCGGAGCCACCACTGAAAAGGCCCTTCCCCGAGGGCCCACCAGCCGACATTGCCTGGCCGACGGGACCTGAAGGAGGCCTAATCTGTGGGACCTCACCGGTCTCTGGGAACTATGCGGCAGTATGCGGTCCTGTAAGTAACCTGGTCCTAAGCCATGAAGGGCTTTAAAGGTGATAACCAACACCCTGAATTGCATCCGGAGACCCACAGGAAGCCAGTGCAGTTCACGGAGGATAGGTGACACATGGGTGTACCTTGGTGCACCCACAATCGCTCTCGCGGCTGCATTCTGAACCAACTGCAGCCTCCGAACGCTCTTCAAGGGTAGCCCCATGTAGAGCGCATTACAGTAATCCAGTCTTGAAGTGACAAGGGCATGAGTGACCGTGAGTAGAGCCTCCTGGTCCAAATAAGGCCGCAATTGGTGCACCAGGTGAACCTGGGCAAAGATCCCCCTGGCCACAGCCGATAGATGTTGTTCCAAATTTAGCTGTGAGTCAAGGAGGACACCCAAGTTGCGTACCTGCACTGAGGAAGGTAAATTTACCCCCCCCCCAGGGCTAATGATGGACCAACAGGATGACCCTTGGGGGGCAAGACCCAGAGCCACTCGGTCTTGTCAGGGTTGAGTCTAAGCCTGTTCACCCCCATCCAGACCCTCACATCTTCCAGGCACCGGCACATCACGTCAACTGCTTCACTGAAAGGACACGGAGTTCTGCTGTTACGTTTTTCCAAACATTCTGAGACAATCTGTTGTTTGCTTTCCTCCATCCAGACATGGTTTTCTTTCTATTACACAACTGGCATTCTTTAATACCATTATGTTTCCATGCAGACCATCTTTCTTTGGATTGTTTCCCTTTTCTTGTCCATGAGCAAGTTTTGGTGTAGGATGTCTATGGAGATTCTCAGTCAACCAGGTCATGGTTGTCCCAAAAGTGCTTTTTCAAAAGGCAACTGGATTTTGTTCTTTCCTTAAAGAATTTCACTTCTCATCCAAGAAGCTTCTTCAATTCTGACTGAATGGGGAGTGGGTGGAAAATGGAAGGGTTTATATTCCTTGCAATCCTCTGGTTGTCAGCACTCTCTCTGAGAGACATTGAGGCCACTTGGAGATTTATCTGTGGCCTTAGGGTCACCTGAATCAGAGTGCAAATTCCTTTTGGGGTAAGACTTATCTTGCATTTTCTTGATATTTTGTACAGTTCTTGATTCTCTGCTTCTGTCTATTTGCCTAGCTTTTGTTATTCATACTGCCTATTTGTAAATCCAGCTTGGTGTACTGTTTAAGGTACCAGGCTAGAAACTGGAAGATCAGGAGTTTGAGTGCTGCTTGGGAACAAAGACAGCAGGTGATCTTGAGCTAGTCATTCTGTCTCAGCTCTAGGAAGAAGAAGGTAATGACAAGCCGCTTACTAATAATTACAGGCTTATGTATTTCATTCTTGTTAAGGTGACCAACATTTTTACAATGAAAAAGAGGACACAAATAAATTGAACAAAAAATATCATAAATAAAAGAAACATTTTATTCATTGCAACATTAATACAGAATACACTATAATATGATAAATGCATAATAAAAAACATTTGTAACAATAACATTTTATATTATAATTATGCTTACATGCCGCACCCCCGCCTGCAGCTGCCCCGACAGCACTGCTGCCCCACCATGTAGAGTGGGCTCCGCGGCTCCCAAAGCACCATCTGTGCTGGCTCTGGCCCCGGGGGGGCAGCCCACTGTTGACACACCCCACCTGCAGCCGCCTTGCCAGCACCACCGCCCACCCTGCACAGCCCTGTGTAGAGCAGGCCCCAGGGCTCTCACAGCATGGGGGCAGCCGGCCACCGCTGCCCCTCACACCCTGCCTGCAGCAGCCCACTGCCCCTGCCTCTTGCGCCCGCAGCCATTATTGTCCTAGCAGGGCCAAAGATCAAGAGAAAGTTACCATGGCATCGCCACTCCAGTCTCCTCCAGGTATCTTTGGGACTAACTAGGAGATGGTGTAGTTGGGTAGCAGGGAGGGGTGCAAAGTTCCTGCCAATTTGCCTTCGCTGCAGGCAACTTACATGTGCAAAGTTTGCCGGCCGGGTGTTTTGGCGCGCTCAGCAGCAATTCCTATTGGCTTTCAAAAGCCAGTAGGAGGAGTAGCACAGCTCATGCAAAAGTTGGGAAAAAAACCATCAAAAAAAGGTACTGGAACGCCGTTCTGAGCATTCTATGAGAAAAAAAAGCCCTGCAGATTAGTCTTCAAATATCAAAAAGGAGGACATGTAGGAGGACACTTTTTGAGGGAGGACAGAATTTTAAAAAGGAGGACTGTGCTCCCTAAAGGAGGACGGTTGGTCACCTTATTCTTGTGCTTTCTGGCTCAAGGGCTCCAATAAATGTTGATTTCTATAACTCCAAGCTTTTTCCCATTGTTAATATATGTGAGTTGCATCTCTATACATGTCTTTTAGAAATAATGCACATATAAACTGCCTGAAGTTGGCTATAATGTTGCCAATTGCGCAACAAGCTGATTTTGCATGAAAGAATTTTTTAACTTAGCTCAGCCTTTATTTGTACCATTTTTAAAATACTTTTAGATTTTGAAATCTCTATATCTAATTGAAGCATCAGCATTTGAAATCACAGCTATCCAAGGGTTGCTAAAACCTTTTATTTAAATCAACATTTGTGAATCCTTTTTTTTTTCAGAATCTATTTTGAAGCTGTTCTAGTCTTTTGCCAAGAACTTTGAAAGAAGCTTTGGATATATTGTCAAACACTTCATGTTTTACATATGTACATTACAACTTACATTTATAATGTAATTTGGGCAGTGGACAGCTATGTCCTCCTTGTGTATCCTTGCCAGGTCAAGGAGCAGAGAGGAAGTATCATCATAAACCAGTGTTCAGATTTGCCAGCTCTTCTGAGATATGGAAAGGAAAATTGTGTGTTGCTGCTAAGTGGGTAGCAAAGACATACAAAGAGGGCATTTTAATCTCTTTTCAGTACTTCTTTGAAATTTCTTCCTGAGTTTACCAAATATTTATAATAGTCCTGCAATATGGAAATCAGTTTAACATTTCTTCGCTCTCACTATATTTCAAAATAAAGCAGTGTATGTTCAAGCTTATCATTAGCCAGTAGGACCTTTACTTGGGGTCAGCTCCTACCCTGGGGAGAGTTACTGTTGAGTACAGTAATAGGCTTAATTTTGGAGCATCTCCTAATATAGTTGAAAAAGGCTCTTCCATAAAAGAAATGATATGTAAATGAACCAGTGAGTTTACATCATATATTAATCCACCATATGGTTTTCTTGTTTGTGGCTTGTGGTAATGCAAATCCCCAGCTCTTATGTTGTCTAAATGGCCGTTTATGGTTTTTCTCTTGAGGTGAGAACTTCTAGGAGAAGCCAGGGTTTAATTTTCTTGAGGTAAAAACGCATTGATCAATGCATTTTAATTTTTTTTCACACATAACGTAAGTCAATGTGCTTTTAGATTTACTTGTTAATCATTTGATCTATTTATTCCAAAAACAACAGCACACCAAAGACCACTGAGCCTGTGGTAATAAAAGAAGATCCTCTCTTCCTAATTTCACTTCAAACAAGAGAACTTGAGATCACCCACAAGTGCTCCATACAGTTGTTCCTCATGAGGAGACCACAACACAGCAGTCTCCAGCAAGTTTAGAGCTCTGGGAGATGAGAGAATACCCAAACCACAGTCAGTGCCCTGACAAGTACACTGGGTTTGCACATTTCTTTAATCACTTTCAGAAATTGCTTGTTAACTGCTTTTCAGCTATTATAAACTTTGGGGTAGACAAGTTTTACTGCATAGGGTGTTTCCTTTCATCTTTAGCTAAAAATATTTTAAGTACAAGTTTAAGGACTTAGAGCAGGGGTCTTCAAACTTAGCCCTTTTATGACTTGTGGATTTCAACTTCCAGAATTCCTCAGCCAGCCATGCTGTCATAAAAGGCCAAGTCTGAAGACTCCTGACTTAGAGGAAGTGTAACATTCCATTTGTACAAAGTAGAGACAAGTGATAGCTTGTGACTGGCTGACAGCAGAGAGAGTAAAGGACACCCAAAGCCATGTTAGCTTTCAAAGCAACTCTGATAAGCAGAGACCCCAGGAAGGTGATAAAGGTCATTGGCTGGCTGCTCATGTCAGAGTCCAAACTCAAGTCCTTCCTTCCTCCCTCTGTAGAACTGAAGTTGCACCATGCTGGTTGGGGAATTCTGGGAGTTGAAGTCCACAGCTCTTAAAAGTTGCCAAGTTTGGAGATCCCTGGCATAAAGTTTCCAACAACTCCAGAAGCATGCACAAAAAGCCGTGGGATCTGTGAAATGCTGCACATTAATTCTCTGCACTGAAGCAGATCTCTCTAGTTTAGTTTGCAAAAATTTGGATCTTGCCAATTGTAATGAGTGCCTAAATAATGATAAACAATAGTATTATTGCCTCTGGAAAATTAAGTTTAATTCAACATTAGTTCTTTTTACTATCCAATATTGCAAGATAAAATTGAGCTGATGCCAAGCTAGAGCGGGAAATTCAATGCCTTTTCATTCCTGGTCTGCTTGTGTTAAAAAAACCAACTATCTGTATTGATATTTGTTTTGGGAGGAGTCAGTTACTGCACATTAATCCAATATTTATGTTAGGAGAAGATAAGGCCAAAGGGAGATCTCCATCACCACCTCCCTTGGTAAGCACTGTGTTTTTGTTAACTCTATATCAAGAGGAACTATATAAAGTGGTACTTGGAAAGATATTGATATTTCAAGAAACAACTAAGGAATATGCTTCCTGCTGCGACTTCAGTTGAATGTTTACAGTTTTGCAATGATTCTTTCCTCACATTTTTTTTTCCTTTTTTGTGTCTTATGGTCTGCACACTCTTAGCAAAATAGAGGAAGGTATTACATACACATACCTGCCAATTGGGGAGGGTGGGTGTCTTAAGTTCACTGAGCTTGTGGCAATAAAGGAAGACACTGTTGAAATTAAGCAAAGGGATAGAAGTGATAGAAGCATGTGGATGAAACAAGCAGTTGCATTTGGGTGTGAGAATCAGCATCCCATCCCTCTTCTGCTTTAGTTGCTCAGAAATTGGGGAAGAGACTATGGAAAACAACCTAATGGGCAGGTAGGATAAAAAGTGAAAAGCAAGTGGTCAAAATGGAGGCAGAAAAGGAAGAAGGCCTTGTCACTATAGCAACAAGCACAAGTGTCTCTACATACAGTACTCTAAGGGGATTTCCAAGTTGTGTGGCATTCTGTTTTTCATTGTGATCATCACATTTGTTTCTCAGCAGGACTACTCAGAATTGTATTCTCAATTTTTTATCTGAATTCATACATCATAGAACTCATAACACGGTTTTTTCGTTCTGGTCATAATATGGCTTGTTTAAAAAAATCATGGTTTAAAGATTTCTGGCTTAATATTATAATCAAACACAGCCATGCTCATTTAGGAATGAATAAAAAACGAAAGTCTAATCTGTTATATTTGTTCAACAAGACAAATTGCTATGTACCCATATATATCAAGGAAGAGATAACACAACTAATTATAAACAGTGTAACATTTTATGCAAAGCTCAGCTTCCTCAATTTGTCCACTTTTATTTGCCAACTCTAACTGAAACCACCCTGAAGATATATCCTCCCCCATTTTGCATATAGATACATAAAAGCCAACAAATGTATGAGTATATGAGGGTTTTTTATACCTCCCAGGAGATTTTAAAAAGGCAGCGCCAGGACAAAAACATTGGTAACTACTGATTAAAATTAATTATGTATAAAACAAGATGAGGTATTTACATAATTCATTGATCCTCATAACTGATTGACACTACCATTCATTCTCACACTGGTAAAGGAGACACCAAAATTGGATGGAGATTGAAGGGAAGAGGCAACTGGATAGGAAAAGAAGGAAAGGGTTATGTTTCAGTGTAACAAATACCTGAAGACACCTGTTTAGGTGTGAATTTGCCAAGCAAATAATTCTTTCCTAGCAACAACTAACCTTCAAGTTAGTAGTTTTTCAGCAGTGAAATCTGTAGCCACTTGCACTTCTTCCTAATTCTTTTAGGTCAGGGGTGTCAAACTGCAGGCCCGCAGACCAGATGCGTCATGCGGAAGCTGCATCCACCCAGCTCCTGCAAGGGGAAAAAAGTCGCAATACGTCACGTGAAACAGCGAGTTTGACACCCCTGCTTTAGGTTCAAGTCCCACTTTAGCCATGAAAGCCAACTGGGTGACTTTGGGCCAATACTGTCTCAGCTCAACCCACTTCACAGGGCTGTTGTGTGGGAAATAGGAGGAAGGTGTTTGGATGTGTTTGCCATCTTAAGTTATTTATAAAAATAATAAAGGCAGGACATAAATAAATTAAATAAAAATAAAATAAAAAGTAGTTGAAATCATAGAACCATAAATAATAGGATTTGGTTATGGTGATTTGGTTAGGGATGGTGTTATTTTGATCAAAGAAGCCAAGACTTTGATCACCTTCTGGGAACCACACAGACCTCCCCCCCCCCTTGCTGCTTGGGAAATAAGTCAGCAGGAGACTTCGTAAGAACTCTGTAGGCCAAAGCTAAAGGTTATCCCAATTCCTCAATTGTCAGTTGTAAATCAACAGCCTCCCAGTGAGATGTTCAACCATCCCCTAGCAGCAGCTGTTGGTCTTCTTGAACTTAGTGTTGTCTGTTTTCAAATCACCACCTCATCCTCCTTGACAAAATAAGGAGAAATCCAGATGGTTGCTATTGTAGAATTGTAGAATTCTATCAGCTTTTGTTGTCTGTCCAGCTAGAAGTAACTAGCATTCACTTTCACACTTATGCAATATTATCCAATATGGTCCAGTTTCTGCTGGACTTTAATACGTGTCCAAATGTTTACTTTTGCTCTTTTGTAGGACAAGACCCTCCTTGTATAGTATGTTTGGATGACTAGTTGGCCTCAGGCCAATTTATGTAAGGAGCAAAAACCAGTATGTAGATCTATTTTTTTCCTCTGGCTATCGCCCTAGTGTAAGCAGTAGATTGTGCCCAGTCATGAAGTATATTTTGCTCATAAATTCCAATTAGAGCTGCCAGAAATCACTTGATTTATCTGGATTATATGCTCCTCCTGGCTAATATCTCTGGTGTTATAGGCAGTATTGCACATTTTATTAAACTGTTATTCTGATAAAGTAAATATGCATCATGTGTTTTATTTAGTCTCCTGAAGAGACAGTCCTGCCTTGATATGTCTTTAAAGCAATGACATATTGCTTTAGTAATATAATGCCAGATTTTCTTCTTTGCTTCTTTCTACAAGCTCACATTTTTTTGGGCTGTTATAGGTCGAAGCCCTCAGCAAATCCTTCCAGTTCATATTTTTCATCTAAGCAATTTAAAAGCCTTTTTTTAAAACATCAGAGCTCCTTTGTGTTAATAACTAACCATATAATGTAAAGTCAACAGTTAAAACTTTTCCTATCAGCTTACCTCCATGCCGGGAAATCATGTTGAAAACTGTTTACTAAAGACAACATGAACATTATTGATTGGATCAGCCTATTTCAGAGGGATAATAGAGAATGAAGATGGCCCAAAAATAAAAAAATAAAAAATAAAAGTTTAGAATATGCATGGACAGCGACAGACACACATTCTATTTGCCTGGCAAATAGTTGTATAAAATATGTACTGTACTTATTTTATATCCACTCAGCTAATCATTGTTGAGTCATTAAAAATTTTTACCATGTATATTTGTCAGCTGCAAAAGGCATGGAGGTTCAGCTTAACTTATTTCTTGATAAAATCTTACGCACAAGAATTTTCTCAGCTAAACGTCACCACCTGATTAGAGTTAGATAGGATCAAGGGCAGTGAAAAGGGGAGGGGTTGGATTTAGTTTGTTTGTGACTACATAGTAATTCTAGGTTGAACTCTCTTTTCACCCCCTCTTCCTGGTTCCTCCTATCCTTCACCTACAATATTTTAATACTAAACTCGAGGCTGATTATGAATGAGTGAATGAATGATGTTTCAACTATTCAACTTTCAACTTTCTTAATATTATGGATCCTGATATTTTCCTATTGTAAAGAATTGAGGAGTCGAGATTTCATTCTCTCTGTGCATTATCAGAATAGTATATAAAGCCTATCTTCCCTTAAGCTCTCAGAGCAGAGATATGCTGATATTACTATGTTTTCTCATGCTCCCACATATGAGGTTTACATGATTTTCACCACCAATTATTGAGGAACCTATTTATCCAACTTCATCTATCCTGTGGGGTATTTTTAGTCACATTGTCCATTATGAGACACTATGTTACTGTTGCTGGGAACTGAACTCATAGATAGACCATCTCACTTCAGATTACTATACACAGTGCATTAGATTCAAGAGCTAAGTCCTGATGTTCAGTAGTTGTAAGAGGGGATATATAATGGCACTCTAAAAAAGTAAAAGGAAAAACAACATTTAAAAATATGAAACATGCAAATAGTAATCATTTGCAGTAAAAAGCAATGTTCACATCCTCTTCCATATTTTTTCATATGATTTTTCACTCAAAAATATTGCTTACATTGATTCAAGCTACATCTGGATTGGAAAGCTATATCTGGATTGGAAAGCCATAAAAATGTTTAGTTAAGATTTTTTTTCTCTTCCTCATATTGGGCACTATTTTTAATTTCTGTGAGTAAACAAAACTCTCTGTTGCACAGATCTTGATATTAAATACTCTGCTATTCATTTTCAAAGCACCCTCCTTTCTTTCTTATTTATTATTAAGAATCTCTTGCTTTATGTTACACAATTACACCACACATATTTATGGAATCTGGGCATAATTTGTTCATTTAAGAGAAAGAGTAGTTCAAAATTGGTCAAATAATTCTCTAATTATACGTTCATTAGGAATTGTTTAATATGGCTGGTTGAATACAGGACTGTCTAGGGACTCATTTTTTTTTTTTTAGTTTTTACTCCATGGTGCTGCATTTAGTCATAGTTCCATTTAGCTACTTAGCATTAGTAAGGCATTTCTGTTTGTAGGATTTGTTGTTGCTGTTGTTAATTGCGAAGTCATGTCCAACCCATCGCGACCCCATGGACAATGTTCCTCCAGGTCTTCCTGTCCTCTACCATCTTCTGGAGTCCATTTAATTTCACACCTACTGCTTCAGTGACTCCATCCAGCCACCTCATTCTCTGTCGTCCCATTCTTCTATTGCCCTCAATCTTTCGTTTGTAGGATTACTGATATATAATACCCAAAAGATTATAAAATTGGTTGCCATTATTATTATTTTTTTCTTGTTGAAAGCAGACTGCTTCCATATTTGCTATAGGTAAAACTTCCTTGGTGTTTTTGGAATGAGAAAATTCCAGGTCCATGAATTTATCGGAGGATTCCTCTTCAGAAGATGAGCCTAAAATGAAAAACCTCCAAAGTCATAACCATCATACTGAATGGTGTTAGAAGCATCTTTATACCAGACTCTGGCAGAGAAACCATTCCAAGTCCAATGAGAGAAAGACACTGCAGAGGCCAAGGCCATGTCAAGGCCAGGTCAAGTGCCCAGGAAATCAAGAGATCCAGGCAGTTCAAATGAGTAGAAAGATTTATTGCATGCTTAAGCTCTCTACAAGAATCTGACCAATTGTCAAGGGAAATGAGCAGGAGATAAGAAAGGCATTCAAATTGGGCTGGACTTAGATTTCTCATGGGTGCCCAGAGACTTATGATGCATTTTACACCTCCCTTGGGCTCAGCCTGGTCATGTCCTATATGTCAAATGGTTTGTGGAGAAAGGATGATTTATTCTAGAGCAAGAATTGAACAACTTTTTCAGGCTGAGAGCCACACTCGGCCTTTGAGTAGCAAGTCATGGCCTCCTTATAAATGTTTATAGGTCAGAGTCAAACCATACATAGGGCCAGGACAACAATACCATTCTTCTTAGTTTTATTTAAACACAATTCTAATTAAACTTAATGAATATGTGAATGAAAATTAATCTAC
This sequence comes from Crotalus tigris, assembly GCF_016545835.1. Taxonomy (NCBI): domain Eukaryota; kingdom Metazoa; phylum Chordata; class Lepidosauria; order Squamata; family Viperidae; genus Crotalus; species Crotalus tigris. The sequence goes on from NW_024096525.1 coordinate 845,593, forward strand.
ACTCTAGATATTTAATGATTCCATTTTCAATTTAATTTCAACACTAAGTTACAATCTGGTGGCAATTTTTAGAAGTATTCTACATCTTTTATATAGATCTTTCATATCTTGACCAAAACTATTTTACATATATGTTCATGTCCTGATATGCAATTGTATCCTTCAAGTTTAAGTCAGTTTGTGTGAGAAAACAATAGGTAATTAGTCATGTAATTGGTAAATCATGTCCAGCTTTCTAAATAGTTCTCCAAAACAAGACTCGGAGCAACAATTTGTTTCTTCACCCTACTGCATAATGGATGAGAGTAAGCATCCTTTCAACTTTCCTTTGCAATAAAAAAAAACCCAGGCACTGTCCATTTTTTGATCTTCCTGTCAGTTTCCAAAATATATGTTTCAAAAGCAAATATGAGTCTACAAAACCAAATAAGTCTTTCATAATAAAACTGTATGTGACAAAGGGAAGCAATAAAGCATCCTGTGTTGATACTGTGAACTCAGGATGCCTTTGGCCCACCAAATTGCTGATAATTCTATGACCCTATCGATTCCTTTCCTAAAAGACACCCAAAGTATCCAGTAGAAACGAAGTGAGAAGTTTTGCTGAATTAATTATTTTAGATTTATATAGTACATAAACAAAAATAGAGTTCCTTTGACGTTCATGATATGTACACTTCAGTTTCCTATTCTACAACTTCCTATATTTTTGAACACTTTAGGCTGTTGCAAGCACTGCTTATATATGTATTTATAAACAGTGCGTGTGTGTGTGTGTGTGTGTGTGTGTATACTGTATATATGAGACAGAGAGACAGAGAGTGAGAATGGTGTGTGTGTGTGTGTGTGTATGTGTATGAATTAATTTGAATAGTTTACATTTTAAATTTAGCCAAATAATTAATTAACTATGATTATCCCCTATACATTTACCAGTGTTTTTCTATCCTATTCAATATGACAGTTCGATGGCAACTTCTGAAGATGCACAGGGAACTCAAAGCTTTCCATGAGTTTCTTCAGTCATTTTGTGATAGAGACAGATGCTTTCAAATGTGCCGTTTTGCTTGGCTGTTTATTTGAATTCTGAACAAGATCAAGATAACTGGTTATGGGAAAGGGGAAAAACCACCATCATGTGGATTAGCTCTTAACATCTTTTTTCCTCTGGATACTTATTTTTACACAGGACTGATCACTGTCTTTCATTATGAAATTAAGACATTATGCATGCTGGATTTTGGGTACTTTTTCACTGACTAAGAGAAGATTCTTAATTGTGTCTCATTTTTTCCTTTCCTGAGCAATAATATATAGTTTTAGCTGAATATTCCCTATCAGCCTAGAGATTAGCAAGTGTGCCTGTTCTTTTTACAATCACGGTGTCTAGACCTAATGTCCAAACAAATTCCTTTCTGCTATTAAACCAGTAAGTAGAAGCGGAGAGATAGAAAGAGAGAGAGTTTGCTTCTCCCAGCCTCCACCAGCAGCCTGGGAAAATGCAGAATTAAAAGCTTACTTTTCTTTTCAAGTTGTGGATTGCATTGGATGCGGCAAATTGTCTCGCCAATGTTTGTTTTGTTTACATGTGGTCTAAACGTCTTTGTGATGATCCTTGTGCTTAAATGCATACAATTTTTGAATAAAGATTGAAATTTGGGAGCTACGATGCCAATAGCAAATTACAGGGTGTTTCCTCATTCAAGATCACTGGCTTTTGCTATTGGTTTTGGGGCCTGATTTATCCATACGTACCAAAATGGTCCATCTTTTCCACCCGAAGTACATATTGTGTTTTCAGCATATCTGAGGGAAGGGCATGAAAAGAATATGCTCACTCATGCTCACTCTGCCTTTTGCAGTACTTAGCTTGAAAAATATAGGGTGATCTGGCTGAGGTTGATCCAGAGGACAGACACCTTTATGTGGTATCCCATCATCCACTTCAAGAATGCAGCATCCATTTCATTTCACTCTTTTGCGGTGAATTTTATTACTTTGAAAACAGGATGGAAATCTGGATGACTATTTCTAAAAAGACCAAATGAAATGCTACTTGGGCAGAAATCCAGGGCGGGTCTATGTTGAATGTATAAATCTTTTTGCTTAAAGCCAATCCATAAGGAGCCCAATCCTTTGTTAATGACTGAGAGATGTTAAAATTCATTTCAAACAACACAACCGCATAAACCTCTTTTGAGATGCCCTGTGAACTCTGGCAAAAGGATACTCTGACTGTAGAGCAGTGGTAGCAATGTTTTGGATGACAACTCCCACAATCCCTCACCATTGGTTGTGTTGGTTCAAGCTTATGAGAACTTAAATCCAAACAATCTGGAAAGTCCAGGTTGCAGAGGACAATCAGATTTCTGTAGAAATTTTAATATGAGGACTTTTTGATATGGTGGTTGACATGTCAGAAGACACAGTTCCTGCTGAAGAGCCCGCAGCTTATAGCAAGAGCAAGAGTACTTAGACTTATATACTGCTCCACAAATTTACAGAGTCAGCATATTGCCCCCCAACAATCTGCATTCTCAGTTTACAGACCTCGGAAGGATGGAAGGCTGAGTTAAACTTGAGCCGGTCAAGATCAAACTCCAGGTTGTGGGCAGAGTCAACTTGCAATACTGCATTGTAACCACTGCACCACCACGGCTCTTGTAATTGTAATAAATTGCAGTCTGCCACAGAACAAGATGGTATAATAATCTATATAATTGGCAAAGAGTTCCATGTTGTTTGTTGGAGAAGCATTTCAGTTCCCATAGTCCTCAATGTTTTCACCATATTTTGTATTTTTAGAACTTTGATAAAACTTGTTCAAAATATGAGCACTTTGCCTATCTCCAAATATAGAGTCAGAGCTACTGCATGTACTGTACTTTAATCACAAACAATATGAAACCTATTTGACTCTAAAAATGGATTTAAATTAATTTTTAAAATGAACCAATTTTTCTGTTCACATAATATATTTTTCACCTCTATAAACCAGACAGACTAAACATGATTTAATTTAAATCAACAGTCTACAAATTTCAGGCTATTTCAACTGCTATAGTCCTTTTAACAGGCACAAACTAAGAAAGCAATATTATAACTGATGCTATTTAAATTTTTACTTCTAAGTTTTGATTTCAGAGTTTCTGTGAGGATCTATAGTCCCATGTAACTCCTCTGAACCTGGTATAAAATCTGCTAGTTTATGATTAAGGTTCTATCTTTTGTGCATACAAAGTTAACATTCAGTGGGATCAAACTTTTTCAATTATTGCCCAATTTGGGAATACCTCCTATCTTCATTTGTCTCTGCAAGTTTCCTCTTTTTTAGAAATGTATATAAATATTCTTGTTTTACCCTTCAGAACACAAGAGTCTTTATGTGCATAGTGTAAAAATAAGATTTATTTTGTTGCTGTCTGATTATATTTGAACTGTTTTACATTTCATCAGTTTCATTGCTTTTAATTTTATTTTCAATACTGTGAACTTCCATCAACTAGACATTTGAAAAGCATTGTATTTTGCCCTTACAGGCTTGGATTTCCAGATAATAGCATACACAGCCCTAAATTAAGATGCCTTCATTTTCATACTCTTTTCTCTGATTTATAATGTAAGTTTTCCAATTATCTTTTGGGAATATCAATTGTTATATACATTTAAGGGACATTAATTGGATGAACAAACATGTAAATGTTTTGTCTCCAATCTTCCCAAGATGTGCCTGAAAATAAGCATTTCTAATCTCTTCTCTGCCTCCCAGGCATATATTCTATTTCTGAAATCTTAAAGGAATACTAATTGTATAGGTTTTGTAATGAAACCATAAATTACTTGCATTCTACTAAAAAAAAAGATATGAGTAAACTGGCTACTTCCTTATTAAAAAAAAAAAAAGAAGCAGACAGCTTCAGAGAAAACCAAGAGGAAGGCAACTGATAGCTGTAGAAAAGAAAGAGAAGAAAAAAAAGGAGGAAGGGAATGCCAGAATTCACAGAAGGAAAGTGTCTATGAAAGTCCTTTTCTAATTAAGCACTAAGAAGATGATCTCTTCCTAAAAAAAATAAATATATGTTATACTATTTTGTAATACAATGTTATTGTTAATCATGTTTCAATTGTTCTCGACTGAGTGGCCTTCTAAGTAAATGAAAGATACAAGATAATGTGAAGCCCTCATGTCTAAGATGCTACCGGTATCTTACCAAGACAAGAAACAAGAATCATATCAATATACAACAAGCAACAGTGTAAAAACTTTACAGTTATCATGTTGTGGGGATAATTTGGACTTATCATTTTGGGGAGTCACAGCAAGATTTTAACACAAATGTCTCCCCCCCCCCAATCTAAACCTCTGCTTTAATAACCCCATTTCCCCTCAGAGTGGCTAGCAGAGGGGTGGAATAAATTTACAGGGGAAGCAGATTAAAAGCCTGAAGGAAAAGTGAATCAGAAATTGGAGGGTCCAAGTCTAAAGAATGGAAAATGCTGTAAAGAGGACCAAAGAAAAATACAACACAAACAACACAGGGAAGATATTAACGTCAGTTCCACAGGGGGGGGGGGGGGAAGAAAGAAGAGAAACAGAAAGAGGAGGGGGCACAGCTATAAACAGAAAGCACTGCCAGACTCTGAATAATGGAAAAGCTGCTTTAATAAAGACTGTGAGGAACATACTATTCATTGTAAAGAAGTCAGTGTGGGAGATCTGAGCCTGTTACTAACTAAAAAGCAATTGTTAAGAGAAGAAACCCACAAAAAGAAACGAAACTTCAAATCAGCCAAGTACTGAATATTCTCAGATTTTAAGGGAACAAAAGGAGCCGAACCTTTTCCAGCTGAGAGTTGAAGAGGCTCAACATCAGCATGAAAAGGAAATGTTGCCGTTTAAGGTTTACAATAGTGGAAAGATAATTATACTTCTAAGGATCTTTTACATGTATGTCTGGGGAGATGCCCACACCTTTTTGTCAAATTTTGAGACAGCTACTGGAACACAGAAACTGAAAAAAAAAAGATTCAGGAAATCCACCCAGACTGGACAGAGATATGCAATAAACTTTTTTTCAGAAACTGCTTCCTATGCTGTCTTTAAACAAACTATATACATGTTGAAAGAAAATCTTCATCAGGGTCCAGTCCAAGCTGGGAATAATCAAAATGGAGACTGCTTTAGAAAGAAGGTTGTAGTTTATTGAAGAGGAGAACCAGACAGAAAGATGACTCTGGGAAAGCTAACCACATGTAGTAGTGGTGAGTTTTTATACCTTCTTGAGCTTTTGTTTGGAGTTGTTCCTGTGGCATGAACTTTAACCTGAGTCTGAGTGTGCCTTTCTGGTATTCTGATGATGATGGATTAATCCTATTTTGTCCCAAAAGTCATATCCTGCTTCCCTTGGGGGTGTGGCTGATGACTATGTCCTGTGTTGGATTTTTTGGTTTGAAGGATTGTTGATTCTAGGGATCTTTGTCTTTCTAATCCCAGCTTCCTGGCTCCAATCTTTCACATCCGCATTTCTGCAGATCTGGTTTATGTTTGGGGCAGAGAGACTTGGGGGGATGGGGTTTCTGCCTTTAAGATCCTTTTAGGAAATATAATGTTCTGCCTTTTAAAATTCCCAAAAATATTTCTTCCTCTGGGGGGAGGGGCTGACTTCCCACATACAGAAGGTTTACAAGGGAACCTAATTATTATTATTATTTTTCAGAAAATGTTTAGGTTTGAACTCTAAACTAGGCATTTTATGTGGAGTTTCTATTCAGCTATTCAAGAAATAGTTAGATACAAGGGATCTTGTATCTAACTTTGTGGAGAAGGGGTGTCAAGATGGCAACCACAATCATGTGGTTGTAGCCCTGGTCCTTTATATAAAAAGGAGTAGATCTTGATTATGGGGTTGCAGCTATCATCTTGACATTTTTAAAACCTGTGTAGATATCCATATTAGATGAGACCAAGATAGACAATATTGAAAAGATGATATATTTAATAAATTTGAGGCCATTTTATTTTCATTTAACTTATTAAATAAAGATTAAAATGGATGGAGGGACTACAGATATACTAATAACTAATGAGAATAGCTAAGATAGTTGACCACTTTGCACTGAAAAAAAGAGGAGTCACATTTCAGATTTTGTAGATTTGAAACAGCGTAATTTTTCAGTCTAATCTGAAAGTCTTCTACACAGAAAGAAAAATTTTCTGTTCTGAAAAGTCAAATGAAAATCAGTCCTTGATCTAAGATCATGTGCAGCAACATGTGATCATTTGTGACCAAAACTTAATGAGAACAGTAGACACAGATACCTGTAATTCAAAATTTGTGGAAGGAAAAAAGTGCCTTTAGTAAATATCTAATGGTGGGAGGATCAGGAAGAAAATATCTTTGAGGCTGCCATTGTATAACAGCGGGAGAGGAGAGGAGAAGAATTTGAAGCACAGTAAATGTAATAAACATCAATTCATAGCATTTATTATAGGGAGGAATATCAACATCAAACTATATGCATGTTTGTGCCACTACCAGGAAAGCAAGACATTTGGGAGATAGTGGAAGAGCTAACTACGTCTCTGATGCTCACTAGGAAGTGAGAGATGTAGCAGGGGAAGCTGTGGGATAAAAAAGACAGACATGGCAAAAGAAACCACTGAAGTGTTGCAGTTGAAATATTGTTGGTTATTGGTAGAGCACATGCGGAAGCAAAGATAATAGCAGAAGAGACTGCAAAAGAATCTGGGGAAGAGAAGTGCCTCTAGAAGAAAAGACAAAAAGAAGAAACTGAAAATTTTCTTTGGGTTGCTGAAACAAACAATAGAGAACGCAGTAGTGGGATACTGTTGAAAGCTTCACATGAGACAATAAGAGGAAAAAAATTATGAGCACTGTTAGGAAAGAAAACTGTCAGACAAATAAGGCACAAGAGCAAGCCAGTGATTCTGGGGGAAATGAAGATTACTGCAAGGCCAGAGGTATCAGATATAATAATAATAATAATAATAATAATAATAATAATAATAATAATAATAATTTTATCTACCAAGGCAAATAGGTGGGCGTGGAATGCTACAAGTACATCAGATGGTTGAAGAAGAAAAAATGGCTTTGGAAGAATATCTGAAGAACAATGATGAAGATGCACTGAAATTAGTATATTAGGAAGGCTTACTGAACTACTGGAGAGACCAAACTGGCCTACAAGAAAGACCAAATGAAGAACAGAATAGAGGCATGGGAACACAAAGCACTACATGGCCAATACATGAAAAAAATAGCTGGGAAAGCAGATAATAATAAAATCTGGCAATGGCTAAGAGCAGGAAAATTGAAGAAAGAGACCGAGGGACTAATTCTGGCTGCACAAAACCAAGCCTTAAGGACAAATGCATATAAAGTCAAAATTGAGAAGACAGCAACAGACAGTAAGTGCCGCCTATGCAAAGAAGCTGAAGAAACAGTGGACCACCTGGTAAGCTGTTGCAAGAAGATTGCACAGGCTGACTACAAGCAGCGGCATGACAAAGTAGCAACAATGGTGCATTGGAATATCTGCAAAAAATATCATTTGCCTGTAAGCAAAAACTGGTGGGATCATAAAATAGAGAAAGCCATAGAAAATGATAAAATTAAACTGCTCTGGGACTTCAGAATTCAAACAGACAAGCACCTGCAACATAACACCCCAGACTTAACAATTGTCGATAAGAAAGACAAAAAAGTCTGGATAGTGGACGTGGCAGTGCCTGGAGACAGCAGAATAGACGAGAAAGAACTGGAGAAGATAACAAAATACAAAGACCTACAAATAGAAATAGAAAGACTGTGGCAAAAGCAAGCAAGGGTAGTACCAATAGTCATAGGCTCCTTGGGTGCAATCCCAAAACAACTGGAGCACCACTTGAACACCATTGGCATTGACAAATTCGCTATTAGTCAATTGCAAAAGGCGGCCTTACTAGGAACTGCTTCCATCCTGCGACATATCTGTAATACCATCAAACATCCACATCTGCCTATCCCAGGTCCTGGGTAAGGACTCGATAGGTAGACAAAATGCCAATCCAGTCTGAACATCTGGCTGACTGTGCGATGATCGATAATAATAATAATAATAATAATAATAATAATAATAATAATAATAATAATAATAATAGTTGGAAGGGACCCTGGAGGTCATCTAATCCAACCCCCTGCTCAGGCAGGAAACCCTATACCATGTCAGACAAATGGCTGTCCAGTCTCTTCTTAAAAACTTCCAATTTTTAAGGCAGGTTGTTCCACTGAAACAGAAACTCAAGAGGTAGCTGCTGCCTGATATTGCAACATACACAGAGAATTCAAGCCCCTCAGAAAATGCTGAACTGGTTCTGAGAGCAGCCTTGATTGGGGTTCTTCCTAGGGTTTACAACAAAGTGGAAGTGGTGTAATTTCAATAATCTCAGTGGTGCAAATTGCTGATAAAAGTAAATATCTTTTCCCCATTGCTAGATTAAATAAAGAAACTAAAGGGGGGAGGGATTGAGCACTGAAACTTCAAGGAAACTAAGAAATGCAGGCCAGAATATAATAGTGGCAGTAGAGATGGTGGTGATGCCCTCAATAGAAATGTGGTTGCAGAGAATTTTGAAGAAGTTAAATGAAGCAGCTATGAATTTAGAAGACCTGGAGAAAAGATTGATCTATTGTGACAGTAAATATAAAAATAATGGATTGGATTGGAAGGGAGGAAAATTATTCTGCTGAGAGCATGTGTCCTAGAAGGATAGCGCTGCTAAGCATCGAAAGAAATTGAGAGTTATCTAATGAAATAATAGTTACATTCATTCTACTAAATGAAGTGATGAGTTAACCAGTCGCTCCCTTATTAGAAAAGTAAGAAGAAAGCTAAGTGACCTTGGAAAGAAAGGGATTGTTAAGAAAAAAGAGAATAGACCAGTGGTTCTCAACCTTTTCTTCACCTCTGACCCCCTGTAAATATATTTTGTGGCCACGGACCACGGCCACGGATCATAAAGACTTAACTCAAGATTTAAATCATAACATTTCTTCAAGTCTTCGTGTATCCCCTGGGACAACATCAGGGCTCTGCACGCCACAGATTGAGAACTGCTCCAGTATACAATTGGCTAGAATAATAACAAAAAGAGAAAGGAAAACATATTAGAAAATTGTTTAATAACTAAATAAATAAAATGAAGATACTGATGGGCCTTTGTGACAATTGTTCTGTGACTGTTGTTGATTTACCTCTTTAAAGAGAAACCTCTTAAATTTAATATATCCATTCAACTAAGATTATTGCAAAACAGTGTTTTAATTTTGTATACATAATTATGTTTTTATTAAACATCTTTTAAAAGTGGAAAAAGAAGAAAGGTAGTCAAAGAAAAGAAAAGCACTTAAAAAGAATGAACGGGGATTTTTCAAGCATTATAGAATTAGGTTAATATTCTCAATATTTGATTAATTAGTTTTAAGTAATTAAATATATTGTTAAAACTACAGGTTGCTATGAAGATCCAAATACTATATGAGTATTAACAGCCATAATCAGCATAGCATAAATTGTAAAGTAAGAATAAAAATTACAGTAGTTTCTATCCAAGTAACTAAATATCTATTCTTACTTAACAGATTAATAAAAATTGTTTTATTTATTTATTAAACAAATTTATATAACTGCTTATCTTACCTGTGAAACTCTAAATCAGGTGTTTATGACTTGTGGACTTCAACTCCCAGAATTCCTGGCTCAGGAATTCTGGGAGTTGAAGTCCATAAGTCATAAAGGGGCCATCCTTTTCCATCTCTGCTCTAAATGGTGAACAAAGATAACAACAGAGTAAACAAACAAAATTAGATAATCAAGTCTTGACCCAAGTTGCATTTAGAGAAATCCAGATTTTAGATATGGTACCAACCTATATGCAGACTTATAATCCAAAAATGATTTCCAAATTGAAATACACTCCATGTCAGATTTAATTTTCATATGAACATAAACATCAAAGCATATCTCCAGAACTCAAATAGCCCTCCTTCTAAAGAAGCAACTGTAGGTACTTTCTGGTAAGAAATGCAATGTATCCTTGCAGGAGTTACCCCATACAAAAATTGCTTAGTATACTTCTGGGAATATAAAGTTTAGTAATGTCTAATAAAAAGATGTTAGGTTGTAAAGGAAGTTCATCTTTTAGAATTTATATCAATTAATTACAAATCATTTCCCCAAATTCTTGAACTTTACAGCATTGCCATCAATTATAGAAAAATGATCCATCCTGGTTGCTACATCTCCAAACAATTTTGGAGAACAAACTGTCCATTTTAGCAATCAGTTCAGAAGTAATACATCAGAGGTAAAACATCTTTGTACACTCTGTAAACAGGTATATGAGGTTCACTGCTGGTATATTTTTCTTGTAATGTGAATTTAATTGAAATGCCATTATGGAATATCAATTACTGTATCTAAATTCAGCATCCACTTAACCATTCATTGTTTAATTTGTTCAGTCCCTGAGTTACATCTCCCTAACAATAAATTAGGCTCAGTAAATGTTTTAAGTTTCATGTTACAACTTTTTAAATTCAGTCAGAGCTCTAAGTATTCTCCCTTGTTTTTGCCATTCTTTTAATGTTGTAGTGCTTATTTAGAGTGATAATAACTGACTTGAAGGTTTTGCGTATTCCAAAGAAAAAGTCTCAACAGAGTTCATCTTTGTCTTATAAACAATTCAAATTTTGCAGTTTAATTTGTTAGTTCTCCATTGAGTAAATTTCTTGGTGCTTTCTTCTTCGCGAGAAATATTTAATAAAGAGGCGAGAGGGAACCAGCTGGACTGATGCAGATTTCTCTGCATTTATCCTTGGGCTTTAATGTGCTGATTATTGTTGCACAGTCTCTTATAGACTGTTTATTTCTGTCTGCATTGGCCCAGAGATATTTGGGCTCCCTCAATAAAGACAACATGACTATTAGGTGACATGGACATGCTCTAATTTGCAGTCCAAGCTGCTAGCCTGATTATAGAATTTTAAAATGTGGAGCTGCATCAGTCTTTCAAATCCTGTAATATCTTGAATTTAATCCTCAGTCTTTTATTGGAGCATCTAAAATTTGTTACTTGTCTCTGCCATTTTATATCTTATTTTCAAGTTTTATGGGAATTGTTTGAAACAGAAATTCAAGCCATGGTAGAATAGTCACTTTTGCAACTACAATTCTTCCTAATCAAGGCAGTTACAATCTTCTCCTTGAAGTATCTGCTGCTATATTCTTCCAGATCTGCAAAATAATAATTTGAAAATAGTTTTTTTAATTAATTTTTACCAAATAGATTTTCAGATGATTAACTATTTAGCAGCAATATGGTACCAATATTATTCAGTTAAGCCTCAACTCATCATTTGAGTTGTATCTTTGTTGATCCAATGTCCTAATATCAAATCACACGACTGTATGTATTCCATTAGCAAACCTAAAGAATTCTTTGGCTGAGTAATTATATTTATAATATTCTCAACATATAATTTCAATGTATGTTTTTTGAGTTGCTAATTTAATTCCTGAGATTTAATTTTCTTTATGCATCTTCTCTGCTCCAGTGCCAACAGGACTAAGGAAAGAGAAAGGGGACAATGTTTTAATTGTTTTTAACCCACTAAATTAATCGTTTAATATAATTGTTCATAATCAACTAGAGTAAATGAATGACAGGATCTATTATATCTCTTCCTTATGTAAGGTTCTATGTTACCAAGAAAAAGATTAAGAAAACAAACATTCAATATGCAAACTGAATATAAGCCCTCTTAACTTGTTTATATTAAGATGGTAGCAGAAAGACCTTAAAGTATATCCTTTGATCAGATAAATCCAGTTTGTACATGCCCAATCAACCAAGGCAAACCAAGTTTTTTATCTTCACATCAGGAATAGCAATTTTTTTCATTCTAGTGGTGTGGAAGACTTTGGAGGCCCTGTTCCAATGTTGGTAGAGTGTCAGTTGAAAAGGATGTTGTTCTGCATACTTCCTCAAGTGAGTCACACAAGGCTGCAGCTTCATTGCCCAGACTTAAGCCATAGGTCTACGAAAGCTTCAAAATGAATCACTTCTAAAACAAAGCAAACCCCTGGCTTCTATTACCTCAGTTTGAAGCTTCTTCATCTAGTTTTGAAATCAGAATAAACTTCTGAACATGTGCTTTGCTCAAGTCTGCTAATCTCAGGTATATGTAAGGAGCCAGTTAATGAAAGGGCTGAAAGAGGCTTTTCGACAAATTCCAGTAGAGGAGCATATATTAAGGTTGTATTGTGGAGCTCTTGGTGCTCTCTAAGCTTGTGAATGGGGAATGCAGGCACAGAACCATTTGGACATGTGCAACACAAGCACAAAAACCATGTTTTGGCAAATGGAACTGCCAAATGCAACTTAGCGATGATATGAAGTATATCAACAAAGCTTTTGCACTTTGACAAATCACATCGTGTCACTACACAAATTACATAGAAGTAGGTTCTCCATTTATATTCTCCCTGACAAATCTGAAAATATCTGCAGGTGCCTTTTTTTTTCATGTTCCGCAGAATGTTTGGATGAATTGCTGTCTGCACGGTTCTATCCTATACTTACCGGTACCTATTTAAATAGGAAAGTTCTATGAAGCATCTTCGTTTGTAGTAGGATTGCAAGCTTTTCAGGCTGAATTAAGAAGGAAGCAAAATCAAGCAGCATTAATTGCATTTGAAAACTAGCAAAAACTTCTGGGAAAAAATGCTTTCACTTCCACTTTTCTTCATCTAAGCATTAGCTGATGGCTTATAAATAATATGTTAAATACCCAAAAAAAATTGCAACAGCAGAAACATAATTTTAGCATTAACACCTTCAAAAATCTCTGTGTGCTGCACCAATAAACCCCAATAACCCTTTATCAAGAAAATAAATGCTAAAGGGAGGGTATGGGGGGAATTTAGTCCAGAATACCATGAAGGTATTCAAAATAATTGTCTTAATTATAAATAAGAATCCTTCCAGGGTACGTTTTTATGCAGGATTGCACATTGAAAACATAGTGATCCTGGGAAATTTGTGACAGATGGTAGATATGAAAATTGGCACTTTCAAACTAATGCCTTTCCTACTACACAGTCCCTGAAAAGCAATTGAGGCCAACTCAGGATTGCCTTCGCTTCTGCTATCCCTTGTAATGCTAACACCAGGGCTACAGTGATCAAACCCTTAAGCGGAGAGAGGTGAGAGTAAAGTGAGGCAAGAATTGTTTCAAGCAAAAAATATATAACTTTCCTGTGACTATAATGCTGGCTGTGGAATTCTGGGAGTTGAAGTCCACATGCCTTAAAATTGTCAAGGTTGAGAAACACTGCTATAGCTACACCTCAGTTGAGCTAGAAGAAAATGAATACAGCTTTCAGGACCGGCTTCAGTCATCTGATACTGAATTACACAAATACACCATAAGGAAATATCCTGCTTTGATATACCACAAAGTCAAGTTTAATATTTAATATTAAATTTAATATGTTCAAATAATATTATTTAATAAAGTATTTACTTTTACATTATTTAATATTAAACAATGTATATTTAAATATACATTTAAAATATTTATGAATCATTGTTCATAAATGGCCCAGTTTAAAAATAACATTCAGTAATTTGGGGGTGGTCTTAATGGGACGTATAAACCCAGCCATTGAGCTTACTATTAATATTAACTAAGCCGTGATGGCCTGTTCAAAAAAAAGTCATGGTTTAAAACATTCTGATTTTATACAGTGTGAGAACTCAGTTATTATTTATGAATCTAGTTGATGCTCCTATGTCAGATTAGAAAGAAGTAAAGTAAAATAAAACCAAGTAGTTTAAAATAAGGTTCAAAAAGGTTAATTGCTGTTTGGTAAAATTCTCTTGAGCCTGCAAGAGGTATAGCAGAAAGTTTGGGTATAAGTAGACAATCACAGATTATTTATGGAGGAGGAGGAGGAATAGGCTTATCTATATTGGCTTGCAATTTGCACCATAGGCAAGCAAAACTTCTTTCCAGCTATCATGAGAAATTCCAATAAATATGACAAGGTGTATGTGTATTTAAGACAATTGAAAACCAAATAAAACCAAAATGAAACTTAAGGAAGGAACTTCACAGCTGCCAGCTAAGAGTTAAATTGCATTTGCTAGTTGGCTAGTTCCTCTGCTTGTGCTTTCTCTTGAAAGTTCTGCATCTGAAGGACCTCCATTGAGTGTGAAGTGTTCCCTACAACCAGAATGAAGAGTCCTTGAATGTTTCAATATCACATATTTGCCTACATTTGTTAGATCTTGGTGCTTCTTCTGCTAGGAGGGTGAACCACGCTGCTTCAGTGTGTTTGCCTGTGACATTTAATACCATTAAATGTTTAATGGGCCTGCTTTCTTCACTTTACTAATAGTTAATGAAATATCACTACTGCTATTTGTATTTATTTTGTTTTTTAATTATTTAATAGTTTTATAATTTTAGAACTGTAAGCCATCCAGCTTACAAAACTGAATGAATGAATGCTGTGTCCACCTAAGTATCAGATGTGTTAGATCAGCGGTTCTCAACCTGTGGGTCACGACCCCATTTGGGGTCGAACAACCATTTCACATTAGACTCTTGAATAGAGTCTAATTCTATTGGCTTTCAAAAGCTAATAGGAATTGTCCAGGCTGTCTCTGCCCTGCTGAGCCCTCCAAAAGCCCCAGTCTTCAAACGGTGCTGCAAGGTGAACTTTCTGGGAAGCTTCCCTCCCTGCTGAGCAACTACTAAAAGTAAGTAAAAGAGGGCCAGGGGTGGGAGGTGGGAGGCCAGCGAGCACAGGGAGGGTTGCTGGCACGCGTGGGGCCTGGCGGGTGCCTTACCTGCCTTGGGCTGGGCCAGCTGGTGGCCCAGCCGGTGGTCGGCCTGTGCCATCACTGCCGCTTGCCGTGGCCGCTCAGGAGCGCCTGGGCCTGCCTGCCGCCACCCCGAACGGGCGGTGGCCAAGGTAAGGCTAGCGGGGCAGCGGTGGGCACAGGGGGGGTTGTTGGCGTGCGTGGAGCCCGGCGGGTGCCTTACCTGCCTTGGGCTGGGCCAGCTGGTGGCCCAGCCGGTGGTCGGCCTGCGGCGTCTCTGCCGCTTGCCAGCTACGCCTCGGTCGGCGCAGGGGGTGGCACCATGCATACACGGCGCTCCCGGGCAGGGAAATACAGGTAGTCCTCGACTTACGACCGGTTGTGGGGTCACGGCATTAGGAAGGTTGAGAACCACTGTGTTAGATGCTATATAATTATAATTTATTTTTTACCCCAGCAGTTTTGTAATTGGTTCACAATCACAAGTCCACAAGTACTATGGCTATATTCAGTAACAGATTTTTTAAAAAAAAAGAAAAAAAAAGAAAAAAAAGAAAATGCAAAGCAGTGAAGATCTCAAGCTAGGAAGAACTAAACAAAATAACCAATATTATGAACTGCAAAATTTGAGAGTCAGCCCAATTTAGCTGTTAAGGTGCTGAACTACATGTGGGGACCCTGGTTCTAGTCCTCCCTTGGATCTTGCCAGAATTAGGCAAGTCCAATACAAAGCAAGTGGATCCAGCAACTAAGCATTTAAGAGCAATAATAACAACAAGCTGCAGAAAGTTAAGATAGAAATATTCTTGTGTAGAGGTGGAAGACGCTCAGTACTAACAGGCCAACAGGCTACCTAGCAAACAGAAATAGAAGAAACAAGTAGGCAAAGCTGTTTAGATCTTGTTGAAAACAACCATGTTTTTTTTCACCTAGTTATATTGTTGTACAGTTTTCAGTCCCCAGACTCTCAGAAGTAGATTGAAGGTAATCTATTATGCTGTCAAGAAAGACTGAAAACACATGCCCTAAACCAGGGGTAGCCAACCTGGGCTCTTTTATGACTTGTGGACTTCAACTCCCAGAATTCCTGAGTCAGCATGGCTGGTTCAGGAATTCTGGGTGTTGAAATCCACAAGTCATAAAAGAGCCCAGGTTGCCTACCCCTGCCGTAAACCATTGTAAATCCTTTACCCACAACAGTCTCTTCACCTCAAAGACAGGAAAAATCCATTTATTCATTAATTCAATTTATATGGCTGCCTGTTTCAAGCATGTCAGTTGAGAGGGGAATGCAGGGAAAGGTGCAGTATCTTGCAGTTATTTCATTTGCCCCACAGCCAAATAAAACAGCTTAACTCTCCAGCACTTTTAATATAGTATTAAACTATTCTCCAAGGCGCCTGAAGGCAGGACAAGAAGCAACGGATGGAAACTAAGCAAGGAGAGAAGCAACCTAGAACTAAGGAGAAACTTCCTGACAGTTAGAACAATTAACCAGTGGAACAACCTGCCTCCAGAAGTGGTGAATGCTCCAACACTGGAGGTTTTTAAGAAGAGACTGGACAGCCATTTGTCCGAAATGGTATAGGGTTTCCTGCCTGAGCAGGGGGTTGCACTAGATGACCTCCAAGGTCCCTTCCAACTGTATTATTATTGTTATTGTTGTTGTTGTTAACTCAGAGGCCCAGTGTTAGTTCTTATACGTTGCAGAATAGATATGTAAAGTATGTATTACACAAGCTTCATGGTATATAAAAAACCTCTGGAGATGTGGTTGCCCATTAGAAATCATAGAATAACTACAAGAGATGGGGAGGAATATGAAAGACAACGTAATGTTATCATTACTTTGTAAAACTATCCTTTGACTGAAGGAAGGGTTCTGCAGCCCACATCTGGA
This sequence comes from Crotalus tigris, assembly GCF_016545835.1. Taxonomy (NCBI): domain Eukaryota; kingdom Metazoa; phylum Chordata; class Lepidosauria; order Squamata; family Viperidae; genus Crotalus; species Crotalus tigris. The sequence continues at coordinate 862,386 of NW_024096525.1, forward strand.
CTACAGTAAAGGTCTCAGAAGGAAGAGGAGTCCTGAGTCTCCCTTAACATCTGGACAGGAGACTGAGCAGATGAATAGCTCATCTGGTTAAGTCATCCATGCCACTGCTTAAGACTACATCCTATGTCACTGCAAATCGATTTCTTTTAATGTAGAGGTTTTCCTTAGGATGTTGTCTCTGGTCTTTTTAAAAATAACTCGAATAGTTCTCTGCCAGTTCCAGAGTGGGCATCTCACAGGGGTGCAACTGCCCGGAGAAAGCATATCCATCTTTTGGAAATCTTCCTGGACTCATAGCTTCTACTGCTCAAGGGAGGGCCTATTCTCAGCTTACTCTGGTAGCCCAGTTGCAACCTTTGTGCAATAGGAGCATGAGGAGCTTTGTGCAATAGGAGCTGCACCTGACTACAGCGACTCTTGCCCTTATCATTACTCAGTTAGACTTCTGCAATGTGCGCTACATGAGGCACTTCGAAATGCAGCCTCCTCAACGTACCCAGTTGCTGATGGGTGTTCATTGCTATAAGCACATTACAGCTATTTGTGGGTCCTACATTGGTTTCCAGTAGATTTCTGGGTGCAATTAAAAGTGTTAGTTTTTGGCAGAGAACTGCCTGCTCCAACTGGGCCTGGCCCCTTCTGAAGAAACCTTTGCAGGAGGTCTCGCTTTTTTTTAGGTGATGGTGGATGAAGCCAAAAGATGCTGCTTTTCCATCAAAGCACCGATGTTATGGAAGAGACTCCCTTTAGAAATGCCCATCTGGGCTTTGGGGAATGATTATGACTAAAATATCACTTGCTAGATATCTATTTTTGATTACTTCGTGCTATAATTACTACTATTGTTATAAAACATTGTGTTTTTAATCTCTCACTACACTCTTGGGTGTTTTTACTGCATTTTATTATGTTGAAAGCTGCCAGATCTTGCATGGTGGTGCATATAGATTTGAAAAATTAATAATGACATATAGCATAATTGAATAAAATCTAAACTGAGCAATTCTCTTTGGGGGAATAAATATTCTCTCCTGCCTTCCCTAGCTTCTGCCCACATTAGCCATACTTGGCCAGGATCTTTACTGTTATATTTCTATTACCTGTCAACTCTACAAGAGAGACCAGATCAGGAAATCAATTCCATGGCTAAAGCTATTGTTATTGACACTGTCTACTCTATAACCATCACATTTTGCAAGTCTAATTGTGACATATCTTCATTCCAATGGTTCACTGAATTAAGGAGATTTCTGCTTGAGCCACTTTGGAGTATTATCTCATTGTTTGGGACTTTGAAAAATGCTTTAAACTCTTTTGTCTAGGTAACAATTCCTGAATATATCTGTCAAGGTCATCTTCTTTTCTCTTTACCTGACGAAGATCTGATTATTTAGATTTTTAATCAAATCGGTGCTAGGTGACAACCACTAGCTGACAGTAAACAATGCAGAAAATGCAAACTATTTGTCGCCATCCTGTGAACATCCAGATTGGTGCAATCCAGATTTGATAGCCCTATTTTAATCATGTTTAGTATGTTTTTATTTTGCTCCATTAAATTAGCTGATGTTTTGCTATAGGTATTTTTTTATTGTGTTCCTGCTCAGTTTATTACTTCTATTGTTTTAAAATTTTACACAAGCTGCCTTTATCATACATACAGTAAATAAATTTCAAAAGTTTGTACATCTATGGATATATGTGCTTTGTTATCATTTATTGTTTGATTTTGAACTATGCCAGCATGATAACCAGTTGAACCCAGATTCAAATTTCAAATTTCCATTAAACCAAGAATCTCTCTCAGGCCAATGATATTCTCAGATGGAACACTAGATATCAATATCATTTTAAATAAATAAGCAAGCATGCAAATAAGCATTTGGGAACATTCATATGCAAGAGAGTTGCTTCTCCTTTATATACTTGAATGCAATTTTAATTATGATGACAATTGCAGCTTGCATCAGCATAGTTGATAAGTTAAAACAGAATAGTGATAAGGTAAAACAACACAGGAAACTTTTTTTTCCTGACTATTTATCACTGAACAGTTTGAAAAGTAAGATTGCAGAACTAGTATCTTCTGTGGGTAGTAACTGACATTTTTCCTTGCTCAACTTCATGATTTTATCCAAACTACAAGCTCAGCTATCCAAAACCATGCACAACAAGATGTTATTTCTTCACATTGGGAAATGTTTGGTGGTGCTGCTTAGACCGCTGTTTATTCTTCAGACAGGTTGAAAACAAAGCAGCTGAGTAGCCTCCAAAACAATTGGAAGGACCCACCAATGTTTAGCAAAGAACAACCTGTCACATTGCTTATGCTTGAAGGTCCACCCAGATTCCAGACCCTCCTCATCATATGATGCATTTCAGTTCTTGTTAATTATAACCTGTATTGCTCCAGTCTCTTCTCTTTTTTAGCCCAAATTTAACTCAGCCTACATAAACCTGGTGCCATCCCCACTGCTTATTACTGTAAATTATTGACCTCAGAAATGCTGAATTGTAAAATTGAGGTTACAGAAACCATTTACATGAGTGTCATTTGTTGAAGAATTATTTCTCTCTAAACCTAAACTTAAACCATTGGCCAAATGAGCCATTCTATGGAGTCTGCAAAAATTAGAGGATCTTCAGCTTTTGTTAGACACAGAGAAGTCTGATCTGAAACATCTCTGGGGCAACAAATTGATATGTGCCTGGATGGAAGAGTGCCTCAGAATTGAGTGCCCTGAGTGGGTGGAAGCTTCATATAATTAAATAACCTTTCAAGCTTTTACTCAAGTTCTCAATTCCTCCATTTCTGTCTCCAGTAAATACAAAGATAAGGTAAGCTGGAAAAGAGCACCTGGGAAATAGAAAAGATAATAGGAATCAATTTTGCTTCTCTTAAAGGAATGTTTTCTGGTTGATCGTGACCACCATGGAAGTTATTTTGTGAAAGGCAACATTTGTGATGGCAATTGTGTTGCAAAAGCACATCTATCACACTTTCACAGTGCCAAACAAGCCCATTGGAGCAGGGTTTCATGACAGTGCAGTCGGTGGTGGGATTCAGCTGGTTTGCACCACTTCGGCAGAACCGGTAGCTAATTTTTTGTTGCCTAGGCCCAGAATGGACTTCCGGAAGTGGCATCCACACAGAGAACTGGTTGTTCACATATTTGAATCCCACCACTGGGTGCAGTGCTAGCTATTTATCATGTAATGTTGGATGAAATAAATCAATTTCAGATGGAGGTGGTACATCCAGACTGGCTCTGCTTGATCTTTCTGAAGTATCCTTCTAGGTTTGCTTAAGGATTGGGAAGATGTGGCGTAGTTTGATGATAGTTCTCCTCCTTTCTCTAACAGACTTTCAAGTCAGGGTTAGCGAGTGGGGAGGTTTGAAGCTCTAGATTCCTGTCCTGCAGGGTAGCCTCAGGCTCAGCATTCTTCCCACTCCTATTTAATATGGTCATTGGGTGAGGTCAATTGTAGCATGGGGTTATGTATTATCAGTATACTGATCATACTCAGTTGTACATCTCAGTTTTTGGTCATTCATGTAATGCAATCTAGTTATTCCCTTGTGTCTGGAGGTTGTGAAGACCTGGATGGGGAAATAAGGTCTCCAGTTCAATCCCCACAAGGCTGAATGGCTCTGGGTTTAAGTACTCTAGATCTGGTGCTATGCCATCTTTGACCTTGGATGAAGTACTACAGAGTAGTAGCAAAAACAGAGCTGGTGCACAATTTGGGGATCCTACTAATAGCTTCTACTGAAGGAGCAGGTGTTAGCAATGACAAGAAGATATTCACAGAACACCATCTTATGTACCAGGTGCACCCAATCCTGGATCACAGTCCTTTGAAGAGCAGCCAAAGTTGCAGGTGCTCAACAATGAAAATTGTACACTCATGCAACACCATTGTTTCATGAGCTACAGTAGCTCCTAGTAGGTTTCAGAGGGCAATTCAAAAATGTGGTTGTCTTCTATAAAGCCTTGTATGACGTGGGACCTCTTGTGGGACCATTGATCTTGATCTTTCCCACCAATCCCAGAAGATTCAGAACTTCCTTGTTTAAAAATGTCATTAGTTGGACCTAGGAAGCAACTTTCTCTGTTATGGCACCTGCATTCTAGAACAGATTCAGATGGTCCTGACCCTGTCAGCCTTCTGGGAAGCCGTGAAGTCCTGGCTGTTTCCCCAGGTATTGAGATCAGTGTATTAGTTAGATGTTATGTTTTATGAGGTTTTGCTTGGAGTTTTGGTCCTATTGTATTGTGCAGGCAATCCTCAACATAGGTCCACAATTGGGTCCAGAACGTCTGTTGCTAAGTGATATAGTTGTTAAATGAGTCCTCATGTGACCACACCAATTTTATGACTTTTAATTGCCATGGTCATTAAGCAAATCATCAGAGCCATTAAGATAATCCGGCTTCCCCCATTGGGGAAAGATTACAAATGGCGATCCCATTTCCCCCCTGGATTACTACAACCATGGTAAATACATACCAGTTGCCAAATATTCAAATAGCAATCATCAGACTGTGGGGTTGCTACAACTGTCCTAAGTGTGAAGTTAGTTTTCTCGGTGCTGTTGTAAATCCAAATGATCACTAAGCAAATAGTCATAAGCAGAGGACTATCTGTACTGTGATTATTTTATTTTGCTTTATTTTATATTTTTAGGTATTGTTAGCTACTCCAAATCATTAGTTTGAGATTGGCAGTTTTTACAAATTCTTTAAATAAAACTATCCAGTTGCCTAGTAGCTTTCGAAGAAACTTACTGCCACCTGCCCCATGTGAAATGGATTTGTATTAGCACAGAATGGGGAGCAAGACTCATTTTTTGAGACAATACCCTTGAGACTAGTATAGTGTGTTATTTCCATGGGATGTTCAGTCCTAACTTGAAAGAAGCACAGTATATGCTCCTGAGATCAATCAAGCTACTATCCTACCAAGGATTTCTTACTCAAAGCTATTTGTCTTTAAAGGGAACCCCATTCCCAGTGGTGGGATTCAGCTAATTCTCACCACTTCAGCAGAACCGGTAGCTAATTTTTTTGTTGCCCAGGCTCAGAATGGATTTCCAGACGTGGCATCCACACAGAGAACCGGTTGTTCACATTCTTGAATCCCACCACTGCCCATTCCCACTTATTGACTTAGTGCACCCCACTGAAACCTATCCCATGTAACACATATACAGGGAGGATCTAAGTTGGGTAGTCTCCAATCTGGAAAAAAAACATGTACAGATGCACAAATCACACTAGAAAGGTGTGCTTCCAAAATGTTCTCATACATGTTGGGGCTGTTAGTTTCCCAGACCATCATTCTGACTGAGGTATAAGATTGTACCAGTCCAGTTTTCAGAAAGAATCCATATATACAATATGTTGACTGTGGGAAACTGTACCTGAAGGTAGTCATTTCCTGGTTTTAGTTACAGGAAACTAAGTAATCAAAGTATATAAATCTAATTGTCACTGTCTGGAAGTTATTCCTGAATAACAGTCACAAACCTGAAAGTAAGTGAACATCTCCAAGCTATCTATCTAGACTAAACATAAAGGACATTTTTCAAGCTGTAATTTTAAGCAGGGAAAAACCAAAACTGTTGCTCCTTCCTTCCTTCTTTTAGACATCTTAAACCTGTTTTTCCCCCGCTTCCAAATAGTCAATGTAGGATTTCCAAGTGGTCCTTCTTCCAAATAAATTTACTAGATGAGGTTTTGTGAAGGGCATGGATAAGAATGCTGTTCAATAACATCTTAACAAAAAAAACACAAAACCCAAAAGTATTCCTAAATGAGATAAAAGAACCTACAATGAAAAAAAAATCAAATGTAGGAAAATGGATTCAACCATCCCACAGATACAACATCTAAGCAAAGAAAAAGGATATGATTTAAAGTGCTTGGAGTTGTGAGGTAACCAGTATAAAGCACCTTGAACCATATTTTATCAATCCTAGATAATATTAATTTTGGATAGTGAGATGGGTGGCATATAAATTGAATGAAAGGATGAATGAATGAGTGAATGAACTGAATAAACTGAATAAATAAATTGAATCAATAATCAAGTCTGCTTTCTAGAATATAGGCAGACAAATCTTGAAATTTTGATCCAATCACCATCAAAGAAGACAAGAGTTCCTCGAGAAATGTTATTGCTTCAAGCAAAGGATAAGATACTGCCTGAGCCCCATGTCATATACAGGTAGTCCTTAACCTACGACCACAATTGAGCCCAAAATTTCTGTTGTTAAGTGAGTTTTTGCCCCATTTTACGACTTTTCTTGCCACAGGTGTTAAGTGAACCACTGCAGTTGTTAAGTTAGTAACACAGTTGTTAAATGAATCTGGCTTCCCCCATTGACTTTGCTTGTTCAGAAGGTCGCAAAAGGGGATCACATGACCTTGAGACACAGCAACGGTCGTAAGTATGAACCAGTTGCCAAGCATCTGAATTTTGATCGCATGATCGTGGGATGCTGCAAAGGTCGTAACTATGAAAAACGATCATAAGTCACATTTTTCAGTGCTGTCATAACTTTGAACGGTCACTAAATGAATTGTGGCAAGTCGAAGACTACCTGCACGGAAGTTGGAATTTAATCAAATGCTACCAGTGGAAAGATACCTTACTAAAAATTTGAGGGCAGTAGGCCAGAGAAATAAACTGCGTGGCATACATTGCTATACCCACCCACCCTCCACAAAGGGAATTATCTGGGCGGTTGGGACAAGCACTCAGGGCCCTTGCCACTGTTTGTCTTGCTTTCACCACCTGCTGCCTGCTGAGACAGTTGTTGCATGCTATGGTTATGCCAGCCCTGAAGAAAGGTATATTTGAGTGGCGTGGACTGGTGTCAAATATCCATGAAGAAGTAAGCCTCTCCATGAGTCCATTCACTCTCTGCAAACTATGGCTGAGTCTTCAAGAAATGATCCAACTAACTGAATTAAGCAGGGCAGCCCAAGGAATGGCCAGGCCAGCCAGCCAACCTGTTGCAACTTGATTGGGAGCAAAATTATGGCACCTCCTGTGCTTTGAACTAGACCTCTGAAGCAAAGATGAATTTAAGTTGGTCTTGCACTGTGACTTTTGCTCACTGACCCACACTCTGGGGTTATGGTGGAAATAATCATCTGCCAGTCCAGATTTTCCCCCGTGGCGGGTTCAAGCTCAGCAGAGTCAGGACAGGAAAGATTCTGCTGGCTTCATCCTTTGTTGTGTAGTGGGGCTGTCTTCAGAGTGTTTGCAGGAGCTTGGTTGGGAAGGGAGAGATTGGGACAGCTGCTGCTGGCTTTGGGTGTGGCCGGTGTGGGCGGAAGAAAAAGATAGAAAAGGGAAGGAAAGGAAAGAGACAGGGTGGCTGTTGCAGTTCATCAGGTGAAGGTAAAGAGGGAGTGGAAGTTTTATTTGCTTTTCTTCGGGAGGAGAATATTTTAAACAGAGGCTAGAGAGAGGAGGAGTGAAATTTTATTGCTTTCCTTTGTAAGGAGGATATCTCAAATGGAAGAGAGAGGGAGAGAGTGGAATTTTATTGCGTCCTTTGTAAGGAGAATATCTCAAACGGAGGCAAGGGGGAGTGTGTAGAAAGGAGTTGGCTGAGGCTCCTAGCCTCAGATTTTAACAATAAAGATAAAGGGAGGGAGGGCTTTGACATTGAGACCTGACTGAAGAAGAAACAACAGAAGGAGAGGAGAGACTGGTGGTGGCTACTGTTGCTGCGAAGCCTGGAAGCTATTTGGACTGTGACTATTGCTGCTGGTACAGGTTTTAGACTTTGTGGGGGGGGGAGTTGCCCTGGGGGGTGAGCTATTGCTACAGCACACTGACTGTTGTTGTTTCTACTACTGTCTGGAGCCGGGGTTTTCCTCCATCCCACTTGACTCTGAACGATCGCTGAGGAATCCTTAATTCCTGCTGCTATAACGGCCTTGGGCTGTTGGATATCATCATAGCATTGACTATCATGGCTGGTTATTTCCGTTCCTGGAAGCCCCTCCTTGATGACAAGAGCCTGCTACCTCCTAATTCTGCATGAGCTCCGTCTGGAAGAGACATCTTATCAACCCCTAGAGAACGCTACTGCAGGGCTTGACAAAGGGGGACAGGGCTGGGAGGGCCTGGGTTTTGGAGGCCTCTGAGGAGGTAACGCTACAGTTGCTTTTGTATGTTTCCCTTTTAACACCTGAACTAACTTAAAACAATTGACTTTGCCATTTCTCTTTACTGCCAACAAACATGGGGGGAAGTTTGTTTTTTTTTTTTTTTAGGATCATGATGCTAAGTACAAGTTGGCAACAGATAATAAGAAGGTGCTGTGTTTGTACTGGGAGATCGGAAATTGCCTTGAAATGAAATTTGCAACCTGGAGGAAGAGCTTACTCTCTCCTTGCTCTAAGCTCCAGATGGATTCCTATGCTACAAACACTGGCCAGAGGCCAATTCCTCTGCTCCATCAACCCCCCTCTGGCCTGGCCTGTATATCCTTTTACTGGAAGAATGGCAAACATATAATTATGAATAGCAATTGTTTTTCTTCAAGGGCAGCCCTGTTGGAAATGCACACACCAAAGCCCATTAGCAGGAAAAGATCAAAAGCAAAATCCTATTTTGGAGCCAGCTGAAACTAAGAGCTTTATGGAAATTCTGTTTCAGTTACATTTCCTGGCCTTGTCCTTTCATAGATGCAACTCTGAACTACACACCTAAAAAGCCCCTCAAGGCGTGTTTTCTTCTACTCTATCAGAGGGATGGTATCAAGGTTACTTGAAGTGTTACTACTGCTTTATATTGCTTTGGTAAGGCCACATTTCGAATACTGTTTTGTTCACCACAATACAAAAAAGATGCTGAAACTCTAGAAAGAGTGCAGAGAAAAGCAACAAAGGAGATTAGGGGGCTGGAGGCTAAACCTACGATGAACAATTGCAGGAACTAGGTACAGCATGTCTAGCTGGATAAAGAGAAGGACTAGAAATGACATGATAGCAGTCTTCTAATACTTGAGGGGCTGTCACAGAAAAGAGGGATTCAACCTCCAAAGCATCTGAAGGCAGGACAAGAAGCTATGGATAGAAATTAATCAAGGGGAGAACCAACCCAGAATTAAGGAGAAATTTCCTGACAATGAGAACAATTAACCAGTGGAACAAATTGCCTCCAAAAGTTATTGGAGGTTTTTAAAAAGAGATTGGACAATCATTTGTCTGAAATGGTATAGGAATTGCACAGGAAGGCGTGCAAGGTCCCTTCTGACTCTGTTACTCTGTATTCCTAGTAATATTCCCCTGCAGCCATTAAAGAAACTAATACCTTGGAGTCCTGGTGGACGGTCGCTTGGATATGGGCCAGCAGTGTGCTGCAGCTGCCAAAGGGGCCAATACAGTGCTGGGTGCATTAACAGAGAGATAGAATCAAGATCACGTGAAGTATTAATACCACATTGCCTTGTAAGGCCACAGTTGGAATACTGCATCCAGTTTTGGTCACCACGATGTAAAAAAAGATGTTGAGACTCTAGAAAGAGTACAGAGAAGAGCAACAAAGATGATTAGGGGACTGGAGGCTAAAGCATATAAGGAACAACTGCTGGAATTGGGTATGTCTAGTTTAAAGAAAAGAAGGATGAGGGGGGACATTATAGCAGTGTTCCAATATCTCAGGGGCTGCCACAAAGAAGAGGGAGTCAAGCTATTTTCCAAGGCGCCTGAAAGCAGGACAAGAAGCAACGGATGGAAACTAATCAAGGAGAGAAGCAACCTAGAACTAAGGAGAAACTTCCTGACAGTTAGAACAATTAACTAGTGGAACAACCTGCCTCCAGAAGTGGCGAATGGTCCAACACTGGAAGTTTTTAAGAAGAGACTGGACAGCCATTTGTCTGACATGGTATAGGGTTTCCTGCCTGAGCAGCGGGTTGGACTAGATGACCTCCAAGGTCCCTTCCAACATTATTATTATTATCATTCATCGCACAGTCAGCCAGATGTTCAGCCTGGATTTGGCATTTTGTCTACCTATCGAGTCCTTACCCAGGACCTGGGATAGGCAGATGTGGATGTTTGATGGTATTACAGGTATCGTCGCAGGATGGAAGAAGTTCCTAGCAAGGACGCCTTTTGCAATTGACTAATAGCGAATTTGTCAATGCCAATGATGTGTTCAAGTGGTGCTCCAGTTGTTTTGGGATTGCACCCAAGGCGCCTATGACTATTGGTACTACCCTTGCTTGCTTTTGCCACAGTCTTTCTCTTTCTATTTGTAGGTCTTTGTATTTTGTTATCTTCTCCAGTTCTTTCTCTTCTATTCTGCTATATCCAGGCACTGCCACGTCCACTATCCAGACTTTTTTGTCTTTCTTATCGACAATTGTTAAGTCTGGGGTGTTATGTTGCAGGTGCTTGTCTGTTTGAATTCTGAAGTCCCAGAGCAGTTTAATTTTATCATTTTCTATGACTTTCTCTATTTTATGATCCCACCGGTTTTTGCTTACAGGCAAATGATATTTTTTGCAGATCTTCCAATGCACCATTGGTGCTACTTTGTCATGCCGCTGCTTGTAGTCAGTCTGTGCAATCTTTTTGCAACAGCTTACCAGGTGGTCCACTGTTTCTTCAGCTTTTTTGCATAGGCGGCACTTACTGTCTGTTGCTGTCTTCTCAATTTTGACTTTATATGCATTTGTCCTAAGGCTTGGTCTTGTGCAGCCAGAATTAGTCCCTCAGTCTCTTTCTTCAATTTTCTTGCTCTTAGCCATTGCCAGGTCTTGTTATTATCTGCTTTCCCAGCTATTTTTTTAATGTATTGGCCATGTAGTGCTTTGTCTTCCCAAGCCTCTATTCTGTTCTTCATTTGGTCTTTCTTGTAGGCCAGTTTGGTCTCTCCAGTAGTTAGTAAGCCTTCCTGATATACTAATTTCAGTGCATCTTCATCATTGTTCTTCAGATATTCTTCCAAAGTCATTTTTTCTTCTTCAACCATCTGATTTACTTGTAGCATTCCACGCCCACCTATTTGCCTTGGTAGATAAAGTCTATCAATGTCACTGCGTGGATGAAGGGCATGATTCATTGTCATTATTTTTCTGGTATGCCTATCCATTGCTTTTAGTTCTGCTTGAGTCCAGTCCACTATTCCAGCTGTGTACCTAATGACTGGGATTGCCCAGGTGTTGATTGCCTTTATGGTATTTCCTCCATTGAGTTTGGACTTTAAGATCTTCTTCACTCTCTTGATGTATTCACTTCTAATCTTTTTCTTGACTTCAGTGTGCTTGATGTTGTCAGATTGAAGGATACCCAAGTATTTGTAGTACTCTTCCTCATCCAGACTCTTGATGTTATTTTCGTGGGGCATCTTAATTCCTTCAGTTTTCATTATTTTTCCTTGTTTGATAGTAAGTGTGGCACATTTGTCCAAGCCAAACTCCATTACAATATCTTGGCTATATATACGGACAGTGTTGAGCAGCGATTCTATTTCAGATGATGTTTTTCCATACAGCTTCAGATCATCCATATAAAGGAGGTGGGATAGTCTGGCAGATGTTTTTGATGTTTGATAGCCATGTCCTGAGGTATTCAGTATTGTTGACAGAGGAAACAGTGCAATAACAAATAGTAATGGTGATAATGAATCTCCTTGAAATATTCCTCTCTTGATATTAACCTCTCCCAGCCTCTCACCATTGATCTACAACTGTGTCTTCCATTGTGCCATCGATCTTTGCACAAATTTTCTGATGTTTCTACTGACTCCTGTTATTTCTAGGCACTTTATTATCCAATCATGTGGCAGAGAGTCAAATGCCTTTTTGTAGTCAATCCATGGCACATTCAGGTTGGTCTTCCTTCTCTTGCAGTTTTCCAAGATCATTTTGTCTATTAGGAGTTGATCTTTTGTTCCTCTGCTATTGGGGCGGTTTCCTTTCTGCTCAGGTGGAAAGAGATTGTTTTCAACTAGATGCTGTTGTACTGCATCAGCTACCACACCAGTTAGTAATTTGAAAGTTGTTGGTAAGCAGGTAATTGGCCTGTAGTTACCTGGTGTTGCCCCTTTTGCTGGATTTTTCATTATTAGGTAGGTTTTCCCAGTTGTTAGCCACTTTTCAATTTCTCCTCCTTGTAGTATATTGTTGAACTGCTTGGCAATGAGTGGGTGTATAACAGTTAGATGTTTCAACCAAAACCCATGCAGTTCATCTTCACCTGGTGCTGACCAATTTTTGATTTTCTTTGCTCTTTTTTCTACCATTTTTGTTGTTATTACTAGTTCTTTCATTTCAACTTCTGTTTTATTTGCATCCACCTCTTTTAACCAAGCCGCATCCTTGTTGTATTTCTTTGGGTTATCCCATATCTGCTTCCAGAACTGCACTGTTTCTTCCTTGTCAGGTACTGACTGATTCCTTGCAGTTTCTCCATTGATGGATTGGTAGAAACGTTTCTGATTGGATTGAAATTGGAGGTTCTGCCTATAGTTTGCAATTCGAGCTTCATATCTACTGATTTTCCTGGCTATAGCTGTTATTTGTTGCTTTATTATTTCCAGTGCTTCCTTGATCTTCCTTGTTTCTAAGTGGTATTTCTTGATTAGGTATTCTTTGGTCTTCTTGTTCTTCAGCTTCTTTTCTTTCATCTGTTCTAGCTTGCTTGCATGTGATCTTAACTTGCTGATCTTATTTTCTAGTCTAACCTTCCATTTTTCTGGTGCACTGTTTGTTTGTTTTTCTTTTTTGTTGATTTTACATCCCAGGTATTCTGTTATAACTGCAGCTGTGCTGTACATTAATTGGTTTGTTTCTTGCAGTGAATTGGTGCTTATACTTGCTATTGCAGTATTTGCATCTTTTAATGCTTGTGCTAGCTGTTTCTTTGGAACAAGCTTCAATGCAGGCAGCCTTATTCTGTTGTTTTTGTGCTGTTCTAGATGCTCAATTATTCTTTGTTTCAATTCTTTTATTTCTTTAGTTAGAGGGTTTTGTTCTTCCTGAGGAAGAGGTGCCTGGTTTCCAAATGAGAACAGTTGTATATCTCTACTGGATTCTTATTATTATTATTATTATTATATTTTTTTAAAAAAGCAGTCAGTTAAAAACAGTTAAAAGAAAAGGGCTGGCTACCATCGCCTTAAGAGAAAAGTCTTCTCCAGTTTACAATAAAAGCATCTGTCCTTCCAGATGCAACTCAGTTCTGATGCCTCCGTTCCTTCATCCAATCTAATGGTAGCTCCATTAGATACACTTCACTGTAGCTTTCCAACTCCAAGGGTGTAGGTTACAGACATGGTTTAGAAAAACAATTGACTGTGAGGCTACATAGTTGCAACCTGGTGAAAGGAACCCTAAAAACAGACTCTTTACAGGATAAAGCACATCATATATTACAACAGCGTTTCCCTGAGACTTTCTGTGCTTCTTTCCCTCCCTATAACTTCTGAAGATAATTTTATGACTAGCTTTCAAAATCTGCAAGTCATCTGTTCTAATCAGGGAATTATAATCCACATCTGAGGAGCTATCTTATTGTTTTCCAAATAACTGAAGGGAGCCCGATCATTCTGAATTATTATTTCAGATATTCTCTGGCATTGCAAACGGCATCTATAGTCATAGAAAACTTCTCTCAACTGAAGTCCTGCCCTGAGAAAGTCATATGCCAGCAGCTTTCAAAGAAGGAAAATACAGCAATACATTTTACAGATATCTTGGCCTTTGCCTCCAGCAATCCTCTGTCTGCTCTCTGCCTGAATTACCAAGTCTGTTTTTCAAATGATTCTCTGCCAAAGTGTAAACAGCAACACTAAACTATATTAAAATAAACATTTTTTTAAATTACAAATGTTTAAACATCCTTTTTAAAAAGTAGATGATGTTCTGAAGTATTTTCTGCATATTTTAAATATCATTTAAAAATGGGAAGAAAGATGATGGCTAGATTCACCCACGGGTAAATTAAAGAAGAAAGTTTCATGCTACTATCCAAGAAATTCTTAGCGAATAAAGGAGGAGAATGCAAGCGCAAAACTCTGGGATGCACACGCAGGATAATGTTGCCAGGTCTGTTATGGCCTATGAAAGTTTATTGCCAGAACTTATAATAAAACTTGCTAATCACTAATCATTGGTGGATGAGAATCTAACAGAGAACATTCCATCTTCTCCTACGTTCTTAGAGCAAAGATATATATGGATGTTACATTATGCCATGCCCTCTACAAGGTTTTATATGACTTCTATCCCATCCTTCTTGGAGAGACTAGTGTGAGTGAAATAAATAGGGAGAGAAAGAAATATTAGGTATGTTTGTCATCTTGAGTAATTTATAATAATAATAAAAGAGGGATAAAAATAAAGCAAAAATAAAATGCAAAGACAGTTTCAAACATGTGCATTTCCTTGATAGAAGTTTTATCTCCACTTAGCATTTTTTTCCCCAAGACTCAGATTTCATGGTAGAATCCAGTTTCAGTTGAGTCACATCATGTACTGGGTCTATCACTGTCTGAGGATAATTTTACAAGTGAACTGGTAGAGTCCTTCAAAGAAACACAATCTTATTTGTTGCCTCTTTGTCTTTGTTTCTAAGTGGCCAGTCACCATCTGCAAGTAGTTATGGATTTTATTACTTCCAGAAACTTCCTTCATGTGCTTTTCATCATCTCCTTCCAGTGGTGGTATGACATCCCAAACTATGGGCCAAAAGCTAATCACATTGTCTTGGTATGCTTGAAGCAACTTGCTTTTCTACCACAATTATTATTCTTTAATTAGATTGCAATGGCAATTAGCTCACTGTTGAAAGTTTGCAAGTCTTATTGCAAGGGAAGGGTCTTCTGTAAACATGATCCCATTATTATTATTTTTGCCAGCAATCTTGAAAACAGTCACTTCTTTTCTATTTTTAATGCAGTTCTTCCCAACCTTAAACCACTGATTGTCTGTGAGGTCCCTGAGATGGTCTGTTGGTGAAGGAGAATAATGATATAATCCCCAGCACACTTGTTCTGCACCACATTTTAGAATAGAATAGAGCTAGAAGGGACCTTGGAGGCTTCTAGTCCAGCTCTCTGCTCAAGCAGGAGAACCTATACCATTTCAGACAAGTGACTGTCTAGCCTCTTCTTAAAAATCTCCAGTGATGGAGCACCCACGATTTCTGGAGGCAAGCTATTCCACTGGTTAATTGTCCTCAGTGTCAGGAAGTTTCTCCTTAATTCCAGGTTGCTTCTCTCTTTGATCAGTTTCCAACCATTGTTTCTTGTCCTGCCCTCTGGTGCTTTGGAGAATAATGTGACCCTCTCTTCTTTGTGGCAACCCCTCAAATATTGGAACACTGATGTTATGTCTCCCCTATTTCTTCTTCTTTTCTTCAGACTAGCCAAACCCAAGTCTTGCAGCCATTTTTCGTATGTTTTAATCTCCAGGCCTTTGATCATTTTAGTTGCTCTTCTCTGAATTTTTTCCAGACTCTCACCATCTTTTTTGTGATATGGTGACCAAAATTGTCTGCAGTATTCTAGGTGTGGTCTTACTAGGGTTTTATAAAGCAGTACTAATACTTCACGTGATCTTAATTCTATGCCTCTGTTTATATAACCCAGGATTGTATTAGCTTTTTTGGCTGCTGCTGCACACTGCTGGCTCATAGTCAAATGATTGTCCACTAGGACTTCAAGGTCCCTTTCACAGTTGCTGTTTTTAAGTCAGGTCTTGCCTAATCTATACTTGTACTTTTGATTTTTTCCTACCTAAATATAAAACTTTGCTTTTCTCCACATTGAAACTCATTTTGTTGAATAGAGCCCATTGTTCAAGTTTATCAAGATCTTTTTGGATCCTGAGTTTGTCTTCTGGGGTGTTGGCTACTCCTGTCAGTATCTGCAAATTTGATGAGTTCCCCTTCTATTCCCTCATCTAAGTCACTGATGAAGATATTGAAAGTATTGGGACTAAGATGGAACCTTGTGGTGCCCCACTGCTTACTTCTCTCCATGTGGATGTAGTGCCATTGAGGACTACTCATTGAGTACAGTTTGCCAACCAGCTACAGATCCATCTGGTGGTGATGTTGTCTATTCCATCTTTTTCTAGCTTACCAAGGAGTAGGTTCTGGTCTACTTTATCAAATGCTTTACTGAAATCTAAGTATACTATGTCCACAGCATTTCGCTGTTCTACTAGTTTAATCACTTTATCAAAGAATGAAATAAGATTGGTTTGGCATGATCTGTTTTTAACAAACCTGTACTGGCTACTAGTTATAACTTTGTTTGCTTCTAGTTCAGTGGTTCTCAACCTTTCTAATGCCGCGACCCCATAATATAGTTCCCCATGTTGTGGTGACCCCCAACCACTTATACATCACCGGGTGCCAGGGGCGTGGCCAAAGAAAAGGGGGAAAAATGGCAGACAGCCTTGTTTGGCGATCCCCGTGAAATGGTCGTTCGACCCCAAATGGGGTCCCGACCCACAGGTTGAGAACCACTGTTCTAGTTGTTCGCAGATCTGTTTTTTGATTATCTTTTGTAGGATCTTCCCAGGTATTGATGTTAAAACTGATTGGTCTGTAGTTTCCGTTCAATATTACATTCTATTTTCATATATAAATCTTATTGAAAGTTTTAAAGAGAACTTAAAAACTAACACAAACTAATACAAAGAAAAAAAGAGAGAAAGAAAAAGGAAAAAAATAAAAGAAAGAAGCAATAAAAAGAAATAAAAAGAACCTTTCCCATTTCCTTTGCAGCAAATACAAGTTTGAATACAAAGTTATCTCTTATTTTATGATTACAAAATAGCTTGCTTTTTTCTATTAGTCTTTTTTTTTTAATCATCAAAACCAAAAGTCATAAGTGATTTTTTTTCATGCAAAAACTCTATAAGGGGTTTCCAGTCAGCCATAAATGTAGATATTGTCTTTGCAGGTTCCATCATCTTCACTAACCGTCTCTCCATTGTGGGCAGTGTAGAACCTTTTCACTGTTGATATCACATATAACAATCTCACTGCCATTGTCATATATAGAAATAAAGTTCCATGACTTTTTTCTAGTTGCCTGTCCATGAGTTCCAAAAGCCTCTGATTTCAATTATACTATAGTCTTTAAAATCTTCTGAATGAATGTATTTGTATTTTTTTAAAAAATAAAAGCATGATAGCAGTATTCCAATATCTCAGGGGCTGCCATAAAGAAGAGGGAATTAAGCTATTTTCCAAAGCACCTGAAGGCAGGACAAGAAGCCATGGATGGAAACTCATCAAGGAGAGAAGCAACCTAGAACTAAGGAGAAACTTCCTGACAGTGAGAACAATTAATCAGTGGAACAGCTGCCTCCAGAAGCAGTAAATGCTCCAACACTGGAAGTTTTTAAGAAGAGACTGGACAGCCATTTGTCCGAAATGGTGTAGGGTTTCCTGCCCGAGCAGGGGGTTGGACTAGATGACCTCCAAGGTCCCTTCCAACTTTACTACTATTACTAAGTATCCAAAGTACCTTTATATATTCTAGAC
Organism: Crotalus tigris; assembly: GCF_016545835.1. Lineage (NCBI taxonomy): Eukaryota > Metazoa > Chordata > Lepidosauria > Squamata > Viperidae > Crotalus > Crotalus tigris. Next base: position 879,923 of record NW_024096525.1, read on the forward strand.
AATTTATCTGGTGACAAATATCAAGAATACATCATTTTTTAAAAAAAAAATTCTCTTTAAGGCTAGAACATAATAAAAAATTTCACTCCCAGCAGCCATATAGTTTCCCACTGATCCACTTGTATATTGTGACTAAATACTTTAGTCCATGTTACCATGTATTCTTTTACTACTGCCGTATCAGTAAATCTACTAGGATGAGTGCAATATGTGTGGGCATCATGATACACTAGCTTTTAAACACTACCTTATGTGGCAGGGGGGAAAAGACCGTATTTTGCACAGCATTGTCACAGTGACAACAAAGCAGTGGCAACATCAGTGAGTTATGTCTTGATGCCTCCACTTCACAGTCGGAAGTAATGCAGCTCCTTACGCATGGCTGCTACCCTTGTCTGTCTGTTGGAAGGATGTTTTTTCATCAATCATTGCCACATCCAGTAGGTTCCACAGGTCTCAGCAACATTTTTCAGTGCTCTTTGGACCGGAAGGAGTCCAAAGCTATCCTCAATGAATAACAAGAATAATGATGTAAATCACATTGTACAGGTAGAACACTGAATCTAAACTCAGGGATACCTAAGCTCTTGCACCAGCCAAAGGTTTTGGTACAGGCAGTCCTTGATATACAACCTTTTATTCAGTGATCATTCAAAATTATAATGGCACTGGAAAGAAAGTGACTTATGACCGTTTTTCACACTTACAACCCTTGTAGCACCCTCTTGGTTACGTGATCAAAATTCAGATGCTTGGCAACTGACTCATATTTATGGCACTTGCAGTGTCTCGGGGACACGCGATTCCCTTTTGTGACCTTCTGACAAGCAAAGCCCATGAGTTGGCCCATTTCAGTTAACCACCATGTTGCTAACTAACCACCACAGTAATTCACTTAATAACGGTGGCAAGGTCATAAAATGGGGCAAAAGGCACTTAGCCAATGTCTCACTTAGCAATGGAAATTTTGGGCTCACTTGTGGTCATATATCAAGAACTAAGTGTTCTATTGTACACTACCCAGAGCCATTCTGTTGAGGGAGATGGGTGGTTCAAAAATGAATGGATAGATGGATGGATGGAAGGATGGATGGATGGAGGAATAAATAAATAAATTTAAATAAAGAGGGATTTCAGCCACAAAAAAGGTTACCAGTAAATGATAGGAAAGAGGCCCAGAAAATGCTAACTTTTCACTGACCTCCTGGGATTGTCTGGGGTTTACAGCCCAGATCATTACAGCCTTACAAAAACTGAAGGTAACTAGAATCAGACAAGAGTTTTGGTCTCTTTTGGCAATGTGTGGCAAGACAAATATTGTATCTATCTTTAAAAAAAAAAAAGGAACAATCTGGGAAATTATAGACCTTGTCAGCTTGATACCTATGCTGGGCATTGACCTCTGGTAGATGATTAAACGTCTTTATAAATGCTTGGAATGCATCAATTAACAAAAGCCAGCAAAAAAAAAAAAATGGGGCAGGGGGGTTTATAAGCAAATCATGGCAGACTAAGATTACCTCTGTCTTTGAGGTCTTAGCTATTTCAGGGAAATATTGTGGACATCCTGTATTTTGATCTCAGCAAATCTTTCGAGAAAGTCTCATATGATATGTTCACATATGGGCCAGATGATAAACTTTTTGATGGACTGATTACTAACTGAATAACTGTACCTATAGTAGACAATATTCATAAATAAATTCCATATCAGCCTGGAGAGTAGTATCAATGGGGTGCCACAGGACTCTGTCCTTGGATCTGTGTCATTCAACAGTTTTGCTAATGATCAAAATGAAACAACTGACAGTGGTTTGTTCTCACATTGGCATATGACACAAAACTAGAAAGAATGGCTAACATTTTAGAAGAGAAAAAGAAAATTCAAAATTGAGGGCCTAAATTTAGCAGGGAGAAATGTAGATGGCTTGTGCCTTTAAGGTGACTGAAAAGGACTCTCTTGAATTGTCCAGTTCTTCCCTCACATCCAAATCACAGAGCCTTCCATCACTTCACAAGAAATACAACCAATTGACAAGCAAACCCAAGATTAACGGGACACCATAATGAAAAAGGAAGAGTTTACACTTGGAACTTCAGAAATTGGAGTGGATAGATTTAGCAACTACATAAAGCATTACTTTAATGGCAATACAGTTTGTGCATTACAAACTGATAGTTTTAGTCGATATTTTTGGTTTGCATGTGACTCTCCTGTCATAAAATATGCAGTCTTTCTTCTCAATTCCTGCAGAGAGCTAAGAAACCCAAGTCATACATTAGTTAGCTGAAGAAATATCCACAGATCTCCTAGTACTTATCCCAGTAACTTATGGCATCCAAGAGTTAGAGATGATATTATCACTGTTGTAATGAATTACACAAAGTACGTCAAGCATCACCTGGGCCATTAATTTTCCACTCAGAACTACAAGTTTTTAAAGTTTTTCCTCCAATAAGCTGAATAATCTGAAGTACTCACATTTCCAAGGAAATCTAGTGCCACAAGGTCAACTGTTCCAGGTGACGTGATAGCCCACAATGTACAAATTGTTCAAAGCAAAGTAGAAAAGATGTAATTAGCAATAGGGGACGGCTGGTCCTGTAATACCAAAAGCTGTCTTGAGTTGAGATAGGACTTTGATCTTTGCCTAAGAGTACTCCCTCCCTCTTCGGCTTAAAAAGTAGATATGGATCATGGAGGATTGCTCTCCCTATAATAAGTAATTTGAATGTTTTTGGTGTAAGTTCAGCTTCTGTCTCAAAATACAGAAAATGGCTTTCTTAAGGAAGCATATTATCTCACAGCTGCAGGGCCCAGGAATTCTTTGCTCAGATTAGTTAGCCTCATTTTCTTCCAAGTAGGTTTCAGACAATTTTGCCAACAAGAACTTCTTTGTACCTTAAAATAGTTTCTGGAGCATTATTAGTTAATGTGCAGTTGGTGGGTATCCAGAGGCTACCTTCTCAGCTGTAACACAATTGTGGCATCTTCTGCATGGGAGTGGTCATTAGCCTCCTTCCCTTCTATCTCAAAATGGTTGTTCTAGCACAGAGGTGTTAAACTGCCGGCCCGCGGGCCGGATGCATTATCGGGAAACGATGCCCACCCCATTGCCTGCATTGGCAAAAAAGCTCCGATATGTTGTGCGACCTCACGTGACATCGCAAGTTTGACATATCTGTTCTAGCAGGTCAATTGGGAACATTGAGCTGTTGTTGTGACTCCTTAAGCTACCACTAGCATCCAGAGCAGGGCTTGCTCATCTCCAAAATGGCGACCACCTAACAAAACACAGTTCTGGAGCACATCGACAGCCAAACAAACTAAGAGAAAGTCTCAACTGTATCCCATTAAAATGTTATCTGAATCTGTCATTTTTACTGCTTCTGTTTTTAAGTGGTGATGGCCAGTTGTCAGGGGTAAACACAGTCTATATCTGTGTCTACATGTGTATGTACACACTGCTGCAATCTTGACCTTTTTTTTAAATCCACACCTTGGATACTTCTGTTGGTTTTGTTATTTTGTTTTAAATTAATTTTATTATATAATTTTGATGCTTTTTTGGTTTCTCGCTGCAAATCAATTCAAAAAGTGGAGTTCGCTATAAATTATTTAAATGATTAAATAGATCTATATGGAACTGTCTGTGTGTTGTTTTAAAAAAAATAGTATAGATGGTATAGTGCGTATAGTCCAAGCATGGTTTTCCCAGTTGCAATGTATGGCTGTGAAAGTTGGACCATAAGAAAGACTGAGCGCCAAAGAATTGAGGCCTTTGAACTATGGTGCTGGAGAAGACTCCTGCGAGTCCCTTGGACTGCAAGGCGTTCAAACCGGTCAGTCCTAGAAGAGATCAACCCCGACTTCTCTTTAGAAGGCCAGATCCTGAAGTTGAAACTCAAATACTTTGGCCACCTAATGAGAAGGAAGGACTCACTGGAGAAAGGCCTAATGCTGGGAAAGATTGAGGGCAATAGAAGAAGGGGACGACAGAGAATGAGATGGCTGGATGGAGTCACTGAAGGCAGTAGGTGTGAATTTAAATGGACTCCAGAAGATGGTAGAGGACAGGAAGACCTGGAGGAACGTTGTCCATGGGGTCGCGATGGGTCGGACACGACTTCGCAATTAACAACAACAACAACAAATAGATGGACTTGGTTGCTGCTAATACACTCAACAACAAAAGTCACTGTTAAGTGACTTTTGTTGTTGAAGCTAAAAAGCACCTGAGAGGTGTTCTAATCTAGTCTTTCCCATGTGGTTTCAGTGTGGGACTGTGGAAAGTGATGGTCCTTGGACTTGGGTTTTGGTTACTATTTTTTTTCTTTTTTGATTCATTCTATTATTTCTGTAGCATTGAAAGTTGCTGCAAGCCTTTTGGGAAGGGGGTGTCATATAAATGGAAGAAAATAAAGAGAAAGAGAGAGAGAGATTGAGAGAGAGAGAGAGAGAGAGAGAGAGAGAGAGAGAGAGAGAGAGAGAGAGATTGAAATCAGCAACATCTAAATCAGGGGTGTCAAACTGCTGGCCCACAGGCCAGATGCGTCACAAGGAAACCGCGCCCACCTCATTGTTGGCAATGAGGAAAAAGCTCCAATACGTCACGTAACGTCACATGACGTTGCGAGTTTGATATGTCTGATCTAAATGTTTCATACAGGAAAAGAGTAATCCAATACCCTAACCATGATGTTACTATGTAAATCATTGAATCAAACAGTGTTCCTAGCTAGGATAGTCATGCTTCTTGAAACGCTCTGCTCTCAAAAGAACAGAGTACTTGCTAGTTGTAGCAAAGTCTATGTGGTATAGCGGTTAGGGAGCTGTTTCAAATCTACCTTGGGCCAGTCTATCTCTGTCTATGTCTCTGTCTCTCTCTCTCTGTCTCTCTCTCTCTCTGTCTCTCTCTGTCTCTATCTCTGTCTCTCTGTCTTTCTGTCTCTCTGTCTCTGTGTGTGTGTGTGTGTGTCTGTCTCTGTCTTTGTGTGTGTGTGTGTGTGTGTGTGTGTCTGTGTCTCTGTCTGTCTGTCTCTCTCTGTCTCTGTCTTTCTCTGACTTTCTCTGTCTTTCTCTGTCTGTCTCTCTGTCTCTGTCTGTCTGTCTGCCTTTCTGTGTGTCTCTCTCTCTCCTCACGTACTTCAATGGATTGTTGTGATAGAGATAAAATGAGAAGAGGAAACACTACATACAATGCCTTGGGGGAAAGTGGACATCAATGCCCCCTATATCCTTTGTACTTCTGGCTATAGATGTTCTTAAGTCTTCTCCATCCTTGCTTTATAAAAGGGGTATGAAAATTACTGAATGAGACCAGTGCATATCAGACTTGTTTAAGCAGTGAAGACGAGACATAATAAGACTTTTCAAAAGAGCAAGAAGAGGATGCAGCCAAACAATTTTCAGGTCCTTGTTTATGCAAATGATGTACCAATTAATGCTAAGCATCCAGATAGATGAGTCAATGAGATAGACATTATTTTCTTATATCTCCTTGATGCCACTTAGATAGTGATATGTTCCTTTCTTAAATACAATGGTTTGGAATGACATGACTTGAATTTAAATCAATATGGCTAGCCCCAGTGTATTAGTAGATGGCTCTTCTTACTTAGCATTTATAAGTAATATATAATTTTAATACATCATCCATCATGCTCTGAACTTTTTTTTTACTGTAATTAATTCTAGACTGTGATTCATCCAGTGATTAATCCTGCCTGGTAATTAGCCTGTGGGATATGCTCTAATTTTATAAATTATTCTGAAGTTTTCAAAGCTCTCTGTAAAAAATATGAATTCATCTATCTGTCTGCCATCATGTCTCAGAAATTTAAATAAAGTGATGACTACATAAGATCCAATTCTTCAAAAAGTCTAGAAAAGAGGCAGGAACCAACTTGGATTATGCTAAAATCTCACATTTAAAACCACGATGCAGATTGGAGTTAAAAGCAGAAGATGTCTGTTTGGCCAGTAGGAGCACCTGACTGAACAGCATGCATAGGTCACTGAAAATTTAGGGGGCCAACAGTTTTTTCTTCTGGCCTCAACTTTCTTTAAAGGAAGGTATTAGCTGTGGTGCGCCTACACATAGTACAATTGTGCCTCATTCAAGGACAGCTATAATTAGAACTGTATTTTGACCAGGAATGTCTTTCCTTACATTTCTTTGGTATGTACACCCAACAAATTAATTCAATCTAGGTACCTGCTTTCCTAATGTAACTGTTTGAGAGAGGTGTCTGTGCAGGAGCACTGAAACAAATTCAAGTGGAATTTGTCTAACAGGGCTAAATCGACATGATTCTTATTTAGGCTGGAAATAGTTTGCTTAATTGTGAAACCAGCAATTAATGAACTGAAAAAGAATACATTCAGATCTTCATTTCCAAGTTAAGGTTAATCCAATTATGGTGCTCAAAATGGAAATATGTAAATGACTCACTTTTTTTTTTAAATGGATTCCTGGGTTAAATTAAACTCAGAAGTAAATCAAAGCGAGGATTAAGTGTATTAGGATGCATCAAAATGTACAGAAGGTATGGGCTCTTGTCCAAAGAAACAATAATGTACAGTTTTGAGACTGTATTCTCCTCCCTCCCTTCCTCTTTTTGTTTACTTCACACACACAGCAGTCAGCCAATATTTTCTGGCCATTAAAGTTTGAAGTTTTAACTTTTTACAAATCTTGAGGTTTCTTACATCTGCTGATATTTCTCTGTGTCACACTACATGTTCCATTTTTGCTGTATAAAATATGTAAAGTCTCCCTTGAGGCAAGATTGACTTCTGGTAATCACATAGACCCATCCATATACAGGCAGTCCTTGACTTATAACGGTTCATTTAGTGCCTGTTCAAAGTCACTGAAAGAAGTGACTTTCAACTCATATTTATGACAGTTGCCGTGTCCCAGGTTCAGGTGATCCCCTTTTGAGACCTTCTGTCAAGCAAAGCCAATGGGTAAACCAGATTCACTTAACAACTGGGTTACTAACTTACCAACTGCTATGATTCACTTAACAACTGTGGCAAGCAAAGTTGTAAAATGGGGCAAAACTCACTTAACACACATCTCGTTAGCAACATAAATTTTGGGCTCAGTTGTGATTGTAAGATGGGGACTACCTGTATGATATTCTTTTGACAATGGTACTGAACTGGTTTGCCATCATTTTTTCCAATTTTTATTTTTCTAGTACAGGCTGTGTCCATGGGATTTCCAAATTGTTTCCAATCACCTATGATTCAATTTAGATATGAGGGTTTTATTGTTTTTGTTTTTGCATTCAGCTCAGCTTCCGTCACTAATCTCACTGACTCAAAAAGACACACAAATTGTTATGTGCAGTTCAAGACTTTTGGGGTCCGTGAAGGCCTGGCGTCTTCAACTGTGTATTTTTGATTTAAAAATATGCAGAGGATGAATGGCATCGAAAACGACAGGTTTGATCAAGCAATTGAAGACTCATCCTGTTGAATGTCTGTGGAGAGTCTCAGGTCGTGGTTGTCCCAAATGTGCTTTTTCAAGAGGCAACTGGACCTTCTTGTTTTTCCTTTGAAGACGTTTCACTTCTCATGAAAAGTGAAATGTCTTCAAGGAAACAAACAAGAAAGTCCAGTTGCCTCTTGAAAAAGTGCCTTTGGGACAACTCATCTTGTTAGGAAGCACCCAGCCTGGCAAAGAGGAGGTGTCAAGTGTGGAGCTAGTCTAGAGCAGCGGTTCTCAACCTGTAGGTCGCGACCCCATTTGGGGTCGAACGACCATTTCACAGGGGTCGCCAAACAACGCAGTCTGCCATTTTTTTCCCCTTTTCCTTAGCTGTGCTACTCCTGATGGGGCCTGGCGGGTGCCTTTCCTCCCTTGTGCTGGGCTAGCTGGTGGCCCAGCCGGTGGTCGCCCTGCGCCATCGCTGCCCCTTGCCAGCTATGCCTCAGCCAGCGCAGGGGGTGGCACCACGCATGCGCGGCACTCCCGGGCAGGGAAAGTCCTCGACTTACGACCGGTTGGGTAGTCCTCGACTTATGACCGGTTGGGTAGTCCTTGACTTACGACCGGTTGGGTAGTCCTTGACTTACGACTGGTTGGGTAGTCCTCGACTTACGACCGGTTGGGAGTCACGGCATTAAAAAGGTTGAGAACCACTGGTCTAGAGTCACCGTGCAACTGTAAAAGGAATTCCTTTGAATGCCTGGGAATCTTATCCAATTATTCCCAAGAGAGTGATATCAGACTGCAAAGATTCCTGAGTTATAGGCTGAATATAATAAAGTAGTTCGCTTGAATTCTGCCCATGTGAGCCGGGTTGTTCGTGCCTGGCACATCCCTTTTTAACATCGATTGCAACATCACACATCTGAAAAAAGGAGCAGAGGATTGATTGGCAGGTCATGCATGTCAATTTGACCTTTCCCGCAGATGCCTCTGGAAGTATTTAACTCAATTAAGATGTGGGATTATGAGGGAAAGGTTGTGAATGAGAAGAAAGCAAGACGTGTGAATAAGACTCAGGAAAGCTAGAACAGAGAGAGAATAAGGAATTGTTCTCCATTCTTTATGGTGATTGCTGAATTCTTACAGTTAGAGTCTGACTTAAGAACATGAGCCCAGCCTGCCTGTGCAAGTTGACCGAAAAGGTTAGTCAATTAACTGACATTCATTTTAACTCAATTGCTTTGACCACAAGGGAAGTGGAAAACCAAACGATGTCTGAAACCCATTATCTCTCTGCACGTGGGGTTGTGAAAAACCAAGCAGCCTGAGCAAAAAATGATCAATTAAGCAAAAGAGGTAAACAGAAATTTCAAAAGAAAACAAATTATTGCCCAAATTAACTATCTCATATACATACAGTAAAATAGTGCAAATGAAATATGATATACTCAGACAGCAATGTAACTTATTTTATTACCTAATTGCTATATCATAAAATGTCCCACAAATTTGGCTGGTACAGGTATAGCAATACATCCTGAATGCTAAGTTTTGTTCTTGCGCAAGGAGTTGTGCCACAGATTGCTGAAGCTATGCACTTTTGAAAACTTTTTCTACATTAATTAACCCTTTGAAATGGCAGTCATCATATACAGGGCTAGGCCTAAGACATCCTTCTGCAGCTCATTATGCATTCAGCAGTTATCGGGGAACCAATGGCTGAAAAAGGCTATTAGTCATATAGAAAAATCAAAATTTCATATTTTAGAAAATACACAAGAGAATACTTGTAGGCAGGAAGGCAACTTAATCTCTAGTTTGTCATTGGATAAAATCCAAACTATTTCAGATAGACTTCTCCTCTCCAACCAACAGATTTCTTTCTTCACTACACTCTTCAATTCCTTCAAAATGTCCAAGAAAATTTCCTGGAGCAAATTTGTATGGTGCATGCTGAAATCCACGTCCTCTTTTTTCTTTTTGGATGTTACTATTTATTAACTCTTTCCTGTATATAAATGATTGCATAAAAGGGAAAAAGAGAAATTTGGGGTAAAAAACTCTTTCATTTGAAGAATCAAAGTTCAGTTCCCCTGTACCAACCATCATGTTGGAACAGATAAACTAGAGTTAAGATGGACAATGCAAATTAGAGAAATCTATGCAAAAACAGAACCGAGATGATATTCCCTGAATCATTGTGTATAATCTTCTATATTAAAATTATAAGAAGGAAAATGTCTATTCAAATCTTTGATTTTTAGATAGGTGCTAAACTTTTCCTTAGTATTTATACAAACTGCACAAGACATCTTATTGTTCACCGGAAGATTTTTAAAAAAAAAAAAACAAAAAACAAACCTCTATAATCAATTTTGAAGATAGAAACATAGTCAAGTGAAACTTTGAAAATGCAACAATACACAGAGTAAATGCAGTGTAAAAGTATCCTCAAAGTGTGCTTGAGGGACATCTGAACAGGGTTTTGCTCACTTGTGATAACTCTTTATCTGGCGGGGCGGCTGCGGGCGGGGGCACAGCATGTAAGCATAATTACAATATAAAATGTTATTGTTACAAATGTTTTATTATGCATTTATAATATTATAGTGTATTCTGTATTATTGTTGCAATGAATAAAATGTTTCTTTTATTTACGATATTTTTTCTTCAATTTATTTGTGTTCTCCTTTTCATTATAAAAAAGTTGGTCACCTTACATAAGGGCACTGGTATTTAAACATTTTTATTAGCAAGTCATTGAGAATTCTTACAACCCGCCCTTAATATTTCACTATATTAATTCAGGTCTGAGTGAAATAAAACTGGAACATACTGACATCTCTAGCGGCAATATCCATTTAATTACTCATGATAGTTGGGTGACTTTGAGAAAACTGTTGTTGTTTTTTAAAAAACATAACAACTTGTGTGAACCCAGCCAATCACAAAAGTCATGCAAATTGTAATTTCAAATCTGAAGCCAACAACAACCTTGGGTTTCATGTTTGTTTCTGAAAATCAAAATAAGGCATGTTGTTAAGGAGAAGTTTAACTGGTGAAATAATGGCAGTTTGCCAAATAGTAACATGACTTATATGCAAGCAGACAATGGTTAATATAAATATAGACCTAGTCCAGGGGAAGGCAACCTTGGCTCTTTTATGACTCGTGGACTTCAGCTCCTGGAATTCCTGAGCCAGCTGGCTCAGGAATTCTGGGAGTTGAAGTCCACGAATCATAAAAGAGCCAAGGTTGCCTACCCCTGACATAGTCTAAACTTTCAGGGTGTGTAGGAACTATGAAGAGCTTCCATAGCCAAGAGAGATGGTAGCACACGCCTTATAACAGAGTAAGAATTTTTCTCCCTTGTGGATGACTATTTTTTTTTGTTTTGTTTTAGAATTTAGGCAAAAAGAGGTATTCTGCATAATAAGATTAATGACCGTACTTTCTGGAAACAATGGGAGTTACTATCCATAATAATTAGCTTCAGATTGGAGAACAGTAACATCTATACAACATCCCTAAAGTAATCTTCCTCCCACCTTATGCTCTAAAACGAATTACAGTAATATATTAATGGAAGATGATACCTGCACACTAATTTGATGCTAAATAAGCAAGCACAACTGTAATACAGGATGTAAGAGAGAACGTTCAATTATGTTAACTATGTACTATTTGCACAAATTATTTTCTTTTAAAAATTGCTGCATTTTTCTTCTTTTGCCAACTTCAATTACTGCCAAAAAGAAGGGCTCCCATCATGATCTTTTAAAAGTTTATTGGTATTAGGCAACTATGTGCTTTCCAAAAGTCCCTTAGAATCAGCAATTTTTATCAACAAATCAGCCCGGAAATTTATTTAATAGAAAAAGTGTGTCCCTCTGAGTAGCACTGTTCCAAGTAGCAAAGAATTTTTATAAGGCTGAACGAATTGGGGGGTGGGTGGGATAGGGGAATTGTTCTATGCCATGATCTTATTTATTATAATTTGTTCCTATTACCCACTTATGACAGAGACCATTTTCAAATGGAAAATAAACAAAAGCAAATTAAAACAAGAAGAACCGAGGGACATTGGGAGGGGAAAGAGTTTGCATTCTTTCTAATTGTTGAAAACTGTATTCAAAAATAGAGATGAGTAACCCAATCAGATTTTCTCATCAATGCATCAGTGCTTGTGTTCCCTAACTTGGGCAAAAGATTTCAGCAGGCTTTTCAGAAGTTTACTCTTGATTGTGTCCAGAATAGGTGGATAAATTGTCTCTGTATCTCATCAGGGTTTTGGATAATCACACACACTTGTTTAAGAGGTGCCTAAGAACCCATGGGTTTCCAGATATTCTTAGACTATAACACCCCTGGCCTGGCCAGCAACTACTGATTATAAGAGTTGCAATTCAACAATATTGGAGGGCCCATGTTTTCCTACATTGTTTGAATGTTATCCATGCCTGCTTTAAGTGCAGGTCCTTGTAAATGTTGCCACTTTCACTGCACATTTTTTGTTTCACCTCAGCCATTTTAGTGCCAAGAACAATACTCCAACCTCATGTCCCTAAGAGGTTTTAGACTTCAGCTTCTACCAACCTCAGCCATCAAGGAATCACCAAATGCTTTTCTTGACTTGACACCAAGTCCAAGGTCCTGAAGGACTTCAGGTCTATCTGGTGCCTCCTGACCTATTTAGATTGCAAGTATAATAGATCCAAGCCAGGATGATGGCAAGGAATTCTGGTGGTTGTACTGCAAACAGTTCTGGGGACCATCACATCAGAGGAAATAATCCTAGAAAGGGATTGTGATTAAATTATCGCTTTTCACTAAAGTAGATAAAGAATTAATAAGACTCTTCCTCATAATGCAGAAATAAATTCTGTCCCATATTATTTGCCTGTTTATAATCAATGCCTGTTTATAATCAATGGGTCCTCTGAGTAAATGAGATATAGAATATATACTGCTCAAAAAAATAAAGGGAACACAAATGTATAGGATCCTATACGTTTGTGTTCCCTTTATTTTTTTGAGCAGTATAATATCCTCTGCTATACTTAAGATACTTTGCTACCAGAAAGGAGCTGATAAGAAAAATGATAGCATCAATAACATGAATCTATGAATTCTATACTTATTTTCGGGGGGAAGGGGGAGGAAATGTGGATGCAAGGTTTTAAAGTGCATTTATTCCAAGAATAAACCTAGAAGAAATTATGCCACTGAATAAACAAGGATGAAGGTATGTTCCTACTTGTTTATTTAGAATGTATGTAAAAGCAAATGTAGATTGTGTTATATAATTACTGTTTGCAGAAGTGATTCTCTGTTGTGTGAATCTTACTTAACATAAATAAATAAGCCTGTTTCACTATAAGTTTACCAGGCGTGGAAGTCATGGGAACTGCAGAATTATGGAATCATCCATTGATGGCACTAACAGTTGACACTGAAAAATATTTACCTACATCTAAGCTTCTGCTTTCCTAGAACTCACCACGGATTCCAAGAAACTACTCTGAACATCCAGAACCTGTTCTACATACATTCTGTTCCAAACAAGAGGAAATCTACAGCCGAATTAATTAATTAATTTCAAAGTTATTCCAAAAAGTAATGAACAAAAAAATACTCTAAAATCTTTAATTATCAAAGGCAGCAGGAAGACAAATAGAAGATGTAGTTCCAGATCTGGGCTCAGACTAGGTTTGAACCTGGAGGCAACTGCCCCACATTCTGCATCCCAGCATCAGACATGTGTTCTGAAATAGCCAAATGGCCACCCTGGTATAACAGCTTTAAAGAAATACTAACCACCGCCATTAGGCATGAGCCAGTCACAACACTGTGGAAGATTACCGTATTCACGTTGCAGGCTTAACGGCTGAGCTTAAACATTACACATGATTTCCTAACAAACAACTGCCATGTTGTGAATGTAGCTTCATGCCAGCCTGCAGATTCACAATCCACACTCCTACAAGTTTGCCACAACATAGGCCCAGAGACAAATTGCCACTGCCCATCTTTCTCCTAGATCAGGGGTAGACAACCTTGGCTCTTTTATGACTCGTGGACTTCAACTCCCAGAATTCCTGAGCCAGCCATGCTGAGGGGAAAGGGAGAGGTTTCCAAGCTGAGCCATGCTGGCTCAGGAATTCTGGGAGTTGAATTTCACGAGTCATAAAAGAGCTAAGATTGCCTACTCCTGTCCTAGATATATATAAAGACAGTATGAGACAGAGAATGTGTGGAGATTCTCAGTTATCCAGATCATGGTTGTCTTCAAAAAGCAGCTGGACTGGGTTTTTTTTTCCTTGAAGAAGAAAAGAAGATGTTTTGCTTCTCATCCAAGAAGCTTCATCGGTTCTGGCAGGATGGGGAGCATGATGGATAGGATGGGGGGATTGGAAGGATCATATTTCTTTGCAGTCATCTGATCTTAGCTCTCTCCCTGACAGCTCTTGCGGCTATTTGGGGATTTATCTGTGCAGGTAGACAGGGAATCCATGGCCAAAAGCTAGAGAGAGCCTTTGATGGACCCTTTGATCTATTATGTGGGAATCTATAAGGAGTTAGAGCAGCGGTTCTCAACCTATGGGTCGCGACCCATTTGGGGTCAAACGACCATTTTACGGGGGTCGCTAAACAACGCGATCCGCCATTTTTCCCCCTCAGGGGGCGGCGCCGCGCATGCGTGCCGTGCAGGGGGTGGCACCACGCATGCGTGCCGTGCAGGGGGCGGCACCGGGCATGCGTGCCGTGCAGGGGCGGCACCGCGCATGCGTGGCGCGGCGCGCATACGCGGCACATCCGTGTGACGGGGGTCGCCGTCACACAAAGGTTGAGAACCGCTGAGTTAGAGGCATCCAAAAACTGAAGCTGAGGACCATTTGTCCTCGGTTTCTGAAGAAACAGATGAATTTATGTAGCCAGAAATTAACATTAGGTTTTTCATTTCTCTTTTTCGTGTTATGCTCATTTTCCCTCTCTATTCAGGTTGTAGAATTGTTTAATTTAATTTATTTAATTCATTCACAATTCATATTTCAATTCACTTTTATTTAGCATATCCTTGTACTTTGTAATACTTTGTTATTTAGTCTTCTTAGAGATTTGGAGGACAGGGCTCTTCATTTATGGTCTGTCCAAATTATTGTATTTGTTTTGGATTTTTAACTAATTTGCAAACCGCTGATTATTGTGATCTGATCGTTTTAAAACTATTTCTCTCAACGTTGATTGTCAGCATTTTAATACTTCAAGTGTAGAAGAATGTTGTTCTACGTTATCTTTTTTATTTTTATTTTGTTTATCTCCTATGAGATTGATTTACCTCCCAAAAGGGAGGCAATTTCTTGGCTATTTAGCATTAAATAGCATTAAAGGGCTCTCTAAGTCACCATTCATTAACGCTAAATAGCCAAGAAATTGATTCAACTTTTACATCTTGACTATTTAATCTCCAAAAGGACAGCAAAGGGTATTAAAACCCTATTTATCCTCCTAGTAGATTTAGGTTGTTGTGTCAGGTGATCAGGGACTTACCAAGCACTATTCCAAATAATCAGTTTGTGCCTCCAGACCTACATTCTCTAGACCTCCGTATTGCTACAAACATCTCTTAAGAGACATCTAACCATTTTTACTTCTTCTTGGGTGACTTATAAAGACGTGAGACACTAATGGAGAAATGGGCTTAATGGGCTTCATTTAGCTTTGACTTACTGTGATACATGAACCATGAAACCATTGTTCAATGCAGCATGACTAAATGCAATGTTCAGGAGTAGCTTATAATAATTTTTGAATTAATAGCACTTAAAATACCAATTTATAGGGAAGGTTGTCAAGCCAAGCCCAAGTACAATGTGGAATGGTTCAGCCAGAGTTCAGTTCTTTATTTGCTTACAAGTAGCAGACAGAATTTTGCTAGACTAAACGCTTACCACTCTCAACCTGGATAGAGCCTTGGAGATTCTAGAGCAGTGGCTCTCAACCTTTCTAATGCGGTGACCCCATAATACAGTTCCCCATGTTGTGGTGACCCCTAACCACTTATACATCACCGGGTCCCAGGGGCCAAAGAAAAGGGGGAAAAATGGCAGACAGCCTTGTTTGGCGACCCCCGTGAAATGGTCGCTCGGCCCCAAATGGGGTCCCAACCCACAGGTTGAGAACCGCTGTTCTAGAGAGTGGCTATCCATACCTTCTTCCTCTGTCTCCTATGCAGCTCTAGGCCATATTGCCTCTTGACTCCCTCCCCTTTGGAAACGTGCTCCTTCCTTCCTGGGAAACTGCCATTTCACTGTAGTGTAGACCAGTGGTTCTTAACCTGGGCGATATTGCCCCCCAGGGGGCGATTTCATTTTTCAGGGGGGCGATGGAACGAAAAGGGGCAACGCAGGGGTGAAGGAATGAAAAGGGGGCGATATGGGGGCGATGGAGCGAGAGGTTTTGGGGACACTTTTGAGACTTTTTCGTACAGTGAATCACTGTATATCTGATGGAGGGGGGAGCGCTTCTTTCGAAACATCGCATGCTGAGTGGCTCTGTAAAACATTTTGTATTGTACTTTTTTAGCGTGCACTTCAGTTCGATATTATATTTTCTTTCTGTCTTTTTAATCCTTTTTACAGTGCGTGTGACTATATATACTTTCCTCGAATCTTAATTTAGTTTCAGAGTTTTCGTCTTGAAATTCTTAGTTCCTGTATTGCGATTTGTTCTTATGCCCTTTTTATATTTCTTTTTGCGTCTTAAATTTCACTTGTAATTCAATCATTAAATGTTACTGTTTTTCTTTTCGGGCATTTCACTTTCTTGCCATTGAATTTTGTTTTCAGTGGTCATTACATTTAAGTGTCTTGAATAAATAAGATAATAATGAAATACATGTATCACGAAGTTTGGAAATAAAATGATGGGTGGCACCAAACTTTTTTCACACAGTTGAGATATGGGAAAAAGACTGGAAATAAATTATTTGCATCAATATGTCCTGATGACAATTTTAAAGAAAACAAAAAAAGTGTTTGGATAAATTGAAGAATTATTTCCTATGTTGTGATTGACAGGTTATGTTGGGGGAGGGGGCGATGACAACTTCCTCATTGGCTCAAGGGGGTGATTATGTTCAAAAAGGTTAAGAACCACTGACCATTATGCCAGCCCTACCTCCATGGTCATCTCTCACATCAGCACCAAGATAAGTAAGGCTATGCTAAAATGCTCTAGTTCAGGGGTATTAAACTGCTAGCCCATGGGCCAGAGGCCTCATGTGGAAGCCGCACCCACCCCAGGGGAAAAAAGTCATAATACGTTCTGATACGTCATGTGACACGGCAAGTTTAACACCCCCGCTCTAGATATTAGTCAGAATTAAGAATCTGTTATTGTGAAGTGTCCTGTTATTTTTGTTTTTGATTAAAAATGTGAGCTACGGTGTTTAATTGTCTGCATGTTTAATGAGAGACCTGTCCTTAAGAAATCTCTCCTGTCCAGGGAGGCTTTCAATATATTTGGCATCACTGGTACTGCGTATCTACATTCATTATAGTGAAACCTGCTGCCCTGCCAATTTCAGCTTTATTTGTTTTAATTTTAGCCACAAATACTTGCCCATCTCCTATTCTAACAAGAGGTGATTTGCAGTATAGAAACCAAAAACATAAAATCACACAAAAAAAGTTAACAATAAGTAAAAGCGTGAAATACGTTAATATAAAAGATTGCTACAGTAACTAAGGTTTTTTTTTTTTGCATGAATATCTTTTTAACATAAGCCAATCTTCACTCTTTTGGTCTTCACCAAAGAAGAGCAAAGAACCGCAAGATGCCTACTGTTTTAGAACTGCTATCAACAACGTTCCAACTGCCCTGATCTACCTTGGCATCCAGAGCCATTCTCTCCCTTCTAGACCAGTGTTTCTCAACCTTGACAATTTTAAGGCATGTGGACTTCAACTCCCAGAATTCCACAGCCAGCATTGCTGGCTGTGGAATTCTGGGAGGAAGTCCACATGCCTTAAAATTGTCAAGGTTGAGAAACACTGTTCTAGACTGTAATGTGGGCATTGTATCTGCAGAAGACAATCCCAACAGTAACAAAACCCAGGTCACAGAGAGTTTACAAGTAATCACTTGGACCATGGATTGGTCTCAGAAACTTACTAGTAACCAATGCAGATTGTGCAAAATATATGATATATACATCATTCTTCTTAGTGCTTTTTTTCTAAAAAAAAAAAAAAAAAAAAGGTGCCGGAACTCACATACGTCATACAACCCGCCTTGCCTACCCTACAAGGTTCCATCCCAAAAAGGTGCCGGAACTACGTTCTGTGTTCTATGAGAAAAAAAAGCCCTGATTCCTCTAAATAAACTCTACTGGTCAGTAGCCCTAAGGACTAGTTCATGACTCACTGCCTTCAGCATCTTCTGCTCCAAAAAAAGATACAATTGGTGGACTCACCAGAGCTGGAAAAAGGCTCTCTTTGCCACAATTTCCAGTATTACTAACTTAATTAAAACACATTATGATATAGACCTAGATCTTTGCCCCTGAAGCAGAAGCAAGTTCCTTCCTAAATCTATGTACCAATAATTAACGTTTAAACATTTCAATCAGTTATAAAATGTTAGAGAATTTTAATTTCTCTGTTGGTGAAAAAATAAATCAGAAGCTCTCACAGTTGACTGCATTTAGCTGATTCAAAATAACTTCTTTATATTTATATCAAAATAGTTACAATATCATACATTCTTCTTTACAGCAACATAGCTTAATGAAGACTTCTTACAGAGAGATACAGAGACAAACCTGAGACTGAAAATTCAGCTCCTAACTCAATACCTTTTGCACAGACTCAGTAGCACTTTCTTCACATTGGCTGACTGAGTTACCACATGACTCTTCCTGTTCATGAATATTCCAACATAAAATATAGAGATACACTAATATTTTTTTTCCTAGTGACAATCAGTAAATCAGACAGACCATAATCACATTATATCTGTTTCAGCTTCACAGGAGATTGGTGGGAAAACCAGCAGAAAACCTTGTTCAGTTCAGAGTTGTATCATTGCACAATTGGAATCTACAATCAGAAGAGAGTACAAATTATTGGAAGGAATAAGCCAGGGGAGGGGAATTGTGTGATAAGCAATTGGAATTATTTTGCCTGTATGTGCCCAAAATCCTAAATGTATTAGAGTTGTTAAATATGACTTTGGAATCTCTACCTGGGATGGATTTCTCCTCTTTCTGATACTATGATGCCATCACCAGGTACAGGAGAACATAGCATAATACTGAGTTAATGCTGGCATTTCCTGCTAAGAGAAAGAATATAATATCCTCAAACAAAAAAGAAAATCTTGCCCTTCCTATCAAACTCCACTTAGTCTCTTCTAATTTTAGCTCCCCTAGCAAATCCAACCCTGTAATTAAAACATTGCTGTGGAAAAGTTATATTATGGAGCTACTTCCGGCGCATGTATTTCTGTTTATCCTAAAAGGGTTGCGTCTACCCCTGTACCCCAAATCTGGAACTTCCTGGTGACATAATCAAGAAAACAGTCAGGGAGTGTGCATTTATACAGGTTGGGAAATAGTGTTTTTTTATGAATCATTTTAAGATTCTTGTGTGATTTGATGTACCTCTCTCTCTCTCCAATAGCTATTTCTTATTCTTTTGGAAATTATTTTCAAAGGAAAAGTAATTATAAGTGGATTTTTCATTGAATGGGTTTTTGGATTTATTTAGTCACAAGATGGCCGAACAGTAGGTGTGGATATCTTAACACCATGCAACCCTTTCTTCAGCAGTTTGTAGCTTCCTTGGCTTCCCAATCCTTTAATTACCTCACCCCCCCCCCCCAGATTAAATGCAACATGAAAGATCTCTAAAACATTTTCAGAGTTAGATGTGGGAGCAGTCAAGAAAGCTTCAGGATGATGGAAAGCTGTTAACAGGAATCATGAAACTAGCATTCTCGGTCACTTCCAACAATGCATTAAGTTCAAAAAAGCACTATCAAAAGAAATTAGAAAGAAATCCTCAAATATCCTGACAGTTAGAACAATTAATCAGTGGAACAACTTGCTTCCAGAAGTTGTGAGTGCTCCAACACTGGAGATCTTTAAGAAGAGACTGGACAACCATTTGTCTGAAATGGTATAGAGTTTCCTTCCTGAACAGTGGGTTGGGACTAAAATACCTCCGAAGTCCCTTCCAACTCTGTTATTCCATTAAATATCAATGAGCACTAACTATGCACAGTTGTTGAGCTTTACAAGATAAGCTTGTAATGAATTCAAACTCGTACATTGAAACTGATCAGAAACTGAAAATCATATTTCTTTAGTCTGTTAGTGACATCATAAAAATGCCAGATGTCTAATTTAAAGAATAACATATAATCTTTTAAATAAACAGGATACCTCTGTCTTAGAAAATAACACAATCTAATATCTCAAAGATTTAAAAAGGGAAATTATTTTTTAGTTCAAATATATTAATGGGAAATTCAAGCCATGCAAACTTTGAACAAGTTTGGAACACTAGAATTATTTAAATTTTACCTGGGTGCTGTTTAAATGTTTGGCCACTGTCAGTACTCAGGGAATCAAGAACTATCACGCATGGAAGACTAGTCTCACCTGAGAGAAAAAGAGAGCAAGGGGAGGGGAAAAGAGAGAGAGAGAGAGAGAGAGAGAGAGAGACTATCACTAAGAACTGAGATCTGACTTGTTCTTCTCCTCACTCCCATTCCTTTCTCTTCCAGGTATATCACGCTAATCTTTTGAAATGACTGCTTCAAGAAAAGAACAAAATAAAAGGTCTAAAATATTAAATAACATAAATATCAAAACTAAAGATGTTACCAGAAAGTTTTAAGATGATCATAGATTTAATTAGCTTTCAATAGAGATTAGAAAAAAGCGGGGGGGGGGATCTGTTCTGCAGTGCTAGCTGAATGAAAACTATAAAGTTAGAAGCATCATACATTGAAGCATTTATATAAGAGTCAGGAAAAAGAACTTGAAATCTTTGACCACCTGATTCTATCAGATGTTTGGGATAATAATGTCTTCTGCCCCCTGCCACTGGCTGATGGAAGTCAAAATGTAAAATATCAAGCAGGGTACATGTTTAGGAAAGCGTACTCTATGGTTCCCGAAAAAGAGGTATAACCTTTGCCAAGCTGTGCCAATTGAATCAGAGGGGAAAAAAACAAAATGGCTTCTAAAAAGAAGTATGAATGTTAAATCTGCCTCATAAGTGGAGATCAAAATCAGAAGATGAAGCATTTCATCACTATCTGCGGCTTCACAGCCATGTTTCCTATGTTTCTGTTGCAGCCAGCTTTACATTCTTCTCACTTCCCATTGTGGAGCCAGCTCTGAAAGCCTTCGCTCTCTGGAGAACATCCAGAAATAGTGGCTGTATGTAAACAGTACTCAAGCCTTAAATAGCAGGATATCCTCATAAATAGAAAGTTTGGTTGCTCTCTCTGCCACAAAGGCGAAACATTGTTTCACACACCTAATCTTTTTTAAATATATATGTGTGTGTGTGTATTATAACCATTTGTTGACTTTCTTCTAATCAAATATGACACTTGACCATGCAAGAGCAAGATGCTGATCTGAAATGATCATCTGAAAAAAAATTCTGAAAAGCTGGAGTTTTGTAAGTGAAGCAAAGGAGCAATTAATGTCTCCCTCCTACTTAATAAAATGTATTTTATTCCAACATGCCCTTCCTTATCACTTTGCACATAGTGAGATATTGCAGGAACCTTGTTCTATCACTGTTGACTTAGCTTAAATTCAGATGAATATCACATGGGGCTTTGGCATTGCTGGGGACCTAATACTGCACCACTCTGATCACCTTGGAGCGAATTTACTTCCAGCTCAGTTGGGCTCAACACAAACTGCAAAACATGACTTTTTTAAAAAGCTGTGACTCTGACCCTTGGTGGTAGCCATTTTCCTATTGGCTTTTCCACCAGAATTCTCCTCCCAGTTTCATGGTTCTTTCTGTCCTCCATAATTAAATTGTCCTAGCTCCAACCTGTCCTTGCAATGAGAAGCAGCAGGAGATGACCATTGTTTTTGAGGGAGGTCATTTGTTGGCTTTAACCAAACAAGCAAATACAGCAAAGAAAAGAAAGGCGTAAACACTGAGTTTCCCATTGGTTACTGGAGGGAAGGCTGATGGTCAACTGATGTTAAGACAATTATTAGAATGGTTCTAAGTTTCTAAGAAGTTTATGTTGAAAGTAACAAAAATGGCTGTCTGAAAGAGGCTCCAGTTAGCTTTGGGATCCTTATGAATACTCATTTTCAATGCTTGGGATGCCTCCTGTAATTTTTAACCATCACGGCTCATTTATATATCCACTGTCTGAAAAAAAGAAATTCTGTTTTGCCTTCCCTGCTGCTAGCTGATAACATTCAAATTATTCATTCAGGAGGTAAATTAGAGGGATTTCATTTCTGAGCAGCCATTATGATCAAGAAAGTGAAGGAGGCTACCTGCGGACAGAAAAAAGATAAAAGGAAATTAATACTCTACCTGGAGCTGGCTCAGCAAAGAGGAAGGGATAGGGGAGATGGTTAATTGCTGAAAATGTAAATATTTGCCTGATATACACATGAAGAGTGGAGAAAAGTGTTGTCTAAAAGAGTAACATGAACTACTTCAGTGAAGTGACTAGAAAAACAGTTAAGAATGGGGAGCCCAGGAATCTATACCCTAGGATTTCAATTATCATCAATAGACATGTATTTTATAGAAGCTTAGCTTGATTATACCCACAAGTGCTATGTAGAAGATGACCAGGCTGAGCCCAAGGGAGGGATCAAACACACCATCGGTCTTGAGTCCCTTCATGCCCACCAGAGATCTAAGTCCAGCCAATCTTGAATTCCACTGACTCTTATCTACCACCAATTTGTTTTGTCTGTTAACAGTTAAGATTCTTGTAGATAACTCAGTCTTGCAATAAAATTATATATTCATTTGAACTGCCTGGACTCCTGATTTCACATTTGACATGCTAATTGACAGCTCACTTCAAGAACATGCCCATCTATCAACCTAGTGTTGTAGCTGAGATATTGGACTGGCCTCAGGGAAATCCAGATGACCACCCTCAGCCATGGCAGACTTTGGACAGTCACTCCATCTCAGCCCAGCCTACTTCACAGGTTTGTTGTGGGAGAAAATAAAAGAAAGATTCATTATTTACACTACTTTGGGGTTCTCCAGACCATCAATAATTCTACGCCGCCAACTCACTGGAGCCAGTGTTTACCCCAGGACGGTTGCAATCTGACCCTTTTGTCATCTGAATGCAACCCCTGCATTTTAGAAGAGCCATTCCCCAATCAGAACTGGGAACTGTAGGGGATGTCCACTGTCTCCCTTGTTATTTATTCTTACACTGGAAGTGTTGGCCAGGAATATTAGACAAGATGGCGAGATCAAAGGACTGGAGGCAAAAAATCAGAAATATAAATTACAAGCTTTTGCAGATGATTTGGCTTTTATCTTGGAGGAGCCTTTGGAAACAGCCACTAAATTATTGTAGAAAATAGAGGAATTTGGAGAAGTGGCTGGGTTGAAAATAAATAGGGAAAAGACTAAAGTACTTACAAGAAATTTAACAGAAAAACAGAAAGCTCAATTTGTGGAAAAAACAAATCTCCAGATAGTTAAAGAAGTTAAATACTTAGGTATTTATTTAACATCAAAATGTATAACAATAAAAGAAGACAACTATGGAAGATTATTGAATCAAATAAAAATGGATTTGGAGAAGTGGAAAAATTTTCAATTATCATTACTAGGAAGGATAGCGACTATTAAGATGAATATCCTACCTAAATTGTTATTTTTATTTCAGACGGTTCCTGTTAAACTAAGCCAGAAATTTTTTGATGACTTAAATGCAACAATAATGAAATTTATATGGCAAGGGAAAAAAGCAAGAATCAAAATTAAACTGCTACAAGAATCAAAAGACAGAGGGGGCTTTGGGCTCCCAGATTGGAGACTTTATTACCAAACCACTATTTTGTTGTGGCTTAAAGAATGGATCATACTGAGAAATAAACAACTTCTTTACTTAGAAGGACATGATTTGCAACTGGGTTGGTATGCTTTCCTTTGGTACGAGAAAAACAAAGTAAATAAATACTTCCAAACCCATGCCATAAGGAACGCATTACTTTCAGAGTGGGAGATAGTTAAAAAGAAAACTTATTTGAAAATACCTGAGCGGCTTTCCACAATGGAAGCATTTGCGTATCCGAATTTAATTAACTATGACAAACTTGTGGCCTATAAAGACATTTTAGATAAAGAAGGAAAACTTAAAGATAGGCAAGAACTTCAACAAACTGGCATTGATTTAACATGGTGGTCATACTTGCAAATTCAAACAAGATATGAAAAAGATGTAAAAGTAATGGGATTTTACAAAGAACAGACACCACTAGATAAAATACTTTTGAAAACAGATGAAAATCTGATTAAGAAACTTTATAAATTCCTGCTAAACTGGAAGATGGAAGAAGAACAAGTGAAAGAAACAATGATAGTGTGGGCAAAGAATGTTGGTTATTCTATAGATTTAGAAGATTGGCAAAAACTATGGGACCGAAATATTAAATTTACTAAAGCAGCTGTATATAAGGAAAACTTATATAAAATATTTTATAGATGGCACATGACACCAGTTAGATTAGAGAAAATGTTTAAAAATGTATCAAATATATGCTGGAAATGTAAACAACAACCAAGCACTTATTACCATCTCTGGTGGATATGTCCTAATTCTAAAAAGTTTTGGTTTAAGATCCATATGTGGCTAGAAGAGATGATTAAAATACAGATAGAATTTAAACCAGAACTCTGTTAGGAATATTAGGTTTGAATTATGGAAAAGAGAATGAGTATTTAATATTGCATGTGCTGATAGCCTCAAGAATAACATTTGCCCAGTTTTGGAAAAATGAAAATTTACCATCTGACCAGGCTATAATAACAAAAATACTTGAATGTGCAGAAATGGATAGATTGACTTTAGAAATGAAAGAGAAAGAAGACACAATTTACTTTAAAACATGGGGAAAATTTTATTATTGGTTAGAAACACGCTAGAGTGAGAAAAGGTTATGAAATTTAAAGAGATAATTGATAATTTGTATTTATATTCCGTGATTATTTGTATGAACTTGTTCTTATTTCTTCTTCTTCCTCTTTGTATATTTGTGATCTTAAATAATATGGTAAACTATAATTAATATGTAATATATTATTATTTTAAAGTGATTATAATTAATTAATACTAAGCATTGTTAAGTAGTGAAATGAATGAGATTTATTGACTAATTTGTTATTTATATGATTATATGGAAAGTTGTTTAATAATAGAGTAATTATTAAGATTTAATATGTAAACCCGGACTGGTAGACTTGCTGAAGCGATGTTATTTTGTGGGATTAATCCCACTTTTGTGTTACCCCTTTCCCCTGGTCTAACCTTTTTCTATGTTTCCCGTTGTCTTATCCTTTTTGACCCTATCCCTTTATTACCTTTATAAAACTCAATAAAAATATTTATATATAAAAAAAAGAACTGGGAACTGTAGGACTCATCTCTTCTAAGAATTTCAAGCATACTCTTTCCATTTCCTTCCCAGGGCTACTATGAACCTTGGTACAAACTCAGCAATTCGTTGTTTTAAAATCGGACTTGAGGAGTCCTTGGCGCTCTCTGAGCTTGCTTGTTTTCTTGCAGACGTTTCATTATCTAAACTAGGTAATATCATCAGTGTTATTGCTAAAATCACTGCTAAAATCAGACTCCCATCCTCTAGTGATTACAACACTGATGATGATAAGTGCTTTGGCTAATGAAACAGCTGCAAGAAAATAACTAAGCTCTGAGAGCCCTCATTTCAACCCTGAAAACTACAAATATTCTCCTTTATTGATTACAGCATCTTTTGGTTTTACCCTAGAGAAGAAATGCTATCATACTTGGTTGAGTTTGAACATCTAAGTAAAAATCCCATCATTACTCTAACTATAGGGACCAATACCTTCAAAGAAAAACAACAAACCAAACATTAAGTGAGACAAATCTAAACTAAACTAAGACTAAAACTATGTCACTCAGAAATGTTATGCTAATTCAGTCTCCCAGAATAGCATTTCCCAGAGCTTTCTTAACTAGACTTCTACCACAGCCAACCACCAAGCTCACTTGGAAAAAAAAAAAAAGAATGGGCTGTGTTTGTATGACATACTAAACCACAAGCAACCAACCACATTTGAATTTCATCTTGACACAGAAATTCAAAAAATTGGGTTTATTGTGTACACAGTGGTTGACCATAGAGAAGCTTTTCATGCAAACCCATCATGGTGAATTAAGACACTTCTTGATATAAAATATCAGGAAAGGTTAATTTCAAAAAATGATCAGAGTACATTTCAGTTAGTATTACTATTCATCTCTTTGGAAGACCCCCATTTATGCAATAGATTCAAATAACCTTGTATTGAATCATGATTTAACTATGTTTTTTTTAAAGTCATTGGGTTTTTACAATATGCTAAGTCATACTTGACTCATATTATACCTTGGAACACTAGGAACTAAGTCATTTTGCTTTTATAGTTTGGCCGTTCTGTGAGATCAAGTTGTTCCTCCCTGCTAGGCTGAAAAATAAAATATATCAGACATCTAAATGAGAAAAATAATATATTGGTTTCTATAGCTGTCCACTTGTGACTCTGGGAGGTGAGCACAGAATAAGAATAAGTAATAATAAAACAAAAGCACAATAGTAGCACAATGGCACCAAGGACAAACCACTTCAAGCTACATAGCTTGTCATGTCAGGGGGGAAAAAACCCTCAAAAACAAGTTCACCTCACCTATAGAAATAAACCACTGCCCACATTTCTGTCTCCAAATGGTTTCACATGTATCCATGAATGTTTTGTGTTTGAGAAATCACAGGCTGGGCTAGGAAGGAGCTCATCTGAAACCCTGGAAAGTTCTGCCAATTGCCTTGACCACCTTTCCAGAACTGAAACTCCTCCCCCACCAGCAACATCCAGTATACGTGGAAAAGACTCCATACAAGAGACAACAGCTGCTACAAGCAATCGTAAGCTAAGTACTTTCATTGTCAGAACCAGACAGTTTCCTTCATTACTGGCCTGGCCTCATCCTGTATCATACAATGCTTTTTATGATAGAATTATGTGAAATTGCACTTGACATAAGAGAGCATTTTCCATAACAGCCCCTGAATAAAAATAGGAAGGGATGTTTACAAAAACTCTTATCCAAACCCTTGGATAGTCTATGTTTCGACCTGTGTGCAGGCAGCTACAAGAAAGATTCTCGTTTCTTGGTTTGTACCAAGTAACTCCAAGCTTTCCCAGAGTAATGTTGGCTTATTGTGTGTCTGACTTTGCAGCTCAGCCCCTAATCCTATGTTCTGGCAACACACAATCACACCAACTGAATCAAACACAACTATTTTAGGAAAGAGTTCTCATCTGCTTTCTCCAAAGATATCATTGACAAAGCTTGCATGAGGATAATAGTGGCAAGGGTTCATGATATTGCCAGCTGTTTTACCTCCGATTAGATAGGCAATGGGATGCATGGAAGGGAAAGGTAGAAAAAGATGGGGAAAGGAAAACCCAAAATGCTCTGAAACAGTCAGTATATGTGGACTATGCCAGACCAGAAAATGAAGTCCAGAGGAAGACTAGAACTATTTTTATTGAGATTTATTTATTAAGAAATTTTTAAATGGCCCAACTCACTCACCGTGACAACCCACTGGGTTTACATAAATAAAATCCCAATCAAACCCAATCATTCCCCCTTCCCCTTGGTGACAACAATCAAACTAAATTGTTGATGGGCTCCATATTACCCACTGGCAAAAAAAAAACAGGTCTTCAAGGCCTTTCAAAAGAATGTCAAGGTGGGAACCAATCTTATTTCTGTAGGGATGATGCTCCACAGGGAGGGAGCTACTACCGAGAAGGCCCATCTTCTTGGTCCCATTAGATGGATCTCCTTAGGAAAGGGGACCCATAACATTCTTTGTCTCCCCACTCTGGTAGGTTGGGTAGATGTAATTAGGAAAAGATGGTCCTTCAAATAACTTCAGATTCACTGTAATAGTCCATTTTTGCAACATTGATTGTGCCCCCATCACAGCTTCTTATACCCTGGTGAATGAGGCAGGTATATTCCTGAGCTTCTTTCAAATATTATCTCAATTCTCAAGGCTTAAGTAATGTTTCAGTCCCCTTTACATGGGTAACAGTTCTTGCCTGTTTCCATCTTTCCTATTTCATCTCTCTTACTCTCTAAAAAAACCAGTTCATTTTCTCTGCTAACCCATCAAAGTTCTGTCCTCTTTGCTGGTCTTTCAAAACTGTTGAACAGCAAACCATTTTAGAAAGGATTACCTTGATTTGATTGGCTTTGATTTGATTTGCAGTTGTTCCAGAGAGCATTTAGGATTGCAGATAAGAGGTTGATCAATCAATGAATTACGACACCATTTTGAATATTGCAGATAAAATATTGCACAGCTGTTATGAAATTCCTTTTTCATTTTTTAAGGGAAGTATATTATTGAAAATGTCATCATTTTATTTATTTGGATTTAAGTGATATATTGTTTAAAGATATTGTTATGGGCACCTTAGATTGTATGACTGAAGTGGCTTAACAGCATTTAAAATAAATAATAAATAGTATATGTCCCTGTATATATTGGTGTAGTGTGTGTGTGTGTAGCTCTCTAGGACCTCTCTGCAACTCTGCTAATTCTTTAGGACCTCTCAGAAACTTTTGATGCCCTTAATTAAAATATCCTTCTGGATCATTTGACTAGTTTGAGCTTGGAAGGCACTGTGTTTCAGTGATTCCTATCAATCCTGACTGGGACATGTCCAGAAGGTGTGTTGGGGACTATGTGTCATCAATGACTATGATCTATAGTGTCCCTCAATGTTCTACCCTGTCTCCTTATGAAACTCTTGAGAATTCAAACCTTTGGAGTGGACACTATCAGAGTCTATGGATCCTTATCTTTTAATTCTAAGAAAACATCCAATACCCTTGAATGTTGCTTAATCTCAATAATGAGGGAGAACAATCTCAAATCCAGACAAGAACTGTTTTGCAAGAAAAGGCTGACTCTGGAATTACGATGTGGCTTGCTCTGGATGGGCTTAAACTCCACCAGAAGAAACATATTTGGAATTTGGGTGCTCTTTGACTGTTAGCTGCCATTAGTTACAACCTGTTTCAGTTACAACCTACCATGATTATCACACGTCGTATGTGGGACTATCCTTGAAAGGTATCTGTAAAATGCAAAATGTGGTAGTCAGGCTACTGATCCTCAGATGAGGTGCATAACATAATGCTTATATTTGCAGTGGCTATTAATTGACTTCTGGGAACAATTGGTGTGTTGATATTGACCTTTAAAGTTTTTAATGCCTAAAGATCTGACTAACCAGAGAACCATCTCTTCTATTATGGACTTGTCTGTCTATTTAAGCCAAGGTCAGCTATTTGATGAGTAAGAAAGTCCTTGCTCCTGCATGACTCTATAACTGTGGGACACATTCTCTAGAGAGAGATGTGTTTTTCCACCTTCCCATAATCTACTATTTAAATAGATAGTTAAAAACAAATATCTTTGGCCAAACAATTAATTATTTAATTTCTATGTTTCAATTTGATTTTAATGTATTAACACCTACATTTATATTGTATTTTTTCATTGCTGAACTATAGGCACTTTGTTGAAGAAACAGAAAGATGGGATAGAAATGCAATCAATAAAAACATCTGGAGTCTGTGTATGTGGAGTATGATGGGAAACATATTATAACCAATGCTTTTTAATGAGCCATAAGGGAACTGTAAATCCCCACAGATATTGCTGATCTTCTCTTAAGGTCATGAAGAACTTCCTTAACCATCTTGAAGAACACTACCACTCTGGTTTATTTATTTATGACTAATTCTATTAATGAATCATAGGGCTGAGAAGTCTCTTTAGATCAGTAAACCAGACTGTCTGCCCTGAATCAGGATTCACCCGGTTTTAATAATCTCTGGTAGAATTTTGTCCATATAGATATAAGCCAATGGTTCTCAACCTTTTTAATGCCGCGACCCCCAACCGGTCGTAAATCGAGGACTACTCAACCAGTCGTAAGTCGAGGACTACTCAACTGGTGCAGCACCGTTTGCAGAATGGGATTTTTGGCGGGCTCAGCAGGGCAGAGACAGCCTGGACAATTCCTATTGGCTTTTGAAAACCAATAGAATTAGACTCTATTCAAGAGAGTCTATTCTATTGGCTTTCAAAAGCCAATAGAATAAAAGGGAGTAGCACAGCTAAGGAAAAGAGGAAAAAAATGGCGGACTGCATTGTTTGGCGATCCCCGTGAAATGGTCGTTCGACCCCAAATGGGGTCCCGACCCACAGGTTGAGAACCACTGATATAAGCTATGGGTTGTTCAAGTTCAGGAAGCATTTTCCCTGAATATATGCATTGTTAGATTTGGACACACATAAAGTTCTTTGCTAAAAATACATACAAGCACAAATGAATATACAAAAGTGTGGAAATGGGGTAAATGCCTTCAAAAATATAGACAAATGTTCTTTTCAGACAGTCACTTATCTGATATAGCATAGGATTTTCTGCTTGAGCAGGTGGTTGGACTAGAAGACCTCCAAGGTCCCATCCAGCTCTATTCTGATTGATTGATTGATTGATTGATTTATCCTCTTATTTGCCAAATGATGGACGAAGACAGGTAAATGCAGGTTCTGAAATGGAAAGTATAATCAGATCCTTCCTCAATCTTCTCTAGCAAGAATATCAATATCCATATGACCAGTTCCAGTTGGTCTGAATCCTTCTTGCAGTACTAAGACATGTGATGACTTAGTTCTGTGTAATAAATGATAAAAGCTTAACTCTAATGCTGTAGATATCTGGTATTTGGCACATATTTATTTATTTAGGATAGAGTAGAAGAATCCTTCAGCAAAGGAGGTAACCATAAAGACTTTAAATGCTGTTTCTGGAAAGCTGCTTCTGTTCAGGATTAACTGAAGGTTTAAAGTATATTTTGCAAATACTGGAAAGTATCTTGTTTTTTTAAAATAATAATAATGACCGCCGAGATTCTTGGGAAGAACTCAATGTGTATGAAGGCCAAGATTAGCTAAAGAACTGGCACTTTGTTTATAAACGTTGTTGTATATATAATTATTACAAAATAGACAAAGTAATAGAAGATGAAGAAACTAAAGTGCTCTAAGATTTTAGAATTCAAACAGACACACAACACCCCAGACTTAATTGTTAATAAGAAAGACAAGACTGGATAGTAGACATTGCAGTACCTAGAGACAGCAGAACAGAAGAGAAAGAACTGGAGAAGATAACAAAATATAGTAGAAAGACCAGCAAATAGAAGTAGAAAGACTGTGAAAAAAGAAAGCAAAGATAGTACCAATAGTAATAGGTGGCTTTAGTACAATCCCAAAACATCTGGAGCATCACTTGGACACCATCGGCATTGACAAAATCTCCATCAATCAATTGCAAAAGGCAGCTTTACTTGGAATAGCTTACATCCTGTGGCAATGCCTTTAATATCATGAAACAATACCATCTGTCTATCCCAGGTCTTTGGGAAGGACTCAATAAATAGATCAAAAATGCCAAATCTAGTCTAAACATCTGGTTGACCAATGTGGCTGACAAATGTACTCAATGTGTGCTTAATTTGGGGGAAGGAAGAAAATCATAACAAAATCTCTTGGAAACCTGCTATTCATTTCAAGATACCCAGGGACCCTCACTTTTTCCAGCCATGTTGCAAGCCTTGCTATTGTTCCTGCTGAATCATTCTTTTGTGGTGCAGGCTAAAATGTCTTTCAAGCAAAGTAGGTGACTAAAGCAAAATTACCTCATCTGACCAAAATGGCTCAGGGGTTAACAGTCCGTGGGGCCATGAGAAAAGCAGAAAATGTCATGGTGTGTGGGTAAAATATATTCCATGGGAGAAAAGCCACATTCCCATTACGAGCAAGGAAAATTTTATTAGCTGCAATCATAGAGATAACAATGTGAGCCCTACAGCCATCTCTTGATACTGAATTGCTCTGAACTTCCTGCCTGAAGGAAAAATGTGGTGGAGGTATTAAATGACATAAAAATGAAATAAAGCACAAAGAATGTGGAGCAGTGATCTAGACAATGATATGTATCATAAAGGCTTGTTTATGGCTTGAATGAGTCTATCTTAAGTTGTAAGATATCCTTGATTTCTCAAATTCTATTATTATGAGCCTTTTTTCATAAGAAAAATCCTACTGAGTCAGGCTCATTTGTCTTGTATTTGGAAAGTTCACATGCCTAGAATGGAAGGTAATTATCACCTTATAACACCCACTCCCTTGCTGCAACTTCCATTATCGCTGCCCAGCAATATATTTAATATAGTAAACAGCCATCAGTATTATAGCCATTGATAGCTCTGTGTTCAGAAAGTCTTGATCACAGATTACATATTATGTATGTATGTATATATATGTATATATGCATGCATGTATATATGTATATAAATGCCCAATTTCAGTAGAATGGAATGAATTTTTAATACTAATGTTACTAGTTGCAAGACTATAGGTTAAATTTGTTTATCTGGAAGAGTTAATCTGCCCTTTTTGGGGTTAATTTGCTAAGCAATTTTAAAGTTTGTATGATATTAAAGGTGCTTCATGAACAGCTTCAAAGAGAGTATAGTAGTGACACATTAAAAGGAGGCTATTGCAAACTATGGTTACCTAAGAATGGTGAAAGATACAAGATGTTCTGCTAAAAGTACATAATTATCATTGATGTAATATTAGCCAAGAGGACAGAATGAACTAACAAGTAGGGTAATAATAATTTATTATATTTGTATGCCACCTGACTCCCAACAACTCTGTGTGGCTCACAATAATCAAAGAAATTAAATAAAACCAATAAATGATAAAAGATGGCAAGTCAACAGACCAGATAGAATGAAGTTAGGAGTTTCCATTTCCCTACCAAATGCCTGAGTAAACAGGCAAGTCTTCACGGCCCTTTTAAGCAACAGAAGAGTTGGTTAAAGCCATCCAGATCATGGTGAGGAACCTTGATCCAGAGGGCAGGAGTTGCTACCAAGAAGGTACACTACCAGAGTCCTGAAATATGATGTTGTTTAATTGAAGAAACCTGGAAAATGCCAATGCTGCAAGATTGAATTGGCCAGACACATGCTATAGGACGTAGGCAGTCCTTCAAATAGCCAAGCCAACTTATGTACCCTGTGTACATGGAATATTGGGAGAAAGCTATTATTGATGAATATGTCACTTCAAGAAAATGGATTTAAATAACTCAGAGAAAAAGTTAAGTGAGTTATATGTCATGATAAGCTACTAGGAGGAGGAGCTCAAGATGTGGGAATTCCTTCAAAAAGGAGATTTTAAAAACCACTCTGCACACAATTCCAATGGGGTTAGGTGGGGAGAACAGAAGACTGTATAAGAAATCAATGTAGCGACACAAAGATTAATGAAGAGCTGAAAGTGAAAAGACTCGTATAGGAGACAAAAAGAAGGATGGATCTCCAAGAAAGAATATCCAGGGCCAGGAAATACAGAAGTGAGTCAGATAACTTAGATTTTTCTTACTAAATAAATGAAAAATGATGTGGTTTTCTTCCTAGAAGCAAAGAGGCAATGTGATTTGTTTCAATTTGAAGCATGTTGTGTTGAATCAAA
Organism: Crotalus tigris; assembly: GCF_016545835.1. Classification (NCBI taxonomy): domain Eukaryota; kingdom Metazoa; phylum Chordata; class Lepidosauria; order Squamata; family Viperidae; genus Crotalus; species Crotalus tigris. The sequence goes on from NW_024096525.1 coordinate 913,292, forward strand.
GCTGTTATCTGTCTACCATCTGTCACCTTCCAAAGCATTGCAAATAGAGGTTCCTGTGCAGCCCTTTGAGGGGGGAATACTGAAGAAGACAAATTTTGGCAAAAGAAAGATATTTAATAAACAATATTAGAGCTGGCTAACAGTATCTTCTCCACAGCACTTGCCAAAGCCTGGGGCAAGAGGGATTGAAGCCTGAGCGTAATCAGAAATCCTGGAGAATGAAAGAACTTTTGAAAGAAGGTGACTAAAAGTGTTAGAGCTAGCATCTATGAAAGAGAATTCAGGAAGTCCATATTCAGAGAGACATGCCCACATCTTACTGAATAGCTTATGTACTTGTTTATCATACTTATATGGCTGCCTATCTAGCAAAGGCACCCTGACTGGAAAACCAATTAAAACAAAACAAACTCACAAGCCATTGCATAAGAAATAACAAACTGAAACCCTTAAACCAGGGGTCTTCAAACTTGGTCCTTTTATGGCTTGTGGACTTCAACTCCCAGAATTCCTGGCTGAGGAATTCCTCTCCTAACAAAAGATAAATGTGTCTGGGGGAAAAAGCCTAGACTGCATGGGCCTACTAAACTCTTAAAATAAAAAGATAAACTTTGAGGGTTAGAAAAACACATCTCAAAAGAATAAGGATGCTGGTGCTGAGGTAAACATTTAAAGTGACAGCATTAAACAATTATACATATGCAACTAACCCAACAATTAGCCAAATTACAAAAGATCTGAAACCAAAGCTTTCCTTTCTTTCATGATAAAAGGTCCTCCTATTGTGGTCTTAAGCTAGATGTTTGACCAAGTCACAAAAGACAGAAAAGGGGGAATGAGAGAGTGTGATAGTCAAAGTCAGGGGTTTGCAACCTTGGCTCTTTTATGACTTGTGGACTTCAACTCCCAGAATTCCGGAGCCAGCAATGCTGAGGGGAAAGGGAGAGGTTTCCAAGCTGAGCCATGCTGGCTCAGGAATTCTGGGAGTTGAAGTCCATAAGTCATAAAAGAGCCAAGGTTGCCTACCCCTGGTCAAGGTAAATAAAATTATTTGACAATATCTATATCTGCTCCTAACTCATCAAAAGATCTCAGCTGCTCCACTATCTTGTGCCTTGGGAAAAATAGGGAAAGAAGTTCCTATTGAAAGGTGTATGTATGTTATCCTATCATAAAATCAGAGCTGTGCAAAATCAGCTCCTTCAAGATGCCTAGTTATATAAACAGTTGATCAAAGCAAGTGAGAGACTGAAGAGAGACAAAGGAGGGTGTTTGGCAATAAACAGAGTTCATAAAACCATAGGATAAGTCAAAGAATTGTATAGTAAGAACAGGTGCAACATCAGACAATTGAAGGAAAGCAATATTGTCTCCTTCTTTAAAGGAGAAAAGAAATTAATTACAGATCAGTCAGCCTGACATCAATATCCAGAAAGATCCTACAACAGATCCCAAAGAATCTGTTCTAGGTATCCTGAGCAGAATGCAATGATTATCTAAAAATAGCATGTCAAAAACCAACTCTTTCCAGACTAACATTATCTTATTTTTCAGACCAGTAACTTCCTTAATAGGTTATTGGAATGCTGTCCACATTTATTGAAGCATCTGACAAACAGCTTTAGCAGATTTTAATTATCAAACTATTAGTTTGGGCTGGATGGGAAGATAGTTAAGTAGCAGAGGAATTCATAGGATCAGTGTTGGCAACATATTTGTAGCTCTCCTCATCCAACTTGTTTCCACAGCCTAAATCTTCAGACCATTCCAGGCATATGGCTGTTCATCCTTTGCTTGAATGGTTCTGGTGGTGGAGCACCCATGATTCCAGGAGGCACGCTGTACCACTGCTTAATAGCCCTCATGGTCAGGAGATCCCTTATTTCAAGTAGCAAAAGACGGCTATCATGTCTCCCCTTAGCCTTCTTTTCTTTAGACTAAACATACCTAGTTGTTTCAAATGCTCTTTTTAAGATTTAGCTTTTGATCCCTTACCATCTTTGTTGCTCTTCTCTACACTCTTTCCAATACCTCAGTATCCTTTGTGAATCGTGGCAAGCAAAATTGGACAGTGCAGCACAGAGCAGAACGATCACTTCCTATGATCTTCACAATATACCCTTGTTGATGCAGCCCAAAATTGCATTAGTTCTTTGAGCAGATGCAGGACACTGTTGACCATGCTTAGTTTCTATTCTGTGAGAACTATGAATTGAAAAGTGCAGTATTGTGATTTTTGTTTTACTTTGTACAAGGATGGAGGTAGTGATTTTGGATTTAGTTGTTCTACCACCTCAAAGAAAAAAAGTCAACATCATTCACATGTTCTTCACTATTGCATAATTCATACAGACAAGCTATTCCAATGATCAATAGCTTTGTTTCATTCTTCCTCCCTTGAAAATCAGCTACTTAAATACAAACAAACCTTTGGTGAATTCCCATTACTTTTCCCACCAAAACTATGGATCTCTTTGAAAGAAAAGAAAAAAAATGAGAAGAGTATGTTGAAAACTGCTAATATTGTTTCACAAAATTAAAATGCATTGTACCAAAAAACTGCATAGTTATGCACTGTAAACTAGGTAGCAGCTTTTGCAAATCTCCAGAGAGCACTTAATATCTATCCATTAGCCCAGTGATGGCGAACCTTTTAGAGACCAAGTGCCCAAACTGCAACCCCAAACCCACTTATGCATTGTCAGGTGCCGGGTGGGCGTTGCCCATTGTTTGGGTGTGGCCCCTTGGGTGGGCGTGGCTGCGGTGGTAACGGCAGACTGTGTGGGACTAAAAAGTTCAATCAATCAATTCCAACTTAGCAAGATCTTTTTTTTCCCGTGAGAAGTTGAAATTGACTCATTGATTGAACCTTTTTTTTTTTTTTTTTTTGCACATGGTGGTGGAGGCCTAAAGCGAAAAGGTTTTATAAAACCCAGCTGAAGGCCTAGGACTGGGGCGACGGCGCGCGTGCCCACAGAGAGGGCTCTGAGTGCCGCCTCTGGCACCCGTGCCATAGGTTCACCACCCCTGCATTAGCCCAAGAAGATTGCTGTATTATATCATCAAATTCTGCTCCTTTCAAGCTTGGTATAAGCTAACTTGAACCAGTTTTCAAGCTTTTGAAATGTTTATGAGAAAATAAATATGAGTTCTGGAAGGGTTGGGAATAATAGCAAGATGGAAGTTGTTTTGAGATGACTTGAGAAGTCTTTTATCCCCCATAAAACCTTTGGAATTCAGAGGAATCCATAGACCATAGACGTCTGCCAAAGGGAAATTCTACTGAAAAGCTAACACCTTTCCAGATACCACATTTAGCTACATACTCTTGCTGTCATCAAACAGATGTATTTTTAAAGAAAATATAAGATATTGGTCATGTGCCAGCTGTTGTGCCATGTACTGTAAGCTGTGTTCTCATAGCATCCTAAAGAAATGATTAACCTCTCATATTTGCTAATTCTTCATTGTAAGATAGAGTGGGGGCAGATTGGTATCTACTGATTGATGTCCAGGAAGCTTGACATTATAATTTCTGATCTTTTCTGTTTAGGTCTTAATGTAGCTGGAAGATGAGTTCTGTGTAGAATTAGAGTTTTTTGTTTTTGTTTTTTTAAAAAAGGGATATGGCCAGTACAAAAATGCAGTGGCAGCTTGAGTGGGAAACATCCAGCAATCCTTCTTAATAATTCCTAATAGAGGAATTGTGGTTTGTGGTTAGCTTACAGCCAGACTTGCTGAGAGATAACGGAGAAAGAAAACAGACCTTTCTTTCAGATGCATGAATCATTTCAAGATATTTTCTTGTGCCACTCATTAAAATTTTATTGGAGTAAGATTATGACTAATGCAGACTCAGGATGGCTGCAAGAGGCTCAGACAATTGGTTGGGATTGTATATGTTTAACCATGTTAGTTGAACACTTAGTTGCTGTGTTTACACAGTTTGTAAAACTTGGCTATTTTAAATATGGTTTCTTGTTTTTAGGCCTCAGAAGGTTGTGTGAGTCTAGCCTATTTGGTTTCTTTGGAGGCCACAATTTAAAAACGGGCTAATTCAGTATTCATATGAAACATAATATGCAAACCAAGACCCAAAAAGCAGTTTAAGAAGTCACCTTGTTAAGAAAGACCATGAGGTCTGTATATATACCACAGGTTGTTCCTCAGCTGGTATTTCCTTCTCAATCATCAAATTGTTTTATGCTGTTTCACCTTTTGTCATTATATAGTTTGAAAAGGTCATTTGTGTAATTATGTCACAATATAGCAACATCCTTATTTCTATAGCAGTGTTTTTCAACTTTGGCAACTTTAAGAAGTGTGGACTTCAACTCCTAGAATTTCCCAAGCCAGTTAGCTTGGGAAGTCTGGAAACTAAAATCTACATGTCTTAAAGCTGGCAAGATTGAGAAACTTTGTCTATTGAATTGTCTGTTACCTTTACCAGTAATTCCATATATTTAAATGGTTAATTTGAATCATTTCCTAAAATGCAATTGCCTACTAGTTGGTTTTTAATTGCCACTTCTTTGTAAAGAAAATCTCCATCTGAGCTTCTTTTGAATTCTGTACATTTTTCGCCCCTTTAAGGAATAATAAAATGAATGTGTCCCATTCTGAATACTACAGCAAACTTAAAGTTTTGCTGGTTTTCCATAACTTACTGATTTTGAAGAAGACAATAGCAACCTTTTGATACACCTGCACTCACGTCTTGCAAGCCATAGAACTGCTTGATTTTTATTTAGATTTATATACTATGTGTTTCCTCCAAACATTAAATGTGTCAAACAAATTAATTGCACAACAATCTCTGGGATAGGTTGATTTGAGAGAGATGCCCCGTTTCTTCCAGTAGCCACTAACCCAGTTATATCATCTGACCAGTGATTCTGTATCAAAATTGGCTTTTGCAGCCAATCAGAAGATGTATCACATCTGGACTGCAGAAACGTAAATCGCCACTAGACAACAGCAAAGAAATAGAGAAAATCTAACTCTTTTCTCCCATCTAGTGATCATCCAGGTTTTTGCAAATGTTTGTTCTCAGATTGTTTTCCCCTTGGTTCCTAATCAGTTCCTTCCTAATCAATTCCTTCCTTCTTATTCAAAGAATTACCCAGGAGAAAACCATCCTGTTGCCAAAGCAACAGAGCAAGTTACTGTTTCTAAACTGGGAGCAAACCCCACAATCACTTGCACTGAAGATGTTACCTAGTCAAATAATGAACCATTTGTAAGCAAACATTCAAGCTCAGAGAATACCAAGGATCCACAGATCAACCCTGAGCTACAAATATTCTGTTTTATTGGAACCATAAATGGAGAGCCCTAGACTCAAATCAGCAATCATGTCCATGGATTCAAGATATGTAAAAAAAAATTACAGGTTTACAACTTTTATTGTTGGCTTCTGGAAAATGTTGATTTATGCTGTACGTATCTTCCCAACTCAATGTCTAGTTGGCCAGGTAGAATTGTGTTCCAATCCAACTTGATACTTTTCCACTTGAATGCTGTTTAGTTCATCAGGGAACCATTTCTTGTTTTAAGACTTCTTTAGGGGTCTTCATTTGGGTATTTTTCCACAAACTGCTTAATCTGCGATCTTCCAATACAACTTTTTCTACTATATGGCCTGCTTGAGTAGTCTCCTCATGTTACATTTTTCAAAGATGTCCATACACACAATGACATAAATACATGGCATAAGTATACAACCCCCCCCCCAAATAACTACACTACTGTTACAGATTTTTAAAAGGAAAACACTAATAACCTTTTTCATTTCTTTCCAGGACTAGATGTGATTTGAAAGCAGAGTTAATCCTTCCAAGAGATTCATGGTCTTCCAAGCTTAAGATGAACAAATTCAGGGGGGGTTGATACAAGAATGAGTTTTCCATTTGAGTGAAAATGATTAAGTCCATACAAAATGTTTTATATGAAGGTTTTGGCAATGGATCTTAAAATTATCTTCAGTCCAGAATAAAGATGCCCCTACTAAAAGGAACTTGTAATATTCTGAATGGATAAGTACAATATATCTTCATAGATATGTTCAATATCTCATCATACCTTTTCTTTTTCTTCTTTAGGTTTAGTGGGATTTTTCCCCAAAAAAATTGTTGGAAAAGTGTAGGCTACACAAATGCTTCCATAGAAAAGAAACCTGAAAAAAATCAGGAGGATGAATGTGGAGCTAGCATCCAGTATTTTCCAAATAAGAACCAGTGACATAACCAAGTCCAAATAATTGCCCAAAACCTCTTGTAGTGTTTCTGTAAGAACAGATTACCAAGGATCCTGGATTTTTCAATACTTTATATCCTTCATTAAAGCCCTGTGACTGGAAAGTTTGGATACAACCATCCATTGTACGGTAATTAGAAGTCAAGTTATTGGTTTACTTCTAAAGTATAGAAGACTATAGTAGAATATCATTTTTACTTTCTTCAATCCCTTCCTTTTCTCCTAATGCTGGAATTTGCTTTCTATGAATCAGTTGAGGAAAATAAATATATATTAATGTCATAAAATTAATAACAAAGCAACAACAAAACCTTGGAAATATTCATAGGAGACCTATTTTGATTTGTGTATCATATGAATCAGGCCAAATTAAGTTTAAGGATTTGTCCATATCGATGCACTCTTTGACATTAACCCAACAATTAACTATTGGTTCCTAAATACCAAAGAAATCCCTGTATCTGTACAACAGAAACACCATGTAGATAAAGTATACTAATCTCTTTATCAAGGAGAGTCATAAATTCAGTCATGAAAAACTTCCCAGTATGCAGATGTAGTTATGGGAAAGATGTTGAAATTCTACTTGTCATGCAGAATATGGCAGGATATGATAATTATGAAGAATGTTGAGGAGGATAAATCAATCTGTGAATTTTTAGCAATGTTACTAGGGTTTGTGGATCTGACTTAGAAATATAAATCACAGGAGGATCCCAAAATGTTCATCTCAGCTGCAAGTTAAATGCCCTGACCCTAACCTTTTTCTCTTATTTGGCTACTAATTTGCGGATGGAGGGGTGGGTAATAACATATTACTCATATACTATATTCCTCAGATCCCGCAATCATTTATCAATGAGGTTCTCATGGAGGAAGTTTCAATGACTCTATATATTGAAAAATCATCTGCATTATAAAGATGCCTTGTTTCTTAGAGGCTAGTAGCTAATGCAGCTTATTAACAGGAGGATCAACAGAAGGTTTGTGTTCACATTGCTTTAACAAAAGTACATTTGAAATGATCTAGTGTTGAATTAAGATAAATATTGGGGTTCCGTAGCTCCAAGGCAATATTTTAAAATCAGCCCCAAATAAGAAAAGTTTATTCTAATGATAAATACACATTCCAAAAGAAACACACTCTCCAAAATTATGCTTAAGGCTTAGTAAATCTTACTGACTCATTAATGTATTCATCCAGTTTTACAGAAATTGAGAGAGAGGAAAAATACCTCAGGAATTAAACTGGGCAGGAAAAGAATCAACAGCTGAAAGTCAGCTGAAATTTTTGGATATTTATATTGGAAAGGAAAAGAACTCAAGAGATTATCATAACTTCCAGCTCAGAAATGCCTAAACCAACAAATTTTACAAGTGTGAAACAGTAACTATGAATGGCAAGCCTTTATTTCAGATTCCAGAATGCATGTGAAATCTTTTAAAAAGAAAATTAGTTTAGAGTTAGCCAATGAAAGCATTGTGGCTTGCATAATAAGATTAAATGCACTCAACGTCCTGAAAAATCTTTCAAGGGGGAACAACCAGAGTGCAACTGCCAGCAGCATGAAGACCAATCTTGGCTTGATCTAAGAGCTCTCCAAATTTTGGCAGATCAATTCCAGTAGCCCTACATTTGCCAAGTAAGAAACCAATAGATATTGCTGTTGAGAATCCCTTAAATTAAAGCAACCCCTACATTTTATAAATAAAGAAATGAAATTAAGGCAGACGTGAGAGATCTTTGAAATGAAAACATTCGTACTGCTGAAAAACAGGATGTGTCCTCATTAGACATTTTTAATCCATAATTTATTCTCAGCACTGAGGAAGCAAAAATTGCCTTTGTTAGGAAGAATTATCATCCTATAAAAAAAACTTAATTTTGTCTACCAGAGGATTTCAATAACAAATTAAAATATGATATTGAAATGACTGATAGAAACAAATAACTAATTTTACAAAAGGCTTAACAAAAGACTACGGATTAAATCTAAGATATTGTAAGGTTCAAAAGGATTTGGGGGGGGGGGGTGTTGCAGAACCACATGTCAATATTACCAGGCTAAGATAACTTGTTGGCTCATGTCACCTAATTTATTATTTATTCCTTCATCAAATATCTCAGCTGCCCAGCACCAAAACAACTCTGAGCAATCTCATGATAAAAAAGCTATATTAATAATATTAATGATTACTTAAAAGGAAACAATTCTCCAGAGGAATGCTGTTCCAGAAGGTAGGTACAACATAGGAAAAGCTCACTTCGTGGATCCTATTAGATAATGTTATTTTAATGACAGGATCCAATCACATCAAGCCAACTTTTGGGGATTATAAAATTTGGGTAAACATTAGGGGAGAGAACTACAGCTTATGCCACATAGGGCTTTAAAGATAAAGAGCCATAAAGAGCCAGCAGTTTGATCCTGACTGGTTCAAGGTTGACTCAGCCTACCATCCTTCCAAGGTTGATAAAATGAGGACCCAGATTGTTGGAAGCAATATGCTGACTGTGTAAACCACTTAGAGAGGGCTGTAAAGCACTGTGAAGTGGTATATAAGTAAGAGTGCTATTGCTATCTTGAATTCCACTCAAAATCTTACTGGTAAATTAGTCTTTTAAAGACTACATAGATGTGTTATTGATAAAGAATTGGATTCTACAACATTGGCTTCTGTGAATTTCATGAAACAAACAGGCTATATTTTAGAAAGACTGGGAGGGACATATCTGGCAGGTACCTTCAATCCAATCTTATGGGAATTAAATGTGAAAGTAATAAAAAAGGAGAGCATGACAAAAGCTAATAAGTATAATCCAAGGACTGGGGCCAAAAAAGAAGAAGACCAAAGGTGGGTCTTAGGGTCTCACAGGAAACTGTAGCAGCCAGTAGGTAGTGCCACTCAAAGATCAGATGTTTCTGTATCAATGCCCAAAGTATGGGAATAAAGAAGAAGAACTAGCAATCCTAATTCAAAAATACACTTATGTTGTATTAAGCATCACTGACATTTGGTGGGATGATATATTTAGCACAAAAGTACTGGGACGTTATAAGGAACTAACCCTTTAATAAGTTACTGGACTGTGGCACTGTATGGAAAGAAAATAAATTTGCACAGAAGTGTAAGAATTGGAGAATGGAAATCCTGCTGAAAATGTTTGAGTAAAAGTAAATTTTACACACACACACACACACACACGTTTTTCTGTATTGCCACGGGGACAGGACCAAAACCAATGAGCTGAAACTATAAGGAACTATAAGGTTCAATAGCAGTAGCACTTGTACTTATATACCGCTTCACAGTGCTTTACAGTTAAGCAGTATACAGAGTCAGCATATTGCCTCCAATAATCTGGGTCCTCATTTTACTGACCTCGGAAGGATGGAAGTCTGAGTCAATCTGGAGCCGATCAGGATCAAACTCCTGGTAGTCAACAAAATTAACCTGCAAAACTGTGCCATCACAGTTCAAGCTAGATATTAGGAGGCAATTCCTGTCTGTATGAGCTGCCATTCAAGGGAATAAGCTACTGCATGAAGTGGTGGGGTCTTTTTCACAGGAAGTCTTCAGACAGAGGTTAGATCAGGGGTAGGCAACCTTGGCTCTTTTATGACTTGTGGACTTCAACTCCCAGAATTCCTGAGTCAGCATGGCTGGTTCAGGAATTCTGGGTATTGAAGTCCACAAGTCATAAAAGAGCCAAGGTTGCCTACCTCCCCTATAAGAGATGCCCCAATAAAACTTGCTGAGTTGGATTAGATGAGCCAGAAAATAGCTTTCAATTTTACAATTTTAATATGCAGCATTGACACATGCACATGTATGCTAAAAAGGAAGCCATGGGCAAAATTGAGCCTAAAAATGGAAAAGGAAAGAAAGGTTTGTTTGGGGGGGGGGAAGGAAAAAGGGGTAGGAAAAGCAAGGTAGAAAGAATCACCTTTCCTGCCAGTACTGATCTTCATTAGGGTGGTTGATATATTATATAGAGTTATCAAGGAAAAGGGATTTTCAGTAAAAGGGGAAAGGCTGGGAAAGAAATCACACTGAAGAACTGCTTCCAATCAGCCGTTTTAGCTGTTCTTGGCTCAGACAGGGAGCTGGAAAACAGATTGCCAAAATGCTTCGGATGTTGAAATAATTACTATTCATAAGTGGCAACTGAAACGGCTGAATTAATTAGGAAGAAAAATGTTTCTCCGGTAAAGGTAAAAACCACATTAAAAATACATTTCACTACATATTAGGCTGGCTGGCAACATGATTTGGATGTTACAGTGAAAGCCTAATTGGGGAACGTTGGACATTTTCTCAGATAATAATTGTACTCCATTAGACAAAATAGGCAAATATTGTCAAAGTTTGATTTAAGATTTATTCAATATTATAATGATGGTGCATATGGTTGAAGCTAAATATGCCAAGGCAGAGGTCCCCAACCTTTTGAGCATCAGGGACCAGTTCCGTGGAGAGAGGTTTTTGTGTGGACCGGAGGGGGCGTGGTTTCATGTACTGCCTGCATCCCACGGATGGGATTGTTTGCATGGACCAGTTTCTGGCATGCTGCGGCCTGGTGACGGTCCACGAATTAGGGGTTGGGGACCCCTGTGCTAAGGACCATTACATTTAGAATTTAAGACGATTCATAAAGTATGTTATTTTACAGCCTATTCTTAAATTGTCACCAGTCACCTTGTTTTGATTTTCCAAACTTTCAAAATCAACAAATGAATTCAGATGCACACCGTTTGGGTGAAGCGGAAAGAGAGCATTAGTTATTTTTTGTTTCCTATGTAAAGTGCATAGGAAACCCATTCCCATTCAATGTGGATGCCTCTAAACTACAGACCCATGGTAATTTACATTAATTAAAAAAATACGAATAGTCACAAAGCGGAATCAAAATTAAAAGAGAAGATATAAAATAAAAATAGAAGAAAACAGCATACTAAACAAATTACAAAAATAACCAATCCCCCATTCATTTAATAATAATGAAATAAAAACATAAAATTAAAATAAAGATGGTAATAATAAACTATCAAATACTCATTGAAAATGTTCTATCTTAAGTAACTCCCAGAATGTTAAGAGAGAATAATCATGAGCTTTCCCCTGGAAGAATATATGAGATGGACCAACTAAAAATAAATTTGCTCAAATGAACTTTTTACTGAATCTCTTAATCAAAGCTTCACATAGTCTAAGTGTTTACATTATACTGTAATAAATACCAGGAGAAACATTTTCTATATCCAATAGTAGCTTTGCATTAGCAGGAAGTAGATTCTGCTAAAATCTACTAAATTCAGTTTCCACTACTATGCCTCACACACTACTTCAAGTAATGGAACAGAGGGATTTCAACTTGTAAAAACTGAAGTATTTTCTATTACTACCAAGTTATTGGTTACAACATGAAGATTGGCTATCCTGTAGAGCAGATCTCAGATGACCTTTACTCAGTCCAAAAAAGCCCCCCCCCCAAAAGAAGATATCACATATTCTCTGAAAAGAGTGTGGATAATCTGAATCATGGCCTTCAGTTGAATACCAGCTAAGATCTCCTGCTGTCAGAGATTATACAGGTTGCAAATTACCAGTGATGCTGTCCATATTTTACAATTCCCCCCTTCCCAAAGTATGTTTGACACTTTCTATCAACCTACATGAAAGGCAAGCCATAAATAATGTTATCAATAAAATATCATTTGCACATTGGACACCAATGGATGAAAAAATAAGTTGCTTTGCCATGCAACCTAACTCAGCAAGTGTATATGCTATATTCATTACACTCAGTGGTGGGATTCAGCCAGTTCGCACCACTTCAGTAGAACCGATAGCTAATTTTTTGTTGCCCAGGCCCAGAATGGACTTCTAGAAGTGACATCCACACAAAGAACTGGTTGTTCACATATTTGAATCCCACCACTGATCATACTGGCATGTAGCAGAAATAATCTGAAGTGGCCATATTTAAATGCAACATGTGGAGTGAACCCAAGGCACAAAAATTCAGAGCCTATATATTGATACCAGATGTTTTCAGTTGGCAGATGTTCCTCGGATATAAGAGCTGTCAATATTTTTTTCAAAGTGAAGAGTATGTGATGTCTCTAAATACTTCCTGTTTTAAGTACTTGGACCTCAATTTTTTTAGCAGAAGTATCATGCATCTTTGAAATTTCCGCTGTATTGAAGTAGCAGGGCACGACCAAAAAATTTCACACCAACCACATTATTCTGCAGAAAACGGATAACAAATTTCAATAATTTAATGCGGCTATACTGTCTCATATGTTCTACCGGTAATCGTAGAATAGGAGGATGGTAAGAAATATTTGACACACAGACACACATTCCCCATGTCACAGTTAAGGCTACCAATTTATTGCGTCCATTCCTTGTAAAACAGTGGACCTCAACTTTTGCGGGGGAGAGAGAGGGCAACCAGGTCATGTGAGCGGTGGGCTGGCATGCATGTGCATGCACGCAGCTTGACTTGTGCGAGCAGCGGGGGCATGCACATGTATGAGAGCACAGCACATGCAGCTCGGTTGCAAATGGACCATGGCCCGATAGTGGGGCAAAGCCCAGAAATTGGGGACCCCTGTTGTAAAAGATACAAGTCAGCCCAGTTCTAACATGAATCTAAAGCCACAGATCTTATTACTTTCCCCTGAGGAAATAATACCTAGCAATATTCCTATCAGTGTTAATGGTGTTCAGGTAGCTTGGAAGGAGATTGAATCTGTGTCTTTTTTTCCTGATAGGAGTTGTGTTCCTTCACACTAATCCACTGGGTGGTTGAGGCCAGAGCCAAAATGAATTGAGATACAATTTTCTCTCTGAGATGCTTCTTATTCTTTTTTACTCCTTCTCATCCCCAAGTACCGAACTTTAGAACCCTTCCTTGGCAAGTCACTAAGTCCAGTGATTTGGATAAGACATTTATTTTGAATGTCTGTGTAAGGATACTTGAAAGCATAGCCTTCTTCAGCCTGAGTGTTGCTTGTTCCTGCAGCCAGGACACTCCCAAGAAACTTCCTCAGATCTGGAGTTGTTTAAGAAGATACTGGACAGCCATTTGTCTGAAACAGTACAGCATTTCCTGCTTGAGCAAGGGGTGGGACTGAAAAACCTCCAAGGTCCCTTCCAACACTGGTATTCTATTATTCTTCATGTTGAATGCAGCCAGGCATGTAAGAACATAATAGAGACATAAAATCAGGCCCTCTTGTCTACAGACAGTCCTTGACTTACAATCGCAACTGGAACCAACATTTCTGTTGATAAGGAAGGTCGTTGTTTAGTAAGCCACACCCAATTTTATGACCTTTTTGCTACAGTTAAGAATCACAGGTCATGAAGTGAATAATTGCAACAGTGGAAACTTTGGCAAATACCAATAGCCACCCAGATGATTTCACCAGATGTCACTTGCTACCTAATTGTTCACCAGCTCTGCAAACAGCCATAGCCATTTGAACCTACATAACCCAATAGCCCTCAGAAGCTGGCAGAGTGATTTGTGGGGATGACTTCTCCAATTTAGTGCATTCTGCAGACTATATAAATTGTTCCTTTGAAGTGTATTGGCTTCTGCTTTCAGTTTCTAAAACTCAGTAATACGTGGGAATAAATAAGAAAGACACTTTGAACATTGAGGAGAGCTGATATTTCCATTTCCAATAGACTGTGTGTACTTGGTATCATTCCAGCCATGGCAACTTAGAACAAATTGCTTGTTTACTAAATTCTTCCAGTCTGAATAAATAACTCTGCACCACAGTAGTATATTCTATAAATAAACACAAATTGAGATATCCTTGAAACTTACTGTTCTTGAAACCACTTGGTGGGGCGAACAACTAGTTTTAAGGAAAGCCTATATTTTATCCTGATCCATCCTCTCAAAAAAAAAAAAAAAAACTTCCAGCAGATTTGCTTTTCTTGAAAATGAAAAATTTTGGAGCTATGATATTCTCAGAAAGCAGAAAATGGAAACATATAAGAAGACCAGACTGTTTTAAAGCTGTTTCCAAACGTCTTTTGGGTTACCATGTCAATTATTACACTACTTATCTCTTCTTTTTTTCCAAAACTTGATCACACCATTAGATCTAACTTATAACTGGATAGGACCCCTTTCATTTAATTTCTTAATTTCCTTCCTTCCTTCCTTCCTTCCTTCCTTCCTTCCTTCCTTCCTTCCTTCCTTCCTTTCTTTCTTTCTTTCTTTCTTTCTTTCTTTCTTTCTTTCTTTCTTTCTTTCTTTCTGGTTTTTCTCTTTTTCAGTTTTAGGTGTTCATCTTCCAAAAATTTTCCATAAATAGACCAATTCCATAGCCTGACCAAAAACTGGAGCTGTATGCTCTCTAATATTTCATAAATAAAACATTTTATTCGTCCCACGAAGCTTTATCCCTGATAGAGAGGGAGGGAGAGAGGGAGGGAGGGAGGGAGGGAGAGACAGAGATAGAGACAAAGACAGAGGAAAATGTGCCTAGAGGGATACTGAGAACTTTTATTGTCATTTTTTTACTGTGGGCACAGTGGCACACATTAAAAATGAAATTTTTGCTTACTCTCAAAGCATACACACACATAGCACACATTTAAAACTACTATAAACAGCATATGTATAGACCTCACCCTTACATATAAGTAACATATATATATTAATCACTGACCATCTTGAATACATAAGGGAAGGAGGAAGCTTTAGAGTTCACAAGGTTAATACTGTATGGAACAAAACTGTGACTGAATCTGAATGTTTTCTTATAATACATGGTTCTAGGCTCTTTACTTGTTTTACAGTATGTTCCACTTCCCCCAATCTGATTTCTGAAGGAATAATTTTCCCACATTGCCCTCACCTGCAATCAATTCTACCCCCAGATCTGGACAGAAAGGCAGATTGCATTTTGTATATTAGATTCCAGAGATTCTAAATGAGATATCTTCAAAAGGGCCGAGTTGGATTCCTCTGGGCAAAAACTTCCATTATTTATGTTTAATGTCATAAGGTCTAGAGCGGGGATGTCAAACTGTTGGCCTGTAGGCCGGACGTGTCACAAGGACACTGTGCCCACCCCATTGCCAGCAATGGGTTAAATGCTCCGATACATTGCATAACATCACGTGATATCGCAAGTTTGACATGTCTGGTCTAGAGGTATTGACTGCTTGAGGTATGACCTAAAGGGAGGATTTGATTTTTTTAGAAGGTTTTTTTTTATTGAGTGGTTATCAGAAAAATGAACCCCTCTTAGATACTGTAATGTAGCTATATTTGTTGATTTTGTCTGTGATTTTGGTCACCAGAAATGAGCTAAGTGTTATGATAATTAGATTGATTGATTGATTGATTAAATTTATATTCCACTCATCTCACCAGCAAAGTGACTCACAAATGATAAAAAGATAAATATAAAAGCAATTAAAATTAAGAAAAGTTACATAAAAACTAAGATCAATAGACAGATGGGATGGGGATGAGATCTTCTTACCCTGTAAACCACCCTGGCGGGAGGGTGATATCACAGAAAAACAATGCTTCTGAGCATTGGGCCTTTGACTTCCCCCAAGTAAGGAATAATCAACTGCTTCTCCTGACATAAATGTAAGAAGCAAGTCAATTTTGGAAGGTTCCTGCAGGTAGCCTGGCACCAAGACATTAAGGTGTCTTTGTGTTAACAGCAGCACTTTAAATTGCATCCAGAAGCTATTAAGTAAAAACTCAGTGTGAAATTTTTATTATAACTAGTTTAACCAAAGACATATAGAAAACATTATATGAAAACTGGCAAAATTTGAGCACATCCATTTTAATTTAACAGTCTTTTGCTCCAGCAAAGAAGATATTTTCTTGCAAATAGCTTTATGTATGCATAATTAACTCCACCTTTGTTGAAGAAGGTTCCCTCTGGTGGAATAAAATTCCTGAATAGCCAAAATTCTGTAAGATTTTGTATTTGATACCAAGAGTCTCTTTCCTGGAAAGTAAAAGACCAATTGTCAGACCTGCCCCAGCTTGGCCTCAGGAAAGTAAGAATCTTGAATCCATTGAGATGAATCAAAAGAACTTTTACTGAGAGAAACTGGATGTGGTAAAGTCAGGCGGAATCTGAAGGTCCCACACAAAGCATAAAGCAATTCTTTCAGTTTTCCAATCCCAACCGCCCGGACCAGTCCATTGGCAGCCAATACGTGCTAGGCTGATAACAGTTCACACTCAGTTCACATTTGGAACCTGGCAAAAACGGGCTGAGAAGGAGTCCATCCCGTCTCCAAAGACATTCCCCCTCCCTAATTCCCAAGGGAACAGCAGAAGCAAAAGAATTAACTGTTTGAATCCCTTTTCTCCCCCTGCCCTATAAATGCAGCTTTGAATACAATTTTGGAGACCTGTACATTCTTCTTCAAAATATGTTATAAAAATATCAAATTAATCATATATTTATCAGTTAGACATTTTACTATTATTTTATCTGTGCTAGAAACATTCAATCTGCAGAAGCCTTCTGGGTTTGTCATAATCAAAAGACATGGTGGTGGTAGTGGTTTGGTGATCATGATCATAATTATCATCATCATCATCTCCTGAAATGCTCTTTTTTCCCCCATCTTTCTTATTTTGTTTAACCCAATCTAGAAAGCTGCCCTATTGCAAAGTAACTATCAGCCTTTAGCATCACCATTATTTGATGTATCTTGTACATCTCTATTAAAGAAACATACAGTCCACACTCTTTAGGTGCTCACAGGCTGATGATGCCTTCAAGGTTCCTGTTCTGCCTGCCAATGTTTCTTTTCCTTTAAATCAGTAGTTCTCAACCTTTCTAATGCCGCGACCCCATAATACGTTCCCCATGTTGTGGTGACCCCCCAACCAGTTGTACATCACTGGGTGCCAGGGACGTGGCCAAAGAAAAGGGGGGAAAATGGCAGACAGCCTTGTTTGGCGACCCCCGTGAAATGGTCGTTCGACCCCAAATGGGGTCCCAACCCACAGGTTGAGAACCACTGCTTTAAATAAACCTTGGTCTAAAGCAGGGCTGTCAAACTGCTGGTCCGCGGGCCGGATGCGTCATGCCGAAACTGCGCCCACCCCAGCTCTGGCAATGGGGAAAAAGTTGTGATACGTCGCGACACGTCACATGACATGGCAAGTTTGACACCTCTGGATTAAAGTGTCCTCTGAAGAAGAGGCCATGCCTTTTAAAGCAGAACACTTGGTCACCCTGTATTCAAGATGAAAAACTAATAACTGAGGAGGGGAACAGAAGCCACTCATGAACAGGGAATGTTTCCTCATTTTCTGCCATGTCGAAGCATAAGTGGAGCCAATTTTAATCAGAATATGACAGGGCTTGCTACTTTCCTAATCTGAGTATCATTCAACATAGGGAAAGAGGAAAAAATATTATTTCTAACATCTGTGTATCTAATTTGAAAGAAGTCAACTGGCAGAAAATAAGGGAGAAAAATTCCAAGCCTCCTTGTGCCAGTAAAATCCAGGAGTTCTTTTTCGCACATGGAAATTTATGAAGCCCATTTTGCATGAAATTTGCCTCTTTCCAAAATATTAAGATCATCTGGCTAATAGGCAGGTTTGAAAATCCAATATTTCCAGTTGGAAAGGTTTACCGGTGTCCCATTTCCACAGGACAGAAAAATTCCACAGGCATAAAGTCAGGTGTTAAATAGACAGCTCCTGTAGCGTGTCCAACTGAGCTCACATATTTGCTGAAAGGGGCTGAGAGACTTCGGCCATTCGCTTTTTCCATTTTAGGCATTTAAAGTCCCAGGAATCCTCTGTGGAATTTTCTCTTCAGAAGCAGATTCTGTAAAAAATCTCCAGAGATGAAAATCATACACATTTTCTCTTTCATCTCCTTTCTGGGGATAATAAAAAGGGGTCACGGAATGCAGCAAAAAAGGTTTAGAAACCATTTTTCCTTGAAGAAACCAAATCAAACCAAACCAAAGATGTCTTGCTTCCCTTCAGAGGAACCATGGAATGTTTTGGGATAGATTAATGGCCAGTTTGTAATCATTTTTATTAATGCAAATTGTCCAGCCATCTTCCAGAAAGTATTCTGGCAGACAAATCCAATGCATGATTCCAAAGGTCGAAGATGAGGGTGAGGGAGCATTTTGAAAAATATGTATCCCTTATTTGTCTCTTTGACCAGACAACCATATGTGGACTGGTTTCAAGAGCAAAATGAGGGACAATGTATATTACTCCTCTGATCTCAGCGCATGATCTTTCTAAGGCTCAGCAGACACAGCAATGTAGTATAAGTCCTATTGTAACACATGATGTACTGGTGGCCATTTTGTTCTTCAGGATCTCCAATATGACTTAAAAGATGAAATTGCCACTATAAAGTATAAACTAGTATGGCCACTATAAAGTATAAACTAGGGATGTCCAACCTTGCAACTTTAAGACTTGTGGACTTCATGGTGTCTGAGGAATTCTGGGAGTTGAAGTCCACAAGTCTTAAAATTGCCAAGGTTGGACATCCCTAGTTTATACTTTATAGTGACCATAAGTTGAGGCAACCTTCCTTGGTAACTTTAAGATTTGTGGACTTCATGATGTCTGGGGAATTTGGAGCTTGAAGTCCATAAGTCTTAAAGTTGCCAAGGTTGGACACCCCTGGTATAAACTATAAATTCCTTACATGGCTGCTTCTTTATCAAACATCCTAATATTTCCAAGGTGAAATATTTCCTACTGGTTGCAGTGAGAACATTGAACAGAATTATTCTACTGAATCTGTTGAAAACCTATCAACCTTTTTTCTGTTCTTCTCCCTCCTCAGCCATTAGAAGTAATTTTATCAAAGTAGCTGAATTATTTCCATCGCAGATGCGAGTAATAAGAACTATGGCCTAAATTATCTTTTACATCCTCCTTCTCAATTCTTTCTCCTTTTACAGCTTTAGGCTTTAATCCCGAAAACACAGATTGTCTCAGTTCATAATGTACTATAATTTGTAGAGCTTTGTTTTTTTTTTCATGGAATAGAGAATCTCATAATGAGAAAAGAAAACTCTGTAAATCTCCTATTAAGATAGAACACTATGAACCTAAAAGATGTATGAAATAATGAAGACTGAAAGAAAATATTACTTAGCTTTGATGAAAGACAAATGGATGGGCTTTTTCATGTACAATTTATAAATATTCTTTATCAATCTACATTTTCTTTCTCTGTAGAATTCTGTTCTTATTTGGAATTTTACTTTAAATAAACTGCTTTCAGTTTTGACACAGTGAGATATGATTAAGAAGTGATAACTTCTAATCAGCAAAATACAGAAGAGACTTCCATTGTTCTTTCACTCAGATAATTAGAAAATATTTTATTAATATCTCATAGATCCACATGTTTGTGGGTGTACATTTAAATATAACCATAGCAAAGACTTAATCCTTCATCTTTCTAAAGTTCTACAGAAAAGTTTCAACTTGAAGTTAGAGAAAATTGAGAAAGAAAGAGTCCCCAAATCAAGAAGTGGGTCAATCTAGAGTTTCTTATTTCTCTACTCACAACAATGGTTGATCTTGTTCTTTTAGCAAAAGTTTATATATTTTTCTGACATTTCTCCAAACATTTTTATTTTTATTTCCATTTTGTCAGATGTACACAGCTTTTCTTAACAATCATCCTGGGGTCATGTATTTTGTCTATTATTTGCATGCATAGAGGAATTTTTTTGTAGAATTGTCACTACTATACATGTTTTGAAGTGAAAACTACATTGCAAAATTAATTTACTGGTTGTTGAGTGTGTGGTTTTGTTTTTATTTTGTTGGAAAGGGCTCTCATTCAGCACTATGATGCATGTACAATTTTATTAAGATATCTAAGTTGTTCTTCACCTAGAAGAGCTTTGAGTGAGAATTTTTGGCTCATTGTAACTGTCTTCAGAACAAGGCTATGTGATAGGAAGTAATTTTTGAACCCATTTGAGAAAGCACTGTCTACTTTCTCTTTAGTACAGTGTTTCTCAGCCTCACCAGTTTTAAGATGCCTGAACTTAAACTCTTGCTGGCTGGGAAATTCTAGAAGCTGAAGTTCACATATCTTAAAATTGTTGAGGCTAAGAAATGTTGCTTTAGCAGTTTCTGCATTAAAAATGGCAGCAGCTTGGATTCAAGGAACCATCTTCATTTCCAGTAAATTGGGGGGGTTATTGCTTGGTTTAAAATTATCAAAAGGAACTTTAAATTCTTGGAGAGGGATGGATGGCTATTATGAAATCCTAATTCAGCATGGAAACCACATAGCCTAATCTTACATATTTACCATTGTTTGAAATTGTATTTCCTGAAATTGTATTAAATGCTGAAGAGGATACAACACTCATCTCCTGCTATATATAATATGTAATTCTTTGGTTTTGGCTCCTGTGTTACACAAGCCCTGCCAATCACTATTTATTGATAATAAATCGATATTTATTGAATTATTTTCAAATCACAGCTAAATAAATTTATATAAATTATGATTTTGAGCAGAGATCTCTCCCCAGAACTCCTCCCATTGCTGTGTGGAAATCAAACCATAATAGTTTTAAACTTTCTGCTATGATCTTAGGCATAAAACTGATCCCTTGAGCATTTATACTGCTGTAAATAGAATGCTTCTGTTTTGCTTGCTCCCACAGATATTTTTTTATACTGAATCTTCAAAAGAAGAAAAGAAAAAGAAAGAAATGCAGTGACTAAAGAAAAATATTAAAAACTCTTTCTGTAAATGTGATCTTTGTAGGCAGAAATGACTCATTGTCCCAAAACATGAAGTCAATCAACAAACCCACATAGATAAAATGGCAGCATTTTGTCTTACTAAGATAATCCTGATATGATTTATCAACTGGCAAAACATACAAAGTAAAAAGGCCTTAATAACTGCAAAGAACTCATATGAATAAGTTTCACATTGTTCTGTTCAAAACACTCCTTCATAGCATTAATGTAAGCATTACAAAACTGTGCAGAATAATGGCAATACATATAGCAATAGCACTTAAATTCATATACCACCCTCTAATGCTTTACAGCAGGGGTCCCCAACCCCTGGTCCATGGACCGGTACCGGGTTGTGGCATGCCAGCAACCAGGCCGCACAAACAAGCAAAGCCCCATCTGCAGGATGCAGGCAGCACACAAAACCACGCCCCCTCACGTCCATGGAAAAACCTCTCTCTCCACGTAACTGGTCCCTGGTGCCCAAAAAGTTGGGGACCTCTGCCTTACAGCACTCTCTAAGTGGTTTACAATGTCACCATATTGTCCCTAACAATCTGGATCCTCATTTTACCAAAGTCAGAAGGATAGAAGGTCAAGTCTACCTCCAGCTCTGTCAGGATCGAACTCCAGACTCTGAGCAGAGTTCATCTGCAATACTGCATTCTAATCACTGCTGTTTAAACTTAAATTCACAAGATGGCTATATTTCTCTCTTGAATCTCATATATTTTACATAGTTGCATGTAAGCAGGCAAGAATTTGGTTTCAACCAATCAAGGTCTCACAAAAGAAGCATACAAAGTGTTGAGTTCTTTAAAACTTCACAAATCTAACTAGGATTTGTTTTGTTTTGAAAAAGTAATCAGGGCAGGGACATAAAAATGCAAAGAACAAGCAACAAAATTGCAGCCTGTATGAATTAGTCCTTGCAGGCGCCATGTTATATCTAACATCCTGGAATGAATGCCTAAGCACCTTTTCCCAAAGTATTAAAAAAAAATTGACTGTCTTGTCTAAGGAAATTGCACAGGTTTTTAGGTAAAAAATGGGGGAAGGATATGAGTCTTTATATTTTAAGAAAAATATAAAAATATAAAATATAAAAAAGAGATTATGTCTGAGAATTGTACCAGATAAAGCTGTCAGTCATTCATCATTGTTTAATGTTTGGAAATAAAGGAATACTCCAACTGCAAAATCATTTTTCATATATTAGGAATATAATCTTCCTTTGCTAGTTCTAAAGGGATGAATAAAGTATTTTGCAAACCATGTGAAATGCAAGCATATTTTTTTTTTAAAAAAAACAGAAAACTCAATGTGCAATAATATTTTATTATGAACAACCCAAATGTCATAAAACAGCATTCAAGGTATTTTGCATTTTCTGAAAGGAAATTTGAGGGGAAAACCTGCGGGAGAGAACATATCACACACTGACTCTTTGGGAGAAGATGATTGCTTGCTATGTCAACTCCATATTGACTATGTTCTGGCCACATGTGTAACTTGGTTACCTAACTTATACTGTGTATTGGCATCACCTAATACATTGAACCAACACTAACTCTCTTAGTATTACACTAAACTTCTTATACAAAAAAGTTAGGGTCACAGCATAGAAAAAAATAATAATAAAAAACTAACCAAAGTAAAACTAAAATACAGCTGTTAGGTCTTTAACTTGTCATATTGTGTGAAGAAAGCTAGAATTCGGAGGACATGACAGAAAATGAAGGTTACATGTGCAAATCCCTAGGGATGATCCACAACTCAGAATTATACCTTTGAAGAAAAGAAAAAGCCAGCACCAGAAACAGATCAATTGAAAGAAGCATGACTTATCCTAGTAGATAGAAATCATTTCTATTTTTAAGCTCAAGAGAACCACTTACTCTGCTTTAAAGCAATCATATATATATGGCAAACATGACATGAATTTCCCATGAATTCAGTTGCGGTGTTTCCGGTTCATGCTTCAATGAATACAGCATTACTGTACCTGGAATTAAATTTGGCTTCACTCCCAAAAAAGTCATGTCTCCTCTGAAGTAAGTCCTCTTGAATTCACTAGGACTGTCAAATAAGGATGCATAAGCTTGCAGTCTTATAGAATAAACACATGGTGGGATGTGGTTTTTTACCCATTATGTTAATAGATTAGTTTTCTTTTCTTTTTTCAAGTTCATCAAAACCACAAGAACTAAAAATATGACAGTGGGACGTGACAGCAAGTAGATCACTGTGTTTAAGATGAGGGTTTTCCCTTTATTGCTGGTTTGGATGCAAAGGTCACTACAAAGTCAACCCTTATTATACCTTTGGAAGTCTAAACTATGCCACCACATACAAAAATGACAAGTTTTAATTGTTTGCCTGTTTTCTTGAGAGAAAAGGCATTCCATTGCAAAGCTTTGTCTTAGGAGTTGGAGGGAGGGGGAGAATTTCGCATTATAAGGGAGTCTGTCACAGTGTGCAACTATAAAATCAGAAATAGATTAATGCATAGTCATGCTGCGCTTTTTGCTATGAGAATCTTATTTTCCAAAGTTCAAAATCCATTCTCCATTTTTAAACAAGTGTGTATATACAAATCACAAATATTCATGAAAGCATCCTACATGCATCATGACAAGATTTTTTTTTTTTGCATGCTACTTTTTTAGCAAAAAAAAAATCAAACTGAGATTCAGATGAAATGTAGCAAAATATGTTGAACTCATCAAAACAGGAATTTTCATATTTCGGCATCCCCATCACAAAGCAAATATATCAGATCTATATTTTAGATTGAAACTTAAAAAAAAATCTTTCAAGTATCTTACATGTAGCATAACACTTAAAACAGAGTGTTGCGTTATCTTACAGACTCGCAAACAGTAGCCCACTTTGCAAACCAGTTAGCAATTTAGTAATATTATTAGATGAATATTTTCTTAAAGTGGGGATTTATATAGACTATAATATAACTATATAGTTATATATAGTTATATAACTATATATAACTATTATAGTGTTCTAAAAGATGGTGTTCTATTATATGTTCTAAGGATGGGAGATACTTCATTCTTTGCTCTGAGTAATCCAATCAGCAATTCAAGCAGAGAAACTATACATGCTAAATTCTGCTGGTTCAGACAGTAAGGTGGAAGCAGATGTTATCTCCAACTGACTCAGAGAAACAAATCAATAAACAATTCAATATATCAACACCTAAACTGGGATAGTTTTTAAAAAAACAGAAGAGCTTTTGGTCCTTTAGATCCCAAATGTCATTCAGATCTACCTTGGTATTGTCCCCATGAATCCTATCAAGGCATGTAAGAGCTGTGGGTGAGCTTTGAATCCTTCAGTCTTTCCTTGATAGTATTCCTAATGTAATTGGCACAGAGTCAGGTTATCCATGGGACCATATTTCCTTAAAGCAGTGGTTCTCAACCTTTTTAATGCCGTGACACCAACCGGTCGTAAGTCGAGGACTACTCAACCGGTCGTAAGTCGAGGACTACTCAACTGATGCAGCATCGTTTGCAGAATGGGACTTTTGGCGGGCTCAGCAGGGCAGAGACAGCCTGGACAATTCCTATTGGCTTTTGAAAGCCAATAGAATTAGACTCTATTCAAGAGAGTCTATTCTATTGGCTTTCAAAAGCCAATAGAATAAAAGGGAGTAGCACAGCTAAGGAAAAAGGGGGAAAAATGGCGGACTGCGTTGTTTGGCGACCCCCATGAAATGGTCGTTCGACCCCAAATGGGGTCCCGACCCACAGGTTGAGAACCACTGCCTTAAAGACATCTACCATCCTACTAGATCAGATAGGGTAGGCATGCTCCAAGTATCTACCAATAAATATTGCCATCCAATGGGAGCTAAGAACCATGCCCTGCCCTAGGGAACCTTCTGCCCCCTGAAGTTTGGCAGGCCTCTACTCCTGCAAAAAACTTTGAAGACGCCAAACACTGGGATAAGAGACTATATGACTTGGTGCCAGGTTTTTGTCAGTTTTGATATTTTTATGCCCTTAGCTTATTCATTTTATTATGATTTTTATGTCGCTTTTACTTTTGATTAGGAGTTGCTCAGAACTGGGCAGATAGGCAGTTATATAAAAGTTTTAAATAAAAAAAATAAATTCTGACATAATCACCCCACCTCAGATCAGTGTGTCAGTGACAGACCCTGTTCCCTATCTGTGACTTCTTAAGGCCTCTGGAATTATCTACCAAAGGACTGTAGTTTGCAGATGTGAGCCTCTTGATTTATTTTAGTTATATCTTGACATATTCCTTAGGTTGAGAGACATAACTGATTGAAATGCCTCCAAGAAAGCCACAAAAATATATAACAAAAATATATAGAAAACATGCCACTAAAACAAACCCACACTTATCCCTAGCCACTAAATGCTTCCTTTAGCGAATGACATCATTGCTTCAAGCTCTCCTGGCTGAGTCTTGGTCAGACCCTTGGAAAAGAGGGTTCCAGAAGTGGAGAACAGCCAGCCATTAGGGAGGGTGGACCACTGAAAGAAGAAGACTAGAAGGTATCATTAACTGGGACCCACTTAGCAATTATAAAGTGTGTCATTATATTCATATCATAGTGAAGGTAAGCACTTTATAGAGGAAGACAGAATTAACAGAAGAGAACAAGAAAAGAAAGGCACAAGAGAGCAAGCAAGAAAATGAAAGAGGGACTAAGAAGAGACCAACAGTCAAGAAGTAAACGATACCCCGATTAAGGAACTGCCAAACAAGTTAATAGTAAATAGCCCAACCAAAGACCTTCCAAGGCCATTCCCACCAACACTGACAGGGCAAGCCACTAGAATATAAATTTATTAGTATTGATGATGTTACCTAGTTTGGGTAATGAAATGTCTGCAAGAAAGCAACCAACCTCAGAAAGCACCAAGGATCCCTCATTTCAGCCTTGAGCTACAAATATTCTCCTTTATTGGGAGTAACTAGGGCTAAAATCTATCTGAGAACTTAATGAATTCTGCCTATGCCCAGCTCTGGCCCACGATGCCTAGACAATTAGACCCTAGAAAGAAAAAGCTTTTCCATGGTGCCCTGGCTTGGCAAGAACCACCAGAAGTTAGAAACCAATTTTTGGTCCTAATGCCCAAAATAATTGGCCAAATGAGACCCTCACAAGGGTTCTACTTTACAATAGACTGCCCCATCCTGAAGAAGGAAGAAAAGAGGAAGGAACAGAAGATGGGACATTATTAGGAGCACATGAATGGACTTCAATTGTAAATAGTTCGTTTTCACGGATTTATTTTGAGTTAGGGCATTTTAATTCACCTATTTATTCTATTTCCCTCTCCATTCCACTTTTGGTCAGATAGATACATAGCTAAAACTGCCTTCTCTGCCCCTTCTTTGGGATCAGAAATAAAAAAAGTAAATGCATTAAAGTGGAGGTGAAGGATGGAATGATAAGCCCATTTATCTTTTTTTTAAAAAAAACCTTTTTCTTGATACCTAAACTAGAAACAAGCTATTCGGTGGTTTGTGCAGCCCCTACAATGCTGAGTTTTGAAAAAATCTATCCAAATGCCGAAAGCTATAATAAAAAGTTATGTGGGTAACCCATTTTCTTTCTTTCTTTGGTATCTGACTTTTGTTTTCCCCCTCAAAGGGCAACAGCTCATTCATCCTTTTGATTCTTGGAATTAACCAATCTGTTGAAACCAGGATCCCAATGATCACATGGACAAGTTCATGTAGCATTCTTGGAAAGAATATGCACCAAATAGTTTTATGTCTAGCGTCTTTGAGAGGCAACAGCTGATTGGTGGCAGAAGGAAACGATCAGGGAAATAAAACAGAAGACAATCTCCCAGGGGTCTGAACTAGTCTAGAAATCCTTCTGTCCTTCCACTTGGTCATCTGAATCTGTGTGCAATACGAGAACTGAAGCACAATAGATTTTACACATCTTCAGGCTGTTCTGCATATATTTACATGTAAAAATCCTGATTGCAAATGATCACTGTAATTTAAATGGGCATCTCCGAGACATAATTATTTCTTAATATGGGCTTTTATCCTTACAGCATACTTGAGACAATCTTTCAAGTACATCTCCTCGGAGAATTGTGCTCTAGCAGCCATCACAGACAATTATTATATTAAAAAAAGAAACAAAATATCCTCATAAACAGGTCATGTCAGTTGGAAACTCTCCAGTTGATTGTGCCCAATATTAGATGATATATTAGTTTTAAATGGAAGCTTTGCTTTATCTGGGTACAGTTGACAGATCTATGAACCCTTGTTTGTCTGCCTTTCTGTTTAAAAAAACCCCACAAAATCTTTGTATCCCAAAGACATGATAGTCGTTCCTTGCATTTTACTAAGAAAAATAATCTGTGCTTCAAGAAAAATGAAAAATCCATATGGTGATTAGCGGAGAAAGCCAATTTGAAAAATGTAGAAATGGCTTTATAAGAAATATTTTAGTGAGTAATGCAAGTTTTTTCACTGATAGCTAGACTTTTTCTTCTCTACACTGGGGCCATGTAGGTACAAGTTTCATGGCCAGGAAGAAAAGGCACAGCATCATTGCAAATGCTGATTCCTGTGCCCGTGCAAATCTGAAAATTCATCAAATAAATATGTATAAGTGCATATGCATGTCTGTGTGTTCATGTGTAGCAGGGGGGAAAATGAGCAGATTTCTTTGTCAAAATAATACATAATATAAATCAGACACAGAATGATCTTCCTTTCCAAAGTTGAGAAGGGAGACATGAAATTCAGCACAAAAAAAAAGTTTTTCAGTCTCTTCTAGTTCTTTGTTTTTCAGTGCTAGCTGGGGGATTCTGGGAGTTGAAATTCACACATCTGAAAGATCCCTATGTTGAAAAACACAGATCTAGATGTGTTGGACTGCAACACAAAAAATTCCCATACAAGTGGTGCCATCCCTGGTTTCAATGTTATTGAACTTACAGTATAGGACTGTCTTCCTCTTTTCACAACCAATAAGAAATTTGCTAAGTGGATGTGCTTTAGAATATGTAAGTGGGCTTATTTACACTCAAGTGCCCTTGGATTCAGACTCTTGAAGTTTTACTGGCAATAATATAAAAATCAGAATGCCACTATCACCATTCCATTCCTTGCCCCCAACAATTCCCTGGTAATCTCCCACCCAAGATATTAAATAGGCCAGTCTTGCTTAGTTTCTTAACCCACATAACAACAGCTAGATGTTGCTATTAGTAAAGACTATCTCTGCTACCATGAGTTTTTAATAGTCAGCCATCATTGTCTTGCTAGGAAAGTTGATATCCATAATTCTAAGAAAAAAACTTGGCGATTCCAATCAGACATTGGCTGCAAGAAAATATAACTTCCATACTAATGGATAATACTGGGTCCCAGTTGGATAAAGATGGAACAAAATGCCAGTGACACACCAAGTAGATATCACCTAAGAATTTATTCATTTTAGTAAGTTGTGGTTATTTTTCCCAGCAGAAAGAACATACTTGGAAACTGCTTGCCTACATCACCCTATGATTCATTTTATAGCACATGTAAAATCTTTTTTGAAAGGACTTTCTTGACTAATATAATGTGAAGGTTGTTAATAATGTGAATGCCTTTATTCTGGTTCAGGGTCATGCTGAAATAAATGTTCTGATGCAATCTGCTCTATACATAGAAAGAACAGGGGTTTTGAACCCTGCAAATATCAATTGGTGAATAAAGATACAAGATTATAATCTCCATAGATGCTTTGACACTCTGACTGTGACACTTCTTGCAATATTTTCACAGAACATTTGTTACCACAAAGCTTTACAAATTATCCTGGAATGAGTTTTGCGGATGAGAATTCCTTTTTTCAGATTTATGAGGTATTACACTTAGTTCAGTGTTTCTCAACCTTGACAATTTTAAGGCATGTGGACTTCAACTCCCAGAATTCCACAGCCAGCAATGCTGGCTGTGGAATTCTGGGAGTTGAAGTCCACATGCCTTAAAATTGTCAAGGTTGAGAAACACTGACTTAGTTGGATAAGAGAAGAGAAACAGCATAAAATGCTTTGGGGGCAATAAGCCACAAGATATTTGCAATATAATTAATTCAAGCTTCAATACAGGAAAGCAGTTGGTGATGCTAACACAGCTTTGCATGATTGTGCGGCAGAAGCAACTACTTCAACAAAATTAAACTTATGAATTAAGATATCCTGTTTTATACATAGAATAAAATCTCTGTATTGGTTTTGGCCAAAATTTCTAACACCGTCACAAAAAATTTACAGTTGCAACCGAATACTGACACCAAGGCCCAACCAAATTGTTTTTGCAGCCTGAACAGGATAGCAAATGGCTATATGTTCGTCAAAATGTGTACTAACCAGCAGAATGTTGGAACAAGTTCATGCGACTTCTGCCAAACACACACACACATACACCTGGACAACCCAGATCTGCTCATAAATATAAAAGAAAGCAATTGGCCCCAAACTGAAGCTTTCCTTCAAAACTGTCTTCACAGATAATCATTTATTTGAAGCATTCTTGCTGGCTCACTGCACAACTCCCCTTTTAAACATGAGGAATGGTTGGGAATGTCACCTGAGCTTTTTATTCCATTCTCAGAAATCTATCTATCTATCCCAGGCTGGGATCCTCTTCCTAATTTTGACTAATTATTATTTATTCCCATAATGAGGAATGAGAGCTCCACATCCACGTGACAGTAGTATCAGAGCTAAACAAATAATTGAACGTTGCAAACTAATGAGGCAATTACTCAGGACTACCTTCCTTTATTTGGGTGTTACCTACTGCCAACACACTGCACTCAAAGAATTTGATTTGTGGGATTTGTTAGCCCTCCCAGGTCTTGAACTCAGCCTTCTCATCTATCACCCAAGAAAGAGGTTATCAGAATTAAAGAGGTCCTGCTGTCAAGGGCCAAGGAAATCAAGAGATCCAGGCAGTTCAAATGGATATAAAGATTTATTGCAAGCTTAATCTTCCTACAAGAAAGTAAACTAAGGGCCAAATGAAACTGATGGTAGATCAGGATAGAAGGTATTCAAGGTGGGCTGGTTTTAGATTTCGTGTGGATCTAATGAATGATGCTGCATTTGACTCTCCCTTGGGCTCAGCCTGGTCATCACCTACACCTACTTTGTAGAGCATGGCAATTTAAGTTAAGACTACAGAAAGCCCCATTCTTGGAGGCTGGCTGCGGATTCACTGCAGATGTAAAGCAGATGTACTCGGATATGCCTCTTTTGGCTACACAATGGTGACACCCACAATTAAGTCTAACTCTATACTCCTCCAGTCTTCGGTTATCTGCATGTGGAAAACAGCACGTTAGGAAGAGAAAAGCTTCATTTATATGTTGCAATTAAGATTCCTTTCTTAGTCCAGCAGAAGACCAATGCATATGAAGCAGCCACCTTGGCTGGTAACTCAGTCTTGTTTGCAAATGATAGTTCCCGATTCTTTTTTTAAAAAATGACAGCTCAAATGTCAGTTCAGGTTAGGCCCAGAAAATTCAGCTCCATCTCCCAGTACAGTGCCCTTACAGGGATTCAAAGATTTTGAATAAAATCACCCAACTTGCACATAGCTTAAACTGTACAAAAAATATTATTTTTTTTTCCATTCCGAGTATCTTTCCATTAACATTTCCACTTTGGTCTTCACCTATTGTTTCAGGCACATTTATTATGAAAAAGCACATCATTTCTAATGAAGTGTCAACTCTGCTCAGTGACATTTAGCAGATGTGGCAAACAGCTGCCTACATGAAATTAAGAGAGAAAATAGCCCTCAGGAATGAGTCATAATGCAGAATGATACAGGTGATGATTCATACTGACTGAAGCAAAATGGTTTATGTTCTCAGTGAAAATTCACTTGTTACTATTAAAATTTTGACTTTTAAGTGGAAAAATATTAGAGAAAGCAATATTCCATGATTCCTATGTATGAGAAATTGAGGCTACAAAAATCCTTTAAAAATAGTCTTTCTTCAGCAACTACTCAATGAATTAAAAAAAGACCTTCACTCTCTATTTCCCATTCCATATATATATTATTAGGGGCATCTGATTAAAAGCTTCCAATTGACGTTGAATGGAAAGACAAGGGGGAAGCATAAAGGGAATAAATAAAATACATCTAAGGATTCAAAGATTAAATAGTAAACCATGCACCCAGCCTGTAATTTCCAATTTAAGGCATAACTTTTAAAAGGTTTAACTTTCTAAAATATTTAAAGATTGAGTGCCTCACTGGGAATACTCATTTTGAATGACTGTGGTTGCATTTTCTCCATAGCTAGTAACAAGGTTCCTGTTTTTATGCATGTTAATTTTAAATTTCTCCAACTAAGCATAGCGCAAAGCCTGTAAAAATGCAGAATTTTTTTTAAAAAAATATTATTAGCATAGCTAATTCATCACATCCCACTCAAAATGGGAACAATGTGTAACTAATTACATTGTTTAGTTTGAGCCATAGACAACCTCTTTGCCATGCAAATGTGATCGGAAACTTAGAAGCATTGGATAATCATATATCGGGGATGGTGTAGTGAATCCAAGAGTGTGCAGGGGGGTTGGACTTCATGACCACTTAGGTTCCGTCCAACTCAGTTGTCAGTTGTCCTTCATCCGCTGAAAACAAACTGCAGAAACACAGGAACAAAGTGACCAACAAGAGTTTAATGCATGCAAAATGAAAGTCAGCACTGGGAGTGGTTTGCTCCCAGTGCCTTACATAGACGTGCCCCACCTTCCAACCTCACCCCAATCAGCAAGCCAGCATCCAGTCCATGCAGATAAAAGCCCAGTTCAATTTCCAACTCCTCCCTCTGGACGCATCACTGCAGCCATTCCTCTGTCGGGTGCCCTCTCTGGGCCACATGGACTCCACAGGACCAGCTTGGCAAACATTCACTGGCAAACATTCACTGTCCAGCTGCCTCGCCCGCAGCCGGCTTTCTTCCCCTGGCTGCCTGCGTTGCTCTGCAATGTGTGAGGGCGTCAGGTGGCCCTTCTGGAGCTCAGCAGCTTCACGCGGCAACTGACGTCCTCCCCAGCCACCGGCAGTGTGTCAGGTGATGTCCCCGGCGCTCAGCTGTTAGGCGCCACAACTGGCTTCCTCCCCGGCTTCCAGCAACAAGGGAGAGGCGGCCGCGGTGAGAGGCGCCCCTCCAACACCCAGCTGGCCCGTCTCTGATGCCCAGCTGGCCTTCAGGATTCGGGCGGCACAGGGGTCGGCTGTGGGTGGCACACGGATGTCGGCTGCTTGGCTTCAGCTGGCTGCTCCATTCCTCCCACCCACTCCATTGCACCTGATTGCACTGGGTGGGGCGAGGCACATGGGTAAAAATCTAGCTAGGGTGGAAATGTTGAGGTGGAGCTGCCCCATGCACCTCGCACCAGACACTTACTTTAGGACAGTTGTAGCCAAGCCTTCCACGCCCCAACATCTGCCTCACCTCGCCAGCCCACTTCTTCAGTGGTTGTTAACCATCCTCACGTGTGTTGCCTCCGGCCGCCATTTCACCATCAGAGCCCTTCCAGAAAGGCATCTGCAGCCAAGAAGCGAGCTCCGAATTGACACACATGGCATCTCCTGGCCTCCATTTTGCCATCAGAGGCCTTTTCAAAAGGCTTGGAAGGCCTCTGAAAGCAAAACAGAAGCCAGGGAATGCCACCTGTATCAATCCGGAGCTTGTTTCTCAGCTGCAGAGGTCTGTCCAGAAGGTCTCTGATGGTGAAACAGAGGCTGTGGGGTGACACACGCAAGCAGCAGCAAGCACCTGCATAAGTGGGCCGGCGAGGCGAGGCAGGTGTCGGAGTGTGGGAGGCCTGGCTGTGGCAGTCCTAAGGTAAGCAGGTAAGACATCCCCCGAAAATAAGACCTGGATCTTATTTTCAGGAAAACACTGTATATTGTGGTAGGATCTGCAGCTTGAATGGAGGTGGAGTTAAGAGACTGACTAGCTTGGAATCATTGCAGAAGAGGAAGCAACAGAGTCCCCACTAAAATCCCTGGAGCCCCATCTGATTGTTCCCAAGACAAGTGCAGTCAGTCGGGCAGATTCTTGTAAACAGGCTAAAAGCAATAAAGAAACTTATCTAATCAACTCATAGTGTTTCTCTGGTTCCTTGCTCCTAATACGAAATCAAACCATAAAAATATTTGTAATAAATAGATTACAAGTAGCAGCTTTTAAATACAAAAGCACCACATCATAATTTCATTAGAAGAGAGGCCTAGACCAAACAACTACTCTAAAGAGTAATTTAGCCAATCAAATTAAAAGCAAACAAAAAAAAACTCCTTACATCGAGCAAAACTATGTGTTATTTGGATTAATCTGCCCCCTCCTCCAAAAAAACCACACCCCAAACCAAAATGTATGTCACTAAATAATGTGGGATCAATACTGTAACCCATACATGAAATGCCCCTATTTTTAAAATGTTGAGTAGCAGGAAATGTTGTAATTTCACGTAAGTGGGTTTTCTACCACTTCCACTATAAATAAGGACTAAACATATGAACCAGGAAACTGTATGTGACCGCCTTCTATTGCCCATGGCTCCCTTACATCTTATCACATAGTTAAACAGGCACTATCATCTCGTTAGTCAATTAACAGAAGTGGTCAGTAATCTCCCTTAGGAAATCTTTCCTAGAGGAGTAGGGGGACAGCTAGTGTGCTGGCAGAATATATAGGCTGCAATGAATTGCACTATTGAGTTGTAAGTCCAAGGAAACACCAAGTCAAGCCTTGACAAAATAGAACAAGGCACAGAAGAAACAATGCTAACGACTGGGGACAACCAAGGGTCAAGGGCTACCTGAGAGAGAGCGTGGGAGGGATTCAGGAAGATCATGTTCTTCTAGTCATGAAGACAAACCAGAATCAGAATGAGAAAATTGTGTCCTTCTTAAATATAAATAGAGGTAGGTAGGGACGTGTACATGGAGCCATGGTGGTGCAGTGGTTAGTATGCAATACTGCAAGCTGACTCTGCCAATTGCCAGCAGCTCAAGGTTGACTCAGCTTTCCATCCTTCCATAGTTGGTAAAATGAGGACCCAGATTGTTGGGGGCAATATGCTGTCTCTCTAAACTGCTTAGAGGGGGCTGTAAAGCCCTGTGAAGCTATAAATAAGTTTAAGTGCTATTGCTATTGCTACATATGCATCCAGCTAGCACAGAGGTAGGCAACCTTGGCTCTTTTGACTCATGGACTTCAACTCCCAGAATTCTGGGAGCTGAAGTCCATGAGTCACTAAAGAGGCAAGGTTGCCTACCCCTGAGCTAGCATAACAGCTTGGGAACATTTTCAACACAGAAAATGTTAATTTTAAAAAATCTCAGGTCATTGTGGGTACCTTCCAAGTGGGCAAAGGAAAGCAATTATCTATTTGTAGATTATGCTTGCAAAACTAGCTGTGAAAAGTAAATGTTCCTTGTTTGAGTTAATCTATTTTTTTTAAAAAAAGAGGGAGACAATACACAAGTAGTGTTTTGCATCAAAGCCTGTGAATTTACGAAAACTTATATGTGCAACATTAAACATACAAAAACTAATACATCTTAACTCTAATTGTAATGATGGAAAACTCAGAAGTGCTTCTGAAAATAACTACAGCATTGGGAATAATGCTTTTATTTTCTGTCTCATATATTAATAACGTACCATTCAAGAGTGTATAGGAAAGAACATTAAAAAGTGCCGTTACTGTGATTAAAGTCTGACACACAAATCTCCTTGAAATGATGGCTGACAAGATTTCAATTATAAACCTATAATTTCAAACAGTGGGATATTTGTAGTAATGTCAGCAGTGATAGAAGTCCATTACTATTCTTCAAAACATGAAAGCTGACTATTCAGTTTTTAGAATTTATATAATTATAACAAATATAAAATAAGTAATTTTTTGTACCCTAGAGATTTCCATTCTTGCATGCACTATAGATATTATAAAAACAATGGAAAAAAATAAAAGTTGGCACGCACAGCTGGGAATATTCTTTTATGCTGCCTATCCTGATTTTAATGATTTATTTTCAACTCATTATGTTTTTTTTTTTTATGAATTTGGAACTCTATAAAGAAACTGAGACAGGCTCATTTCCAAAAGAACATTGTAATGGCAAGAACAGAGATGTATAAGAATCTTGGTAAGACCTCAAAAAAAGAAATGCAGAAAACTTCAATCACTGGGAAAATTGGAACTATTTACAAGTACCACCTAATGTTTTAAATGGTGCATAACAGATTTCTGTTTGTAATCCAGAACATCATTCTATTGGCAAAACCAATTCTTCCTCCTTTTCCCAGATCCCTCAAATGTGCTCCACGTGAGATGGTCCGAGCAGGTTCAGACAGGATGTCAGATGATGTGGAATTCCACAGAATAATATTCAGAGGACTTTCTTTCATTATAAACACGTATCTAATCAACAATTGCAATCTTGCAGCTGCTTGCATTTTTAATATCAAAGTACAATATGAGCATATTAATTATGCTCTGAATCTGAGAATAAGGGTAGCTTCTGTCGGCTTTACTTTTATTTTGCTGACATTTTAAAACACGTTTTCCTTGGAAAGTTTTTTTAAAAAGCATTTGCGCGATGGCAATTTTTTAAGATTTATTTATGAATCCAATCAGAAAACTGTTTCTCCAGGATTACCTTGCAAAATTGATCACAAGCCTAATCTGCTTGCGTACTATGATGCAATTCAACATGACTGGCAGGACCTCTACTCATTCCTGGGTAGTACCACCCCTTTTCTCAATCTCGTCCACACGGATCATCTATCTTCTGTAATAGATTTTGAAAGCACAAACCAAATTTTACTCTAATCTTTGTATTTCATTTTAGGCATTTTGTGATCCTGGCACTGTATTTCCTATTTTCCACGTATAACTTTAGTAATTTTTCTTTTCGAAGTCCATATTTTAAAATCGTATTTTGTCTGCACTTCACAGAACAAACGTGTCAATTATTTTTCAACCACTGCAGAAATTGAAGTTTTGCAAGAACATTTTGATATCAAAAATTACTTGTTTGTGACGATGACCGGTTATATAAATTTGACAAATACAGTGCATTCAGAAAGTATTCAGACCCCCTTCACTTTGGTCATTTTTGTTATGCTGCAGCCTTATTCTACGGTTGTTAAAATCCATTTTTTTTCTCATTAATCTACACTCAGTACCCCACAATGACAAAGTGAAAACAGAACTTTAGAAATGCCTGTAAATTTATTTTTAAAACTGGCATATCACATTGGCATAATCATTCAGATCCTTTGCAACAACACTTGAAATTGAGCTCAGGGGCCTCCCATTTCTCTTGATTGTTGCTGACATGTTTCTACGCCTTGATTGGAGTCCATCTGTAATAAATTAAATTGGACATGATTTGGAAAGGCACACACCTCTCTATAGAAGGCCTCACAGCTGACAGGGCATACATACTGTAGCAGAGCAAAAGCCATGAGGTCAAAGGAACTGCCTGCAGAGTCAGAGACAGGATTATTGCAAGGCACAGATCTGGGGAAGGCTACAATAACATTTCTGCTGCACTGAAGGTTCCTAAGACAGGGGCCTCCATCATTCTCAAATGGAAGAGGTTTGACACAACCAGGACTCTTCCAAGAACTGGTCGCCTGGTCAAACTGAGCAATCATGGAGAAGGGCCATAGTAAGAGAGGTGACCAAAAACCCAATAGCCACTCTGACTTGAGCTCCAGAGAGCCTGTGTGGAGATGGGACAGAGTTCCAGAAGGACAACCATCACTGCAGCCCTCCACCGATCTGGGCTTTATGACAGAGTTGGCTAGATGGGAGCCTCTCCTCAGTACAAAACACATGAAAGCCCACTTACGAGTTTACAAAAAAGCACCCGAAAGACCCTGACAGTAAGCAGCAAGATTCTCTGGTGAAACCAAGATTGAACTGTTAGGCCTCGATTCTAAATGTTATGTCTGGAGGAAGCCAGGCACAGCACATCAGCTGCCCAATATCCTCCCAACAGTGAATTATGGCGGTGGCAGCATCATGCTGTGGGGGTGTTTTTCAGCAGCAGGGACTGGGAAACTGGTCAGGGTTGAGGGAAAGGTGAATGGAGCAAAGTACAAGGATATCCTCAATGAAAACCTGTTCCACAGGACTCAGACTGGGCCGAAGGTTTACTTTCCAACATGACAATGATCCTAAGCACACAACCAAGACAACACAGGAGTGGCTTAGGGATAACTCCGAATGTCCTAGAGTGACCCAGCCAGAGCCCTGATTTGAGCCCTATTGAACATCTCTGGAGGGACTGGAAAATGGCTGCCACTTATGGTCGCCATTCAATCTGACTGAACTTGAGAGGATTTACAAAGAAGATTGGCAAAGCTTGTCGCATCATAACCAAAAAGACTCAAGGCTGTAATCGCCGCCAAAGGTGCTTCAACAAAGTACTGAGTGAAGGGTCTGAATACTTATGCCAAAGTGATATTTCAGTTTTTTTCTTTTTAATAAATTTACAGACATTTCTAAAATTCTGTTTTCACTTTGTCATTATGGGGTGCTGAGTGTAGATTAATGAGAAAAAAATGAATTTCAACAACTGTAGAATCAGGCTGCAGCATAACAAAATTTACAAAAGTGAAGGGAATCTGAATACTTTCTGAATGCACTGTAAATGAATAAATGTAGCATTAGAAAAAAAAGTTTCTACTATTTGATGTAGATTCAGCTTTATTACTTTCTGCTACAGCTTGAAAAATATATACTTTTCCTCAACTGTGAAATGGTACATTTATAGCTTTCTCAGATATTTTTGGCTTTATTTGAAGACTTTTAAAAAGAAGCAATGGCTCTATAAATCTATGTACTTTATTGGGTGATGGAAGAGGATTTTAAGCAGAATACGATCTGAAGAGAAACCAGAGTATACATAATAATATTTTTATTTTCCAAAGTGGATATGAAAAAGTGTATACCTTTTGAGGAAAAAAAGAGCATTTTTTTTTTTCATGAAAGTGCTTTCACACTGTGACAACCAGAAAAATTACAATTGGGCATTTTCTAAAATAAAGGTGTGGCAGTTTGCAAGCTGAAAAAAAGGCTGACAGTAATTTT
Organism: Crotalus tigris; assembly: GCF_016545835.1. Taxonomy (NCBI): domain Eukaryota; kingdom Metazoa; phylum Chordata; class Lepidosauria; order Squamata; family Viperidae; genus Crotalus; species Crotalus tigris. The sequence continues at coordinate 951,500 of NW_024096525.1, forward strand.
TAAGAGATTATTGGTTACTACAGACAACTAATTGTCCAATTTATAGGGAAAATCAATTAATACATCTAGAATTATTCTTAGGGAATCTTACATTTAATGAGAAGTTTCTGGGAATAAATATTTAAATTACCTACAGATTATCTTGGAAAGTATGCCCTGCAACTCTTGAATTTTACAGTCAATGTAAAAAACACACTTTATTGTTCTGATGCTAAGTAAATGTTTTATCTTGAAATAATGGATATTTACCCACTTGTGAACCACTTAGGTAGAATGGTTTAATAATGACAAAACTATAATTCACTTGTAATCATTACACCAAGCTCCATGGTGCTTAGAAATCTAGTGATTAACTCTGAACCCAAAGTACTATTCATGACTTTAGAGTTACCCAAAGTTCTAACTGCCCATTTTCCACTTTGGGATGAGAAACTTTTTTTTTAAAGACAGTTATCGCCATACTGCACAACTGAACACAGTTTATTGTGTTTGAAAGAAAATGTGAAAATTAATGAAAGTTATGATGAATAAGAATATGTCATTAGTACACCCTAGTGGTGTCCAAAATAATTCAGATCTGAAATGTCCCATTTTGAGTTTCCAATAGTCATTTCAACATCAGCTGAAGTATTTTGACACTGACATAGCTCAGAGCTTGGACTCTCAGAAGATCAGCATCAGAAAATGTTTTTCAGCTGGTTTTGTAACTAAAACAACTGTTTCCAATCCAAAGCACTTTGCACCACTTAAGTTCACCACGGCATATTGAAAAGGTGGACCTTATAACTGAACACTTAAAAAAAACTAATATAAGAAAAAAAAAGCTATACTACATGAGGAAAGTGGACTACTTAGAAGAAATAACACATGTCAATACAGTTTTTATAAGCAACCAGATAAGCACATCTAGAATGAACTTTTTCTTTTTCACACACAAAGAAAAAGGATTTCTGCAGAAAGCCTGATCCGTGCCAAAGCTATTATTTGTGAAGATATCTTGTGAAGAGATAGCCCGTGGAAAAAACATCACTTGAGAAGAGCATTCAAGAGCTTCTTCAATTCTAATCTTAGGGTTGCAAATGAAATTAAATTCATTTTACCCATTGTGCTTGGATCCTGCGTAAGTACAATAAACACGCTCAGAATTTCTCACACTGACACAGAAGGTAAGAACTGCTGTTTTGAGATTGCCTGTTGGAACTTGCTCTTTGCTCTTTAGGGCAGCTCTGTTGACAAGAGTTATTTTTATGCTTCAATCACACACCATTAGACAGAAATACATGATTATGGATAAAAATTATTTCTTCCAAGGACCATTAGTGGTCAGGAGGGGAAGTCCACTGTGGTCATAGGTGACTATGGAAGAATCTGAAATAATGGAAAGAAATCATCCTGCCCTTCTCCCAACTTCAGACATAATTTACATCATTTTCTAGACTTTGCAGAAAAGCTTTTGAGCAACCAAAACCCATACCGCAATCAAGGCTTTGAAGACCCAGTATTAGATGTTATATTTATGTCAGCGCTTCTCAATATCAGCAACTTTTAAAATGTGTGGACTTCAACCCCCAGAATTCCCTGTGCTGGCTTGATAATTCTGGGAACTGAAGCCCAAACATCTAAAAGTTATTTGAGACTGAAAGATGCTGAAATAAGTTGTCCCATTTCCTTTCAAGCTTTAATACGTAGCTTCCATCTTTCCTGAAAGGTAAGACCTCATCTGAAAATTAGCTTCAGAAGAAATTAGTAATAATAGTAATAACAGAACTAGTAGTAAGTAATATCATCATCATCATCAACATTCTTATAACTATGTAAGCGCTTGCATTCCTGTAAGGCATGGAGTTAAGAGCACTGTCCAGTAAAACAAAGACTATAATTCCACAAACATACAGACATCAAATACCCGTTTCTATAACACCACGATTTTTCTTCCTTTTACATACAAAAGCATTTTTAAATGATCTGAAATCCATGTTGATCATTTTTAGTCCCATTCATTTCACAGGTATACATGAGTGTGAGAAATCAATTGCTGCCAACTGGAAATATGGTACTTATTATTGACAACTAATTATATGAAGTACATGACCTGTGTACTTTAACCCTATGTAATATTTTTCAACTCCAAATAGCGAGTAAAAAGCATCTGGTAAATGAGCACAATCTAGTACAGCAATTTGATAAAGAAATCGCACATTTCAAAACAGATACTGTACTGAAAAGCGGTGACATTATCTTACTATCCTCATTCTTACTTTAGAATCAGCATGTCCATGCAAACAACAAATAACCTCACATTTATGAGCAGCAGAATTTTTTTTTAAAATGAGGGCATCAATGCTTATTCCACATAGGAGCTGCAATTGGCCCCTGTGGAGACCTTTCAACAACAACAAACTCATCAGGGTTGCCAACTGCTTGGTAGTGGATTAACAAATCCTGAATAGCGCGTTCTTCAATCTGAAATGAGAGGGGAGAAAAGGAAGGGAGAAAATCTCAGGTATCTGGCAAAAATTGGAATAAGAGCAAAAACTCACAGGGCAAAGTACACAGGGCAGTGACTAGATCTTTCATACACACTAAAATGTTTAATGGGATAAATCACAGCTTATTACTTTCAATTATGGATTCTGGATTCCACAGTTAGAAGAGCAATCCATAAGGTTTTAGCAAAACACAAGGGAAGCAGCCATCAATTATATCCTGCTATGCTACTAAAACCACGATAATTTAGTGTAATCTAGGTGTAAAATGCTTAAACTGAAGTTTAAATAAACGAATTGCAGCCTAAAACCTTAAGAATATTGTACTATATGGCATTTTTAGAAACACCACTAAGGCTCCTTGGAACCCCAAAAGAAGGAAGAGGTGAAAAGAAGGCAAGAAACAGACTTTCGTATAGGGCATAATTCTGACTTTTATTACTCTTTACCTGGATCAAAGCTAAAGGTTTTTCTCTACTTCGTATAAGAGCAGCTTCTTGCTGAAGTTCTTCCTCTACAATTTCTGCAAATGTCATAGGCAATGCTGCAGCCGGGTTTCTTAAGGGTGATGCTAACCAAGGACTGCAAGATAAGTTACAAATAATAAAGCATCACATTTTTACAATATGTACTTTTGTACATATATATTTGCAGTATAAATTTAACTTACTTCTGATTTTCTGATGGTGTTGGTTCACAAGAATAGTCACTTTCTGCTCCAAGAGCAATGGTGTTTTCGTACCTGCCAACAAAAATAAGTACAAGAATTTTTAGAGAGCCATGGTGGCGCAGTGGTTAGAATGCAGTATTGCAGGCTAATTCTGCTGACTAAGAGCAATTCAATCCTGACCAACTCAAGGTTGACTCAGCCTTCCATCCTTCTGAGGTCGGTAAAATGAGGACCCAGATTGTTGGGAGGCAATATGCTGACTCTGTAAATTTCCTAGAGGGGGCTGTAAAAGCACTGTGAAGCGGTATACAAGTGCTATTGCCATTGCTAATACCAAGTGTTCTTTAAGGTACAAAAGGCCAGAACACAGAGCCCAAATAACTTGTATAAATGCAGCACTCTTGTCTTTCACACAGTAAATGTTGTGACCACATAATCTTTATTCAGCAGGTAGGTACTAAAATGTTTCAATCAACACTTCCGTGAAGACATAAACAGCCACTGCAGCGTTGGGATTCACTAGTAGAGAATATGAGTCAGAGGAATGGTATTTTAAGGAGAAAAAATGGTTGAGTAAAATAGAACAGTACTTCAGCTCAGGATGGTTGTTTTGACAGGACTGGAATTGGCAAACATTCCTTTGGTTATGGTAGAGTGGCATATATCTAGACTTTAAAACTAGACTGCACATCAGGAGGAAAAAATAAGAGACATTCCGTTCATCTGCATCAAGTAAAATGTTTTGCAGTCCCAAAAGGATGATCTGTCGGTCATATTGCCTTACCCAGGGACAATGGATGAAGGTTATAATGTAGCCTCCTAATCTTCCTTTGATATGATGCCATCAACTTTTGGGGGGAGGGAGGAACAGGTACAGCTAGCAGCAGAAGGGCAACTTTTAATCATTTCAGTGCGTTGGAGGTAAGAACAGTTTGCTTCCCATTCCCATCATTATAACTTCCCAAAACTTTAAAACGGCTGACGGTGACCCAATTAAGAAAGATTTCAGTCTTTGGAATATTAGATCATGAATAGTAGGAAAGAATGCAGGAGGCACCCCAGCAGCCTGCTGCTCTCACCCTTCCGTTTTGAGGAAACAGAAGTCATGAAAAGTCATACTGAAATTTGACTATTTTGTCACTGAATTTTGGCAGCCTAATTTCATGCTGGACGGCCACCAAATGGCCATCACATCCTTACAGAATGTACACCAAAGTAAAATAATACTTCTTTACTGACCTCTTTTATCCTTGCATGTATTTCTCAGAAAGGTATTTTATCAGAAATGGCAACACAATTTAAATCTTTCTCACCTCAAACATTTTTGAGCTGGTACATTCTCCATCACGTTAGCACAATTGGCACCAACTACTTTTTTCTCTTCTAACAGAAGATCTCTGAATGATTTTGGCAAAGCAGAATGCAGTGAGGAAGCCCTAAAGTAAAATAAACCAAATCTTACTACGCTGCATTTACTGATAATCCTAGTGCAATTCTTCCACCAACTAACTTTTCTATAGGTTGAAATGAACCTCTCAAAAGAATGAATCTTCATAATTGCTGTCCTAGAACATTACTTTTCTGTATTCGCTACTTCCGCGTTCAATCAGTACAATGCATTGAGGAATCTGCTTTTGCTAGAAACTCTAAAATCATTCAATTAAGGGTAAGTAATGCCTTTGGAGGGGGGCCTTTAACATAATCAATGAAAATCACAAAATAATATCATACACTGAAAGATATTATCAGTAGGCTGCATGGATGATGCGTTCCCTCAGGACACCACTATAGGACATTGCACGCCATCACTCTGCTGCACACCCAATTACCACAGTTCTGTTTTACGTCTAAGGATATTTACCCATGTAGTATGGCTGTATTACTCTTATCTATCTCATCTTCTCTTATTGGTATGATTATATACTTTATTGTTTGTATGGATACTGAGAGCTTATAAACCGGAAACAAATTCCTTGTGTATCCAATCACAGTTGGCCAGTAAGTATTCTACTCTATCAGTAATCCGTCTGAACCTAATATAGCTTGCTAAATTTATAGCTCAACTACACTAAATTATATGACCAAAACCAAAAATAAGTTGTAAGGGACACACAAAGTAATTAACAGTGACTAGTCTCCCCTTCTAAACTGACTTTCCTTCTTGAAGCGTGGGTTGAAAATAGCTGAAGTAGGGCTTATTTTAAGGAAACTATTTGAACAATTCTGTTACCTTAAAATAGGGGTGAGCACAAATATATGATGGCCTTATAAAGTTTTCCTTTCTACTATCACAACAAAAAAACCATTGCACCATTTTTTTCTCTGTTAGACACAAAATGCTCTCCCTCTCAACAAGGTATTTCTTCTTTTCAGGCGTTGGAGTAATTGGGATGTTGTGGTCTGCACCTCCATTAAGTTTCAACATTCTAGATGAAGAAACACGCTTACAACGTTAATGTACCGTGAGTATTGCAAGCCTCCTCATGGCCTGAGTTAGGCAAAGGAGGAGGTTTTTCAATTAAAGCCACCGAAGGTCTTAAGCATAATATGAGAAATAAACAATACTCAGAGATGAGAACCTGCTAAACCTGTTAACTGAGGGGGAAAAAACCTGACCATCTGGCACTTAGGAAAGTAACAGCATAATGTATCCTGCCAGGAAGAAGTCGCATCTCCCAAATAGATAAATTGTTATGTTCTTTCACCAGAGATGTATATGCACACATACACACATATTTGGAAATTATACTTAAATCCATTTCCGAATGGAAAGATTAGTCTCTGTTCTTTTAGTGTTCTTCCACGTTTCACTCTTAACAATAATCTCTACATATTTTATTTAATTAATCTTCAAAGAACAATATGAATCCCTGATTCCACAAAACCGTGAAACTGGACATTATTTTTGGCAAGAAAAATGCAAGTACGTTTTAAGGTAGCCTGAATCTCCATGTCAACCCCCCCAAAAAAAAGAATTCCAAAAGGTCCCACACGTGTTGTCTCGCCAGAAGACCTGCTGGATTTCCAAGACAAGTATCTTGTTTCATTGCAAAACAACGCTTCAAGAGAATGCCATATATGTGCAAGCACAGAGATCTCAATGCCAAATGCCATGTTCGTTTTTAAAAATTAGAGTTATGCCATATCAACGTATCTCAATGTTAAGTACATCTCCGTTTTTCTCACTATTAATATTCAGTGAATACTTGATTTACTAATACTATTTACTGATACAAAAACATAAACAAACTAAGCCTAAGATATTAGTTTTACTTGGAAACCTTAAAGACAAAGATAAATACAGTTATTCAATGAATCATGTGCATACACGAGTCTACAAATGACTCTATAAACTTTTAAAATAAAGATTTTGTACTTCCTTTGGACATAGTCATGTTCTTGGTCCAACTACCCAATATTTCCAAAGAACACCCCCTGTAGTGATACTTCATGGTCTAAAGGAGTTTCTTTTCCTATCTAGAGATGCTAGGGATGAATCAAAAATTGTCCTTCCCATACATGAGTCTGAAACAAAACTGAAATGACCCCAATAAGCAGTAATCTATAAAAATAAGAAGGCTCATACCACACAGTTGCTGATTTTGTAGTTTTGGGAGCTGCAGATAGCACAACTACATCTGGCACAATCTCTGGGTTGTTATCCTTAGCAGCCAGAGCCATCAGTTTCTTTTGCTTCTGAGAAAGTTTATTTCCATGAGAAGTCGCTCTACTAAAATTAGACACAGAAATGTAACATTATGTTACTAAAGTTTATCAAACAGAACTATCCAAAGACTATTAGTCACAAAACTAATGGATTATACATTGTGAATTTACAAAATTATTTGCTATTGTTGTCTAAATTCATAATTAGAATAGCAGTTTTAAAAAGAAATGTTCCTAATTGTGATTATGTATCTATATAATGACCCATGTTTACAACACAAATTCTGCATTACTAATGCTAATTTTTAATCCAAAACTGAAACTTCAGAAACATTGTTTGTAACAAAGTTGTGCTTTTTTTAAAAAAAAAAGATACCCAACAAATTAGGACTTTAATACTCATACTACTCAATACAAATGGATTGTATTGCACTCTTTTTTACTAACCATGAATTTATTTTTGGCATGCCTTCACATTTCTGCAAATTTTCTTCACTTTCCATAATAGTTCTTAAATCAACAGCAGGAGGACTGGCAGGACTGAATAAAAAAAAAAATACAAATTGTTCACTTTTTAAGATATCTATTTTTACTTACATTCCAGTTGCCAAACACCATTGTAGCCTTCTATATGTAACCGGATGTATAATTTATGTCTACCTCCTCAATTATGGCAAACCTCAAATAGAATGTTTTCGAATGAACGCTTTATTTATATATATTTTTCAGGAAACATATACACCAAGGATACTTTTAGATCCACTAACAAGACTCGGTAAAATATTTAAGATAGAATTTTAGGAAGCATGTATGGTTATTTTTCTTTTAAAAACTATCATGAATTAATTATTACAGATGGAAAATTTGGAACTGCAACCAAACATAATTAGGCTTGCAAGAGTGCTCACTGAAAGGTAGAAATTAGCAGGCTATGCAGAAATACATTTAATGTTTTGTGCAGAATGATCACAAACTAGCCGTAAAGTCAGGTGATTTCATTCTTCAAAAATTATTTTGATGAAGGCCCCGAATTTTAATGGAGAGGGAAGTTCACATTCCACAGAGGACAGAATTTGACAAAGGCAGAAACACAGAGAAAATGTATACCTAAAAGAGCTGGCAACCCAGTTGGAAGGACTCACATAGGTGCTTTTGTTACTAGGAATACTCTGTGGAAGAGAATGTTTTTGCACTGATGATCCATGACAGATTTTTATTTCTTTATTGGCAGGAGAAACAAATGTATTTGAAATATCCATTTTCTCTTTCACCTGTAGTCAAAACATACAGCCATTACATTGTTACAGAAAAGGAACCTTATGAAGTTTTCAGATAATAGAGTTCAATCTATTTTGGCTGAAGTCTACAAAAGCAACTACTCTCTCTCTCTCTCTCTCTCTCTCTCTCTCTCTCTCTCTCTCATTTTAAAAGCTAGTTCTCGTGTCACACTGCAACGCTTTTAACATGCTTCATCTTGGGAAATTCACCTGGACAAACCCTACTGACTTTTGTGCCACTTTCTCAACTGATTTTTATTTCTCTTAAATGATTTATATGGCTACCCATGTCACAATGATGATTCTGGGAAGCCCATGAAAATTGAAGCATGAACCATGGCAATTCAATGATTGCATTCTCCAAGAAGTTTGGAAAGGAGGACTGTTTTGGCCTGATGTGCTCTAGGAGCTTTTTTTTTTTTTTTTTTTAAACAAGTGTTTTGACACGCAACACTCCAGGAGTTTTTGCAAAGGGGCTTTTTGCTGTTCTGCCACTCAGGCATCATTTTTATTTGTATTATTTTTTATGCAACTGAACCCAACCCTGATCATTCCAGCAGTCAGGCAGGGTACACCCGGCAATTAATGAGAGCTCTAAAATGGCAAAAGTGCAGGGCAATAGGGATCTCAAAAGGGCAGGCTGGCAAAAGAGACTGGGATTGGGCTGGAGCAGCTGCAGCTTCCTAGGATGTGGCAGCTTCCCCTAGAGCCCCATGGTTCTGGGTCTGCTTGCTGCCCTGCAAGGCTGGGTCCAGAGTGGCCCAAAGGCAGAGATGGGGGGGGAGATAGACAGTTGGGGGGAACTGGAATGCCTCTGCAGTTTAAGTGCAGGTGAGTTGCCAGGGGCCCCTACATTTCGATAACATAACCACATAACTTTGGGCACATGCTGTATGCCCATTTTTCAGCACTTTCACAATTTCAACAGTTGCTGAACAAATGGTCATGAATCAAGGACTACCTGTAAATTATTCTGCACCAAACAAAACGTCACTTTTATGTGGTACAGTATTTTGCAGATTACAAAGCCACAATCCGTAGTAGAGGGTTAACATCTGCAGAATTCAGGAAACAGCCCCACATAAATGAAATACCCATAAACCGCCAACGCCCAATCGACAGGACATGGCAGTTTAGATAAGAAAGCATCTCCCCTTAGTCATTTAACCATTGGGTAGGGCTATTCTGTCTCTAAAAAGCTTATTAAAGTTTATGCTGTGTTTAATATATGTCAGTATTAAGGAAAAACAATCAGCAAAGACAAACCTCAGTTTTATCCGTAGGGAGACCTGCTGTGAAATCAGGAGACTGCAAATCTCTGGGACTGTTCACTCCCACAGAACTGCCTTCAGAATCAGATGTCAGCATCTCAGGAAGGGATTCAGTAGAATTAGCTTTATCCAGTTTCAATATTCCTACATGAACTGGAGGGGGGGGGAGGGAAATACACAATTATCTTGGGACAAATCAGAAATGTCCAGGGAAGCAAAACTACTGATACTGCATTCTGCTATCTGGAGAATGGATCACTATGCCGTACAACAATGTTCCTGAAGCTCAGCAACTTTTAAGATGTGTGGATTCAGTTCCCAGAATTCCCTTGTCAGTTGGGGATGAAAAATCAAGTTGCTGAGATCCAGAAAGACTGCTCTAGCCGTCAGATTGCCTGCTTGAGTTCATAGAGAAAGGGATTGCCCCAAATCCCCTGTTTCAAACATGCAGTCTTCAGGATCCACTCTTTTATGCCCAATTGTCAAGACTCCCATTGCGTCACATTGTCACTTCTGAGGAACAAGGTGGCAATGGTTTTTCTTCTTTGCTGCGGAGTTGGAATACAAGAATGTGTGACCTCTTAAATACAAATTACGCTATTTCGAGGAAACATTTTGAAACAGCATTGCTTCACGCATGGAATGGTTTTCTGAGTAATTGAAACACCTCTTTCAAATTTTCAGTTCAAGATTGCACGCCTCAGTGATGTGTGTTATAATAAGTTGCTTGCATGAAAAAAAAAGATTGGTACATTTTCTTCTTACAGAATAAATTTATCATTTGGAAAATGTAACACAATCTTCCTTTTAATTTTCCTTTAGTAAGGTTAGGAGGGCTACAACCCATTTAATTTCCAATTAAGAATGTAGCAAAAAATAGTATTGTTTCTACATAGTCACTATTTTTTACACACATTACATTTAATAGTATTTATTTCACACAATTCAAAAATGTTACTTTGAAATGTTACTTTAAAACTACACAAAAATGACATGAAGAAAATAAGTAATCTGCTACGTGCAGGACGCTAAATATACTTTTTATTACAGGGAATTCTAAAATGCTCAACTATTTAACTCTAAAATGCTCAACTATTTAACCAATGTAAGCTAATTCTATGTGACTGATACAGGCAGAAATGCACCCATTTTAATTAAGTAATCATTACATAATTAAGGAAGTGTTAATTTTATTTTTTAAAAAACCCTTCTTAAAATATAAGGGTAGATTATACTGGAAAGTGATGAGGTTTTTAGTTCTTTACTGTTGTCAAACGAGAGATATTTATGCATATCCTTGATGTAACCATCAAGATCAATGAGGCTTGAAGTAGTCACTTTGGATAGTGAGATGGGCAGCATATAAATTTATTTATTTATTTATGCATTACTTCAAAATAGTTCTTAGCTTAAACCTGAATGAAATTGAAACTCAAAGACTGAAAACCTCTGGAGTTCAAATCTATATTCACCATTTCTTCAGCTGTATGTTTAATCAGCAAGTTTATATTTTAATAAGTCTTGTCTTAATTATATTGTTATAATAAGTAAACATTATAACTAGAGTATGCATTCATTAAGAGGAACAATGTGTATTTACATGTAACATAGTTACTAAATCGTATCATGCAATTCTTGTGTGTTTGGGTATTTTTATTGTAATTTTTCAGATGACTCTATCATTCTGATCCTCTCTCTTTACTGAGATATCTGCAAACTGCAGCCACCTCCCAGTATTGTGATCAACTTTACAGAAAAGAAACTTCATTGTTTAAATTTCACAAGACGTTGTAGTATTTTTCATTTTACAATCTCCTTTTGTGTGATCTCTCCAGGGACTAATGGCAGTAAACTCTTGTGCATAATGTTATAGGGGGAAAAAAGCACTGTGGTTATTGGGATATGTATTAACTTGCTTCAGCAAAAAAAATAAATTTTAATTTTACCTCCTTGAATGAATGTAAAGGGAAGATATATATAAAAGGGAAGGTATATATAAAAGATATATATAAAAGTTAACATGAATCTTGCTTCAAATAATTAAAACGATGGCATCTTTTTCTGGTGTTCTAAAAACTGTCTCCAGTTCTCTGGAATTACCAACAAAGTGAAGTGGCTGTGCATGTATAGCTTTTAAAGCGGCTACACAAGATGTGAAAAGGACACAGCTCCTGTAATGATTGAAAGAAAGCTACTTCATTTGTGCTATTGTGCATTGTGAAACATCTCTTACACACTCTTTCTACAAATCTAGCACGCAATACTCTTCATTTATGAAGTAACTGAACATTGGGATACATCAAATTCCGAAGTTAATTCTAGCACTACAAAAAACCCCCAGCCATTGTAAGCCATATGTTAAAAGTTCATGCTTTATAGTCATGCCATTATGCAGGAAGTTACCTAAAATCGCTCTTTTAAAAAAATAGATTAGCCCTACTTTTTGCCACTAACCTGTAGGTGGATTCTGTATAATATCTGACAGATTATACCCTCCTGAACTGTCGGAACGTCTTCGAGGTTTCTTTTTAGCCTTTGCTTTAGCTTTCTTGAGGAGTGCTTCTCTAATTTAAAAAAAAACAACAACCAATATTGATTTCCATCTCACTAATTCCTTCAAAGTAATTAAAGTGATCATTGGTACCCTGTAATCTCTAGGCAACAGGCAGACTCCTAATCCTTTTACAGACAATATGTTGAAATTCAGTGGCATGGTTTCCCATTATATTGAGAAAGGAAGCAGATAACAGTTGTAGTAATTCTCCTTAACACAGCAAACGCTCAGTGGAAAACACCCCTCTCTATAGGGAAGAACTCCACTCATTTTGCGTCACTGCCCATCAACTGTGGTAGATAGCCCCAGCCATCAAAGAAAGACCTAAAATATTATTATTCAGTGTTATTCAAACTTGGCACCTTTATGTGTATGGCAACTTCCAGAATTTCCCAGCCAGATGCATCACACATCTTAAAGTTGCCATTTTCAAAAAAAAACCCCTGATTTAAAATGTCCTTCCCTCTTAATGGAGCTTCCCAGATTAAAATTTCTCCAAATTCGAGATCAATGGTTTTCTAGCTCAATTTAGAAAAGCTTTTAATTCCGTTCCAAGGTTCCTTTAGTACTCTGCAATTTACCTTGTACCATAACGCTGAAGTGGGCTTACTACTCATAGTACAGGCCAACTAGGCTCAACACCTGAACATTGAAGTTGCCTAACCTCTTCTCTTCTTCTTGTTTAGCTCGAACCAAGACCATGGAAATTACAGCAGCCATTTATAGTACTCAAGAAGCATCAAAGAAAATCTTCTAAGAGAAGAGTACACAACTCTCAGCTGTTTGAAGGCTGGACCAGACTTTCTGCAGCACGGCAAGCACCCTTCAATGTTTTCAAGAGTGAAATTGGTGCTTTAAGGCATTACAAAGCTCTGAATACACATTGTGCCTCCTTTGCCCCTCCCCCATCAATAAAATGGGCCCTGTTCTTTGAGCCTATTGCCTGGGGAGGGAAGATGGGGGGGGGGCTCTGAAGTCTGGCAGTCCCGCTTTATTAAGAAAGATATTTAATTCCATTCCAAATGTATGACTGTTTCTTAAATATTAGAGCTGTATGGAGTGGCAGTACTTCAGAGCCCTCTGGACGGTCTTCTCTGGAGTGAATGCAGGACTCAAAATCCTGCAATCTAAACGTCAAAGTGTGCCCCTTTGCTCGGATATTGCATTTCAGCAGAAATGATTTTATACATGTGCAAAAGACCGAAGGCCAACGCAGCAGCAGCCCCTCCAGAGTAGCAGCTCTGAGACTCTGCTACAAGGCATGGAGCTACAAAGCTTTGAATACACATTGTGCCTCCTTTGCCCCTCCCCCATCAATAAAATGGGCCCTGTTCTTTGAGCCTGTTGCCTGGGGGGGGGAAGATGGGGGGGGGCTCTGAAGTCTGGCAGTCCCGCTTTATTAAGAAAGATATTTAATTCCATTCCAAATATGTGACTGTTTCTTAAATATTAGAGCTGTAGCAGCCCCTCCAGAGTAGCAGCTCTGAGACTCTGCTATAATTAAAGGCTACTTCCATCCGAAGAATGAAGCGCTTCCTTCAGAAGAATTCAGAAGAATACTTCGATCAGAAGGAAAAGAATTCTCACTGCAAAGCTTGCTCTGTGTTCCGCTCCTCTTTTAGGAAGACAAAGGTTTCTCCTTCCTCAGGCTCCAGAGAACTAATATCAGGACCATCTTGGTAGGGAGTAATTACTCTGCGCTCCATAGCAGGAATCTGCAACATTGTAACATCTTTTTAATTTGAAAATTAGGAGGGGGGGGAAAAAAAAGGAAAGTATCAAATTTGTATTTGAAAAAGCTGTTAGGATGCTTAAATTCTGAAAGAAAGAAAAAAACCGTAGAGCAGGGGTTCTCAACCTTGGCAACTTTAAGACTTGTGGACTTCAACTCCCAGAATTCCTCAGCCAGCTTTGCTGGCTGAGGAATTCTGGGAGTTGAAGTCCACAAGTCTTAAAGTTGCCAAGGTTGAGAACCCCTGCCGTAGAGTTTAGAGTGCTACAATGTTCTAACAGTGTTATATAATGAATGAATGAATCTCAGAGAACAATATATAAAAAACACCTAACGCAGCCTTCTTTATCAAAAAGTAGAAAATGTTTGTGCGTTTTTACTTATATTATACAAATGCAACACTGTTTTTTGCTGCCCCGGGAATTTTAATGCAATATCAAAAGAAAACCTATATTATTCTCTAAATCAACTTTTTCTGCCAAGGAAAAAAGCAACATCGGGGATGGCCAATCTTTTCAGGATGCCCCCACTCCGATGCATTCATAAATCATTATCAAGGACAGTAAAAATTAAAAATAAATTTACCAAAATCTCAGTAACGCCAAATTTACAAGCATGAATGCTGGAATGTCATGGTATTTCTAGACCTAAAACCTGATGTAATATTGAATAGGGATATTCCAAAAGTTTCACATAAATTGCAAGCATCTTGGTTCCAACATATGTATTTCATGCTACCATCAGTTGTGCTGCTCAACTGGTTATACTATTTTTAGAGCTGCATTGCTAATCCTAAAGCTATGTTTTTTTACAAAATGAGTAACTATTTACTCTGTCAAGATTCATTAGTGCATTTCATTTTATTTGGAACATCCCACAATATCTATAATTTTAATGAAGCATGAGACTCCTATCAATGCCACTTATAACCCAAAATAAACTGGGAAGAGGATTTCGATTAAAAAAAAATAACTTCAAAATGAACCTTATCACTTAGTCTACATTCACCCAAACAGATACCGTGTTTTCCCGAAAGTAAGCCCTACCCCCAAAATAAGCCCTTAAAAATCAAGCTAGCATGGGGGCGGTGGTGTGGATCTGCCCCACGCACCCTGCACCCACTTATCTTGCAGCCAGGCCTCTCCTCGCTGGCCCACTTCTTCTGAGGTGTCTTCTGCAGCCAGGCCTGCATTTCTCAGTCACAGGCCTTTCTGGAAGGCCATTGCAACCAAGAACTGAGCTATGGATTCAATCCATAGCTCAGTTCTGCAAGACCTCTGCAGCCAAGAACCGAGCTATGGATTGAATTCATAGCTTGATACTCAGCTGCATAGACCTTCTGGAAAGGCCTGTGACTGCAAAATGCAGGCCAGAATGCAGCTGCTCCTTCGGCCCCAGAAGAAGTGGACCTGCTGGGCGGGGCTGTCAGTGCCAGAGGTGAGTAAGTCTTCCCCCCAAAATAAGACCTGGTGCTTCTTTTGGAGGCAAAAAAAAAAAAAATAAGACCCGGTCTTATTTTTGGGGAAACAAGGTACCTAGAAATTTTATTTTTCAAGTTAATTTAAATTGCGGTCTGTAGTCTGTTTTAGCTAATCAGTGCAGAACTCACCATTTTTCTGTAAGAGATAGAAAGATCTTTCAAAACTTCATCACTTAAAACATCCAGAACTCTATGACAAATTCAGATGAAATGTGATTCAGTAATTACATCCTGCTGTGCCCAGTAGTAATCAATGAAAGCTGAACATATTGATTTCTGAATATTATTTAAAATTCATTTTCTTAAAGCATAGAGTATACTAGACTTAAGTTCTAAGTGACCGGAATTTGGAAAAGAGGCATTTTGAACTTGGAACAAAACAGCACCTTGAAATGAATGCATTCCATTGGAGCAAAATTTGAAACCTGTCAGATGTTTTATTTCGCCCTCAAAATACAATTTTTGGAATGTGTATGTTCTGATATGAGGTCAGAATACTCAAATCGGCTGTTTTAACTTCAAAACTCTTCATATGTGAAAACAGAATTGGTTAAATAGCAGCATTTAAAGAAAAAAACTTTTACACCTCATGTAGGTATATATTCAAAGTGTGGGTGTTTTTATTAAATATATGGATTATGTTGTTAGTTAATATAATTCTGTTATGCCTATTTTTAGTACTTTTGTCCTGTTCCAATTAAAAAGCAAAAGAAAATCTTGCCTCTAGACCAGGGGTAGGCAACCTTGGCTCTTTTATGACTCCCAGAATTCCTGCTGAGGGGAAAGGGAGAGTTTCCAAGCTGAGCCATGCTAGCTCAGGAATTCTGGGAGTTGAAGTCCACAAGTCATAAAAGAGCCAAGTTTGCCTACCCCTGCTCTAGACAGTTTGATTTTGATGTCTAGGTTTCATATTTCCAAATTGAAGAGAGGGCTAAAGGATGTGTAACCATTCAGTAAGACATATAGATATCAAGGCCCTGCTCTTACCGTGTTTCAAGCATGGCTGCCATGTTTAACACAATGAACTGCAAGCAAGACTGTTTTAGCTGTTCAGCATTATATGTGGCTGAAAATTCCAGGAGCTCAGCAGTATTCTTTAAAGTCACTGAAATTTATAAATATTTGTTATTTATTTGGAGAACATGACAGAGACAAATAAAGTGATCTCTTTTCACCTGGTGCCAATTGTATAGGATCTATACGTCAAGAAAGGTCTATAACCATATTTCAGTATTTCACAAGGTTCTGGGGAATTTTCTAAAATGCATACTCAGATCACACTGACAGCAAGAATTCATGGAGCATAGATTGAAAACTGTGGGTAACTGCACTTATTTATTTATTTTTAAGAATGGGATTTCTTCTTCCATGTTTAATAAACAACACGACCATGTGCTCACTATGATACAAATTTTTACATTATCTTCATAGGAAATGAAAGTACAACAACATTCTGAAACAAAAACTCACATTTCTCTGTAATGGCTACTTCACAAATTTCTTTTAACCGTAACATAAGGAGCTGGTCTGCCACCACAAGAACATTGCAGATGAATTCCACATTTTGAGATTCTGGAAATCAGTGAATAATTGTAACTTGAACCAATTTTCAATTCACTCTTACTGTCCATGAACCAATATCATTACATGCTACCATTTGTAGTATATTAATTCACTTTACACCTAATGGTTTCAAATGATTGAAAAAGAATATGCAAGTTGTCCCCTAGAAATACTTCTATTTCATTTTCCACAATGAATTATTTTTTTACCCTTTTCCTCATTTCACCTTTCTACAAACATATTTTCAAAAATATCTTACTATTTGCAACAGTTACTGTGTGGGGAGTATAGGATGCCAATTTTAAATGAAGAGTGTTCTCTCCTCATGTAATCTTGGCCTCATTTGCAGTGGAGTTTCATACCATAGTTTGGGGCTGTCAATACTACTTTCTTTTTTACTCCCAATTTCCACTACCGATGTTTATCTTATCCCTAATCATGTGCAACATGAATTTTCTCCAAGGATACTCAAACTTCCTATTAATTCCTAACACTACTCATTTTTATTCTAGTAATGTAAGAAAGGTTAATGCTCTTACCATTTACTGCAACAGCTTCATCTGTGTAAATATAATCCAGGATGACCTGCAGGATTTCAGATGAGAACGGCAACTCTAGAGATGCACAACATGTTGCCTACATGAAAAGGAGTTTACACAAACATTTTCAGTGCAAATCCACTTTATGATCCAGGACACTTTTGCTAAGAATTTTCAAAACAAGTCGTCAGATTTCAAAAGACATATGCTGCCGACACAAAATAACTGTTAAGAAATAAGTATCTATGATTTTCAGATAATGAATATCATTTGCTTATTCTATTGATAGTTCACACTGGTATACATTATTTTCATGCTTGAAAATCAGGAGGGATTTCCCCAAAATTGTATTATCCAAGGCATGCTTTTTTCCGTGACAGCCAGATTAATGCTTCTTACATTTTAGCATAATAGGTACAAAAGAAGCAATATATTTAACCAACTCTGGTTTCTACATGAATTATGCTTATATACCTCTTCTCTGAAAGATGATGGAACCCTATCGAACAAAGAGACTTCACAGAATTATCTGTTTCCAATGAGATCAGTTGCCAGGAAGAAAGCTAATGCACAGAATAAAGCTAAAAAGCAGTTGGCAGGCTCTTCTGATAGCAATACTTCGGATCCATACAAGCCCTTATGTTCTCATAGCATATTGTATAGGAATTAATGATACAGTATATCACATCCATGCCTCATCTATTGTTTTGAACTATCAAGCCAAATGCAAACAAGGGGGAAAATCTCATATAAACACAGTATCCTGAAGACATAACTGAATTATTTCAAAAATTTTGGCAATGCTCCATTTTGGAAAATAACTGTAAGTGGAGTCTACTGAATGCTCCATAGCTATTAGTCATCCACTGGCACTTTCAGTATACGCTAATTTGAAAAAGACTCGATCTGATTTCATGCTTTCAAGATTTAATAGAAAAACCATTGAACATTCACACAAAAAGAATTCCCAGTGCAATTGGGGAGGGGGGGGAGGAAGGCTTGGATTACTGTTACCTAACACTAATATGTGCACATTATTAGTGATATAACAAGCCATGCTCATTCAGGCACAGCCCTAGAAAATGAAGTGCCAGATCCAGCAATAAATCCATTGCCTCTGTTAACATTACCAACAACCCACGAAATCTCTGTTTTAGATTTTATTGTACTGGATGTTGCTTTTAACTTTCAGAATGTTTACGAGTTGGGCAACTTTGGAAAGTTGGGTGATAAATAATAAATGTGCCACTTAACTAGCCATAGTTAAGGCTATGGAAAAATCTATTCCATTGCCATCAGGAGAATAGCAAGGAACCCAAGCATTCAGAAAACAGGACACAGTGAAATGGAAATAAGTGGAGTACAAGAGTGAAGAATCAAAGAATCTGCCGATATGGGATCAAGGGTTAACAAATGGGGTAGACAGAATGCCTAATGGCTTCACCAGACCACATGGACTTCACTACAACAGAATGTGTGACAATAGGAAAAAGGGGTGGCCTTGCTCCAAGATCCAGATATCATCTGGGATTATACTGGCTGGCACACTTTGAGAAAAGAATTACTGCTGCTGTTGTTGTGACAGTGGCTTCTTAAAATCACAAATACAATTTCTATAAAAGTTAACTCAGCCTACTCTTTTAAACACTCTCTTAAAAATACTCTTTTAAAATGCTCCGTTATCTATTAAGAATCTACTAAAAAAATTGCAAATACTCTTTTTAAATGCTCCTTTATCTATTAAGAATCTACTCAGGTCTTCTAAGGCCACTTCTAATAGGCAATGAGGACATTTTAATTTTCTTCCATGTGAACAGTTTTATTATTAACTATTTAATACTTCCCTTTTCCCTGAATATCTGAAGTTTTTCCCAATGAGCAAGGTCCTGCTTCCCACCGTCATATTTATATACATATCATGTCATTAAAATCTATCAATATAGTGAAGCTAATATTTAATACTAATTATAAGTATTAAAATGAAGTATACATTCTTTAATCAATTATACAAAAAGCAAACACTGCTTTTTTCTTGAATGATTTTTACATCCTTAACAGGCATGCTATAGGGCATTACTTTAATATACTTCGTAAGAAATTATTTTCTTCACATAATCCCCAGTAAATACTTTTGCACAATTTCTTTTTTAAGAAAGGCATTGGTAATGGATCTGCACACTCACCTCAATCCAAGAGTTGCTCAGCATACTGTGAAAGTAGTCTGCAAAGGAGAGAGATTTCATTCTGACACATATTAAAAAGACACAGAGCTATTAATAAACTAGCCCAAGCCACTTTATATTATACCTACCAAGTCTAGCACAGAGCACACATTTGTGGCATGGGAATTCCTTTCCATCTTTAGACTTGATAGTCACATCACAAAGGTGTGAACTGGAAAAAAATGACATTATATAGAATACAATATATACAAAGATTTTACTGATTATTCAAAAACAGCAATTTATTCCTTGCAAAGCTTAACATGTAAACACACAATGTATTTATTTATTAAAAAAAAATAAAAGCATGCAATCACAAAAGCTTCAGCCTTTTTTCAAACGTTAACCAAAGATGGAGCTGGCAATCTTTCAAGCAAGTTCAAGTTCAGCACCAGCTATCTGTAGCATCCTTATGTTGGGTACCCAGAACTGCTGTACACACGAGAGTTTTGCAAAGCATTTCAAATCTGAAACATTTTAAGCTTAAAATGGATTGTTCCAACCACAGTGGGAGTGTCCCAATGCTGTTCCACCTGCAGTGAAAGTATTTCAAGCTCAAAGCAGCAAATGTAAACGCAGATCATTTCTGCCATAGTCACCATGGGGTCATAATATTTATGGTAAAGTTGGGACTATCAATTGTGAATACAAAATATTCAGAAGAGACTGGCAAAAGCCAGGAAAGAGGAATTATCTAGCTGTACTGGACATATTCAGAGCTCAAAGTGTGTATTTTGAACTTGGAATACTTTCATTATTAGAAGGAACAACATTTTCATGTTCACTATGTTTGGAAACTTTTAAGCTTAAAATGTTTCAAATGTAGAGCTTTCTTCAGCTATATTCCATATATTACCACAACAGAAAGACATTTTGCCTTCTTAGCCTTTTTAAATTCCTGGATATTTTCTCTATGATCTGTCTTAAATGATGCCAACATAAATCATCTTGAATATAAAAATCATTCAAGAATAAAGCAATAAGTGCTTTTTGCATAACTGATTAAAGAATGTATACTTAATTCTATTTAATATCTATAATTAGTATTAAATATTAGCTGCACTATATTAATTGAGTTCTTCAAGTAATTCTGTCAATTCTAGTCTGCCCTTGAGTTTTCTCACATAATCACGTGGAATACTTCTAAGGTCATATTCTTCTTGCTCTATTTTTTTTTTATTTTAAGTTGTAATTTTGCAAAAACAAATTTGTGATCGAAACCAACGATCAGTGCCAGATCTTGTTCTTGCTGACTGAACAGAGATTCTCCCTTTTTGTTTGCAGACATCAATTTCATCTTGCCCATCTAGAAATGTGCATTTGTAGAGACATATTTTAAGTTGTTTGGAAAATAAATTTGAAGAATTTGTTATCAATGTTGAAATTATTTTTGCTATAAATATTGAAATTATTTCTTAACAGTTACTATCTTGCTTTATTTTATACACCAAAGCCATTTTTCCACTATCTGAGATGCTTTGCTCCCTTAGCCCTTAGCTCTTAGATATCCTAACAACGTCTATTTCTGGTGTTGTTGAGCCAGCAAGTTGTTGCAAGTCACAATGCATGTGTTCATCCTCCAATTCCTCTGCTTCTATGGTTGGAGCCGTATCCTCAAATTTCTGATTGCTTTGCCTAGCATTCAGGTTGAGATTATTCTATCATTTCTCAGGCTGTATAGCAGAACTGACTTTGACTTCCTTTTGCTAATTGATGCTCTGTTATTTTAATATCTTCTTGCCTGCATTAGATCCAATGTTACTCTGATGTGTTCCATTCTATTTCAATTTGCTAATTCTGGGAATGTCAATGTCCAGTACTGACATTTCTATCTGACAATATCGTGTTTGCTTTGGTTCCCCATTCTGCCATTCCACATACCAGTGTTCCAATGCTAAACGTTCTTTTGCTTCTGGGCACATCAGGATTGGCTTCAGTCCAAAATAAATTTATTTAAATTTATTTATAAACTTTATTGTCATTGTATGTGTATACAGTGTACACATACAATGAAATTTACGTGACACCCAAAGACCAGGTCCCACACACATAATCCCCAAACACACTCCCACCCACCCCTAAAACCACCCAAAACATCCACCCAACAGACCAAGTAGTACTCTCCAACAGTTCACTGATGGTGGCCCTTTAGTTCATTACTGAGTGCAATTATAGCTCTGGGATAAAAACTATTCAGCATTACTTGTAATACCCTCTGCTCTTTCCCCAAAGCTCATTGGATAGCTTCTGACCCAAGGAGTACCTTCTAGTATAATACTGACATTGAATGGGTTGCGAGGGTCCATTTGGTTTTCTTGGCAGAATATTGGAGTGGACTATCATTTTCTTTTCCAGTGGATCTTGTTTAGTCTGATCCCTCTACTAAGTTCAGCCTCTCATGGATGACTCTTCTTGGACTGTACACTCTATAGCATAGTTCATAGCCATCATTGAGATTGAAACCCCTTCACCCGCAATTCATGAAGAGTAATTTCTAGATTACACGTTGGTTTATTTAGCCTTATAATCCCCACCTCTTCCAAATCCTATAAACTCACCATTTTTTCTGACTGAACTTTGGTTTGTTGCCATTTTTTCTGTTCACAACATTAACTCTTCCGTTTTCTATCCTGATTCCATCTAGCCTGCATGAAAAAAATGTTTTAAAAATCACATTTGTAGAGGGAAATCATGGTTATTACAAGAATTTATTTTGAAAGTAACAATAAATAACCAATAGAAAATTTATCTGCCAAAGTTCAATACATGGTATTTTTTCAGCAGTGAGTACACTTTTTTTCAGAATTAGAAAAAAATCTGCTTTTGCATGCATTTATTTGTCTATGCCAGCAAAGTAAAAAGATTATGGAGGCTTCCTAAAAACAGGAAAGGAATTAGGGAAGCTAAACAGGATTTGCAGCATTACTTCAAATCCTTGGTAAAGCCCGTAACTAATTTGTATAATTTTGTTATTATACTTTGAGTAGCACAGTAAATGCAGTAGAATGTACACTGTCAACTTATACAAACAAGATACATCTTCAGTTGTTAAATTTTCTGCATATTTGTAAATGATTTCAGCTGTATGGTTCAAACAGCAAGGTGGAACCCTCCTCTTAAGAATATTTTCTGTTCATAAAACTTTGCTACAATTGTACATAACTAAATACCAAAAGCCACATATTTCCAAATAATTTTTTTGAATGTAGAATACCACCCATTACCAGACACATCAATATTGGTCCAGATAGCTAATCTGAAGATTAAACTACTATGTACAAAATCATAAAAAGGCATCACATACCTTGAACTTAAATTACTAAGACCAAATTTCTTTGCAGCAATTTGCAACATTTTAACAAGATTCATTTCTTCTCCAACATCTTTGCATTTTTTAGAAGTGGGTTTTGATTTACTTCTCTGTTTTTCATTCATCATCTGCACTTGGTTGCGTCTATAAACTGCAAATGCAGACTTGTTATTAACGTCCCCATGAATAGCTATTTTATTCAAGTTTGTAATTAAGTTGTCTTCATCCTCTTCCACTCTTTCTTTGTACACCATTCTGGGACTGTAGCCATGAATCAGCAGATCACATGAGTCTGTGTAAATGTACTGGAGAAGGTACATAAACAAGTCTGGATGAAGTTTCTCCATCACAAAGAAATCACAACCAACTTCGTCTTTATCTTTACGATAAAGGTCAGCAGAATCTAACCAATTTGAGTCCGATACAAAGAGTTTCCGGAAAAAATCAGAGCGCATTGCCAACATGTATTTGTGCACAGGAAATGTCCGAGTGTCAACCTGGAAAGTAACATCATGGATGGTGTCCATAATTTCAGCTTCTCTCAACAACTTTCCAAAATCTTCAGTAATGGCGGATCTTGACACATTGGGAATTTCATACAAACTGGAAGAAAAACGCATGCAAGCATTAATTTTTCCAAGAAATCCAGCTTTTAATATATTCTGTAAAAATCTTCATGTTTAACGGAAAGAGAAAGCAACAATTTTAAAAATAGGAATTTTTACCTGCTGATGAACATGAAACAAAAACACAATGAAGGAATACAATCTTGCCCTGGACATATACAGTAAGCGCCTTTTAGATATGGACAAATATATCCTATCTTTTTAAAGAGTGAATGCGGGAAGCTCTTAGCTGCTGAATGTTAAGTGTCTTGAATAAAGAGCATTTATTCATATCTATGTTTTAACAATTAAAAAAAACATTTTCCCGTTCTGAAGATTTAATATGCTATTAATTCTTATTGTGTTTCAACCCATATTTTGCTTGGTTTTTAAAATATAGCCCAATATTGTTTTCTTTGCTGACAGCAAAGCTGGTTTAATCACCCTCTTCTTAGTCAGGTAAGAGCACAAACTTGAATGCTAAATATTAATGAGGTAACAGCTTGACTAATTTGCATTAAGGCATGAATTATCAGCAGGGTGAATTTTCGGTTCAGTAGCACTATTCCCTCCAGAAGTTGCAAAGGGAAACTTGCAATAGGTACTCAAACCTTGTTTTGGGATCTGACTGTAAAACAGCAAAATTACATCCATTAGGATCTGTTGTAATACTGACTGCTCTGTGCACAAAAGCAAGTTTCTCAAGTTGTATTCGTTCATATGCATTATTTGCATCATAGGATGAGATATCACTTGAAGAATTCTGAAGATTTGACACAATATCTGTAAAATAAAAATAATTAATTAGGTGATCAGCAGAGGAAGATAAATATTTTTATCTGAATAATTTTACTGAGTCCACCCATGCTAAAAGTTTATGGATTCAACTTTCCATTAAGAATCATTTCCAGTTTGCGTTCTACATTGTTCTTGTAATCAGGACCAAAACCACAAGGTGACTTGGCTTGCTGTCAGTTTCCCCTCTGGGCTTCTAAATTTTCACCCACAATTTAGCAAAGTGAGGATTTTCTAAAACTTTGCAAGGAACTTAAGAGTAAGATAATGTATAAGATAAGATAACTTAAGAGTAAGATAACTTAAGAGTAAAAATAATGATTTTTTTTTTCTTTAAGGGTTCTTAGTTCTGAAGGCTACACCCTTTTACCCCAAAGACACTGTCACCACAGTGATTCTTCATGATGTTGGATTTTATTTACATATTTATTTATTCAAGCAAGATACATTTATTTAGGTATTAAGCACTTGTTAAGTTTAAGCACAAGACAAGCAAGCTCCATCTTAGGGCTTCTCTAAGGTCTGCAGCTCACACAGGTTACTTGTTCAGACATAGTGTGCACCTTCCCTCTAACCAGAGTGCAAACATCTTCAGTCCACATTTGTGAACGAGGCAAGGTTCTTGCTTATCTGCACTACAAAATGTCTCTTCAGAATTCTTCAAGTGATATCTCATCTTATGACGCAAACACCGAACACAGCTTGAGGAACTTGCTTTTCGTGCACGGAGCAGTCGGTATCCCAACAGAACCTAATGGATGTAATTTTGTTCTTTTAGATCCCCATCCCTCTCTCTGAGCAAGAGAACGGAGACATTTTTCAATGTTTTAAATTTTAACTTTCAATCTTGCAGCAGAACTGGATGAGGAAATGGAGAAGATTGGCCACTATGCCTGAGGGGGGGGGGGGGAACCAGCACAGTTCTCAGCCCTAATGGAAGCTGAAATCTGAAAGAAGCTGGAAAAAGCAGGAAAATCAGAGCAGAGCATTTTGCTTCAGGAATCTATTTTTCCTCGAAGGAAAAGATAAACAAGTAGAGCAAGAAAATTTCATTAGAAAGTTGATATTTATTTGTCTACCTGATACTAGTTAAGCCTTGCCGTCTCTTGTGCTTTTATTTTCTGTGGAAGTAGGATGCGTATCTCATTATTCCTAACACAGGCTACATCCAACATTTGGGATGAGGGTTCTTTATTAACTTCTTAGGAACTAAAAGATACCCTAACAAGCAGTCTCTATTTTAATCACACTAATTGTAGCAAACCACTGCCATCCTGTGGTAAGTCTAGAATACTGCATAAAGCCTGCACCACCGTAGCCTCATATGAGATACCACTGAAAATAAATGGGGGGAAAAGAAACTTTCAAGTTTAACACACTGAATTTTTTTTAAAGGTTTTTCTAATATAAATAATCTTATTGAAAGATTTATTTTCCTTGAATTATTAGGTTTCACTGGATTTTTTTTTGCCAACCCCCTTAAAATTTTATTATTTTTTACATTTTTAAAAAATAAACCCTCATGACTTCAAAGAAACTATCCTTAATTTGGCAAGAATAAATCAAATAATTTCTAAGATGAGTATTTTACCAGATGAAAAAAATGATGAATCTAATCTTCATCTACTATACTTTGGAAGATAAAATTTATCACTCAGACGTTATAAATGCAGCTGATTTTTCAAAACTTTAACATCAAACTCAGTATAATGCACAATTTCATCTTTTATCAAATCCAAGGCAGGCTTCGCTTAATGACTGCTTGCTTTCAGGCGCTTGGAACTGGCTAGCAGTTGACTGACTGCATTGTCCCATAGTCACAATTGTGATTTACTATATTGTTTGCTGTTTTCTTGCAAAAAACACCCATTGCATATGTTGGTTTCACTTAACAATCATGTGGCTCACTTAATGACCACCCCAACTTACAACCAAAATTCCAGGTCTAATTTTGGTTGTAAATCAAGGACTACCTGTATAATGCCTGGCTAAATAGAAAGAATCCAGTATATCTGGTTTAGGTAGTTGGGGTGGTTAGAGCAGTGGTTCTCAACCTGTGGGTCGGGACCCCATTTGGGGTCGAATGACCATTTCACAGGGGTCGCCAAACCACGCTGTCTACCATTTTTTTCCCTTTTCCCTAGCTGTCCTACTCCCTCTTATTGGTGGCCACACCCATTTGGGGGTCACCACAACATGGGAAACTGTATTATGGGGTCACGGCATTAGAAAGGTTGAGAACCACTGGGTTAGAGTATTGAATAAATATGCTGCATTTGGTTTTCTTTTTTTTGTACATACAAGACACATTAACTGGAAGCAAACAGCGAAAGAAAGGAAGGAAGGAAGGAAGGAAGGAAGGAAGGAAGGAAGGAAGGAAGGAAGGAGGGAGGGAGGGAGGGAGGGAGGGAAGGGAGGGAGGGAGGGAGGGAGGGAGGGAGGAAGGAAGGAAGGAAGGAAGGAAGGAAGGAAGAAAGAAAGAAAGAAAGAAAGAAAGAAAGAAAGAAAGAAAGAAAGAAAGAAAGAAAGAAAGAAAGCTTTTTCAAGCATACAGCATTACAAGCCCTAACATTTCAACAGCAAATTTTCTGGAGCAACAAAGAAAAGAATTAGCAAGTGAAACTTATCAGAAAAAAATTGTGCAGTGCTCATTCATAAAATAACATTTGTTGGAAGTATACTGCTGAAGTAACCTATAGCTAATTAAAGAAAATACTTATAGTTAATTATAGTTTAGTTTTCTTACTATATAATTTTCTTTATTTGACATACATTAGAAAACTGCAATTTCAGTAGACCCTTGCACAAATTTCAGTATAATAGCCCAGCATCTGCCTTACTTTATACATACTAAACAACTATACACACCAACATTTTACACTGGCTATGCATCCAATCCCATAAGTTTGCAGTTGCAGACCAAAATGTCATATATGAAATAGTATGAATGTAATTCTTAATTTACAATAAAAGTGGCAATAAATGCATGGAATGGGCAAGGCAATTAGGCAGATAATTACTTTCTGTAATTATTCTGTAGTATCTATGAGTTTCGGAATCAGAGATACATGTATATATTAGAGTGCATATCGTGTTTCTTAAAACTATCTCAAAATATTTAGAACCAACCTAAGTATGCTTGGTTAAAAAAAAAATCAATCATCTGTACCTTACTTGTAGTTTAGAAGATATGTTGGTTTATGTGATCATGTCAATTGAAGTTTTAGGATTAATGGAAGTTTTTTTTTTTTTATAACTTTGTGTGGTACTCAGGATTGTTATCCCAATATGGGCAGCTGTATAAGCATTTTAAAAAATACATATTGGTAAAGTAATGTCAATTTAACAAGCACATAGTCCATCAGTTCTTATGACCACAATTGAGCCCAAAATTTATGTTGCTAAGTGAGAAATTTGTTAAGTGATTTTTGCCCCATTTTATGACTTTTCTTGCCACTGTTAGTAAGTGAATCACTGCAGTTGTTAAATTAGCGACATGGCTATTAAGTGAATCTGGTTTCCCCACTGACTTTGCTTGTCAGGTTGCAAAAGGGGATCGCGTGACCTTGGGACGCTGCAACCGTCATGAATCACGTGTCAAGCATTCAAATGTAAATCATGTGACCATGGGAATACTCCAATGGTCATGAGTGTGGAAAAAATGGTCATAAGTCATTTTTTTCAGTGCCGTTGTAAATGGGAACAGTCATTAAGGGAACTGTTGTTAAGTTGAGGATTACCTGTATACATCCATACTATTTCAATACACTAGATGGCACTAACTGGTCAGATAACTTTTGCTGTGCTGTGTAATACTGTCTCGACGGTCAGCGGTCCCACTTACCTCAGTAAAACTGCCATTGCGATTTGTACTTTTTAAAATTTTGTGTCT
Source organism: Crotalus tigris (assembly GCF_016545835.1). Classification (NCBI taxonomy): domain Eukaryota; kingdom Metazoa; phylum Chordata; class Lepidosauria; order Squamata; family Viperidae; genus Crotalus; species Crotalus tigris. The sequence goes on from NW_024096525.1 coordinate 979,562, forward strand.
GTACACATGAAGTTAAGAAATAACTTTTGAGTGAAATTAAATGTTATCTTTTCACTGAGGGAACTGCTTCTGTTAGGTAAACCTAAGACTGCAATTTGCCACTTTCACTGCAACTTTCTCATGTGCCCCCCAAAATATTCTCATTTCATATCCAGGATGTTCATGTTGATGCATATCCAAAAATGATTAAACTTAAGGCTTCAGTTTTGTCAAAAGTAACGCATTGGAGTTTAACTGACCTTTCTTTTCTGAAGGTCTGTTCCCATCCATCCATTTTCCCTTAAAAGCTTCACCATCCCGTGTGACAAACATAATTTCATTCTTATTTAGAAAAATATCAGACATATACACTTGGCGGCCATAGATCCACCGGCACTGCTTCATTGAACTGTTGGCAGATTTCCAGCACAACACCTAAACATAACATTAAAAAGGGGGAAAGAAAGAATTGTACTCGCTCAAAATTGGAAAGCTACGGCTATACCTAGTGAGGAAATCTTAATTCATAAAATTATGCACTGCGCAGAATTAGATAGGTTAACTAAGAGACTCAAAAATCAGGATGAAACGGACTTTTATCAAATTTGGAATAAATTTTATAGATGGTGGGGGGAAAAATATGGAAGTCATTGTAATGAGATAAATTAAGATTGAGATTAGAGTGATGTTATTGTAAAGGTTTTTTTTCTTATATTAGTAGTTAATTGTGAATATGAACTGTGATGTATGTCAAATCTGATTTACCATGTTCAATGTTTTTAATGTTTGTTATTCAATAAAAAATATTTTTTAAAAAGGGGGGGAAAGAAACATAGATCTACATCAGTGGCACTATCTTCATTCTACATTATTTTGTGTGCTGAGAAAAGTGCTGCTTTCTGCACTTATTATTTTCTGCACTGAGGAGTCAGCAGAGCCTATCTTGCTTCAGAAATCCGTCTATGATTCTATTGATGCAACTAGATATAATCGTAAACCTATTCAAAGAGGGGGAAAGGGGGGAAAAAGAATACAATAAGTATACATATTGGATGCTATCCAGGTGCAGCAATGGAGTGCGGAGAGGAAGAGAAACAACTTACTCTTCCAGCTTGATCCAGTGCAAGAATATAAATCCTCAGCCCTCCATTTTCTTTAAGATGTTGAGGATTCACTCTGTAATCCAAATGCCCTCCGCTTACAAGAACCTTTTTTAGGTTTAGTTGCCTACACAAGGACACAAAAATATTTACGCCGACATAAACAAAAATAACAATAGAAAAAGAAATCTCACTTTGCAATTTAAAACGTGAACTTTTAAATGAAAGAACTGCAGTGTTGATATACACAGCCCAATGAGTAAACCAAGAAAACATCATACAGCAACCTTTCTCACTCCTATAAGAATATCACATCTGTACCATTATAAGCCAATGTGACATTTTGTCCTATTTTGTAGGCTAACAATTTACACTGTATCTGCCACATAACTCAATGTCTTTAAAAAAATATTGTGCATCAATAAAAACAACACAAACTATTGATTGTAAGATATTATTTGAAAGAATCACTGAAATACAACAGAAAAATAGGAGAGCAACATTCAAAATTTCCTTACAACTCACAGCAAGAGTTAGAAAGTGCATTGGCTTAAATCCTATCCTTGGAGACAACTGGAGAGTTAAAATAGTTAAAATCTAGATAAGGCCATTCTGGGTTAAAATATCAGCGCAAACACAATAAATTATTTTAATAAACCATAATCCTTTCAGCTTTCTTTATACTCAATAAATCAAATTGACTCATTATACGAGTTGTATGAATTAAAATTGTAAGGATTAATGACAAGAGTGCATGCATAGTTGCTTGGGCACCTAAAGAGAGAAAGCATTATTTTGAAGAAAGCATTACAGTTGCAGATTCAAGTAAGCTGGAAAGAATTTGATGATAATGATTCAAATGATAGTCACAATCTAGATAATCAAAATTTGAGAAATCCAAAAATCCATATACTGTAGTATCCAGTTGTAATTTAAAAAGTGGATCATAAATTTGTATTTAAACATTTACAGAATTTCCAATTTTATTTTTACAGTAACTTAAGCTGAACAAAATATAATTTACATTATCTACACTATCAGCATTTGGAGTGACACATTGGCAGCTGTACTCCAAAAAACTAGGCTTAGAAAAAAAACTATTTTTTACATTGAAGTTTCACTAAAATTAAATACTGTTACATGCAGTTGACAATGCGAGTTTACATTTCCTACAAAAAATTGGTGCGGCATATTCTCCAAGCAGGATTGATCTTATTGGATTTAGTGGTATACTAGCTGACTGACTGACTGACTGACTGATGGACTAATGAAAGGAAAAAATGAATATACACATATACATTCCATTTGATTGCCTGCACAACACAGACTTCTCTGCAAACAATGCTGCATACTAACTTTCAAATAAATCTCAGTAAGCCCAACATCATTTTGTCACAGCTACTGTCACAAGCCAAATAAGGAGAATTTCATGTGTAGTGTCAGTAAATAAAAGGTAAGTAATTGGAGACTGTGGTCTCTAGAAAAATGCATCAGGCTGCTTGCCTTCAATGGGCAACTCTACCCACAGCTGTCACATGTCTATCTAAAACCAATTCAACTTTTGGCCATACATTATTACCCGACCTCTGCAACGGAATTTTGAAACTAAAAGCAGCAGAATGATTTACGATTTATATCTGATTTACATTTTAACTCTAGGTGTATCATCATTCTCTTTTAGTGGGCAAAATTTCATTATTATTACAATATTAATTTGTTGCACTTTAAAAACTATAATGGAATGTCATAAATGACTCCAATTTAATTGCTTTAACAGACTAACACAGGTACTGTTCAGAAAATGTTAAGCTTTTTTTCCCCCACTGAAATCCTTTCTCTGGAAAAAATGTACAAAAGTTGGATTTTTTAAAGGATTTCTATGTTTACAAAGTAGATTTGCTTTACCTTGTCTTGTGTTCTTGCAGTGCTATATTTTTTTAAAAAAAGATTGCATCCAGGCCAGTTTTACATGCAGAAGCCCATTTCACACAACTAACACAACAGTCTAGACAAAGACTTGTACAACTATAACAATGGAGCAAGCAATATTTGCCCTTCCACATGCAACCTTCTGCATCACAACTCAAATAGCCTAGAATTAGATGTCAGCAATATTGGTATGCTCAAAACACAAGATTTTGCAAAACAAAAACAAAAAACCACATAGCCTTTCAATCTGTTGACAATAGTTAAAAAAATTCAGAAAGAGAATTTTATAGATTTCTCTGGAAAAAAAAAACCACTCACTTGGAAGCAATCTTCTTGCACTGATAGTCACTAAGCAAATAGATGTCTCCTTTTTCAGTAACACAAACTGTGGCACCATCACTTGCAGTGACAAAGGACATATTGATGTCCTTATGATGTAGAGCAGAGACTTGGCGAGGAGAAGTTACACACTTCTCTCCATTAGGATCTAGCAAGTATCCTACAATGTAAGAGAATACTCTAAATGTCAAGTTTTTCAGAACTAGAATTATTTGGCATTTAAGCACAATTCTTTTCTTATTAAGAAAGGCAGAAATAAGTGTTTCCATTCACCCACTTGCACTTGCCTGGAGGATCAAAAAATAATTTTAAACATATGCCAACATATGAAGCAGCCTTATACTGATTTAATCTACTGTCCCACCACACTCGGCACTTTTTTTTTTTCTGATCAGTAACAATGTTCCAGGATCTTCTTGCCAAAGAACAGATCTTTTGTAAATGAACACCACATTAAAAGAGAACACTGGAAACGTTTACGGATTACCGCATGGAAAAGAAGGTCACAAAATCTGTTTATTAAATGAAAAATTGCACAACACTCTGCTTAGCATATCACTAAAAGCCAACCTTATAGGGAGGATCCAACTGTATGAAAACATTTTACAAACAAAACTTGACTCCTAATACGGTTATTGTGTATATCTTTACTTGAAGCACATTTATTTGGAAGGGACTTAAAGCTGCATGGTTTCATACAGATTCATAACGCAACCTTTTACCAGTCTAAATCCATTGTTAAACCTACAGATTAAACTCACATACCCTTTCAAGGACCCTGGTAAGTTTTTCTAAAAATTGTACCTATGTTCTCTTATGTAGCTCCTAAACTGATAAATGTTCAAGTTCAGTTTCATTTAATTACACAATTCCGTGTTTTCAACATTAAAGGCATCTACATTCTGGGTATTAAGCTTGGAATTTGTTAGAAGAATCCTTCCTTTTGTGAGGGTGGGCAGGAACATTCATTGCATAGGCAAGATAGAAAATAACAAAAATCAAATAACTAAGAGAAAAACTACAAATGAAAAATCAACAACGTCCCAAGCCTTGCCCATTAACAGCACTACTTTAAATGCATTTCAACATTGGCATCTCATTAGTGTACAGCAAACAGATTCTAAAGCAGTGTTTCTCAACCTTGACAATTTTAAGGCCTGTGGACTTCAACTCCCAGAATTCCACAGCCAGCAATGCTGGCTGTGGAATTCTGGGAGTTGAAGTCCACAGGCCTTAAAATTGTCAAGGTTGAGAAACACTGTAGAATATAGCAAAATTTAAGAGATTTCCCCACAAACATCAAGTGGTTTTTATTCCCTCTCACCTAATTGTCCACCATTCAGTCCCATTGTATAGACTGCTTCTTTGGTCCATAATACTGAATGGAATCTCCCTGCAGCCACACCAATCACTGTCCTTCCCTTAAGATTTTTTGCTTGCACCTGTTTAAAAAAGCCCACAGACAGACATACAGGTGTCACAATCAAATCTGCTTAGCCATGAATCTAAAGAACAGGAAAGCAATAGAGTTCAACAAAGACATTTAGTTCATACATGACAAAATAAGAACACGTATTATTAAATCAGCCACTGACAGAAGGGATGATGAACACTGCCATAGTGACAGCACAACTCTGGAATTCCCTTCTCAGGGAAAATTGCCAAGCAATCTCTTTTTAGTTTTAGATGTCAGAGAGAAACATTTCTCATCCAGCAGGCTTGGACATCTTTCAATGATCTCAAAGAACTCTTAATTGTTAAGAGAGCTTTTCAAGTGCCTGCAATATTCCCTTGGATTGCTACATTTTATTACTGTCATCTGTTTGGCTTATGTTTAGGTTAAAAGCACCAAGAACGATGTTAATCACAATAAAATGCTTGTTTGATAGAGTTCTCCAAAGCACTCAAAACCGAGACTCAGGACAGCAAAGCCTTCAAAGCAGCTTTCCTGGGCTCTCTTTGTGTATTTGCATGCATGCTGTCACTTCATTTTCCTGTCAGAGCCAGTAGAAGTGCCGTTTGTGCATGCACACAGATGCAAAAGCAATCAGGGAAAACTTTAAAGTTAGCCATATCAAGCCTAGCCTTCTGGATGATGATTTACCGTATATGCCGCCGTATTAGGCGACCCGGCGTGTATGCCGGCATATTAGGCGACTCGGCGTATAAGACGACCCCCGTCTTTATAGCCGGGCCGCATTCCTAGAACGTCGTCTTATACGCCGGAAACTACCAGTATTTCCGGCGTATAAGACGACTCGGCGTATAAGACGACACCCGTCTTTGGCGCCGATTTCAGCGCTCGCGGAAGTTGTCTTATACGCCGGCATTTACGGTAAATTTTTTGATTTAATATTACATGTTTATTCTTCCTTTATTTTTTATTAATTAAAGGCAGTTTACATTACCTAATACATACCTGAGCCTTGGTGGTGCAGTGATTAGAATACAGTATTGCAGGTTAATTCTGCTGACTGCCGATTGCCAGCAGTTTGGCAGTTCGAATCTCACCAGGCTCAAGGTTCACTCAGCCTTCCATCTTTCCAAGGCCAGTAAAAGGAGGACCCAGATTGTTGGGGGCAATAGGTTGACTCCGTAAACTGCTTGGAGAGGGCTGTAAAGCCCTTTGAAGTGGTATATAAGTCTTATTGCTATGGCTAATGTTCCTTCTTCCTATATTCCCTACAGTAACAATCCTGAGAGTGACTGACCCAAAGTTACTCAGATGGTTTACAGGTCTAAAGGAGGACTAATATTCAACCTTCTGCTATCTAACTCGGCACCTTAACCACAATCCCAGCTACATGATCACCATTTATGATCTTCACAGCCAGCTTCCGACAAGCGATGTCAATGGGAAAGCCAGCAGGAAGTGTAAAGCTGCAAACCCCAGTCAGCGTAACATCACACTTAAATGACTGCAATGACAATTGCTATCGTTTAAGTCGGGTATAAGCATGTGACTTTTCATTTTACAACCTTGTTGCTTAGCAATGGAGTTGCCAGTCCAATGGTGGATGGTAAATGAGGACTACTGTATCGTCTGTCTTTGGGAAGTTGGCCTTTCAGATACGATTTCATAGATTAACGTCTAACTGCTGCATTTCATTCTAATTTGTTGTATGTTAAATTTTAATTCCGGATTTTATATACTTATATTGTGAAAGAACAGTTCAATAATCCTTTTACAAACAGGCTTTGTGAACTGCCTAGAATTTTTGTAATGGAGCAGAACATAAATACTGTAAAATAAATATCACACAATACTACTACTTGCACTACATCTGATATACGAATGTGCATATATGTGCTTTTGAATTGTAAGGATTGAGATGGGCAGCTATACAAATTGAGATGGATGGATGGATGGATGGATGGATGGATGGATGGATGGATGGATGATAGAGTATGTTCAGGCTAAAAAGGTGAGCACACTTCATGCATGAACATACAAATGTATAGGCACATATAAAGCACCTTCTTAGTAAGGAGGTTAATTTTACCTGTCTGGGAACACTGCAGTTAGGAAGAGGAGGATGTATACCAAGTTGATGAAAAGTATTGATGCCAAAGGCATAGAGGCACCCATCTTCTGTTAGTACAAGCGTATGATCTTTAGCTGCTGCCACTTGAGAACACTGATGAGCCACCAAGCTTTCTACCAGTCTAGGAATCTAAGACAGATGAAGAAAACGTCACCTTCAATGTTTCAAGCCACATCTGTCTCTTATTAGAAGGTTCATTATCAAGACCTCAAGCAAAATCACCTTCAAAGGGATTATTTTATGCGTTTCTACTCATCCTTTGTCTTCTAAGACACCTAGTAATAATACTGTTATTATGATACAAGTTTTTTGTGGAGAAAAGAAAGCTCTCTTAACGTACTACAAAGCTCTGTTGCTTTTCCTGCAATAATATAACCCTGGAGACTGACTAAATAAAAGTCCCAATAGTGTTTTCATTATATCCCAATAAATTTGTTAATTTTAAAGTATAAAATTCTGTTTTGCTGAAAGGTTCTTGTCCATGACTACCTCTCAAAACATTATCCAAGATTATTCTTTAATTTATGTTCACTACCAGGTAGTTTGAGAACTCGTTAATAATGAAAGCAACACATTATTTACGGAATCAACTACCAACACAACCTTTAACTACAGATCAAAATAGTTCAATATGGCCTCTCCATTAAAATTAGAATTACAGCATCCCCTAATTTCAAGAAGTATATATGTTAAAAATATGCATGTATATATATATTTGCTTGTATGCTGTATGTCTGTGTAACATAAACAGTTCAAAGCATAAGAATGGTATTTTAATATTATAAGACTACCTTATACCCTCCAACTACACTGGACTATTTCCATCATCATTTCCATTATTCCATTATGGAATAAAAGTTAATATCTGATGCCTCTCAAGCTGTGGATAATGGGGGAGTAATATCTGTATACATGTACTGTATACATGACATACTGGCTATGCAATCAGAATTATAGTATTTGTATTTAAAGCAGACTATATTAAACAAACATGTTTTTCAATATCTGCAACACTTTAAAAAGAGCCATTTTTAAAAAAGAAATCAGGTCCTACTATGGATATAGCTTAGTGGATCTGAGAATCAATTATTTTTTTCATAATCTAAAGTATTAGTTTTAAAATACCAAGCAAGTCTGTTCGTCACCATGCCCCAAGCGACCTCCTTGACCATGCCCACAGGTGTAAACCTGTCCTTTCTGGGAAAGGAACACAGAATGAAATTTGCAGAGTACCACCTAAGGAAAGAGAGATTTTTTTAAAAAAAAAAAGTAAGAACTTGGACTTCATCTAGCTAACTTTTTCAAAGTAAGTTGATATTTAAATCATTTACTTTGTAATAATACGGAAAAAAATCATGCCTCAATTTGATTTTCAATATATACTAAACACATTTAAATAAACTGCACATTTACATTTATAATACTGGATGCCTACACAAAGAACCACTTACTATTTTGACTGTATTGCAGGAAAAAGTATCACAAGAAAAGCATATACTTTGAAAGCAATTGTCTTGTTTCTAATATTTTTAAATGAGTTTTAAAAACAACAAAAAATATCAAGATAAAGCATAACTTTATGCATGATTTTATGCATATAGGTCATTTCCTACATATCCACCAAAGGAAAGGTGGGCTGTACCCTTTTCTGGCTATATTCCATGCCAAACCTGGCTCCTACAGATAACCAAGGAGATATGGAACATTGGGAGTGATAAGGGATGAGATGCCAACTCCTTCCTGGAGATATGTGCTCTCTTGAAGAAGCCCTCTCTCAGTTGAAGCATGCTGAACAACTACTGCCTAGTCTCCATCTTTCTCTTTGAAAAGAAGGTTGTGAAAAGAGTAGGGAAGACCACAGAGGAAAGAGTGACATCAAGGTACTAAAAATTATTTTTAGCTAAGGATTTTAGGATAGCACTGGATCAGAAACTAAAATATTTATGAAATCAGAAAGAAAACTGCTTTAGCCACAGAGGTATAATAAGGAACATGGGCCAAAAGAATATCACAGCTCTTTTCAAATATACCTGTTAAGAAGAAAGGGAGCTGCTACATTAAGAACTCCTTCCAACCTCTATGGTCAGTCAAGTGTTAACCATGGCCACCACCCTAATTTCCCACCTTGCAATACTTTCCACAATGCCTACCTGTTTAATATAAATCCCATTTCGAGGAAAGAGATCCACCAACTCAGGATGATGTCTATTCTGCTGACCACCATGGCCTAAAGTAAAATTGATATTGATTCCCCAAGTGTAGACATCTGTGGGATCTAAAGTAAAATGGTAAGTTCTTAACTGCAGTATATCATTTGATGTATAGATGAAATGCATTTATTTTTTTTTGTCTGCTTATGAATGCTTTTCACGTATTTCCAAAATAAAATTTAAGAATATTAATCTGTATTACTCTATTATTATAACAAAATTATATACCCAATAATTTGCATAATCAAAATACCATCTTAAAAAACATATTCAGTATGCAACCAGACATAATAATTCTGAGCTGAATCAGACATTATTCATAACAGCAAGTGTTGTATTTTCAATTTTTATATTATACTAGGTGACAACCCATGCTCTGTTGGGTCATCACTTCAGGGACATTTCCTTGCCTGAACAGAGAAACTCAATGACCAAGGGCAGGCAAAAAAAATCAGTGGGAGCAAGAGCAGACTACCTGCCTGCTTCCCCATTGAGTTTCTTTGTGGGAATCTAATAGGGAGGGTAAGAGATCTCCCTTACTTCCTCCTTCCCACTTCCCTTCTCTTTCCAACAGGCAGGTAAGTGACTGCTGGAGGGGAGGGAGCAAGGGATTGCAAGATTGGCTGGGAAACTGTCACGGAACACTGAAAATGAAGATCACATGGCCACTACAACAGTACAACAGCAGCCAGTAGCAATGAAGCAGGCCCAACTTTTCTTCCCTCAGGAATCATATATATATCCAGATTCTGGATATATTCTGTAAGCCCATTTGAGTACCTTGGTTCAAAAAATATTGCTTATGATGTACCACTTTGCTTGGTTAAAGGACATGACAAGAGTTTTAATAAATTATATATACAAGTACATTTTACCTTACAAGTATATTTTGTAAAATATGTTCCTAAAGGCATATTTTGTACTATAGTTGATACTAAAGCTGATACTTACTTTTTTATTACAAAACAGAACTTTAAAAAACTGTGTTTTGGAAGAAAGGGCAATTTATTTAAAAATAACATACTTTACAAAAAAAATAAGTTGAAATACAAGTTCAGAAGAACGAATCAGTACTTACCTGATGTATGTAAAAGGGTAGTAAAAGTAGTAGTTGTTATTAGATAAAGTCTATGGATTACTCCATTTTTTAAAGAAAAGAATGTAATTTATGAATTTAAAAAGGTACAAAAATGCAGGTTCAATATGCTAAGGTAAATTAGCATAAGATGACTTTAAGAGAGTAGATTATAACCTCACCCTTTTTAATAGCAGCAGTAATATATACACATGATGGCCCAAAACAGATGATTTAACAATACCCTCAGGCTGAAATAGTCAATCACAGCTGCTTTAAGATAAAAGGAAGATTATCTTTGGGCTCAAGCAGAGAATGCATTAAAAATGGACAAGTTAAAGTACCTAAAAGTGCCCGCAGATTCTAAGAATTGCTTTTATATCAAGGAAGATATTCAATATCTAATGGATTATTATATCCAAGAGATATTTTTAATAATTTTTAATATACTCACTGACTATATTCCCACCATCCAGAAAACAATTGTGGGTATGCTTAAGTGCATAACAAGTCTCAGTATAATGACCAACCTGTATTCTTGAAGGTAACGAAGGCTGGCCTATCTTTCATAACTAGATCCAAAGCAGACAAGCCTTCTTTATCCTGAGCATACAAGTTCACACCATGCTGAAAGCAAGGGAGAAACAAATGAAAAAAAATGAGACACTGCACTAAAAATGAGACACAAAGAGAATAATACCCCAAGCTGTGATGTCAGGCTAAACATTCCCCAACCTTGTTAAATGCAAAAAATAATTTTTGACCAACTATACTACTACTACTTTCTTCATTTTTGCATTCACACATTGTCTTTCATATTCTTTCACTTTCTCTGGCAAGTTAAATTCAATTACTGCACCCATAAAATAGGGATATTTAATAAAGCAGCTACCAAATGCTGTCTACATAACACAATGTAGAAGTACTTTCTAGTTTGAAGCCATTTTAATAGACAAAAGAGGCAAATCTGAATGTGTTATTATCTCATATATTTCTCTACTTGATTGAGAAATAAATTTCTTTCCAATTATTTTTAATTCGTCAACATTTGTGGGTGGGTAGCCTTTTTGCTTAAATAGTTTGTCAAAAGACTAATCTAGTTAGATTTTATTTAGCACTTCAGCAAACAGGTAAAAGCTAGGTGTAAATAAAAGAAATATTAACCAGGACCTGTTTATACAAAAATTTCTTTTGCCCACTATTTGATTTCAGGTTTGGCAGATTCGTAATGTTAATAAAAGCTGTGAAATACCTTTAGTAATGACCATGCACAATCTATATGACCATAGAAAATGCCACGATGCAAAGCTGTCCATCCCGACTCCTTGTCTTTTGCCAACAAATCCACTCCGTTTGTTTCTGCCAGCCAGTCTAGCACTCCTTTTTTACCACAGGAGGAGGCAATATGGAGGGCATTCCTGCCAAACATATCCTTGCTTGTTGCGGCATTATAGCAGTGAGAAGTGAGGAAGGCTTTGATTTGACCTTCACTTCCCTGGGTCACTGCGGAAACAATATCTAAAGCATGCTGTAATGAACGACACTTTGAGGTACAATCAGGCACCAGAGAACTCATCTTTTCCCCACTGAACTGTTCATTTACGCAAGACAAGGCCCTGCAAATTCTCCCTTTGTTCTTTCTTCACAAGAAGTTCATGATTTCCACCTTTCGGGCAGCTTCCGTGGGAATCTTTGTGCTATTAAGACTTGATACTTAAAAAAATAAATAACTTTACCAATATAAATTCAGAATTCATTTCCTCAGTTTTAATCTATAAAATATATTATTACTGTCCAGAAAAAATATAATTCCAAAAAGCAACAAATGGAGGGGGGAGGGCTCCCCCTCCACTCGGTCTAGTTCTTTCAGATAGCCATAATTGCAAGAGAGACCTGTAAGAAGAGTAGAAAAAGAAACAGATTAGATTATCTAACATAGTAGAATTGCAGTTTCTTTCTTCTTTCAGAAAAAAAAGCAACTTTTCCAAACCAAATATCCCTCCCCCGCCCCCCCACAGCATTCACCCACATTCTATCCAAAGCTTGGAGAAAGACCCAGATTTTGAGAGCTTGTTTAAGGGGGTGTGCGGGCAAAAATATGAAACTGATAGAACATTTTTCCAGGGGACAGGTGCTGTGACAGAGAAGGCCTACTTTATTTGTCCCATCAGGCGATACTGTTTAATAAGAGGACCTGAAGTAGGCCGACTTTACCTGATCACAGAGTATGGGCAGAAACACATGGCTCCTCAAATAATAAATTTGGCAGAAGGGAACTGCACCCAAGAGGATGGATACACGTGAATAAATGATCCTGACAATTACTGTCATGATGAGACTTCAGTACCTGGATGCAGCCTTAATTCCGAGAACAGCGTTAATAGTGGTATTGTAATACTCACTTGTTGAGATCCAATAAAGTAAATGTTATACATGATATGCATAGTGCTTAATCTCAGAGAATATATTTTCTTTTTTAATATGATTTCTTTTTAAATAGAAATTATGTCTCCTTTTAAGAGAATATTGATTTAAATTTTGTGTAAAATATATACTGTGTATATTTGCAGATAAACCCATCTGCGAATAAGCTGACTCTTAAAAGTTCTAATTAAAATATTATGAAAAATGTGGCACCTACAGATAACACAACCCTCAACATTTTCATATATTTTAATTTTCATAATTGACATCCACTATGGGTGCATTTTTTATAGTATTTTGATTAAAAATATGACGGTCTGCCTGTTTGCAGACGGGTTTATCCCCGAGTACATTCAAAATATGTGGGTACTTTTAAAAAGCATTACCATTTATATAAGAAGTTCTTGTTTAAGGATGGCAGTTAGTGTCATGCTTGGCTGATTGATAAATAAACTTAAAGTGACAGTTGTAGCTGTCTCAGATGCCACTGTTAGGCAAATCCCAATGGTCACAGCATCCTTGGGTCATGTGATCACCATCTGCACCTTCTGACAGCGTCCCCCTTGACTTTGCTTATTGATAGGTGGCAGCAAAAGTTGCAAATGGCGATCTATAACAGAATACTGCAGTCTAATAACTGCAAATCAAATCTCAATCACATGACCATGGAGATGCTGTGACACTGCAAGTATAAGGACCCATTATAAATCTCTCTCATGCAGCACATCATACCTCTGAAATGAATAAGTGATAGTTCCACAACTTGTATTTGCAGATAAACCCATCTACAGATAAGCCAAACTCCATTTTGGGGATGTATTTCAGTATTTAAACTTAACCATGAATACAGTATATTCAGTGTCTTTATGTTGATTTAAAAATAAATAAAATAATATGTTCAAACATCAGCTTTTTAACATATCATGAGGTAAATTTTATAAGCAAGAATCTCTTTTAAGGGGATAGGGCAGTGGTGGCGAACCTATGGCACGGGTGCTAGAGGTGACACTGGGAGCCCTCTCTGTGGGCACACGTGCCGTTGCCCCAGCCTCGCCTCCCCCCATGACCCTCTCCTCTCCAGCAGCCCCCTGAAGGAGTGTCGCGTGGGCCTGAGCATGGCCCACGCGGAGCAGCGCAGCCAAGGACATGGCAGCCAGGCAGCGTAGACAAGACTCTGCCCTCACACCCCATTGTGTACAGCTGATGCTGCAGGGCGCAGGCAGAAGGCTGGGCTGCCTGGGCAATCTGTGGCGGGCCCTGGAGGAGGTGAGTGGCCCTGTGGGCAGGCAGGGCAAGGGATGGAGGGGCGGGGCAGGGCAGGGCAGGGGGTGGAGCGAGGGCGGGGCCAGTTTTTGGGCACTCAATCTCTAAAAGGTTCGTCATCACTGGGATAGGGCCACAGGAATGGCAATATACTTAATTCTATCCATGCTGTAAGTACAACAATGTATTTATTCTAAAAAACATTACAGTACACTGTGACCCCCAAAGCATAATGTATTCTAACCTCATAGATTTCAGATATATGCCATTCAAAATATCAGCAACTATACTATACAATATAATATAAACAAATATCCAACTTCTCCTCTCTGGACATCAGATGCTTGCAAACAATAGAGAACAGAGAATGTCACAGAACAAAGAAACCTGCAACAAATCTCATGACTGATTTTTTAAAATGATTCAAGGAAAAAATCCCAAAGTAGCTTGCAACAATGCAAGTGCCTCTGTGTGTACCAGAAGCCTCTCAGAACACTGAATTAATTATTCAATAAACTAATTAGTGGTGCAATGGCTTATGTACTTTAAAACCTTATACAATTCTAGTCTATAATATCCTTGCAGCAGGTATTCCATAGCAACTCTTTTCTTCAAGACAGCTTATCCTCAGGATTTGAGGGAACAGGCTTGCCCAACTCAGATTAGAACTAGATGCCAACGCCACAAGTTACAACTTTCCAAATATGAACTTCACAACTCCTTTTAGAAAAGTGACATCAATCTCCGATTTCATAGCAGTGCAGAATGATTAAGTCATATATTTTATGAGGGGGGGGAACCAAATCACAATCAAGATTCTCTAAAGCTATGTGGTTAACTGTTAGCAGATGGGCAGATTTAAAAAATGTAGAAAAAAATGAAGCAATACATTTTTTATTTTAAAACTAATCAAAGCTTAGCTGCACATTGTATAGCTGAAGCAAGTAAACAGTTTTAGACATACTTACTTTAGATAAGAATGCAATTTGAAGCCTTCACAGCACAGTATTACTGGTCTCTAATTTCTCATTTTATTTTGCTACAGAACATTTAGATTCATTCACTTTTAAATCATTAAGATTTTATTGTAAATTCATTCTATTGGGAAATTTAACTGTTCTTTCCATTTTAAATAAGAAATATATATAGGGGTTTATTTTAAGGTTTAGCTAAGGAGACAAAGTAACTAATGAGAAAATATATTTAGGACTCCAAATAAATAAATGTTATACTAGTTTGCTCTGCTCTGAAACAACTAGTATTGTAAAAACATTAACTCAATTATGAAACTCAGTTAAGAGCATTTTGTAAGGGATAGTTATGACTCAGGAAAAAAAAACAAGGAGGAGCAAAGGACAAAATTCACAGTTAAGCAATCAAAATGTCACAAAACAATGAACAAACGTTGATATTTTCCTGAACTTTTATGAAAGGAGAGAAAATAAGAAAAAGCTCGCAAATTTCATCATCTGAGCATTTAATCACAGTAAAGTCAGCGCTAGAAGAGAAAAATAAGAAACTACTGTGTGAAACTTTTCTCTTCACAAATGCAGACAGGTAACCATGCTATTTACATGCCACTCTCATCAGTTCATCTCCATCTTTTTATTCAAAAAATGATACAGTGGTACAAAAGCTAAGTGTAGTGATGCTAGTGCTGGACTGGCATCAAAAAACCCAGGGCCAAGTGCATGTTCAACCACAAAAGTTTATGGATGACATTGGACCAGTCTCTCATTCTCAGTCCAATCTGTCTCACAGTGTTCTTGAATTAGCGCTAGGCTCACCACGGGTTTTTGAAAAATGAGATAAATGAATGTCTTTAATAAATAAAAAGACTATGGAACTCATTGGAAGTTTTTTTGGGTGGAATGACAGATCTCTTCAAGAGATTTTTTCCTCTAAAAATATATTGCATTTCTATTAATCCTCTTCCCATATATAAGTAATATTGCTTTAGTTATATGAGGTCTCAGACAACAACAGCCATTCAAGCTAGGCCAGATCAAGAAACAGATACTATAGGAATAGTAATTTACTGTTGTAGGGGATAACAAAATCTTGAAATCCAGTCCAAGCTTATCTCTGTCCCAGGTTATATTAAAGAAAATCAGTGTAGAGGTATTTTGAATTTCTTTCTCAAGCATCTTTCAATTTTTGGACTGGTTAGTTCTATGTAGCATTCTTGGACTCCTCCAAGAATCTCCTTAATAGCTTGATCCTTCTTTCCCCATTTAATAGCTCCTTCATAGTTTCCAAGGCCAATTCTACATCTCTTTACCTTCGTTTTGCTACTAACAGATGCCTGATGCTATTTCATAAATTTTACCAGGGTGTGAATACTAAGCATTAAGTACAGTTTGTTAACAATATTAATATTGGAGGAAAAAAATAAAAAGAGGCACTTCAGTCACTCAATCCATAACAAACATTTTTGTGGCTTGCAGCTGGAATTCATTTTAAAATTTTTGCCGAGAGCCAGCAAATTATAGCAAATTCATATATACTTCTCTACCAAAAGTTGGCATATTTGGCACAATACTGAAGGGGCTGTAACAAAGATAACCAAAGAAAAACCTAAAATATCTACCATGTTTGGAACATAATTCACTTAGCTTCCCAACCATAACACAGAATTTTATTCAGAAATAGTACACCACAACAAACAAAATGGTGAAGATGTCACAGAGAATCAAGAAACTATCAAGACCAGCATAAAAGAGACACAACACTAAACAACGAAGATGAGATGAGCTGTATCTGAATTAGATATGGATGGATGGATGGGCAGATATAGATACATACACACATATATACATACATTCTCTGGTATTTCTTGCTTCTCAGTATTTTACCATTTCTTGATTTCTAAAAGCATCCTGAGGATTAAGGGACATGAAAGCTAATACACCTGGGGATCACAAAGCTGAGGAAGGCTGATAAAGTGACCATTCTAAAGCTGAAATATCTCCCAGATGAGATCTTTCTCACAATGTAGGGTTTTCTCTATTCTATCAAGATAAACAAGTTGCTAATGCGTGGCAATCATCCTATGGTCAGGGTAAAAAGAGTCAGGAGTTCCTGACCTCAGCAACAGAAACATTCGAGAGTCAGGTAGTATTTAACATTGTCAGTAAGACAAACAATCATGCAAAAAGCTGCCCAGTATGCAACCCACAAAACAGTGCAATTTTACTTCAGGATCCGAATCAGGAGGAAGAGTACTACAGTACTACTCTTGGGCAACTGTAGAATACAAAAAAAAAAAAAAAAAGGAAAAACGGAGGGCACTTTTTTTTTTGCTACAAATCTTTAAATCAAATACATTACAGCAACCCTGTAATACCATTTTTTTTCATCCAGCCTAATCATCAGAAAGAAGAGGCAAGGGTTAACTCCCTTTCCTTTTATATCCCTAATCTTTCTCCAGACATTTTCACCGTTACACCGACGGCCGACTTCCCCTTTCCCTGCTATTTCTTCTACATCTCTTGGGATCAGCAACACACACACACAAACACACACAAGCTTTAATATCTCCGTGACGCGTAGAAATTTAATCCGGGCACCTCTTTCTTCTTGCCCATAATTGGAAACTCTGCACCTGTCGGATTTCTGCTTACAGTCGGTGTAAAAAAGCAGAAGCCCAGAAGGGGATGAAGGTCCGCTCGCCCGCCCCCTCTAGCCACACGGCTTCCCCTCCATTCCCCCCCCCCGCCCCAGCTGAGTTTTTTTTTTCCCTTTTCGGGACTGCCTCACCAGTCGCTAGTTGAAGGAGTTAGGACGGTCATAGGAGGACGCGCGCTGGAAGGCCGGGAAACTCATCCTCAATGGATCCGAAGGGCGCCGGGGCGAGTCAGGACGAGGCCGCGGAAAGAGAAGGCAGAGACGCTCCGAGAAGCCGCCACGGCTGCAACCCTCCAAATGCCACCGAGGGTGGCGAGATAGAGGCGGCGGAGACACGGGAGCAAAGGAGCGCAGGATTGGGCGGCGTGCTGAGTATTCCGAGTGCTTATTGGCTGGTGGGAGGCTAGCCTCCGGCTTCTGCCCAGAGCTGAAAGGGGCTGACGCGTAGAAGTGCGCTTCGGGCAGGAGACTAAGGATAAGGGCGGCAACTGAGGAGGAGCTAACAAAAGCGACTCACGCTTCCCTTGTTCTGCCTCAGTTGCAGCCGGGGTTGGTGTGATTTGAAGGTCCAGAACTCCCTTGTGTTTCCTCACTGAAATATGTTCCCTACCACCACAGCTTTTTTTTGACATATAACCCACCGGAACAGCGTTCCGGCAACCTTTCTTCCACCGATTTTCCAGAGTTGTATTCTTCTATTGCTGCCATTCCTATCACTTGCTTTTAAAAATACCCCGCCGGCGCTAAAGCGCGAGGAGGGTCTCCTCCGCCTTTCTGCCTCCTCTAGGAGGAGCCATGAGGCGCCGAAGCGCCACAGCCAGAGCGTGGCTTAATTGGCTGGGTCAGACCATGTGATGTGGAAGCTGTTGGTGGCGGTGGGAGAGAGAGCAGCATGGAGGACATCCTTCAGGAAAAGGTGAGTGAGCGTTTTGTTTTGCCTTACAGAAAGTGAGGTGTGAGGTTAAAAAGAGGGCGAAGCAAGAGGAAAGAAGGGTGGCTGGTGTGGAAGCTTGCCCGACAGCGAAACTTTGTTGTTTCGGTTCCTTGGGTAGTTCAAAGGCTGGGATGTCTACGAAAATCTCTTTTTAGTCTTTTATACTTTATATTCAAACTGCAGAGGGGAAGAATAAGAATAAAGCCAATGTCTTGTGATTTGAAGGTATTAATAATAATAATATATTTTCATTATGTATTGGTCAGATGTAAAGGTAGACCTACGTTAGCATGAGGTTTAATCAGATCTATTTATTAAATTGGGTTTAACTTAAAGGTAAATTAAAAGTGACCCGTTCACTGACAAAGTTTCAACTTTAATTTGTTTCAAGTCAATATCCATATTAAACTCCAAATGTAACTTTTTCCACCTTGTTTGACAACTTCTTAAAAATAATTCAATTTTTTACAAGCAACCAACTTTTGTTTTATTTGGGCCAATTTCATTCCACATAGAAAGCTGACATTTCCACTCATTAAACTAAATGGGTATGCCAGTGGTAAATGTCCCAAAAGAATAATAAAATGCTCTTGTAATTTAAAGCCACACAGTGCATGGTAACATTAATAGTATTAACTTACCTTGAACAAAATCCTAGTCTTTTAGATACACTAAAAATTGAAGGGGTTTTTTTTTCCGACTACAAAGATAAACCTTGTAGGGTAGGCAAGGCAGGTTATATGGCATGTGTGGGTGTGTGTACAGTGATTGACTATTGTTTACTGAAAGATAAATTATTTTTAAAAATCATTGGTGAATTGAAAATCTTTTTTTAATTTTTAGGGTAAAACTGCAAAAAAAATTTGAACTGCATATAACGTAGCAAAGGAAAATCAATCATTCCATCATTTTGAAACGGAAATTGATTTGCAAGAACTGAACAGAGTTGAAATGGGTTGTATTCTTCATTCTACAAATGCGTATATTAACATTGTTAATCATATAAGTGAAGAAATGAGGAAAACTGGTTAAAGAAATTGTTCAATCCAATAATAAAATTTCAAGGATAATTGAAGAATCAACCACAATAAGCAAAAATAACTACCCTCATAGTATATGTTCGATGCTGTATCGAAGGTGTTGGAATGAATTCACTGATAAATTTGTTTTTGGACTTGGTAGAACTTGAAAAAGAAATGGCAGAAGGAGTATTTGATTCCTTACTCCAATGCCTTCACTCGTATGGGATGACAGAAGATTATTTAAAAAAATATTTGGTTTCTCTGGCATGCGACGGCGCTACTGTGATGATAGGGTGTAAAAGTAGAGTGAAAAAAATTCTGTCAGAACATTTTCCTTCTATTATAGTTTGGCATTGTGCTAATCACAGACTAGAATTATCAGCAGGTGGTGCTATTGAGGAAACTTCAGGAATAAATAGATTCAAATCATTTATTGATAAACTTTATGTCATATACCATGCTTCGGCAAAGGATAGTAGAGAGTTGCATTTATCTGCAGAATTACTGGCGGCTGAGCTGCTGAAAATTGGAAGAATCCAATTTTGCATACAGCTTTGGCTGTGTGGAATAATTTTGAATCTCTTGTGTATCATTTTGAAGAAGCAATGCATGATCCTACAAGAGATAAAAATGATAAATGCACTTATGATAGCTTGAAAAGAAAAATCACATCTGTAGAATTTTTATTGGACCTAGGATTGATGTGTGACGCTTTCCAAGAATTATCAGAATTAAGTTTGGACCTACAAGACCGCAACATAAACCTGTTCAAGGCAAATGAGAAAATAAAAATAATGGTACAAATTTTTGAAGAAAGAAGACAGAACTTTGGGCCCTATTATAAATGCGCTGTTGCTGCTATACGTGATCTTTGCTTTCGTGGAGTTTTACTTCATGAAAAAGATTCAAGAAAGGATCCTCCCATTGACCCAAGTACATTCTATACAAAATTGAAAGAGTCAATCGAAAAAAGATTGCTTGATAGCAAAGACGATGAGTTGGCATATTGGTCTCGCATACTTGATCAAAAACATTGGCCTGAAGATGTAAATACTCCACTGACATTTGGAGAAGTGGAAATTAGAAACTTGTCAATCAGACTGCAACTAAATGAAAGAGAAATGATTCTGGATTCCATGAATACATTCTCGACAAGACATATCCAAAAAAACTGTTGCATTTGATACGGACTCTGAATACCATTCCCATTTCTTCAAGTGAATGTGAACGCGGGTTTTCACAGATGAATCTAATTGCCACCCCAACAAGAGCTTAGTTGAAGACTAAGACAATTTCAGCACTTTTGTTCATTAAACTTGTCAGACCACCTCTGAGACTTTTCGATCCTTCAAAGTATGTTGATCTGTGGTTACTCAGAGGACAACATTCGGCCATAGATACTAACAGCAACGAAAGGAGTCGAGAAGATTTGCCGGATGAGAATTGGACAAAAATTTGGAATTTACTATGAACATTTGCCTTAAATACAATAAATTAAATTTATGTTAAGAACTGAATATATATGTACAAGACAGGGATGTCCTTTATCCCCATTGTTATTTGTTTTAACAATGGAGATTTTACTTATTAAAATTCGGGAGTCACCTAGAATAAAGGGAATAAAAATAAATAAGAATGATTATAGGTTGAGAGCTTTTGTTGGTGATTTGGTTGTGACATTATCTCAACCGACAGACTCGGTTAGGGATTTGGTAAAAATTTTAACTCAGTATGGGAAGGTTTCTGGTGTTAAGGTAAATAATAATAAGACTAAAATATTATCGAAAAATATGTCTATGAAGGAAAAGGATGTTTTGACTAAATTAACAGGTTTTGAAATAGTGAGAAAGGTTAAATATTTGGGAGTATATATCACAGTTTCCAATGTTAAATTGTATAAAAATAATTATGAGATACTATCGGCAAAAGTACAAAAGGACTTAAATGATTGGAAAAAATTACAATTATTTTTGTTGGAGAGAATTTCTGCAGTTAAAATGAATATACTTCCAAAATTTCTTGAAGAAAGATGCTAATTTGGAGGAATGGCAGAAAGGGATTAATAAGTTTATTTAGGCAGGGAAAAAGCCAAGAGTTAAATTCAAGATTATACAAGATATATGGGAAAGAGGAAGGCTTAAAGCGCCTAATTTAAAATTGTTTTATGATGCGGCGGCTTTAACTTTGATTAGTGATTGGCTCAACTTAAATAAAAATATTCTTTCTCTTGAGGGATGGGATTTATTATATGGATGGCACACT
The DNA here is from genome assembly GCF_016545835.1 of Crotalus tigris. Taxonomy (NCBI): domain Eukaryota; kingdom Metazoa; phylum Chordata; class Lepidosauria; order Squamata; family Viperidae; genus Crotalus; species Crotalus tigris. Next base: position 1,001,271 of record NW_024096525.1, read on the forward strand.
TATTTAATTTATGATAAAAAAGTTGATCAGGTTTTTAAAACCCATATTTTGAGAAGTGCCTTGTTGCGTATCTGGAAAAAATATTATAGGTTAAATTATAAAATTCCAATTTGGGGGATTCCTGGACACGTGATAGAGGGAGTATCTAGGGGAGTGAATTTGGATAAGATTTCTTATAAGGAATTACTTAGTTTGGTTGGGCAAGATTGGCAATTAAAGTCATTGAGTGAGTTGAAGCAAGAAAATATTGTACACTCTTGGTTTCATTATAATCAATTGTTAGTGAGGTGGAGTTTAGATCAAAAGGTTGGTATTACTCTAGAGGATGTTAATTTGGTAAAACATTAAAGATCAAAGTCGAATTCATAAAAAGAATTTATAATGTTTTAATAGAATTGAATTCTGAAACAATTAAAGATTGTATGATTAAATGGGCGCAAAATATTCAAGAACCGATTTTATTGGATACATGGGAGATAATTTGGGTTAGAAATGCAAAATTGACTCAGGCGCAAAATTTAAGAGAAAATTTTTATAAAATGTTTTATGGATGGCATTTGGATCCCCAAAAGTTGTCCCGCATATATCCGAATTTACAGCCCAAATGTTGGAGATGTGGAAATTTAGATGCAACTTATTTTCATATTTGGTGGACTTGTAGAGATATTAAAGCTTTTTGGATTAAGATTTGGTGGAATATTCAAAAGATTTTTAAGAAAAAGATAAAGTTTACTCCGCAATTATTTTTGTTGGGTATTATTGTAGATTTTGATGTTAAAGAAACTAATTTAATGTTGAACCTTATAACAGCTGCAAGACTATTGGGGCAATATTGGAAGAAAAATTTATTGCCTACTTTGGAAGAATGGATACTTAAAGTTTCTAATTTAGCAGAAATGGCGAAAATCTCCGCCTATTTGAAAGATCAATCACAAGAAAAATATATTATGGTTTGGAGAAGATGGATTGATTATATTCAGAAGAAATAGGAGATTGAAAAATATTATCTTGCTTTTGAGTAGATTTTAGATAATTATTAATAGTTATAATTATCTTATTATCTTTTATTTAATTTGTTAATATTTGTTTGGAGAAGGAGTTAAAGTGTGTTATGGTTTTGTTTGATAGTATAGTTGGTTTATGTTAGTTAGATTATGTTTGTTTATTTTATTTTTTATCCTGTAATCAGCTCTGGGAAGTGGGGGAGGGGGGAAGAGGTGGGGGGGTTATATTGTAATAAATTTATAAAACTTTTAAATAAAAAAAACTGAATATATATATATATATATATATATATATATATATATATATATATATATATTTGTTTTCTGAGGTTTTCGCGGGTATTTGTATATAGGTCTTTGGTTGTTCGGGTTTTCTCCCGCGTAAAATTGGAAGTGTCTTGGCAACGTTTCGACGAAGCTCAAAGCAAGAAGCTAAAAACACCAGCCTGAAGATGACGAATGTGACTTCGTCGAAACGTTGCCAAGACACTTCCAATTTTACGCGGGAGAAAACCCGAACAACCAAAGACCTATATATATATATATATATATATATATATATATATATATATATATATATATATATATATATGTATATATATATATATATATATATAATAAAAAGTTAACAAAATGTGAGTTCTGGCACCTTTTTTTTTTTCTTCAAAAAAAGCACTTCCTACAACACTATCCAGAGGGATCTTTGGTACTCTCTGAGCTTGTTTTCTTGCAGGTGTTTCATTACCCAAACTAAGTAATATCATCAGTGCTACTCTAGTGCTTGATTAGCACTGATGATGTTACCTAGTTAGGGTAATGAGACATCTGCAAGAAAACCAACCACTTCAGAGAGCACCAAGGACCCCTCATTTCACCCCTGAACTATAAATATTCTCCTTTATTGACATTGTCCAGAATTAGTCTATGATTGAGCGGGCTGCGTGCATTTACCCATTGATGAAGTCAGCAAGGCTTGCTCCGTAGTAAAGGTCTGCACAGAGGGGGCAGGACAGGAATGGGAAATACCTCCAAAAGGCAATTGCACGGAACTAAAGCTCTAGTGGTGTGCAAACACATTTCAGTAGAAATACCTACCGTTTATTTGAGGCCAGGGCTGGTCCTGAAGAAGCTACGTGGGATCAGATGAGAAACCACTGGGAATCCCAGAAAAGCAGGCTAGCCTGGGAAGTTAAGACTTCCCAATATGAGGGAGATATAAAATTCATCTATAAACGCAACGAGTTATGGGCTTAGATTTCAGTTGCCCAAATGGAACCAGGAGGTGGGGACGCTATTTGTCTAGAGTGGACAGTGAAAAAATATGAAATACTCTATGTAATTTAGCTATTAAAACAAAATTATATGAGCATTTTTCAAAACAGCTAAGTGATTATTATCAAGAGCAGGGGTGTCAAACTGCCAGCCCACGGGCCGGATGGGTCATGAGGAAACTGCCCACCCCATTACTGGCAATGGGGAAAAAGCTCCAATACGTTGCACAACGTCACAAGTTTGACATGTCTGGTCAAGAATGTGTGTGCTATTTTAAAAAAAACTGTCCAACATTAAGCAATCACCTCATAAACCAAACCTGAAAAATTCAAATGTCATAATCAAAAGTATAGCACAGATGTTTCCTCCCAATCAGAAAATTCAGGGTAATAATTGCAAACCTAACAGTTTGGCCTGCAAAAAAGAACTGGCAGCATAATAATTATAATGATAAGAATAGACTTCAGCATCCTAAGATAAATAACACGTAGGATTGTTTTTGTTGTGAAGAGTTTTGAGTCTCCTTGTGAAGAAAAGAATTTTTGCCCTATGATTTAGTAAGAAATTTAAAATGTATTGCTATTCCACTAAAATGCTTGCAGAAATGGAGACTAATCTTAATAGCTAAGCTGTTTGCTTTTTTATTGATGACATCGTTTGAGATATGACTTAAGGAAAATATGCCTTGTGGTTACATTTTACAACACTCAGCTGCACCCTCTTTTAATAATGTGCTAACTTTGAATGCTGCAGGTGTCAATATCAACAGTATTAGAAATCAATTTGAAACATTAATATCCATAATTATCTACATCAAGGCAATATAAAACTATCAGATTGGATAGTTGTATAAATAACATCACAGAACACAATGCAGACCAATTTGTTAACCAATTCATTGATGGAGCAGAGAGGGTTATCTTTACATAATATACAAGCCAAAATTGGACAGTCCCATTTAATTTTTTGCTCCATGCCCATGCGGTTACTTTATGGATCAGCATATCATGTGACCCAAAAGGTTGGGCTGAATTAAACTACAGATAAAATTTCTCATGCCTAAGCATGAATACAGCCTGGGTTTCAGGGCCAATAAATATATACTGTCATTTTAGTGTTCCTTTGATATCAAGCAGCTGAAAGTATAAAATGATTCAACCACAGGTAGCCCTCGACTTAACAGCAGTTTGTTTAGTGACCAAAGTTATAACAGCATTGAAAAAAGGGATTAATCATTCTCCTGGTTGTTCTGTTACTAACTTAACAACTGCAGTGATTCACTTGACAACTATGGCAAGAAAGGTCATAAAATGGGGCAAAGTTCATTTAACTATTGTCTTGCTTAGCAACAGAAATTTTGGGCTCAGTTGGGATTGTAAATCGAGAACTACCTGCATAGTTCTTTCAGCACTAAGCTCTGTTAGCTTTTTCATGGTTTCCTTGCATGAATGCAACGAATGTGGCAAAAGGGACTGTGGACTTTGCTGAATTGGGACTGGAAATGGCAAAATATTAGAAATATAATCCTGCCTCAAAGGATATTACAGCAGGAGGGACAACATAACTGAAGAAGAAGATGCTAAATGCTGTACACATTCCAGAATTCGCAGTCATGGTGCACAATTTGTGTATTACAGTCCCAGCACTGCTGGAAGGCTTGCTGCCCTAAGGGGGAACATATTCACAGATATCTTTGTTTTCGTAACTGATATATGGCTGACTTCATACATGCAAATTTCAGTTTTAGCCAGGACTCTTCAGAAAAAGTATAGGCAGCTAGAATTTTGGGACCAAAGCGAACAAGAAAGCAAACAAAAATTGCTTTGTGAGGCCCTTTAGCAGAGGGAGGAACAAGACAACTCAAATCTTGCCCAAAAAAATCAACATCAATCGAGCAGCATTGGTGATTTATCAGATGAGTGCTATGTTTCCATACTAGAAAAATAAACTAGTTACTCCTATTGCAAATGCTAAGCTTGTCTTCTTACTGGAGGACAAAGTAAAAGAATTGAAGGCCAGCCCATCTTTTTAAGAACATCAAAGAAGATGCCGCATACAATATCACACAGAGAGCTGTCCACAAAGGCCAATAGAATGAAGCCTGCAGATAAAGACAGGGCTTAGCAATAGAACTTAGACTTAAAAAAGTCTGACATAAAAGCCTCATAGTGCTTTTCAAAAGTGAGCCAATTGCCAAGGACCCAAATTGTGATCACATGACTGCGGGGATGGTCCCACAGTCGTACCTGGAGGGTGGCTGGTAAGTCACTTTTTTCATAGCATCATAACTTTGAACTGTTGTTAAATGAACGGTCACTAGTCAAGGGCTACCTGAACTGGAATATTGCTTCCACAGTTAGCATTCAATAATGTTACCTTGTGTTCTGTGGAGTTAAATGGGATTTTAACTAGTATGATTGATTTTGGTAAATGAGTTTAAATTCTTGTGATATTAAGAACTGTTATTAACCCGTTTGTCAGATTAATAGTAGTACTGTAATAGTAATAATCTCAGCAAGTGCTTGAGCTTCTGTGTATTGTTTTAGCCACAAGATGTCACCATTGAGATACCTTGTTTTCCAATTTCCAGTATTGGGGGCGAAACTATTCAACGCTATTATCACGTATGAAATTTTTGCTGAATTGTTGAAAATATCTACTAAGATGTAACTCTCTTTCTTTGGTAGATCCAGAGCTACAGCAATCTCTAAATAATGCCACAAACAAATTTCAAGACAAGAATATTCTGAACCTGGAATCATAATGCTTTTACCAATTCACATCATCCTAGCATGTATAAAATGAAAAATATAGGCCATCAGACAATAGACTCTTATCATTATTGTTATTGTTAGTGACATGCTTGTGTTTTTGTTTTGTTTTGTTTTGTTTTGCAAAATAGCCAAAAATTATGGAATATGTTTGCTTAAAACATTTTGGGAAGAATATTTAGGTACCTATTTATTATAAACTGTGCCAGTAACATTTTGCCACACCTGTACAATCAAATCTATAAACCTTATCATATCTACTAATATGACTGAAAGCGGTGGACAAATTTCATTTATCAGTGGTAAAATACTGCAGATTGAGGACAAGATAAATGCAAAATCTACATTCTCTTGAGAAAAGTTCCTCTACATCTCATATAACAAAGCTTCATATTCATTATTGAAAAATATTAGGCTGAAGGGGTTCAGCAGGCTACCAGTATTGAGGTTCAATTCTACCTATTTATATTTAAGTTCTGGGTTTAACAAGGTAAGATAGTGAAGCTATTTGAGCCTTTTGACCATGGTGCATGTTCTCATTTCTTTCATCTTTCCCAAGATGATGTTCTCTTATGTGGGATGAATAATAACCATCATTTCAAGCCAATATCCCATGCTGACAAAGGATGAGGGCACTGTAGGCAGTAGGCTGGAGAAAGCTAGTCTAACTACAGTACTCCTTTCTGATCAATTGACCAGTATTCTTTTTTTTAGTTTGAATTACCTCTTTGTAGCACTTTCACTTTTATTCAACTAGGTCAATTTCCAGCTGTCTGCTGGGGAATCAGATTGGCTAGAAAAGGGATAAAATTCTGTGTCAAAGGAGAAAGATAATGGTATGATGTTTCTTTCTTTCTAGGGAAAAGTGATATTAAAACTTTAAAAAAAAAAAGAATTCAGCCAGAAGAGTAATTTGTACAAATGTAGTCCAATCAAACAATAAAGATTGGTATGATAAGATCCTAACAGTCTTCTGATTATATCTGATTTTGATTTGATCTTGGTCACTAATAAATTGATCAATGTAGTCTACCATTCCAAATGAAACCTTTATGTCACTTGAAATATAGGATATGGAACTGAAGCTCTTAGTAAATTCTAGTTTGCACTGACATTGGTTTTGCTGAAGAATGGCCAGTTTATGATTAGAGTGTCCTAGAAATGGGCTGATCACAATATTCTACATTTTCTTTTTTTATTAGGAAACCAACATTGCATCTATCAGCTTTTGTTGTTGTTGTTGTCAACCTGCACTAAGATTTTTACTCCAAGGCAAACTGAGATATTCCTTTTCCTTATAAAAGCTACATGGTAAATAGATGAGCTGTTAATGCTGCATCACATCACAGGAACCTAATTGACTAATGTCAGCAGCATGATCACTACCAGACAATCCAACAAGTCTCCAGTTTAATGAGACCTACCTGTTTTTAATTAGGATCCCAAGAGTCATGAAAAAGATCTTCCATTGGAGACCAATGTTAGATCAGTGGACTTCCCTTCAATCAATGGGGACTTCCCCATTCCCTGCTCCCACCCCTAGTTTCTTCTGTACCTTCTAGGTCTGACCAATGGAATACCCTCTAGCAATATTGATGATATACCTTATGGCAGGGGTCTTCAAACCTGGTCCTTTTATGACTTGTGGACTTCAACTCCCAGAATTCCTCAGCCAGCGTGCCTGGCTGAGGAATTCTGGGAATTGAAGTCCACAAGTCATAAAAGGGCCAGTTTTGAAGACCCCTGCCTTATGGATTGGAATTCATCCCATACAATTCCACAAGCAGTACATTCCATACAGTCTTATTTAAATTATTTAAAAGAAACAGACCAAATAAAAGAGGAGGTGGAGTTGCTCTCTATATAAGAAATAACTACATCTTCACAGAAATAGAGTACAACAATGATAAAAACTGTCTTGAATGCATTTGGGTCAATATAAAAGGGGGGGGGAATGACATTGCCATAGGTGTATACTACAGACCACCCAACCAAACAGAGGAAATAGATGAACTTTTTGCTAGTCAGCTAACTAAGGTATGTAGGAAGCACATCACAATAGTAATGGGGGACTTTAACTACCCTGACATCAACTGGGAGACAAACTCCGCACCAAGTGGAAGATCAAACAGGTTCCTGGCAAACCTAGCAGACAACTTTGTCTCCCAAAAAGTAGAGAATGGAACTAGGGGATTAGCCATTTTGGATCTAATTCTCACTAACAGAGATGAAATGATAGACGGTGTTGGAGCCATAGGAACCCTGGGAGGAAGTGATCATGCAATATTAGAATTCAACATTATAGAAGCACAACCAATAGAACACAGTCAAACTAGAGTCTTGGACTTCAAGAGAGCTAATTTCAATAAACTTAGAGAGGGCTTGGGAAGGATTCCATGGATGAGAATCCTCAAGGGGAAAACAACTCAAGAAGCTTGGGAAATTTTGAAAAATGAGATAATAAAAGCACAGTCTAGCACAATACCAACAAAGAGGAAAAATAACAGCTCTCAAAAGAAACCAGCATGGCTGCATAAAGAACTCTCTGACAAATTGAAAGATAAAAAGGACAAGTATAGAAAGTGGAAAGAGGGGAACATAACTAAGTCAGAATATCAGCAAATAGCCCGAGCCTGCAAAGATGAAGTGAAGAAAGCCAAGGCTCAAAATGAACTGAGGCTTGCGACCAAAGTCAAAAATAACAAAAAAAGCTTCTTTCAACATGTAAAAAACAAGAAAAAAGTGAAGGAAATGATTGGTCCATTAGTGGGTGGAAGTGGCAAGAAGGTGACAAGCAACAGGGAGAAAGCAGAACTATTTAACTCATTTTTTGCATCTGTCTTTACACAAAGGGAAAAAACAGACCAACCTATCAAAAATAGTGCCACAAAAAACAAAACAGAAACACAAGTTAAGATAGGCAAGAAAATCGTTAGTGAGCACCTGTCCAGCCTAGATGAGTTCAAATCGCCAGGACCAGACGGATTACACCCCAGAGTTCTCAAGGAACTGGCAGATGTGATATCGGAGCCACTGAACTATATTTTTCAAAGATCCTGGAACACAGGGGAACTACCAGAGGACTGGAAAAGAGCTGATGTAGTTCCCATCCTCAAAAAAGGAAAAAAAATGGATCCAGGAAATTACAGACCTATCAGCCTGACCTCAATACCTGGGAAGATCCTGGAAAAGATAATCAAACAACGAATCAACGAACACCTAGAGGCAAACAAAGTCATTACTAAAAGCCAACATGGGTTTGTCAAAAATAGATCATGCCAGACAAATCTTATTGCATTCTTTGACCAAGTGACAAAATTAGTGGATCAGAGGAATGCTGTGGACATAATTTACTTGGACTTCAGTAAGGCATTTGATAAAGTAGATCACAACCTACTACTTGACAAGATAGAAAAATGTGGGGTAGACAGAACCACCACCAGATGGATCCGTAGCTGGCTGACCGGCCGTACTCAGCGAGTGGTCCTCAATGGAACTGCATCTATATGGAGGGAAGTGTGTAGTGGGGTGCCCCAGGGCTCTGTTCTGGGCCCAGTACTCTTCAACATCTTCATCAACGATTTGGATGAAGGGATAGATGGGGAACTCATCAAATTTGCAGACGACACCAAGCTGGCAGGAATAGCCAACACTCCAGAAGACAGGCTTCAGATACAGAAGGATCTGGACAGACTTGAACACTGGGCACTAACTAACAAAATGAAATTCAATGGTGAGAAAAGCAAGGTTCTACATTTAGGCAAGAAAAACCAAATGCACAAGTACAGCATAGGTGGCACCATGCTCAATAGTAGTAACTGTGAGAGGGACCTCGGAGTCCTAGTAGACAATCACCTAAATATGAGCCAGCAGTGTGCTGCAGCTGCCAAAAAGGCCAACACAGTGCTAGGCTGCATTAACAGAGGGATAGAATCAAGATCACGTGAAGTATTAATACCACTCTTCAATGCCTTGGTAAGGCCACACTTGGAATACTGCATCCAGTTTTGGTCACCACGATGTAAAAAAGATGTTGAGACTCTAGAAAGAGTACAGAGAAGAGCAACAAAGATGATTAGGGGACTGGAGGCTAAAACATATAAGGAACGGTTGCGAGAATTGGGTATGTCTAGTTTAACGAAGAGAAGGACAAGGGGGGACATGATAGCAGTATTCCAATATCTCAGGGGCTGCCATAAAGAAGAGGGAATTAAGCTATTTTCCAAAGCACCTGAAGGCAGGACAAGAAGCAACGGGTGGAAACTAATCAAGGAGAGAAGCAACCTAGAACTAAGGAGAAACTTCCTGACAGTGAGAACAATTAATCAGTGGAACAGCCTGCCTCCAGAAGCAGTAAATGCTCCAACACTGGAAGTTTTTAAGAAGAGACTGGACAGCCATTTGTCCGAAATGGTGTAGGGTTTCCTGCCCGAGCAGGGGGTTGGACTAGATGACCTCCAAGGTCCCTTCCAACTTTACTACTATTACTAATTACTATTATTTAAAACTGAAGAATGTAGTAATTCCAAGGACATTCTACTACAAATCAAATCAACCTTTATTGTCAAAGTACAACATGTGTACAATGAGATTGGCTAAGCCTCCTTTCGTGCACCCCTCCCGACACAATTCACAGTGACAACACATCTAATAATAATAATAATAATAATAATAATAATAATAATAATAATAATAATAATTAGTAAAGTTGGAAGGGACCTTGGAGATCATCTAGTCCAACCCCCTGCTCAGGCAGGAAACCCTATACCATTTCGGACAAATGGCTGTCCACTCTCTTCTTAAAAATTTCCAGTGTTGGAGCATTCACTGCTTCTGGAGGCAGGTTATTCCACTGGTTAATTGTTCTGTCAGGAAGTTTCTCCTTAGTTCTAGGTTGCTTCTCTCCTTGCTTAGTTTCCACCCGTTGCTTCTTGTCCTGCCTTCAGGCGCTTTGGAAAATAGCTTGACTCCCTCTTCTTTGTGGCAGCCCCTGAGATATTGAAATACTGCTATCATGTCCCCCCTTGTCCTTCTCTTCATTAAACTAGACATACTCAGTTCCAGCAGACGTTCCTTATATGCTTTAGCCTCCAGTCCCCTAATCATCTTTGTTACTCTTCTCTGTACTCTTTCTAGAGTCTCAACATCTTTTTTACATCGCGGTGACCAAAACTGGATGTGGTATTCCAAGTGTGGCCTTACCAAGGCATTGTATAGTGGTATTAACACTTCACGTGATCTTGATTCTATCCCTCTGTTAATGCAGCCTAGCACTGTGTTGGCCTTTTTGGCAGCTGCAGCACACTGCTGGCTCATATTTAGGTGATTGTCCACTAGGACTCGGAGGTCCCTCTCACAGTTACTACTATTTCTCAAGAGATCTATCAGAAGATTCAAATCTACATTCTGTCCATCCTTAACTTTAATATACAGCAGTAAAGACCTTAACCCTGAAAAGGTAAAAAGGAGTAAAAATCCAATTGTTTTGTGACAGTTTGATCGCGATTCATTTTTTAACAAAAACAACAATCTTGCAATTGCATCAAGTTTAAACAATTTATTAGGGCTCACTTTATAAAATGGTGTATTGCCTTAGATTACAGATATATTTTCACAAAGAGGGATTGTAAATACGGAAGTCAGAAGAAAACAAAATGCAAAAACTGAAAAGATTTTTCTTTCCACTTTCCACTTTCATAAAATTGTTTATTCATAAAACTGTTCACACATAAAACTGTTCAGTATCAGATTATAATACTATATCCAGGCAAAGGATGAGCACAGTTTTTTTTTTTTTTTAAGGTAAATTTCCTTTAAGATGAATTGAACTCCTAACTAGGCTCAAGTCTGTACAGCCTTTGGGCACAGACAAATAATCAGAAAATAAACCTTCTTGCTTTATTCAAATTATAGAAAAAAAGCACAAATGGTTTGTTGTTTTTTAACTTAACTATTATTTCTATTTTTAAGTTCTTTTACAATAAGGTACCATAGGATTTTTTTGTGGTTTTGAATAATACAATTGACTTAAAATGGTGACCCTTCTGAATTTTTTTTTCTTCCCCTTTTTGGTCAATTGCAAGAATTTCAGAACCAAATTGCAGCATAGTTCTTTTAAGTAATAAGTAAGAAAGAGAGAGTGAGATTAAGAAATGAATACTATTGTAGGGATGCATTCATTTATTTTTAGTAGAATATGGCTTTCAAGATAGAATTTTCAGGGAAGCGCTCTCATTACATTTTGTCAACATTTCTTTTTCTACTTACCAAAAACTCTACAATTTGATTACAGGTTGCAAGAAACACCTATGGGTTCAAATCAAAATCCCAATGAGCTCAATAATTAAAAGTTAATTCAACACCCCTTGAAAGCCTACAAACAGGGCATTGGTACAATGGCGTCATTCTGTTGCTTTCTCCAACAAATGGAATTCCGAAATGTGCTGTTTTTAATGTTATCAACATAATACAGCCATCATGACTAATAGTTATCTTTACCTTCGTCTTCTTCAATCTAATTCCCACTTAAAGTTATTCAAAATCAGGTATGTTTGGGTCTGCTATAGTTTATTGACTGAGCCCAGTCTTAGGCTTTATTCAAGAAATCATGGCTTAGTGCAATAAATGAATCTGACATGTTACTAAACTTCCCATTTTAGTAGTGTGCTACACAAAGAATTTCCTTTTTCTCCTGGATGCAGAAAGAACAAAGAGTTCATTTGTTCTAAATAGAAACCACTGCAGCACTAATAAGGCAGAACTGTAGAGATCAAAGAGGCTTCTATGTTGAGCCATTTTCTGCAGCATTGAGGGTGTTTGCTCACCTATTTACTCTCAAAAATCCAGACAATGTCTATTCCAAACTTTCACGTGCACTTTTTAAAAATTGGAATGAGTATATTCCTTTCAGGTGTTAAATAATAATAAACTGAAAGTCAGTTTTCAAGTATAAAAACTTCAAATCAGTTTTTATTCATGGCAACTGCCTGGACAAAGAGAGGGGGGGAGGGGGGAGGGAGGGAGGGAGGGAGGGAAAGAGAGATTCCAGTATACTGGTATATATTCATTCCAAATGTTGAAATCCATCAGTCTTAGTTAATATAGCTGAAAGAAGATGAGTAGTGCAGTTCAAAAACATCTGGAAGACCCAGGTTACTCTTACCTCTCCTAACCAACAGGATCATTTTGGGGGAAAGATAAATCAGAAGGTTTTATTCAAGAATGCTTTCATATTTCTCTGCTGATAATCAGCACAGAGGTTTCAACTTAATCCTTAACTTAAAAAACACAACCTCCTTCTCACAATCACTATGACTGAAAAACAGGATTCAAAACAAGGCTTACTCTACTGCCACCAGCAGTATTGCCAAGAAGAACAAAGTATTTTCAGACCTAGTCTTTGAAAAAGATAGATCCAAAATGGAGATTAAAAAGAAAGCTGGTACTTTAATATTATGAAACGATTGCAAAAGGCTGCCTTGTAGGAGCTAGCAGGGGAGATTAATGCTCTTGTGCATTACTGGAGCTGGTCCTGAAGCCTTTGAAAATAGCTGATAAAAAAACTCTGTCATTTCATGGGATCTAGAAAAGCAGCACCAAGATTTGAAAAACACCTTTGGAATGCCAGATTTTGGACCAGTATCTACAATTCAATGTTGAGAAGTCACATTGCTTACGGAAGAGTTCGGAGTCCACTTCCAAGCATCAGTATTTCAAAAAAGAAAATAACTGAAAAATCTTTGCCAGAGACTCTATCTATATTGCCATATATGACATTCACTCTAAAAACTGGAGTGACCACTAGATGGCAGTAAAGAGACTTAGAAAACTACCTCTGCTGCCCTTAAATGACTGACTGGATTTTTGCAACCCTTTCAAAGATGATAGGCCTAGAGAAGGCGGACATACAGTTTGGATACATGGCACCATACCTTATTATGTCCCTAAAATCATCTGATACTGATATTATTTTAATCCAATTGCAATTATATATACTTTATATCCCCTTTATGGATTACTGCCTTGTCGTGGCGAAGGGGCTTGCGTAACTCAATGAAGCTATAAGCTATGCCGTGCAGGGCCACCCAAGACGGACAGGTTATAGCAGAGAGTTCTGACAAAATGTGATCCACTGGAGAAGGAAATGGCAAACCACTCCAGTATCTTTGCCATGAAAACCCCATGGACAGTACTAAAAGGAAAAAAGATATGACGCTGGAAGATGAGCCCCTCAGGTCGGAAGGTGTCCAATATGCTACTGGGGAAGAGCAGAGGGCTAGTACTAGTAGCGCCAGAAAGAATGAAGCGACTGGGCCAAAGCCGAAAGGACGCTCAGCTGTGGATATATCTGGTGGTGAAAGGAAAGTCCGATGCTGTAAAGATTTTTTCTCCATAGGAACCTGGAATGTAAGATCCATGAATCAAGGCAAGCTAGACATAGTCAAAAAAGAGATGACAAGAATGAACATCGACATCTTAGGAATCAGCGAACTAAAATGGACAGGAATGGGTGAATTTAACTCAGATGACCATCAGGTATACTACTGTGGGCAAGAATCCCTCAGAAGAAATGGAGTAGCCTTCATAGTCAATAAAAGAATAGGAAAAGCAATACTGGGATACAATCCCCAAAATGACAGAATGATCTCAATTCGAATCCAAGGCAAACCATTCAATATCACAGTAGTCCAAATCTATGCCCCAACCACTGGTGCTGAAGAGGATGAAATTGACCGGTTCTATGAAGCCCTACAGCACCTTATAGAATTAACACCAAAAAATGATGTCCTTATCATCATGGGGGATTGGAATGCTAAGGTAGGAAGCCAAAAGATAACCGGAATAACAGGCAAGTTTGGCCTTGGAGAACAAAATGAAGCAGGGCACAGGCTATAGAATTTTGTCAAGAGAATACGATGGTCATAACAAACACTCTTTTCCAACAACCCAAGAGACGGCTCTACACATGGACATCACCAGACGGTCAACATAGAAATCAGATTGACTATGTACTCTGCAGCCAAAGATGGAGAAGCTCTATACAGTCAGTAAAAACAAGACCAGGAGCTGACTGTGGCTCAGATCATGAGCTTCTCGTTGCAAAATTTAGGCTTAAATTGAAAAAAGTAGGGAAAAGCACTAGGCCACTCAGGTATGAACTAAATCATATTCCTGATGAATATACAGTAGAGGTGACAAATAGATTTAAGGAACTGGATCTGATAGACAGAATGCCTGAAGAACTATGGATGGAAGTTCGCAACATTGTACAAGAGGTAGCAACTAAAACCATCCCAAAGAAAAAGAAATGCAAGAAAGCAAAATGGCTGTCTGAGGAAGCTTTGCAAATAGCTGAGGAAAGAAGGGAAGCGAAAGGCAAAGGAGAAAGAGAAAGATACACCCAATTGAATGCAGAATTCCAGAGAGTAGCTAGAAGAGATAAGAATGCCTTCTTAAATGAACAGTGCAAAGAAATAGAAGAAAACAACAGAATAGGGAGGACCAGAGATCTCTTCAAGAAAATTGGAGATATGAAGGGAACGTTTCATGCAAAGATGGGCATGATAAAGGACCAAAATGGCAGAGACCTAACAGAGGCAGAAGAGATTAAGAAGAGATGGCAAAACTACACAGAAGAACTATACAAGAATGAGCTTAACATCCCAGATAACCACAATGAGATGGTCACTGACCTCGAACCAGACATCCTAGAATGTGAAGTGAAATGGGCCTTAGAAAATCTGAGCAACAACAAAGCTAGTGGAGGTGACAGTATTCCAGCTGAGCTATTCAAAATCTTAAAAGACGATGCAGTAAAAGTGCTACACTCAATTTGCCAGCAAATTTGGAAAACTCAACAGTGGCCACAGGATTGGAAAAGGTCAGTTTACATTCCAATTCCAAAGAAAGGCAATGCCAAAGAATGTTCAAACTATCGCACCATTGCACTCATTTCACATGCTAGTAAAGTTATGCTTAAAATCCTACAAGCTAGACTCCAGCAGTATGTGGATCGAGAACTACCAGAAGTACAGGCAGGATTTCGAAGAGGCAGAGGAACTAGAGATCAAATTGCCAACATACGCTGGATCATGGAGAAAGCTAGGGAGTTCCAGAAAAACATCTACTTCTGCTTCATTGACTATGCAAAAGCCTTTGATTGTGTGGATCACAACAAATTGTGGCAAGTTCTTAAAGAGATGGGAGTACCAGACCATCTCATTTGTCTCTTGAGAAACCTATATGCGGGTCAAGAAGCAACAGTGAGAACTGGACACGGAACCACTGATTGGTTCAAAATTGGAAAAGGAGTCCGGCAAGGCTGTATACTGTCGCCCTGCCTATTTAACTTATATGCAGAGCACATCATGAGAAAGGCAGGGCTAGATGAATCAAAAGTTGGAATTAAGATTGCCGGGAGAAATATCAACAACCTAAGATATGCAGATGATACCACTCTAATGGCAGAAAGTGAAGAGGAACTAAAGAGCCTCTTGATGCGGGTGAAGAAGGAGAGTGCAAAAGTTGGCTTGAAACTCAACATTAAGAAAACCAAAATCATGGCATCCGGCCCTCTCAATTCCTGGCAAATAGATGGGGAAGAAATGGAGGTAGTGACAGATTTTATTTTTCTGGGCTCCAAGATCACCTCAGATGGAGACTGCAGCCAAGAAATTAAAAGACGCTTGCTCCTGGGGAGGAAAGCTATGGCAAATCTAGACAGCATTCTAAAAAGCAGAGACATCACCCTGCCAACAAAAGTGCGCATAGTCCAGGCCATGATTTTCCCAGTTGCAATGTATGGCTGTGAAAGTTGGACCATAAGAAAGGCTGAGCGCAAAAGAATTGAGGCCTTTGAACTGTGGTGCTGGAGAAGACTCCTGCGAGTCCCTTGGACTGCAAGGCGTTCAAACCGGTCGGTCCTAGAAGAGATCAACCCCGACTGCTCTTTAGAAGGCCAGATCCTGAAGTTGAAACTCAAGTACTTTGGCCACCTAATGAGAAGGAAGGATTCACTGGAGAAGAGCCTAATGCTGGGAAAGATTGAGGGCAATAGAAGAAGGGGACGACAGAGAATGAGATGGCTGGATGGAGTCACTGAAGCAGTAGGTGTGAATTTAAATGGACTCCAGAAGATGGTAGAGGACAGGAAGACCTGGAGGAATGTTGTCCATGGGGTCGCGATGGGTCGGACACGACTTCGCAATTAACAACAACAACAACAACATACTTTATATGGTATTTGATTCAACATTGCTTATATTTAGTTTATTCAGTTCCTAATGGCATCACAAGATGATTTTGCTTATTCCCACATGACATTAAATTCTTCCACCATTGCCCTTCCAAAGTTCCGAAACAGGCAAAAGAATGAAATGTGTTTCCAGGAACATCAAAGGAATCTGAAGAATGGTGAACAAAATGATAAATAAATCCTGACGGGATTTTGCTATCTCTAAAAATGTTGTGACTATTTGTGACAAACTAAATGTTGTAAAAATGGTCCTTTTCAAAAGGATCCCAAATAAAATTACAATACACGGACAATGCTCTAGATATGTTAAGCAAATCACCATTCAAACAATGGATTTTTTTTCTTTCTCTATTCACATAAACCTTAGAAGATCTCGACAAAGCCACTGAGTTTTTAACTCTTTGCAATTGTTAACTGATAAAGTACATGTACTTGTAATCTGTCCCACATGAAACATGATTGTATAACCAAACTACCTCCCCCCCTTCCCATTTCACCCCATTTAAATCCTTCATCAGTCTAGGTACTCTATGCATTTAATACAGTGATCTGCAACTCATGAAAGTATATACTTTTTGTATCTTATCTAGCGGAAATGGCAAAAATTTCGGCTTTCTTGAAAGATCAATCGCAAGAGAAGTATCTCTTGGTGTGGAAAAGATGGATAACTTTTATACAATATAAGTATGATATAAGAAAATACCATCTAGCTTTTGAATAATTTATATTTAAAGTTTAAGATATTTATGTAGAAGTATAATTATTATTATTCTTTAATTATTATTTTTTTTAATCCTCCTTTTTGTTTTTTACATATAATGGAGTTAAAGTATGTTACAATTTGTTTATTGAGTGTAATGATATTAGTTTAAGGTTTATTTGGGTTTAATTTTTTTTTTCTTTTAAGTTCTAGTTAAGCCTGTATTCAGCTCTGGGAAGAATGGGGGAGGGTTTTGGGGAGGGTTGGGAGGGATTGGGGAAAGGGTTTTTATTGTAAAATTTTAAAAACTTTTAATAAAAAAAAAGTATATACTTTTTAAATAAAATTTGTTAAGTCATAAAAGATGCTACAGTACTAGAGTCCTGATTTTTTTTTTTTACCACTATAGACTCTCATGTCTGCCCTCTATAATGTCTTTATTTCATATGAACTGGGATAACCTACATGTCCAGTTATAAGCCAATTCTAATCAAATGCAAGGGACTAATGGCACGAGGGTTAAGGTGTTGAATTAGAATCCAGGACACCTAGTTTAACTATGGAGATTTACTGAGTGATAATAGGTAGATGCTGTGGGGCAGGTGGGGGAACCTACAGAGGACAGAGTATTCTATGCACTACTGTAAACTTTGGAGGAAAAGCAGGGCAGAAATCTAATAAATAAACTAATAAACCTAACTCAGAAGATGAAGTGTTTTGTTGTAGTTCCATGATTCCATGGATGGAGGTTAGAAACCTTGTTATGTACAGCAAATTATCCAGAGACATACTAATTGTTCCTGATTTATTTTCCTTTCATCTTTTTTCTGAGCTGCATCTGGTCACCTTTTTCAGAAATGTAGCCTTTTTTTTTTTTTTTTTTTGCAGTTTGGTTTTCATTACTCCCAATGGGACCCAAAAAGAGAAGAACAGGGTATCTGCAAAGGCATTGCCCCCAATCTGCCAGCGCAAATGTTGCGTGGCTCTCTGTGTCAGCCACAAAGCCTTTAGTATACAGGCAATTCTCAGTAGAGCCAGACCACTTCCCCCAAACCCCCCAGCCTTAATGGGATTTTGTAAAATGACCAATCACCAGTCAGTCGATAACTCCCCAAAGTATAAAGCAAGAACTGTGTTCATTAAAAATGACTGTGTAACCTTGTCATAAAAGAGCATAACTGACTCACTATGGATCCATCTGAAAAGCCAGGGACATCTGCAGCAAGCCAAGATGTTGTCAACATGATGAAATGTGTGAAATGACAGTACAACACAAGCTCTACCACTTACGTACTTGCCGGCAACACTGAGGTAGCATTTCTGTTATGACATATATTTTATCATTGTCCCCCATCTCCCAGTCTCATCAACCCCTGACTGATGTCTACATATATAGCCAGGCTATCATTCAACTTTCAGATGATACAGGATCAATAGCATATATATTTTTCCTCCATTTTTTTTTTAAGATAATGAGAAGCAAGACAAACTTTGGGGCAAATGTCTGTCATATTAGGCTTGAGATGCAGAGGACACCTATCACAGAATAATTGTTCTATCATTCACTTATGGGCTAAAACATGTATTACTCTCTATCAGCACTTGCATATCTCAGGAATTGATTTAAAATGCCCAATCTTTTTTTTTAATGTGACAGAATACGCATCCATGTACAAATGGTATGTATGAAAATGCCTGATCAGAACTACTAAGATGCTCTGAATATTTCCTCAACTGACCCCAACCCATTTCCAAGAGAACAATATTTCAAAGGAAACTGATATTTTTTTTCTTTTTAAATGTCCTTAGAAAATCTTGCTCTCTTCTGTTATAGGAACCAGGAATAAGGTTTCCTCAATTATACTTTTACACTGAGGTTGGATCCCTTTTGTGACAAACAATCAGATCCATTTGTGAAAACTCATCTTCTACACTGGAAAGTCAATCATGAATGCAAAATCAAGAAATAAGAACAGTAAATTATTTTCTTTTCAAACACGGTCAAAAGAAGAATGCAAGAGGAGTCACAGAAATCATTTCTCAACAAGAGGATCACTTGGCCTTGAGCTGACATAGACATTATAGTAATCTCAGGCATGCCGAGGTGGCGCAGCAGTTAGAGTGCAGTACTGCAGGCCACTTTAGCTGACTGTGTTCAGCAGGTCAGCGGTTCAAATCTCACCAGCTCAGGGTTGACTCAGCCTTCCATTCTTCTGGGGTAGGTAAAATGAGGACCCAGATTGTTGGGGGCAATGTAAATATATACATATATACATTGCTTACTGGTGTACACCGCTTAGAGAGTGCTTGCACTTAAAGCAGTATATAAGTCTCATAAATAAATAAATAAATGTTTGGATGCTACTTATTTTCATATTTGGTGGTCGTGTAAAAATATAAAAGCCTTTTGGATTAAGATATGGTGGAATATTCAAAGAATTTTTAGAAGGAGGGTAAAATTTACCCCGCAATTATTTTTATTAGGTATTATTACTGACTGTGATGCTAAGGAAGTTATACTGATGTTAAATTTGATTACAGCCGCTAGGCTGTTAGTTGGACAATATTGGAAGAAGGATTCTTTGCCTACTTTGCAAGAGTGGTTTTACAAAGTTTCTTATTTGGCGGAAATGGCAAAGATTTCGGCTTTCTTAAAGGAGCAATCTCAAGAGAAATTTTTTGTTGTATGGGAAAAATGGATAAATTTTATACAATATAATTTGGATATGGAAAAATATCATTTAGATTTTTTATAATTTGTATAGATTGTTTTTTCTTTTCTTTTTCCGTTTCTTGTTTTTTCTTGTTTATCTTTTTTTTCTTTTCTCTTTCTCTCTCTCTTTCCTTTCTTTCTTTTTTCTTTTTTAAGTATTTTTTTATTAATGTTTATATATATTTTATTATTATAAGATGTAAAATTTGTTTAGATATTTTAAAATTTTAGATAAGCCTATATTCAGTTCTGGGAAATTCGGGGAGGGGGGAGGGAGGGGTGGGCTTGAGAGGGATGGGGTGAGGGTTGATTTTTTTTTTTTGGTTGTATATTTGTAAAACTTTTAAAAATTTTCAATAATAAATAAATAAATAAATAAATAAAATGCATAAAACTTGTCTTCTGGTATTTGCTGAGGTAAGCCTCTATCCTTCAGGAAAAAGGAAGAAACTGGTCTCACAATTATAACTTAACCTTATCTTTCACATCTCTGAGCTTATAGAAATCAGCTCTTATGTGTAAAATTTAAAGTGCAACAGCCACAGGCTATAGGGATGCTCTGTTTTTTGTTCTGTTTTGTTTAAACAGCTCCTCATTCCATTCTACCCTAGATACAAAAGAGCAGAGCTGCGAAAACTGTACAACATCCAACCCCACCACCATTCATTGCCTTCTGTCTTTGATCAGAACAATGTCCCCACTGCCTCAGCAAACTTCCCTGATCAGAGTTAGACTTCTCAGCAGGGTTAAAAGGCTCTACTAAAAGTTGTGCCTACAAAGCACGACAGCACCAGCCAGGATGTTGCTTCAAGCAGGGTAAATTCACCTAGCCTAGGATAGTGCCCAGCCTATTATGGCAGTAGTATCCCGGGTCACAGCGGGCGGGCTGCCTCTGACTGAAATCAAATGCTCAGTTATCTTTTGGCCAACTGCTGAGAAGAGACAAGGAAGGGCGTTGTGCATTGTTGTGAGTAAGCTGAGCACGACATTGAACTCAATACATAATTGCCCTTTTAGATGCCAGAGTCGAGCTCCGTTTTGAGCGATGCCAGGAGTACACATAACGAGTGCCTCTGAGTTCGTGCAGAGGGCTTTCCACCCAGCCTCCGCTGGGGGGGGGAAGAGGGTTCCCGTATTCCGTGCTCCCTTGGCAGTCGGACATAATAGCGTGCAAGCACGGCGCTACCAGTCCCACCTGCCTCCTCCTCGCAAAGTAAACCGGACAGGGAGGCGAGAAGGGCCCGCCCGCTGCCACCGAGGGCGTGGTGCGCGGAGCCGGGCTGCCTCTGGGAGGCCGCGCCTGCCATTGGCTTCTCCTGCAGCGGAGGCTGGGCTAGGCAAGCCGGGAGGGACGGAGGGGAGGGGGGGGGGCAGGGAAAGTTGCTGGCTGCGCCATGCAGTTCCCACTTGGCCCGGGAGTTTGCGCGGGACTGGCGGAGCCGGGAGCCCAGGCGCGAGAGACAGGTAAGCTGATGCCGGCGGGGCTGGGCAAGTGCGGCGCGGGGCAAGTGCGGCGCGCGGTCCGGGACGAAGGGGCTTCTTCTTGCGTCCACGCCTTTCCTCGGCTGAGCTTCGCAGGCTGAAGCCTCTCCTCAGCGTCCTCGCCCTCCCGGCCCAGAAGTCAGACTGACGAGTCCGGTCTCCTGTCACCAGGTTGAATCAGCCCCCACCTCCCCGCTTACGCCCGCCTGAAGGGGCGGGGAGGGACGCCTGGCCCGACGGTTCGACCGCGCGCATCTTTCCCTGGAAAGGCCAGCCCTGGAGCTGGCGGGCTTCGCCTTCCTAGCACGGGAGGTAGCCGTAGGGCGAAGGGGTGGTTTGCTTTGGAAACCTCGAAGCGCCAGAATTTAGGCATGGAGCTTGTTTTTAGGGTGTGGCGGGGAGCTGTTCGTTGGAAAAGTTGGAAAGGGAGGGGGTGATTTAAGGAAAGCGAGGGCAACGGAGGGAGACTTGCGAAAAGTTGCAAATTTTCTCCAGCAACTTTCTTAGGTTGGGGCGGGGTGAACAAAGCCATTGTAAAAGATGACGGGGATTAAGGCTCCGCTTTTCAGCCTGGCCTTTGAGGGACGAGAAGCGCAATAACTTGCTGGCCCACAGCAAATCCATTGAGCCCCAAACGCTGCGTTTCCAGTACTCCGAAAAGAGGACCGGCAGGGGTGGAAATCCCAGCGTTTTATCCAGTTGACAGCAATTCAGATGTACCGGTAATGTTTTGTACCGGAAGACGTTGTAAGGGAAAGAACGTGTGCCGTAGTGGTTAGGGTAAGAGGAGGCAGGTTCTCGCTGGGTGGCTCTTGGCCAGTCACTGCCACTCTTAACCTAGCCTACCTCACAAGATTGTTGGGAAAGTGGATTGGGAGAGGGAGTATTGTAGATATTTGGAGCTCCTGGGGAAAGGAGGAAA
This sequence comes from Crotalus tigris, assembly GCF_016545835.1. Lineage (NCBI taxonomy): Eukaryota > Metazoa > Chordata > Lepidosauria > Squamata > Viperidae > Crotalus > Crotalus tigris. The sequence goes on from NW_024096525.1 coordinate 1,023,389, forward strand.
GGAATCTATTATTATTAAATCTAATAAACGAGCATACCTCAAGCAGACGACTTCAGGTATTTGGACTACAATGGCCATTATCCCCTGCTGCTCAGGGTGACGAGACATTGCTATTAAACCCCACTGGGGAAGGTTGCTGAAGGGAGAGACTCCCTTGAGGGCAGGTTGGCAAAACTTGCTGTAACACATCAAGATGAGTCCAAGGACTGCTCTTTCCCCCCCCCCCCCTTTTTCTTTTTCTTTGCAGTCCAGGCTGTTTGTGGTTTGACTCAAGGGGTGGCACTTGGGAAGGGGGAAAGGATCTTGAGAAGCAGGAGTGTGCTGGCAACATCCAGGAAGGCAGAGTCTGAGAAGAAAGCATGATCTTTTCCTCACCTCAGCGTAATTCAAACTCCTTCTCGCCTCCTCCTCCCATTTTTTTTTCTGCTTTTTTTTCAAGGGTGGCAGGACGTGAAAGAGAACTGGTCCATTCCTAGGGCTGTTCCTCCCCTTCCAAGACCGCTGTGGAGTCCCAGCCTGGCTGGGAATTGCACTTTCTCTCCAAGCTTCCTTTCTCTGCCTTTCTGCTTGACCCAAGAAGAAGCTTCCGGAGGGCTGGAGCCAAGGATCCTTTAGAGACAAGAGACAGCCCAGGGAGCACCGCAGGAGAACAGTCCCTGAGAAGAGGTGGTGATGCTGGGGTGCTCTCTTTGGCGCTGTGCATCCCCTGCGCTAAGTGGGGAGAGGCAAGGAGCTGGGGGGCTGAAGCTGCTACTCCTGCTGATCCTCTCAGGCTGGGTTTGGGCTCAGCAGCCACAACCACAGATTCTCCCCTGCCCGGCGCTATGTGAGTGCTCAGAGACAGCCCGAACAGTGAAGTGCGTCAACCACAACTTGACAGAGGTGCCGCCTGAGCTGCCACCTTTCGTGCAGGGCCTCTTCCTCACCCGTAACTGCATCAGTAACCTCTCTTCTGCCTCCTTCCTCTCCGCCTCCTTCTCGGAGCTCACCATCCTCGACCTGAGGGGCAACCAGCTGAGCTGGGTGGGCGCGGAAACTTTTGCTGGGCTGCCCCACCTAACGCAGTTGGACCTCAGCGATAATTCACTCACTTGGCTCAGCCCCATGGCCCTGGGCAATACCAGCAGCCCCCTGGAAGAACTGGACCTGAGGAGCTCCCTCTACAACAACAGCTTTGTGCCCCTGGTGGCAGAGCTGCTCCAGACGGGCGCGCTTCTCAACCTGAAGCGCTTGGACCTGTCGGATAACAATTTGATTTATCTGCCAGCCATGATGTTCTCTGCCCTGCCCAGCCTGGAGCACCTAGACATTCACAACAACTCAGTGGTGAGCTTGCATAAAGTGTTCTTGGGGAGCCTCCGACAGCTGCGCAGCTTCAATCTCGGCAGCAACATTTTCAAGACCCTGAGGAATGACACTCTCCAGCAGCTGCAGGGCCTCCCTTTGCTGACCCTCAATCTCAGCAGCAACCCCTGGGTCTGCGACTGCCACATCGAGGACTTGGTGAGCTGGCTGAAGGAGAGCAAGCAGGTCGAGGCCAAAGCGTCCCTCGAGTGCTCCTATCCCCAGGCGTTGCAAGAGCGCTCTTTGGTGAGCATCAATGTGTCGGAACTCAGCTGCCCCTTTCTGATCGATGACCAGACCCCACTGCAGACTTCTTACGTCTTCCTCGGGATAGTCTTGGCCCTCATTGGTGCCATTTTCCTCCTGGTTTTATATTTGAACCGAAAGGGGATCAAAAAGTGGATGTATAACATCAGGGACGCCTGTAGAGACCACATGGAGGGCTATCACTACAGGTACGAGATCAACACAGATTCCAGGCTAACGACCCTGAACTCCAACTCAGATGTCTGAAGAAGTACTACGGGGAAATGGGCCTGCTGCATAATAGCCCTGCATGAAATGTAGACTTTAAATCTTTCCCTTACTCTCACCTTCTTCCTCTTCCCGTTTCACCTAGACATCAGAGACTTCACACGTGCGGAGAATTATGCCTCCCTGCCCAGCATTCACATAGTTGTTATTATGGATGTGGTGCATGGTATTAGGCAGTCTGTACCATTATTACTTTCATTATTACTTTGCAACTCACTACCGGTTTGTGGTTCGATATTTCTTAGCATCTAAACAGATAAGGAATGTTCCCTCTTTGTTTCCCCCGCCGATATTTTCAAAGAGTGAGCATATATTAAAAAATACCGTTCAACAAAGACTGCCTCAACTTTTTTTTGAGAGAGACATTTTACCGATTGCCAGAAGGTTGTTTTTATGCCTTATAATTGGGGAAAAGGTTTATAGGTTGCATGCATATTTAGAAAAGTGACATGTACAGACAAGCAAGTAAATAGCAAGAATGCTCAAAGGGAAAACCCTTAGCCCGAGTAAAATCATATCCCTTAGCCAAGTAAATCAGTTACTGTACTTGGCATGCTTGCCCTTTCCTTGGTTGTTTGTACAAACCACTTGTATGGTTCTGCTTTTGGTAAATAAATACAAGCATTTGCAATTTATATAAAAAATCGTTTTCAAGGAATTCTCACCTCGTATAAATTGCATATGAAGTGAGTTTGCACTGTTAAACAAATCAATAAATGCTTCTGTTCTTCTGCAGTAGACTATCGTCTTCTAATAAGGAAATTAAGCCCACAATACGATAAAAATTCTTTCCTTTTTGATAAAAACTGTGCAAAATATGAAACAAAGTCCTTTTTAAAAAAGATTTGTTTGGGAGCATGTCATCAATGTAGTTTTATTTTAGACAGGCTAGAAAAAATGCAAAGTTACAATAATTTGCATTTTTTTTAAACTGCATCTGAAATACCATCTCTTTTATTATGCAATCTCATTTTACACAACCTGTTGTGACCTAGTAGTGGTTGTACAACAACTCTAAGTGGAAAGATAAAGGTCTAAATGACACTGATTTTTGGAACAATTGCTGAAATTGGAAGCAGGGTTTTGCTGTTGAATAATGTACAGTTTCTTTTTAAAAATCTATGCAAATGTTACTTTTGGCAACTCAATGGGAATTACTCCCAGATGCATGTGAAGAATCTTAAACTGAAAACACATATTTTGTTGAATTAAAATATGGATTGTTTCATTGTTGTTCAGCTTATGTGAACCCAGGAAATTGTGGTTTACTCAACATGCTATGGTTAAACCGGTTGTGGCTTAACAACATATGAATCCAATCCTAATGTCGCATGAGTTTCAGTGACAACCCATCTGGTGGAAAAAGGGTAGCTTTCCAATTTGGCCAAATGGTACCTAATATATCTAAGCTGGAATAATTTGACCAAGGATCTAGGTGCGTATACTTTTGGAAAAATACTGTAATGATAGAACTAAGTCATAGGTCCTGTGGAGTGGTAGACTTAGTCCCAAATAAATATGTTTAGCAATGGTGTCTGATTATAAAACAACTTTATTGAAGTCAGCATGGCCTTAAGTTTTCAGTTGAGAGGTTGTACATCTTCAGACCTCAAGGGGGGAGGCTGACATAACTGTTCACCAAGCTAAAGACAATATTATACAATTCTAGTCTTCAAACCTTAGCTAATATTCACAAGGAATAATATAACATCTGTGCAAATGTATATTTTACAGTTTAACTTGTGCATGGCTATGATTTTATGTGCACATTTATAAGGAAAGATGTTTTGCAAACAATAGGGTCACCTGAATATTGTAATAGTGCAGGAAGTATATTAAACACACGCTTCTTCGAAAAACTGGAATGCATGAATTGTGATGCCAATCTGCATATCAGCTCTAAACAGATAAATTTACTTTCTGTTGAATTGCTCTTAGCGATTTTTGGAAAGTTGTATATATCACACATCCTCGGTATTGCTTGTGAAGTATTGTTCTTTCAGCTAGGTCTAATAAATCACAAATAAGTTTACTGTAGCGATAAGCAATCTTACCCTTATTGGTCTGGAAATAATTTCCAGCGAAATCAATAGCATAGAAATCTATTTGTGTATAAAGTAATTAACATTATTTAGAATGTTTACAGGTTAACTATACCACTGTTTATGAAGCTTCCACACTTATGCACACACACCATTTCTGCAAGTTCTGCTAAATCTCTTTTTGCAAATTCATTTGTCCAATCGTACCATTTTGTGGGAAAGAAGAGAAATAAAATATGTACTACTGATTTATGCTTTTGTTTTACAAATACAAATTTTCTAATTTTAATCATTTCTTAGTCTGTGATATTACTAGAGTTAGTAATGTAATTCTATTGTGATATCAGCTCTTTTAAAAAATAAAATAAAATACAGCAGATACTAACTAAAAATACATTTTCAGACAATGCTAGTGTTTAAGTCATTTTTTCAGTATTTTCAGTAGAGATTGGCATTGCTTTAAAAAAATACTAGTTTTGGAAGGTGTGTTGCATTTTCTTAAGCAGTAGAGCAATGCAAATCTTAATTTGATCAATGAAAAATGTACCGACCAAACAAATGAATATGTTAGCACATATTAATATTACAGGAAGACATCAGGTTCTTAACTGAAGGATCAGAATGGCATTGTATGGCATTATATCTTTATATTTGAATCAATTTGAATCAAATAGTCTTCATTAAAAAAAAATCCGACCAAATTTGCATGTTTCCTAATCAATGAGTATTCTCCTGAGTCAGTTTTAATTAGATTGTCTAAAGTGCAATAGATTTTTCCAATAAGAGAAAGACAGTTATAAAGAACTGTTTATATTTGGCAACTCAGTTCTATCCCCTGCGTTTCTATCCATTTGTTAATACATGACATGTTTAGATGGGCATATTGCTCTTAAATGTTCTTAGAATTGTTAAACAATAGACTGATATTTTTATCTAATTGTTATGTTAGTTTGATGTAGAATTAAAATATACAGAATATAATTCTCTAGTAGCTGAAACTAATGCATCTATCACCTTTTCTCTGCAACATCCAGCTAGAAAGTATTTCTCTCTCTTTCTTGGGACTGGTTTTTCTGACAGTGGAACCCCTTGGCATATTTCACAGTTTCTATTTCCTTAGCAGCTGATAGCGCTTATTAGGGTTTATAAATGTCCAGATTTGCCCAGGAAATCTTTTAGAAAGGAAGTGTTTCAAAACAAATCAATGCTATTTTGTCCTCATCTAAGAACTTTATTCAAATTCAAGTTAAATGGAAAATGGATCACCTCAATAGGTACTGTCACACTATTGCATCTCATTAGGTTGTGATCAGCTGGTAACTACATACTAAGGTCATGGTATTGTAAAGCTGAAAAGAGGCCAAGGTCAATAACATCTTTCTGCAGGTATACTTGGAGCCTGCATAACTCAAAACAGCATTTCTCAGAAGATTATTCTTTTTCATAGAAACATCAATCTCCAGATAGCTCAGTAACATCAACCTTGTAGCTACTTGTACTTTGGGACTCAATTTTCAGACTTAACTATTAAGATACTCTATCTACACACCAAAGGCAGAACTACCTTAAGATGTGAGGGTATCCAGCCACATAGAATATTACACATGAAGGGTCGTTGCCAGATTCACTTTTGTTCTCTTTCCTTTAGATGGATTCTTACCACTGAGCAGCATTTTCTCAAAAAAGGGAGAGAGGGACACTAAGAGAGGTTACTTTCATTGTACTGAATTAGAAAGCCTGTCCTGCCACCCTCCTCTTTCCACCATGTCTCTTCTTTTCCATATGGCAATCTATTACCTCAAACCAGTGTTTCTCAACCTTGACAATTTTAAGGCCTGTGGACTTCAACTCCCAGAATTCCACAGCCAGCAATGCCGGCTGTGGAATTCTGGGAGTTGAAGTCCACAGGCCTTAAAATTGTCAAGGTTGAGAAACACTGCCTCAAACCAAGATGGGAAGAATTAGGCAAAAAGATGGTGATGCCTATATAAAATTAAAGCTGCATCTCTATTGTCAACCAAATCATGGTTGCCTGTACTATCTTTTTTTTTTCAATATCTAAGAGACAATAAATGGTTCACCTCCCTTCACGTGGTCTGCATAGATGGCCTTCCAGAGCTTTCCTATATGAACAGATGCCAATGGCTATCTAGTATCTCTTGTATACAATAAAGATGCTCTTCTCTTGAGGGCCAGCTGTTTCTCAAGTCAGCTGACATTTCAGTAATCCTACAATTTGAGTAACCTTTGATCATTTTGCTTCCCTACAATTTTTTCCTGGGTGCCAATTATATCCATGTATTTATTAACTGTACCGTTAAGGTTATAGATATATAATTAATGTGCAATAATGAATAAGGAAGGTGCATTTTGATATAATGTCTGAGCCCCAGTCCTTATTTCCTTAAAACTATCTGGTAGTCCAGCCATGGATCAAAAGCCTGCCCTATTAATTTCAGCAATGTTCTATACAAGCCTAACCCATTAAAATATAAATTGATTGGATAACAAGACCATTGATAAGATTTCATTATGACTTAGTAATTTAAAACTTTCTTATTTAAAAAAAAATCTCTACTTCAAGGATGATTTTTCCCCCTCTTGTCCCACACTTGATCTGTTGCCAATGGACTGGATAAATACCTGGCCTGACTGTTGCTCAATATACTTACTTGCTAAATTTAGTCTCAGATCAAGATATTTAAGGAGCAGCAGTTACAGCTGGCAAGATCAAAAATCTTATTTAATTTTATCTTTCTTTTTTCAGTGATTGAATGAATTCAACCAACAAAGAAAACCTCTCTATGGGAGAAAAGAGAATAAGGCTTGGTTCAAGAGAGTTGGCAACTCCCAACTTCTATATTTCACTCTTTATGTACTGCAAAAGCAAGGTAGAACATGTCCTTGGCATGAAGTGGAAAACAACAACCTGGTTGACTGAAATGGGATCCTGTCATTTTGATGGACTCCCATGTGCCTGCTGTGTGGTAGATGAAAAACCCTACGGATATTATTCTTTTGGAAATAACCTGTAATATGGGCACTGTTGTGCATTTTCCCCTCTTCATGTCTTAAAGTTGCATTGTAACTGCAATTACATACAGGGGAAAAAAATGGAAGGAAGTAATTTTGCTTAAGGGAGAGTTTCAAAAACAAGCTATATTTGGCTGACTGTGAAGAGAGTTTGGGAAGGATTTTGATTCGATTCTCTTAACATGGGGGAACCTGATATTCTTAAGATATATTTGACAATTCCTACATTCCAGAGTGGATGGGAGTTGAAGTTGAAAACATCTAAAAAACACCAAGTTGCCTATGGTTACTCTAACATTGGCAACTGCGACCAGCATATAATCTTCAAGCAAGCAGGCAACATAGACTCAGGGATAGAAGTATTTCAGAAGCACCATGGTTAATATATATTGAGAAAGTGCTCTGCCCTGTTGGTTTCAAGAAAGATCTTTCAAAGTTTGGGTAGTATTGGTTTCCACAGCATGATTGTTATCCTCAGTTAAATAGGAGCTAAAATCTATCAGGGAAAATGTTTGATAATCTTTGGCATCCTTCCCCCATTTTATCTCAGCACCTAGTGGCTCTTATTATTATCCATTATGTAAAGTAACCCTCAAAAATACCAGTAGCCTGCCATGCAAAGCAGCTCATTCAATTACTGACTTGCCTATATTCCTGCTTGCTAAAATAAGCCTTCATTTATTTGAGTGCGGATGTCCCATATAGCCCTCCCCCCCCCCGGCTTGAATTACAAGTTTGAACTACAGGGATCCATCTCATGAAAGCATAGGAAATATCTTTAGCTGTTTTCTGCAGAGTGCTAAGAAACAGAGGTTTGGGGAGGGAAGGATTATTTTAAGTCATTGGAAACTTACAGCGTTCAGACAATCTGTTGGAAGGTTCTTAAAAAGGAGTTATTCCACTGCAAATTTGCACTGACCTATAGGTTCAAAACTGCACTGGATTGCCAGATAGGATTAAAAAACACTCAGATCTAAATCCTCAGAATCATCTAGTGAAAGATTTCTGCAAAGAAGGACTGTGTACAAGCAGTATTTGTTTGTGAAGCTGTTCTTTATTTTATTTTGAAAAACGCATTGGAGGACAAGGGCTATTATTCTGTCCTAACCCAGCAGAACATTTAAATACTTCAAATGTAGAGTATCCTGAATTCTAGGCACCATCTACACTGAAATATGTTTGGCTTCGTGTTTAGTGGGGGCTTATTAATGTGAATGCTCAAAAGGTTCAAGACTGCATATATTATGGGGTCCTTGGTGCTCTCTGAGCTTGGTTGTTTTGTTGCAGATATTTCATATTCATCATCAGTGATAGAAGTGAATAGGGTTTTGGTCTCTGTTTATATACAGGTGGCTTTCTCTTCTATTGGTACTCTAAATATTGGCCCAAATAGTTTCTCCATTTGAGCTGTTATTCCCACTTGGCACTGTCTATCCAAACCTCCACTAGAATCTTTATGGGAAACATCTGCAAACTAAACAAGAGACTCATAAAATCTAGGACTGTCAATATTTCAAAGTCAGAATTTCCTGAGACCCAAGGAACATACCCAATGAATGCCATTGTATTCCTGCTTGGGATTTTCCTATAAGTCTCTGTCAGCCCTTTTAAAAGTCAGGATGCTGTATTAGATAAAGGATTGGACCTTTAAATGGAATGCTTTGGAACAGGTGGGAGCCCATAGGAAACATCAAATCATTAAAGCAGCTGCTTCAAGCTGGAGAACACCAAGGGCAGTTTCTAAAGAAGAATGATACAGCTGCTTTAACACGTGCTCACATATGTTCTGAGCAACCACTTTTGAATAATTTGCAGAGTTCTGTGAGAAGGGCTTTTGGATTGCTCCAAAGGGTTCTTTTCACATGCTTTAATTTAACAACATTTCATTCCTTGAATTCAGTAGCCAAATTTGTGTTCTTCAGAAATAACGTTTGAAATAAGTGTAATCCAGGTTTAGAATAGGATTGTTTAACTACTGGAATGGGATCTATCAGGAAACTGTTGAAGTGAACTGTACAAATGCAGGATTATCTTCTTGTTCAGTCATTGCAGAAGAGAATTGGCCTGTGCCCAGAGCCCCTTTTAAGCTTTGCAATGATGGGAATAGATTGCTGGCATGATGAACATTTGAGGTATCCTTTTCTTACATTTGCACTCCCTAGAAATGATGCATGAAAATGTACATTCCATGTCTGAAAATAACAATGTTTATATTTAATGCCAATTATATCTTTTAAAACTGCACAGATTTCCATCATATTCATTTAGAATGCATATGGCATGCAGGATTCAACCATAATGGAACTACAAGTTAAGACAGCCTGACAGGCACTGAACTAGCTTCTATTTAATCTTAAATCTCATATATAGTTTGCAGACCATGTTGCATTGTTTGAATCAAACACGTACTGTATTAGCATCTAAAATGTTTGTTGTGGTGCATGTTTCTCTTCCCTGTTGGAGACAACTTTATGTACTGATCTATGAAGTAAGTTTTAAAAGTAAAATTGACAGTTGGCTAAATGGGTTCAGCCTGTTTTTGTTTTCCTAATTATAGTTTTCATTTTTTTAGATAAAGCAAACCTGATGTTTTAAAAAAGATAAACATGTTGGTCCAAGTGATACAGTAGAACATCCTTTTCTACATAGCTGCTTAATTTCAGAATTTTTCTCCGTGTTCTGGGCCTCTGGTGGTTGTTGTATGTGTGTGTGTGTTTAAATCAGCCATGATTACCAGTTTCATAACCTCTTTCACAGAGAAGAAAGTCAAAATTGAAGTTTGGAGGAAAGACTTCACCCCACCCCCAGCAATCTGAGCATGGATCTGGATCCTGCATCCTTGCTCCCGAGAAGCTCAATAGGGCAGCTGCACATAACCTGAGCAACTGTACCTCATATTTGTGGCCCAGCAGTGGGGCGACCAGGATTGTATTCAAACAATAGACTGGCAGCTGCTTTCCAAAATAGTTTTGAGGCCTTCTTTCCATTCTCACACCTCCAGGAAAGGAAATTTAAGTCTATGCAATGATAATTGGGCTTGATGTACATCTGAACATTTTCAGAAGGGTTATGGACCCACATATCTGTGACCATCTTTAATCCCTCCTTGGGACCACATGGGGCAAAAATGGAAATAATTATATAGACTGACATATAAAATTGAAAGTAAATGTAGCACCAAACAAAACTGGATTTGTTTGGTGTTACATTTAAAGCTTCCTCGTTTAATTGACTGAGAAAGCAATTTTGTTATTCTTGTGGTATTTTTTCCTTTCCATGTTCCAGTTAAAGATGTCGTCCAGGCAGAACAAGTAGGTAATTTCTTCTCTCAAATAGTGGCTGATCAAAGATCAGGGAGTCATCCTTATATCTGAATGAGGATTTGAACCAAGTCAAATTGTTCAGATTTAATAAAATAAAGTGGGCTCTGTATAGTGTACCACAATACAGAGTAAAGCTATGGCATGTTAAGCCATAGCCCAGAGTGATGGGCTGCTAGGATGGGTACATGGCCTGAGTGGTGACCTCAGTCTAGAGGTCCCCCTACTAATAATACTGCTTCTTTGGTTTTCAATTTAGCTGGGATGAAGCAATGCCCATGGCTCAATACATTTAGCTATCAGGGGGAACCAAGAGCTATGGGCTCCCACCTTATTTCCACTTAAATCAATAGACTTGTACAAGAGTGGCTGCCCACATCATCAAGTTAATACTGTAAATTCAGTGGTGGGATTCAGCCGGTTTGCACCGGTTCAGTAGAACCGGTAGCTAAATTTTGCTGAGTTTGGAGAACCGGCTGAATGCACACTGCTTCTGGAAGTCCAGTCTAGGCCTCAGAGGCCTGGGAGGCTTCCTCCCACCGGAAGTGTATGGATGCCACCAGGCCTAGAACGGCCCACCGGAAGTGCATGGATACCACTTCAGGAAGTCCATTCTAGGCCTCGGAGACCCAGGTCTGCATCCAATAAGAGAACCAGTTCAGGTATTTGAATCCCACCACTGTGTAAATTGCTTCTTTTGAGACAAACTCATTTCACAGAATTTTACCTGTATTTTACTTACTTCTACACTATTTGAAATAAACCTTGCAAAGCACCAGCAAAGTGCAGCCTTCCAGATGTTGAAAAGAGAACATCTGTGGGAGGCAAATATCATGTTTTGGATGCAAATAATGTGATATACAGTATATATATATAATGCAAGTGCTAAATTGCATCCTTTGGATTATGGCCTCAGTGACATTCTTGTTTGACCTTGTGGCTTGTTAGATACGTTATGTTATAACTCATTGTTAGCCACTAGAACTTATTGGTATATGTTCCTTCACATTTGACTAATTTTTGCCATGACATACCTTATCTTTCTCTTACTAATTCCCTTTTGACCTTATTCTGATATTTTCATCTAAATGGAATTGGCTATTTCTAAACCTAATATTTCTGGAGCAGTTTCAGTATTTAGATCTGATATAGATTAAGACTTGAGGATCAGAATAATTGCATACTAAATTTGATTGTTTATCCATCTTTTATTAAATAATCTAGAACTGACTGCAGTCAAAACACAGCGTAATAGATTATAATCACAAGGAACAGATTTACAGTGGTTGAGTTTACGAAATTCACTAAACCACAACTTAATCTATCTATGGCCTGGTGCTCATCCTCATCCTTTTTACCCTCTAACTAAGGTTAAAAAAATGTCATGTTAATCATTTTAAAAAATCATAATGTCGCCTTCACCTCATCCCCACCTCACCTTTACAGAGGCAGCTTATATTAGCTGCACATAGCAAAATGGAATGGGTTTGGTTTTGGAGAATTGCCATCTTTTGTCTTGGATGGGATGGCATTGGCCTAGGCAGATCCAGTGAATAATTTGGGGATTCTCCTTGGCTCACAATTCCTACTCAAGAGCAAATGGCAGTCATGGCCAGGAGGACCTTTACACAACTACAGCTTGTGGGCCAGTTATATCCTTTTCTGGACTAACAATTCCTGCTCACAGTCACTCATGCCTAGGCACCTCCATCTTGACTACAGCTAGTCCTCGACTTATGAGCCAAAAAAATTCTGTGGTTAAGTGAGTTTTGCCCCATTTTATGAACTTTCTTGCCACAGTTGTTAAGTGAATCACTGCAGCTGATTAGTAACCCAGTTGTGAAGTGTATCTGGCTTCCCCATTGACTTTGCTTTACAGAAGGTTGCAAAAGGTGATCATATGACCCCAGGACGCTGAAACCGTCATAAATATGAACCAGTTGCCAAGCATCTACATTTTGATCACATGATCATGGAGATGTTGTAAAGGTCATAACTGAAAAATGATCATAAGTCAATTTTTTCAGTGCCTTTGTAACTTTAAACGGTTACTAAATGAACTGTAATAAGGACTACCTGTATTGCAATTAGCTTTACATGGGGCTAGCCTTAAAAAGTCTTGTGGAAGCTTCAATTGGTTCAAAATGTAGTGGCCTAAATCAGGGGTCCCCAACCTGTGGGCTGTGGCCCGGTAGTGGGCCGTGGCCTGCTGGCCACTGGACCACAGGCCAGGCTGGCCAGTGCACACACATGTGCGTGCACATATACCCCTCATGCTAACGCCACAGCCGCAGGGTGCAAAAACAGGATGCTGCACCACAGGGCATGAAAACGGGATGCCGCCATGCCTCAGAGTGCAAAAATGGGATGCCGCCACACCACAGAGTGTGAAAACAGGCTGCTGCCATGCCGTGGGGCACGAAAATGGGATGCCACCATGCTTCAGGGCATCGAAAGGAGGCCCTGCACCATGCAAGAATGGGGCAGGGATAGCATCACGTGGGCGCTAGCCCCACCTGGTTTGTGTTGCACTTGTGCTCACGGCCCCGTGCACATGTGTAAAATGTTCCCTCTCCCTTTCCCTCCAGTCCGCCAACCGAGAAAGGTTGGTGACCTCTGGCCTAAATGGTTTTGTGCAGGCTTAGGTATGCACATGTGTCATCTCTCCTGCAGGAGCTGCATTGGCTGCTGATTCACTTCTGGCTTCAATTCAAGTTGCTGGTCATCACCTTTAAAGCTCTACTAGGGACTAGATTATTTGAAGGACAGTCTTCTCCGGTTACATCTGCCTGACCTACCAGAACAGGGAGGCAAAGAATGCTACAGTTTCTCTCTCATAAGGAGGTCCCTCTCATAGTGGGACCAAGAAAAAGGGCCTTCTCTGTGGTGGCTCTCTCCCTGTCGAACATCATCCCCACAGAAATAAAATTGGCCCCCACTTTGATCTTTTTTTCACAAAGACCCTGAAGACCTGGTTTTTGCCAATGAGCCTAGGGAACCCAAAGTGTGATAGAATCCATCAACTGGCTTATTTAATTAACTGTTGTCACAGGGGAGGCACATTATTCCTTTTTATTGTTTTGTATTAGGTTTTTATCTTTCCAAGCCACCCCAGAGTCATTGACAGTGAGTTGGGCAGCCATATAAATTTTCTTAAATAAATATTAATACTTAGCTATTCCAACGCTGAATGAATGTTGTCCATGTTTTTCTGACTTACCTTTTACATTATAAACAATATGCCACAATGTATTGATGATGTTCACAATGAAGCAGACAGAGCTGAGATCTACCCAACTTCCCAGCATCTATTCCCCTTTTTGGTATCCGGGCACTACTTTCATCACTACTGTGGCTTGGGTTGGCAAAGAGATCAGACACTTGGCTTTTGCAGATGTCTGACTGGCATTGTGTGACTTCTTATATATGCAGGTTTAACATTCTTTCGGAAGGATGGTAAACCTCTTTTTAGCAAATGTTTAGTGATCTTCTGAAAGTTGAGCAGTGAGTAGTGTACAACCATTGTGATCGTTACATAGATAGTGGAAAAGAAGGGAGCCTATTTTAGTTCAAGGGGAAAATTTATTCTTGGTTAGCCTGAGGAAGGTGCCCTTTTATATGAGTGGTTTCACATATTGTGATATCCGATTACAACATGTGCTTTGCTTTGGCTTAATGTGTAGTGTTAGCTTAGCCCGTGATGACAAACCTTTTGGGCTTGGCATGTCAAAAATTCAGAAAATGCCTAACTTGAATCTGTTGGCATGTCTCTGTCTGTCTGTCTGTCTGTCTGATATAGACTAAAATGGAGAAAGTCGCAACAAACTTATCCCAAAGTTTCATACATTTGAATTCAATCTTTGTGATCAGGGACCTGTATAAAGAGGCATTCTATTTATTCAGCCTCTCGTAATTGAAATGGTTTATATGTACCCTCAAGCAGTTCAGATAAATGAGATTGAACAATGCTTAAAACGTAATCCCAGGAACAATTTCAGTTACTAAATGTCATATTATGCACAAAAGGGACAGAATTAAAAATAGCATGGATGTGTAACGGGAAAAGAGAATGAAGTCTCAAGCATTCATTTATTATGTATGATATAATGGTATTTAGTAAAACAGGCATTCAAAAAGTAACCATATATTACATGGCTTTTTATTATAACTTTTACAATTCCTGAAAGTAAGCTCTTGGCATTAAAAGATTGGGTGCATTCAGAGGAAGATACCCATGGAAAGGGGCAAAAAAGTCAAGATGGCAGCCATAACTGTATGATTGAAAGATGTCATCTTGACATTTTTAACATCTCCACCACCTGCCGATGTCCCTCGATGCACTGTTATTTGTAATAGTTTTAACAGTCTGGACAATTGAGAGACTGGGATTTTTGCATGTTTTCTTTCATTTTCTTATTTATGATTCACTGCAAGTATGATTTCATATACTCATAAATAAAACAAGAATATCTTTCTAATGGGGTATATAATTTGGTAAGGGTCGAGGGCTGTACTTGACCTTTGAGATGTCTGGCCACCAAATGAAGAATGACTCTAGGACAATTACATTAGGTTTCAATTCATTTCCCATGACATGTAATTACATTTAAATATTGTTAATATGATTACTTTCTAGTGATATACATTTTGTCAGATTAAGAACTATAGCATGGTAGTTCTCTGGGGTTACCCTTAAGAGTGAGCTCTTTGTGGTGCTTTGAGTTGTATCTGTCTGGTCTATATCAATACAAAGTATTATGAAGGTAATTCAAAAGGGCCAAAGCAACACCAGAACATACCAGAATACTTTTGATTCACATTAGTGTTTTTTTTAAGCCAAAGAAACCTAAATGTTGAACTGTTGAAGAACTATTGAAGATAAGAGAGCAAGTTTGGTATAGTGGTTAACCAAGAGACTAAAACCAAGAGTTCCAGTCCAACCTTAGGCATGAAAGCCAGCTGGGTAACTTTGAGCCAGTCACTCTTTCTCAACCCAACTCGTCCCACATAATTCTTTTTTGTGTTTTGTGTGTGTGTGTGTGTGTGTGTGGTTTGGAGGAGGAGGAGGAGGAGGGAGGAGTATTAGGTGTGTTCCCCACCTTGATTTATTTATAAAGTACTACAGCAGTAGTTCTCAATCTGTGGGTCAGGACCCCATTGGGGTCGAATGACCATTTCACAGGGGTCGCCAAACAACGCAGTCCGCCATTTTCCCCCTTTTCCTTAGCTGTGCTACTCCCTTTTATTCTATTGCAGTGGTTCTCAATCTTTTTAATGCCACGACCCCCAACCGGTCGTAAGTCGAGGACTACTCAACTGGTGCAGCACCGTTTGCAGAATGGAACTTTTGGCGGACTCAGCAGGGCAGAGACAGCCTGGACAATTAGACTCTATTCAAGAGAGTCTATTCTATTGACTTTCAAAAGCCAATAGAATAAAAGGGAATAGCTAAGGAAAAGGGGAAAAAATGGCGGACTGCGTTGTTTGGCGACCCCCGTGAAATGGTCATTCGACCCCAAATGGGGTCCCGACCCACAGGTTGAGAACCACTGTTCTATTGGCTTTTGAAAGCCAATAGAATAGACTCTCTTGAATAGAGTCTAATTCTATTGGCTTTCAAATGCCAATAGGAATTGTCCAGGCTGTCTCTGCCCTGCTGAGCCCGCCAAAAGTCCCATTCTGCAAACGGTGCTGCACCAGTTGAGTAGTCCTCGACTTACGACCGGTTGAGTAGTCCTCGACTTACGACCAATTGGGGGTCGCGGCATTAAAAAGGTTGAGAACCACTGTACTACAGGATAAAAGTCTACTGAATAAAGTTTTAGCTGTTAGTGAAAATGCACTTTGGCATGCTTCCAGCATCAAAGCATCCTAATTACAGTATTATCATCTAGCAAACCTACTGATATATATAAAAACCATATCTACAACAGAAATGGACCATGTGTGATCCTCTAGACACCAGTTTTATACCAACTCTCATCAATCCTAGCCAACATGACAAATGGTTGTAAAGATGGAAGCTGCAACCCTCATATCTAGAACATTGCATCTTGCCCTACCATGAGCTAAATCACAAGGGGAATGCGGTATATGAGAAATGACCTAATATACAACTGACCACAGTTTTTAACTGTGAAAAAAATAACTATGAACTAGCTCATTCTTGTTAGCTACACAAAGATCCATTGTAATACAAAGAATCACAATGTTTGCACTTGGCACCCCAAATATTTTTTCTACTTGTTTTTATCTTCAGCAATCTTTTGTATTATATTGCATTAGTTTTGTGGTGTATGAACATTTTGAGCAATAGTAATATTAGAGATTATTGCTCGGGGAGGGGACGCTCAGTGAACTATGAAACTAGCTGCTTCAACGCAGCTTTTAGTTAATAAGGAAGTGCATTGCCATTTCAAATCAAAACCTAAAAGGAACAAATGCCACAGAACAAGCCTGCATGGAAATTGAGACTATATATCTTTTCGGTCCAATAAAGGGTTAAAAAAAGAAACCCTTCATTGATTTATTGCATGTATGTCCAGCTGCAATCCCATAACTCTCAATGGCATACATACAGCAAGAAATTTTAAACATCCAAAGTTTCATTAAAAATGCTAATAAAATAATAATAAAATGCCAATCGAAAGGTATAATTTAATCATAATAAAATACCTGAAAAGTAAAAGAGAATCAAGGGGAATAAAAGATGACACCCTGCATGATTTTAGTTAAAAAATAAATATCTGCAAGAAGACATTTTCCTGGAAGCTAATGTAGCGCAACCCCTGTAGGGACTGCTTAAGTCCGGCCCTCCCGACCTCCCTTCCAAGTGGCCACCAGCCCAAAGAGGTCTCTCACATTGGCGCCTCTATCTAACAGGGCCCGTAACACAGTGGTATTCCGTCACAATTGGCAGCCATGCACATGGGGCAGTGATGGTTGCTCTCTCTCAACGGTGACTCACTTGGGATGATGGTGGTTGATCTCAGGCAATAAGAACTGACAAGGAAGTTAGTAATCAATTTCTAATGACAACAACTTGTCCAGAACGATGTTAATCAGCCTCTGGTGACGGCAACCTGCCTAGAACGATGGCGGTCAGTCTCTGGTGACAGCAACTTGCTCTCTCTTTGATCAGCTGGCTCAGAACGGCAAGCTCCACCAAGCCTTCTCTCTTCCTCCCTTTTATCAGCTTCCTCCTCCTTTTTCTTCCCTCCTCCGAGCCACGGCCCACTGCCACACCCATGGCAGCTGCCGGAGCTCCTCATCTTCCCGCCTCATCGGCAGGGTTCCTGTAAAGCCTCTCAGCTGGCCCCATTCTCACATCAACTCCACTACACTAGCAAGGAAGAGGCCAAACTGATCTCCACTGGGATCAAAATGTTCCAGTGCCGGGCACTGCTACAGGGAAGTAGCACCTTCTGGCATGGTCTCCCTTTTGCTTCTTGGAAATATGGGACAGTGAGGAATTTTTCCCCAGATACAAGGAGATCAGATCGATTCTGTTTGGAGCAGGCAGCCTTTCAAGTTGCAAGATGCCAAAGCATTTGTAAGGAATAGGAGAAATCTATGCAAACCTGTCCAAAGTGTGGGGATTCAGAGTCAGTCATATTATTAAGGAGAGTGATACAGAAGCCTCAGGTAGCAAGTATTAGTAGCATAAGGTTGATGGCAACATGTTGAGGTGTGGAACTGTGGATGTAAATGCTGAGCCGTCTTGTCTATTCCAGTTATTTATACACGAGTGACACTAGGTTGTTCTGTTCCAATTTAGTCACAATTGGTTGAGTCCCTATGCAAATGTGGATTGAGCAGGCCCACCCTCTTCGTCTTCCCTTCAAACAACAAAGTGCCTGAAACTGAACTCCTATTCCCCTAGGAGAGAAAAGCATTATGCGGAGTTATAAAGTTGGATAGGGCCATTTTGTCACTGAATCCATCCACCCTGTTTGATATAGGAATCCATATGAAAGCACCTCCAACAGATGGCTGCTTAGTCTTCATTTGAATGTGTCGCCTGGAGGGAAATCCATCACCACAGGTATGTTTACTTGTTTGGACACCTACCCTGCTTGCAGAGAATTGACAGCAAATCAGGTTTTGCTGCTCATAATCAATAGATGAGCACGGTGATGGATTGTTGTGGTGGTTGTTTTTACCACCAGGAGATTCTCTGGAGTTTTCCAGCCCAGATACAATAGCCTTCTTAAAGACATATGCCATGAAATTGAAATAGAACTCAACAAATACATTATTTATGGGCAACATAAACAAAATTTATAGGCAATTTTCGGCCACCAAAAGACTTAAAGATTTAGAGAGGAAATGGAGGAGATTCTTAAAGCACTTTTTGATTAGCTATGTTTTCCATTGTTTAATTTTACTCAGGCTATAGATATTATCCATATTAGATATTTAACACTGCTCTCTTGAAAATGTCAATAACACTCTATGGTGCTCTCACATGTGCATTCTTTCTTTCATTTCCTTTGGGGGGGGGATGTTAGAAGCTATATCTAATTGCAGTTTTCACCTCAGGTAACTGTTTACCATCTCCATGTGCGGCTATTTGTGTGTATACCCTTATGAGTTTTCTGTCTCATGTTCTATTTCTCTTCTTTTAATGCTAATATAACCTTAAAAGGACAGTCTATTTCCCTTCTGGAAAGAATTCTGAAAGAAGTCGTCTGATTACTGCAAAGGTCCCTCAGATACTTACATAATTGTTTCATCCATAAGGGCTTTCTATAGCCTATAATAATACCCAAATATATTCCAGTGCAGAAGGCTTCTGCATTCTGAGACACTCTGGATTCGTTTAGTTTCCTGTCATTTAATGAATGAGAAACGTTGAAAGATGCATTCATTTTCTTGTTGTTGTTTTTTTTATTAACTGTTGAGCAATGTACATACTAATCACAATTGCTCTACTCTAAGACTCATTTTTAGACTGTTATTTATTTGGCATATATATCTGCCCTGTTTCTCTGTGTGTGTGTGTATCCCTTCTCATCCCTATTGGTGGTATGTGTATTCCTCAATCTTGGGTCCTCTTCCAGAGGCCTGCAACTTTGAAAGTTATACACAGTAATCTTAGTTGTTCTTAGCACTGCACTCTTTTGGGCAGAGAGCTTTGATGTTTTTCCTGTGAGCTGCTGAAGCCACTCTCCCAGCTTAGGAATCACAACCCCAAGTGCTCCTACCATCACTGGGGCCATTTTAGCCTTTTCACATCCTCTCTAGATCCTCCTTCGGGCCCTGGTTCTTCTCCGGCTTCTCATATAACGTCTTGTTGCTGTCACTTGAGATTGCTACATCTATCATCATCCTTGTCTTCTGGTCCTTGTCTACTATCAGCATGTCTGGTGATTGGTCAGTACTTGCCTATGCATCTGAATCTGGAAGCCCAACAGGATCTTAGTCCTGTTATTCTCAATGACCTTCTGTGGAATTTTCCATCTGGACTTAGAAGGGTCTAATGTCAATACACTATGCAGATGTTCCTACATGCAATGACGTTCAGTGTATGCTGTTTCTTCTGAATCTTACACCCTGCCACTATATGTTGGGTTGTCTCTGAGGTCTCTGCATGGTCTGTACCTCAGATCCTGTCTAGTGTGGTAGAGCACTGCTTCTGTATATCTGGTGCTGAGTGCTTGTGCTGCTATGATCAATACTTCATTGCTGTCTTTTAATCCAGTCCTTTCCAACCACTGGTAGGATTTCACAATGTCGGCCACCTCAGCTATCAAGGACAGTTGCTTTGATGCTATCAGACTGCATCCATCTTCTTTCCATGCACAGTTTCTGGTCTTTGAACTTTGGGCAGAAACCTCATTACATTGTGAGGAACTTCTGGGTCCTCACATTGGAAGCTCCTGCAGTTTTCTTAGCAAGATTTTTTTCAGAAGTGGTTCACCATTGCCTCCTTCCTAGGGCTGGGAGAAAGTGACTGCTCCAAAGTCACCCAGCTGGCTTTATGCCTAAGGCAAGACTAAAACTCAATATCCGAATTTCTACCCTGGTGCCTTAACCACTACACCAAACAGCCTCTCATCAGTGTGCTTGATAGAGCTACAAATGGAAAGAAAGCAGGCAACATGGAACCTCTGGCTACTAATACTTGTTTCATATTATTATTTTTAAGTGTGGTGTCTTTGGTGCTCCCTAAGCTTGTTTTGTTTTTGTTTTTTGCAGACATTTCATTACCAAACTAGATAACATCATCAGTGCTCATAGTGACTGAGGTTTGCTCTCATTTTATATACTTGTGGCTTGCCCTGTCAGTATTGGTGGGAGTGTTCTTGGCAATTTCTTGATTGGGCTGTTGTTTATTGTTAGTTTGTTTGTTGTCATTTTTAAATTTATTTTTGTTGTTCACTGATTTGAGATGCATTGCATGACAGGTACTACAGAGTCAGCCAGAAGGGAATACTAACTTTCTCTCCTACAAATAGTTTAACTTAAGAATTGGAGGACCATCTTACAATCCCTGGAAGTATGGGAAAAGAGTTAGATTATTTGGTACTCTGATCATCATCAGGTAGATTGGGGAAGGGTTATCTTAAATTCAGGATCCCCTTCCCTTCCCCTTTCAATAAATACAAGATATAGACAAATATAATTCAGACCAGAAAGGAGAAAGAGAGAGAGAGTACAAAGAGCTGAGCTGACTTTTAAAGAAATGTTTAGATCAGTGGTGGCGAACCTATGGCACATGTAGCAGAGGCTGCACTCAGAGCCCTCTCTATGGGCACACATGCTGTTGCCCCAGCCCCACCTTACCCCACAGCCCCCTACTCACCAGCAGCCCCCCAGAGAAGAGTCGCCCCTGAGCGCGGCCCAAACGGAGCAGCACAGCCAAGCACATGGAGCCGGGCAGCTGGAACAAGACTCCACCCTCGCACTTCATTGCACACAGATGATGCTGCATGGTGTGGGCGGAGGGCATGGCCACCATGGCGCTGCTAGGCCGCCTGGGCGATCTGCGGCGGGTCGTGGAGGCGGAGAGTGGCCCTGCGGGTGGGCAGGCTGGGGGCGGAGCAGGCTGGGGTGGGGACAGAGTGGGTGGGATGGGACGGAGCGGGGGTGGTTTTGGGGCACTCGGTCTCTAGAAGGTTCGCCATCACTGGTTTAGATCCATGATATATGTGAGGACAACTGAGATTTAACTAAACATCTTGCCTTCATTTTTAGCCAACAAATTAATCCAAACAGAGCATAAATGCAGGCTTGCAAACTGTACACACGGAGAGTCTACTCACAGCTTTATATGGAGTGTAGAAACGCAGAATGGAACAAGCTGTGAAGATCTGTTCACCTGCATGCTTGAAGTTGGTCAGAGTTTCTGAAACAGTGATGCCGTTGAACAACTTCAGGCCCAAGCCTTGCTACTAGTCTATAAATCTACACTGAAATACCTCTGAATGGGTGGTGATTGTGGCATCTGGTCATAAAAATATGTCTTTCAGAAGTACAATACATTGCCAATGTATAGGTTTATAGCCCTGTCCAACAACAGTTATGTTGACTAGGTCACAGTCCATCAGTTTGGGAAAACAGAGAGATGGACAAGAGAAAGATATTGTCAGCAAAATGTCTATTTAATGCACCTTTTCTCAAGATTGTTATTAATGTAGAAATTAATCAAGTGATACCACTTTCTAGGTATCATGGAGAACAAGATGGTATTACATAAGCACAGAATATAAGCACAGAAACAAAACAAAACTAAAAGGTAGCATATGCATACGTCCCCCCCCCCCAAACCAACAGAAGACTTAGCAAACCAAGGATCAGTGGGATAAAACCCAGAAATTTGAAAGGATTGGAATGAAAGAGCATAGAAAAAGGTGGGTTGATTGGTAACTTAAACAGAGGCACTTCATACTGCAAGCCCCAGCACTTGCTTTTACAAAAGCAAAAATTTAAATTAAAAAAAAAAAACCACTTTTAAGCTCATCACCTGCTTCCAGGCAGCATTGATCTGAAACTAATAAGCAAATTATACAACTTATTCCTGGACTCTTCTACCAGATGGACCAGAAAGTCAAAAGAAGAAAAAAGTGAGAGAGATCCTTATGACACAATCAGTAAATACAGATTTCTTTATGCAAATGTATGTACTATAAATATTCCACAGTGTAGGATCTATTTATTCATGACCAGCAGCTGAAGATGGTGGATGATAAGACATTTATTATTTTATTATTCATTTACTACACAAATTCATATGGCTGGCCAACTCACATGTGATGACTCCATATGGCAGTTGACTTTTAAAAGGTGTGGGGGGGGGTTGCAATCATTAGAAATAATCTATAGTGTTAAACATAATTGCAAAGTCTTCCCAAACATCTGTCAGAACAAGAGTTCTCATCAGGTACAATTCTTAAAAGGCTGTTCAAGAGAGAATTGCATCCTGCCTTAATCAGAGGAGCCAAAACACAAAGCTGCCTTAAGGAGAAAACACTTGGAAGAACTATTTGGGGAGGCAAGAGAACGATTCTGTAATTAGATATGGCTACTGCAGCACACGTTTAATGGTCAGGCAGGCTTCCCGATGGCAGCCATGATTTTTAAATGGTGCTTCATGAATTCCAAATGTGCCACTGGTCGGAAAGAATTGCCTGCCCCATATGAAAGGATCCATGGATGAGTGAGGATGGGGCATTGAAGATGCAAAGGACAAGGTATAGGGATCCAGTTGAATATGAGCCTATCCCTGCCTGCAGACATTTTTTTAAAACAGGTTCTGTATGCTTCAATGCTCATTCCATTACAGGTAGAAAAGGGAGTCAAGCTATTCTCCAGAGCACCTGAAGGCAGGACAAGAAGCAACAGATGGAAACTAATCAAGGAGAGAAACAACCTAGAACTAAGGAGAAATTTCCTGACAGTTAGAACAATTAATCAGTGGAACAACCTGCCTCCAGAACCTGTGAATGCTCCAACACTGGAAGTTTTTAAGAACTTTTTTTAGACTTAGTTTTAAAATTAGTTTTTAGACTGGACAGCCATTTGTCTGAAATGGTATAGGATTTCCTGCCTGAGCAGGGGGTTGGACTAGAAGACCTTCAAGATCCCTTCCAACATTATTATTATTATTATTATTATTATTATTATTATTTATTATTCCTCGGTTTACAAAAATTTGGACCAGAATTTCTGTTGCTAAGCACGGTGGCTGTTAAGTAAATTGTGCCCAATTTTATGACCTTTTTGTCACTTTTGTTTAGTGAACCATTGAAGTTGCTAAGTGTATCACATGCTCATTGAGCGAATCCCCCACTGACTTTGCTTGTTGGAAGTTGGCTGGGAAGGTTGAAAATGGCATTCAGGTGACCCTAGGATGCTGCAACCATCATAAATATATGCTGGTTGCTAAGCACCCAGATTCCAATTGCTTGGCTGAGGGGATGATACGACAGCCATATATGCGAGGATCCATTGTAAGTCACTTTTGCACTGTGCCATTGTAATTTGAATGGTCATTAAACAAATGTCTTTAAGTCGAGGACTATCTGTAGTAACTATCAGAATTACTATGCTGAAAAGGAGGCAATTAGGATGGTTAATTGATCATTTTGTAGATTCACATCTTCCAAGTTGAAGCTTTCCATAGATGGGGAACTACAACACTGCTCATCACTGCAGCATGCTGGTAGGGGATTATGAAAAATGTAATTCAAGACATCTGGAGGATACTAGCTTAGGAAAAACAGTTTAACAGCCGAGATTATAAAATTCCCTTTATTCCTGCATGTATGAATCTCCCAAAATTCTCTCATAGAATGTCCTGTGCTCACTCTGAGAAATTTTCACAGCACTAGAGAGAAATGTATAATTTTTTTAAAAAAAGTTACTGCATTTTATTATTCGAGAATGAGCATGTTCCTCTATTTATACTTATTTCCCTAAAAGTCCCAGAATCCCTTCAGCACAAATTAGCTACTCTTTTTTTTTCTTGCAAAGCAGTTCAGAATCAGATGATAACATAAACAAGTAAAAACACTAAAAGAACTGGAATCTTGCCAAGTCGAGGAGGAGAGAGGAGAGAGGAAGGAAAAAAAGATTTG
Source organism: Crotalus tigris (assembly GCF_016545835.1). Classification (NCBI taxonomy): domain Eukaryota; kingdom Metazoa; phylum Chordata; class Lepidosauria; order Squamata; family Viperidae; genus Crotalus; species Crotalus tigris. The sequence continues at coordinate 1,047,743 of NW_024096525.1, forward strand.
AAGTACTAGTCAAGAAGTAAAATGTTCAATTGCGTGATCATTTGTTTACTTCCAGACATGTGCAATCATATCCCCATTCATTAGGATACTCTCCTGACTAATTAATGTATTAAAAGATTTTAGAAAACATGCAGGTGTGTTGTTTTGATCAGAGGATCCTTCAAAAGAATATTGGTTTCCACCAGCAATTGCACATTTCAGTGACAGACGGTCTGTAACTATGAGTCCTCTCAGGAGCTGTCAGGATCTGCTAAATCCATCATTTGGAGCAGATTCTGATTTCTTTTTTTCCTTTTACCCAGGTGCTTTGATAGAGTGGCCTCTTTTTTTCATGCTTAGGCAAGAACCTGTGAATCTATCAAGCTCCGTTAATGAATAGAGCTAGTCCTTGACTTACAGCCACAAATGAGCCCCAGAATTTACATTTCTAAGTGAGACAGTTGTTAAGTGAATTTTGTCCCATGTTACAGCCTTTCGTGCCACGGTTGTTAGGTGAATCGCTGCAGTTGTTAAGTTAGTAACAAGTTAGTTTTTAAGTGAATCAGTCTTCCCTGTTGACTTTGTTTCACAGAAGGTCGCAAAAGGGGGTCGCATAAACCCAGCACACTGCAAACATCATAAATACACGCCAGTTGCCAAGCAATCCAAATTTTGATCACGTGACCATGGGGATGCCACAGTGGCCACTAAGTGTGAAGAACGATCATGAGTAACTTTTTTCAGTCACATTGTAACTTCAAATAGTCACTAAATGAACTATTGTAAGTCGAGGACTACCTGTATTAGAGAAGGGGGTACCCTTTCCAAATCATTTCTTCAGGCATGGACTGCACTGTTAATACCACCCCATCGTATATACCAATGATGGCAAACCTTTTACAGACCAAGTGCCCAAAAACCGCCCCCCCCACCCGCCCACAGGACCACCCACTGCCTCCACGGCCCACTGCAGATCACCCAGGTGGCCCAGCAGCACCATATTGTCCATGCCCTCCGCCCGTGCCTGCAGCATCATCTGCGCATGACGGGGTGCAAGGGTGGAGTCATCCTTGCTGCCTGGCTGCCATGTCCTTGGCTGCGCTGCTTTGCACGGGCCACGCCTGCGGGCAACTCTCCTCCGGGGGGCTGTTGGTGAGGAGGGGGCCATGGGGGAAGGCGGGGCTGGGGCGACAGCACGTGTGCCCACAGAGAGGGCTCCAAGTGCCCCCTCTGGCACGCGTGCCATAGGATCGCCACCACTGATAACAACAAATTAGATCGGTCCGTATTAAAGATTTATTTCAGGTTTTTCAAGTGTTTCTGCTAGAATATTGAGAAACTTAGATCACTTTTTCCCCTTTTTTGTTCTGGACTCAACCTACTTTTTAAGAGCTAGACAGTAAGTGAAATATTGAGTATTCCAACAACAAATTGGAATTGGTCCAACAACAAATTGGTCACATGACCATAAAAAAATTCAAAGTGATGAAAAGAGGGCTTAAGAGTTAGCAGTCCTATTCAAATTATCAAGATAGAGTTGCTTAAGATGATCAAAAACAAATCATGTCTTTATAATTTTTACCAAGGGCCTTAATTCTTTGAAACTCACCCAAAGAAAGGCAGTTCAGGACATTTTTTTTCTTTACTTTTCCCTGCCCTATTCCTATATATTTCTCCTCCAGGAAAAATAAAAGCTTCCATGCTAGTTTCAATAACTTTTCAGATAATAAAAAGACATTTTAGAATCGATGTTCTAGTTCTGCAGGGTACTATTTTATCTGACCATAAAATTCAGATGAATTTTTATATTAAAAATTATACCAAAATTTATATAGGAGAAATTCAGACGTTCCCAATGGTGATACATTTGCAAGTAAGTGCATATTAGAAGTATTCATTTTCACTGTTTAAATGCAGAATCATTACAGAGTGCTCAGAATAAAATATATTATACAACTTAAGGCTATCCATGTTTAGCAGAAGAATATATTAGTTCCAACAAAACATAAACATTAGCGTCAGAAGAGTAAGCAGAGTTGCACACATACATGTTGCCAGTCCGGTATTAATTGCTTCTGTTAACTTTCATTACTTTATTGATGGCCTAAAAACCACATTTAGCCAACGAAGGCAATAAAATGAGAAAGCAGGCAGGCAAACACAAGCGTTTGAATATCGTGCAGCACAAACAGGGCCTTCTGAAAGACAGCGTAATCCTGCCCCCCCCCCCGTTGAAAAATAAGATATCGAAAGCATTACTTTGAAAATCAGCTCCCCAAATGTCTACTGCAGCTCTTCCATTTGGTTGTATTGTACTTGGGGCATAAGAATCCTCTCATATAAAAACCCCACAAGGGAAGGAACCTTCAAAGGAGATCAAATTGTTTATTTCCACACAACTGTTTAAACTACTTACATACAGCAATGGGACTTTAAGTATTAATGCCTACAGCACATTCACTTAGTCACTTAGGACAAATTGGCAGTTTGAGATTCATCTGCAACTTGATGGAAGTTATAGTCAGATATAATCAACTTCCCATGACAATACACAGCAATATAGAGAAGGACTTTTTGGCAGGCATCATGTTTTGATCAATGCATCTCTGGCATATCTCTTAAGCACCATTATCTGTGAATTAATTAATCTCAATTGTCAACTGAATTGGTAGAGTTTATATACGTCGTGGTGTCTTCCTGGGCATGTCCAAAATTGCTATTTTTTTATATAATAATTTATTAATTTTCCAATTTTACATTTGAGTATTTAAAAAGCAATGTGGTGACTGGGTTAATCAATAGTTCAATAACAAAAGCTTTAGTGCAAATCTCAGGTTACAACAACAGATATTTCTTCTCTTTTTCTCTTAACATTTACTGTCTCATATTCAAGCGTGTACATTTCTAATTATATCAACTCAACAAAAACAACATTATTACATTTATCAATACATTTTTAGCTTATACATATCTTAATTACATTCAGTTCATAAACAATCCATATCCTGTTATTAATTTTTACATAATTTTTAATTTCTCATCAGTATTCTAATTTAACCTTTAATATCCAGACTTTGGATAACCAAGATTTGCCTTATCTCACTTCATAACAAACTATAATATCCAAAATACATATTTTATCTATTTAAATGTAATCTTGTTCTATTTCCTAAAAGTTATCTATTTCCCACCATATTAAATCATCTACTTAATAATACAATATCCCCTTTAATAAATCAAAACATATTCATGATGATGAATATATATTGCCTGGGTCAATCAATAAATCAAACATATTCATGATGATTAATTTTCTTTTCCCTTTTAGATCTAATTTTTCACTATTAAACAAATTGATTCCTTATTTTCAACTGATTTCCAACTATTTTAAATCTAATAACCAAAATTCCCCTTATCTCAACATCTCCCATTAACCCTCTTATTGACAATATAAAATCTCCTCCAATAAATCAAAATCCCAATTTTTTCAACTTTATTCTAGCTTTGCCAACTAGACTTCCATATCAGCGCTTTTAGATCATCAAATAAATCTCCCTCCATTCTTATATATGTTAATTGAATTAAAGGAGACCGTTTAATTGCCAGTTTTCTGGAAGGACTAGCCCAGTGGTGGCAAACCTATGGCACGAGTGCCACAGGTGGCACTTGGAGCCCTCTCTGTGGGCACATGTGCTATTGCCCCAGCCTTGCCTCCCCCCCCTGACCTCCTCCTCACCAACAGCCTCCCTGGAGGAGAGTCGCCCCCCGAGCGTGGCCCACACGGAACAGCGCAACCAAGGACATGGCAGCCAGGCAGCGTAGACAAGACTCTGCCCTTATACCCCATCGCGCACAGTTGATGCTGCAGGGCGCAGGCAGAGGGCATGGCTGCAATGGTGCTGCTGGGCTGCCTGGGCGATCTGCAATGGGTCCTGGAGGCAGTGAGTGGCCCTGCGGGCAGGTGGGGTGGGGGCAGGGCGAAGTGGAGCAGGGGCGGAGCCAGTTTTTGGGCACTCGGTCTCTAAAGGTTCGCCATCACTGGACTAGCCCATATGTATTCGTTATTGCTTTTTTGTCAGGATAACAATCTTCCTCTTCCTTGCCTATACCATTTTTAGATTAAGATCATACCTTTCATTTTCCCTTTTAGCAACCAGTGGCTTGAATTTAAACAATTACTCTGTGATCACAAGTGCAGTACACAGGATCTAATCATAAAAGGCTAGCTGGAACAGCAAAAGTTTGGAGAAGGTGTTTCCAGTGGATCCTCCAAATGCAGGTAGTCCTCACATTTATGTTGCTAAGTGAGAAATTTGTTAAATGAGTTTTGCTTCATTTCTCGCCCACTTTTCTTGCCACATTTGTTAAGGAATCACTGCAGTTTTTAAATGGGTCATAAATGTGAGTCAGTTGTCAAGCATCCAAATGTAAATCACGTGATCACAGGGATGCCGCAAGACATAAGGGTGAAAAATGGCCATAAATCATTTTTTTCAGTGCTGGTGTAACCTCAAATAGTCACTAAGTGAAACTGTTGTGAGTTGAGGACTACTACAGTCCATAATTCTTCTATATGTCTTTGATTCACTTTCTGCTTCCCTAGCAACTCAAGATATGGGCATCTCAAGCGCTTTCCAAAGTTTGAGCAAATAAAAACTCAACTATTAGTTGTCTTAGCTCAGTAGTGGCGAACCTATGGCACGGGTGCCAGAGGCGGCACTCAGAGCCTCTCTGTGGGCACTCATGCTGTCGTCCCAGTCCTAGGCCTTCAGCTGGGTTTTATAAAACCTTTTTGCTTTAAGCCTCCGCTACCGTGTACAAAAAAAAAAAAGGTTCAAACAGTCAATTTCAACTTCTCTCAGGGAAAAAAAAGATCTTGCAAAGTTGGAATTGATTGAGTGAACTTTTTAGTCCCACCCAGTCTGCCATTACCACTGCAGCCACGCCCACCCAATGGGCCACGCCCACCCAATGGGCCACGCCCACCCAATGGGCCACACCCACCTGGCACTCGACAATGCATAAGTGGGTTTTGGGTTGCAGTATGGGCACTCAGTCTCTTAAAGGTTTGCCATCACTGTCTTAGCTTCTCTCCCAGAAACCATTTTTAATGAGCACAATGCCTTCTTTCAGGGTAATCTTGAATATTCACTTGGTTCAGAACAGGAATACCTGGGATTTTTCACCATGGCTGTGCACTGAAAGCAGCCAAAAATAGGGATGCAAAGAAACTCATGATTTATTGCCAGCCTTTGTGAGTCACCTCTGAAGTATGAACTGGTGCTCTCACCACCTCACTGGCATCTGTAGGAATGAAAAAGCATAGCAAACCTACATCTATAAAATTCGATGGTGGACATCTAAAAAAGTTGAATGCCACAGAACAAGCAGCATATTTCTAACCCTCTGGATTTCAAATTGCTAAAAAAAATTGCTTTAGGGGGAAATGCCAAAAAGAGAAATAGATTGGTGATAATTTTCAAATGTGCTTTGGGGCTTGCCAATATTTTTAATCAAATGTGAAAAGAGGACAAACTAGTAAATCATATGGAAGTACATAAGTTACTCTCATGTCAAGTAAAATATTGGTCCACCTAAGTTCAGTGGGTGTGCTAAGCCATGGTTTGTTAGAAAGTTGGAAATAAACATCTGTATGGTTTGTTTCTTGTTTTCCTTAGGATTTTTTTTTTTATCCTTTTGCCTTGTAGCTCTGTGGTCTTGTGAGAAACTTTGATAGAAAACAATATTCCTGACTTCCTAATAAATCAGGAAATAAACAATACAAACCTGCACGTCTCCATTAAGATATTATGAATAGCCATACAGGAACTCCTCAACTTGTGACCGCAAGTGAGCCCAAAATTTATGTTGCTAAGTGAGACATTTGTTAAGTGGGTTTTGCTCCATTTTACGACCTTTCTTGCCATAGTTGTTAAGCAATCACTGCAGTTGTTAAGTTAATAACATGGTTATTAAGTGAATCTGGCTTCCCCATTGATTTCGCTTGTCAGAAGGTCGCAAAAGGTGATCACATGACCGCGGGATACTACAACTATCATAAATATGAGTCAGTTGCCAAGTGTCTGAATTTGATCATGTGACCAGTAACATGTGAATGCTGCAATGGTCGTAAGTGTGAAAAATGGTCATATGTCACTTTTTTCAGTGCCTTTGTAACTTCAAACGGTCACTAAATGAACTGTTGTAAATTGAGGACTACCTGTACTTTTTTCACCATAGTCAGTTACAAATAATCATGGGGTTTACTACCCTAAGAAGCCATGCTTTCTTCCCTCACCCTATTCTCACATGATTGTAAGCAAAAACTAGACAAAGGCTTAGCAGAATGTTGTTTGTGTGAGTATTTGGTCAGTGCGTTAAAGTAACATCTTTCCTAAATGATCCAGAAATGTCTAAATCCATTCTCTGACTGTCTCTGGTTCAAGTTCTATATTTAAAAATAAAACAAAATTGTCATGGTTCTGACAGATGAAACTCTTCAAAAGAACCTCAAGGCATTGTTTACCTTAAAGAATCTTTTATTCGAGTAGCATTATATCGGCACTTACATAATTGAAGCCAAAAACTGAATTCCCCTCCCCTGGGCACATAGCATTAAAGCACAATTCCTTCCAATTTATAGTCATAAATCACATTCCCCAATTAGCTTGAAGCACCGGCTTCCTCTCCAGCTCTTCAGCCTACCAATTCTTTATCAATTCTGATTTCAACGACCTTGATTCTCTCACTAGGCTCAGTGTTATTATGTCTAGCTGGACTCTAATTCACATCCCCCCTTCCCAGCATCATCTAACTTTAAAAGTGAAAGGAAGAAAATGGCTACATTTCCATCTGTTGTCAATGCAAAACATCCGACGTTAGCAGCGTTGACACAAATACTTAGTGAAAAGACCAGTAACAAAATAAGTAGCACAGATATGTGCAGTCTCTCTGGAATTTATAGGCCATGCACAGAAATTCTATATCAATTGACTATGAGGCAGAAATTTATGGCACAATGCCAGCATGTCAAGAATTGGAGACAGAGCCATTGTTTGGCAAAGCTTACGGATGCAATATTTTCCCATGGGTGAGAATACTTGCTGCATCTCATTTTGTTGCAAACATGCTATCATGTTATCATTTCCCCATAACAGCTTGCTTTTATATGTAACAGAGCAATGTTTTTGTGGCCAAGATGTTTGCTCCCAAAAAAAACCCCTCAGAATAACTGCTCAAGGTTGGCTTTGTCTGGATGCACTATATGTCTTATTAATTTATTCATTTTATTTCCATTGTGCTTGAAAGTAAAAATGAGGGTCTGCAGTAGTTTACAGCAAAAATGTTTAAAAATATGTCTAGTAAATGTAACCAAAAATCTGGCACATATTACCATTTGTGGTGGACCTGTATTAAAGTAAAAAAAAAAAAATTGGACAAAAATATACACTTTGGTTAGAAAAGTTGTTAGGAAAACATGTAGATTTTAAACCTGAACTTTTCTTATTAGGTATAATACCAGAAAAAATTGATAAGCAAAGTGTATATTTAACATTGCATGTACTAACAGCAGCGAGGATTGTATTTGTTCAGCACTGGAAGAATGAAGAAACATCACTGGACAAAGAGATAATCAAGAAGATATTGGATTAAAGAGAAAGAAGATACAGAATATTTTCAAACGTGGAATTTATTTTGCCAATGGTTGGGAAAAATGGATAGAGACTAAGAATGTAACTTGTATTATTAAGCAAACAAATTAACCCAGACAACACGATGTTTATTAAGCACTAATCAAATGTAATAATAGAAAATTAATAAAACTTTTTGGGGAAAAAAAGAATGGTTTTGTTTGGACGCATTATATGTCTTACTAATTTATTCATTTTATTTCTATTGTGTTTGGAAAATGAAAATGAGGGTCTGCAGTAGTTCACAGGGTAGAATTTTTTGGCAGTTTCCTATTGGTCATATGGATGTGAGCCCTTGTTGACCCATAGAGTTACTTAATTGTTCTCAGAATGTCTTTAGCCTTTGGGAACAGGAATTTAAATCCATACCCTACCAGAGGTTTTGCAAATATTGTACAGCACTATCTTATCTTCAGTCTGATCTCATCCTGCAGTGGGTGCTTAAAACCTATAGACCTCCAGACACTGTTAAAATATAACTCCAGCTCATGGTAGGTGAGTTCCTTCAAGTTGAGGTTCAACAATATCTTGAAACCACAGGACTCTTCCCTCTGATTTATCTCCTTGATCTCCTAGAGAAAAGGTGGCATAGACATCTAATGGAATAAATAAAAATATCAATATAATATGCTCTCCAGTTTCCAGCTATCCCAGGTGTTGAAAGAAAAATCTTCATCAGGGTCCAGTCCAAGCTGGGAATAAACAAAATGAAGACTGCTTTAGAAAGAAGGTTGCAGTTTATTGAAGAGGAGAGCCAGATAGAAAGATGGCTCTGGGAAAACTGACCACATGTAGCTGGGAGTGGTGGATTTTTATACCTTCTGGGGCTCTTGAAGTTGTTTCCTGTTCCTGTTTTGAGGCTTTGTATTTTCTGTGTCATGTACTTTGACCTGAGTCTGAGTGTGCCCTTTTGATATTGGTGGGTTAATCCTATTATGTCCCCAAAGGTCATGTTTTTTAGAGTTTGAGTAGGATATGTAGATCTTCCTAATCTCTTCAGTTTCTAGCTGGAAGGCTCCAACCTTTCTGAAAGGATTATTGAATCTGCATTTCTAAAAGCTGGCTTCTGCTGAGTTTTCTAGCTGGGGGGTAGGAGAAGTTTCTGCCTTTTTAATATTCCACAAAATATTTCTTTCTCTAGATTCTTCCCACACAGGGTATAATTTTCAAAAAATTTTGCCACAATTAAAAACTCAATTGACATCTAGAGGTAGAAACAACAATTGACATGTATTTAGGCCTGCACAAAGCTTTGAAGGCACCCTCTGATTTGTTTAAGCTTTAATCAAGTTGTCCCACAGAAGCAGATTCATGCCTTAAAACAAATTGAGCCTTGCAAGGCACCTCATCAATTGGATGGCTTTTGTGCTGTTTCTGGGGCACGTCTCTAAAAATGTGCCAATCTTGCAGACTACTGGGATGCTGAATTGCAGGGGGTGGGTTAACCAGCTCATTAAATTATCTGCTTATTGGAGCAATTTTGTGGTGACAAAAGCTCGTATTGCTCTGAGCTTCATTCATCTCCTCGCTCTCCATCCTTATTCCTGTGGTCATCCATAAGCCTGGGCTTTTTGTTCTCCTGTCCCAATAGAACATTACACTTCTGGTCCTATCATCACAAATGGGAGTTCAATACCACTCTCAGCACTCCATTTATGGGCTCAGTGCCAACTTACATTGCACATTTAAACATTCTGAACAATTAGGGCGGGTTTAGTTCTCTTGACAAAGAATGGACGGGCATCGAGTGCTATGCCAACAGTTTAGTGTTTTTTAAAATAGAAAGAGCCAAGACTAATACCACTTTCTTCATGCCAGCCTCATTCTCTGTGGCACTGCACTGTGCCAGCTTGCTCCTGCCATTGCCTCTGCAATGACTTGATGGTTGCCAACAAGTCATGCTATTGCATAACTGAAAAAATACGTTTAAAAAAGCTAAGTTTTGCCATTGTGCCTGGCTCATCTTGGCTCCACAGCATAATTGTGCCAGTTATAAAAAGTCCTTCCAAAACAAGGGGCAGATTTGCCAACCTCGTAGTATTTCCCCCTCTCTTAAATTCAGTGATGAGAAGCAGAAAAGCTATCCTATTTCATAAGGTTGGTATTCTTTAGTTTCACAGCAAATCTGGCACTTCAGAAAAGCAAGCAATTGGAAAGTAAAAGTTTAAAGAGCTGATTTCTTTAAAAAAAACCCAAAAACTTTTCTGTATTACTTCTACATAGATTTTGTATAGAATTTTTGCTGGAGAGTTGAGAGTGCTGAGCTGTCTTTTTCTCATTCCTCTCGCAAGATTTCCAAATGATATTGCAGTTAAAATTGAAAAGATATCTGGAATAAGAACAGGCAGGATTAATGTCTGAAGAATCTATCTTTCTTGTTATTTTCATCCTGCTCCAAGTGCTTTGTGTTTTCCCATTATAGCCTATGAACAACAACAACAACAAAAATTTCATTTTGCCCTGAATTGCAAGCTGGAGTCTTCCTCTCTTTGAATCTTGAGTCCGCAATTCAAATGAAATCAGATCTGATTCACAAAGGCTCACCCAGATTCACTGTGGCGTTTCCTTTGTGTGTGGTTTGAAAGTTTCTCTGCAGATATCAGATGACCAAATCGAGATTATGAGGTAAAAAACAGAAAAGATAAAATGCCCAAGAAGCAAAAACGACTCAGAGAACAGCAACTGAATACCCAAAGCTAAGCTTTCAGTGGCATCCAGTAAAATTGGATCGTGACTGCATTTCTGAAATTGGCTTTAGCAGAACACCAAAATGCAAGATGTGAAAATGAATTAAAACGATAACAGACAAACAGGCTTCCAACAGCCAGAGCAGCTACCTTTCAAATTACTGATCTTTCAAAACTCTGAGTCCAAAGTCAGTGCTAGCATCATCTTTAGGCCAGGAAACTATGAAAAATGAATACACTCAATAGGGGGTAAGCATATCGTAAGATCAGCCGGCTGCACTTCCAATCTGTACTCTTTAGAAGCACTGCATTCCTCACGGATTATTATGCTGTTTCATAATAATATGGCTATTTCAGTAGAAATCAGCCTGTTAAACATTTCTTCCCTGTTCCTTCTCATCTTTTGCAGAGCAACTTTTTCAAGCCCAAAAGAAAAAGAGGGCAGCCACTAAACGTCCCCAACCCCCTTCCCTCCAAACAACCCAGTAGAGAATGTCTCTCCTCTCCTCTACAGGAATTACAGTATCCAAATGTGTTGGGCTGTGAGGTAATAAATCCTTTCCTATCTTTTCCCCTTTGTTGTAGGATTTAGAATTTTACAATTCTCCTCAGTAAGATATTTGTGACATTTTCGACCAAGGGTTTTTTAAACTATTATTTACTACTTCAATCTTTTGATCACCCTACTCCATAATAATTTACAGCTTCTAGATGACAATAAAAAGAAAACAAATTGTACCAAGAAAAAAAGAAGATAACTGAGGGAGCAAGGGAGAGGAGAAGCAAGAGAAAGAGGAAGGGGAAGGGAGGAGGAGGAGGAGGGGGGAAAGAAAGAAAGAAAGAAAGAAAGAAAGAAAGAAAGAAAGAAAGAAAGAAAGAAAGAAAGAAAGAGAAAGAGAGGAAACTCAACCACAATGTAAGTCTGGAGCCTGGGAAAACAACTGGGCCTTAAGCCAGGGGTGTCAAACTGCCACCTCCTGGACTGAATGCGTTATGCGCAGGGCACGCACACCCCGACTCCGCAAAGGCAAAAAACATCGTGATACATCACAATATGTCACGTGACGCAATCGAGTTTGACACTCGTGCCTTACGCAGTCTGTAGAAATTAAAAAAATGGAAGCAGTAGTGGAATCTCTGGGGAGCCATTACTAAGAAGGTATATTTTGGGGGCCCTACAAATTGTTTCTTCTTAATTAACAGGCACTTTAGCTGACTTCATGTATGGACAGAAGCATACGTAGACAGATGTTTCCTCAAGTAAGCAGATCTTAGGCCATGAAGGGCTTTAGGTGACAATCAGCACTTAGACTACACCTGCAAGATAACTGGCAGCCAGTGCCGTTTACAAAGCAGCTGGGACATGTGCACATACCCTGACACTCCAATCCCTAAACCAGTTGCACCATACCTAACCTGTCACAAAATATATTCTCTAACTTTTGAGAAGGAATTCAAGGGTACCAGAACAAGTGAGCCAGGTTTCATGCTTTGACAGTTTAATTCACAAATCAAGAAAACTTGGGATAGGGTTTCTTCTGCAATTCTTAATGCATATGAGAAAACCTAATTTGGGAGGCAGGGAATGGGAAATGGGCAAGGCCAAGCTCTTTGGGATTTTGTTGCTATTTCTCAGCAGCTTGAGTTTTTCAGCCCCCACAATGGCATCAGGCCTGCCTACTCTTAATCCTGAAAAAAGGTCGTAGCCTAGCCATGATTAATTTTAATCTGGGTTTACATGACACATGGAACTAAACCACACACCCCAAACAACACCGGAGCCATGTTGACTTCAAGAACCAAATTCCACAGAGATTGGCCAAGCAAAGTTTCTTTCATCTCCTGTATAATTTATCCTCATCAGATCTGCTGCTAATTTTTCCAACAATAGAGGGCGCTCTTTCCCTCCTTCCTGGACCATCAATAAGAAAAAAAAGCTCTTCCTCTTTTATGTAGATCATCAGGAAACAACATACAGTATTGGCATTTCAATAGTGTACACAATTGTACAAACAGAACTGTATTCTAAAACTATTGACCGAATAGACCAGTAAATGCTTCCTCAATTCTCCTCCACAACCTTCCAAAATGACCTTACTCTAACATCTCCGCCCATGTTTCCTATAGCTCAGACATGTCAAACACAAGGCCCGGGGGCCAGATGCGGCCCACGAAGTGATTTCATGTGGCCCGCAAAGCCATCCTGGAAACAGTGAGGGAACGACCCCCACTGCCTTGGCCCTGGCCCAGGCCGGCCGGGAGCCAATGTACAATTTTGTGGTGTCCATCTATGCTAAAACACATTCAGTCTTAGCTCCACAAGGCAATCTGGAAACAGCCTTTGTGAGGAATGAAGAAATGGACCATGCCTTGGGGCTTGCCCCGGTCCCACCCCCTTCTGCCAGAGACCCTCAGATCTGTCCCACTCCTCCCCAGGCCCCCATAGGCACCCTTGATGTAGAACTGGCCATGCCCACCCAGTAGGCCACACCTATTCAATCCATGCCCACCCAGTAGGCTGCACCCACCCTGGCCACACCCATCCAGCCCCCCGAGGGCAACCGCAATGCTGATGTGGCCCTCGATGAAATTGAGTTTGACACCCCTGCTATAGCTAGTTGCTTGCTACTGCCTTCATGGATCAGGTTTAAGGAACTTTTTTCATCTCTCTCTGGCTCTCACATCTTTCTTCTCTTGAGTAAGGTCTTTCAAGGATCTCTCAGCTTCTCCTCACAAGTGAATCTTTTCAGTTCTTCCCACCACCTTGACTCAGCTCCATTAGTTGCTTGGTATTTCTTGCATAAAGCCTAATGCCTCCTCTCCTTCTCCTTTTGCTCAGGAGTAATCTTTATCCTAGCAGAAGTGAGCTCTTCCTCCTATTCAAATGTTTGTCCTTTCTTCTGCAACTCACTTGCTGCACCTAACACTGGATATTATATATGCTTGAGCTAATTTTCTGTCCCTTAAAACACGGGTCCCCAACCTCCGGTCTTTGGACCGGCACCAGTCCGCAGCATGCCAGCAAGCGGTCTGCACAAACAAGCAAGGCTCCATCCTCGGGATGCAGGCAGTATTCAAAACCACACCCCCTCTGGTCCACAGAAAATCCTTTCTCCGTGGCACTGGTCCCCGGTGCCCAAAAGGTTGGGGACCTCTGCCCTAAAACTAACTTTGCTTCCTCCAGACTATCATTCTCTCATTGTCTGATCTTTAGGTCTGGGGACAGTTGACTGTAACTTGGCATCAGCACATCTTGCAGGGAAATCACGTTTCTTCCCCTAATCTTTATTCCTGTGTTACCTACTTATCCGCACACAAAAAGTTTGCTTCCTGCAGTCTACATTTTAGATAAATATTATACTTTAAGTCCTTCCTGTTTTGCATCCAACTTCCCAGTGTATCAACTGAGTTGAACAAGTTTTAGTCCCTCACTCCATTCCATGAAGTTAGCTTGGTAACAGAAGTGTCAAGATGACCCTAGTTGAAGATTTTAAGCCATGGTCTAAGGTCCATATGTAGCAGGGCATACATAGGTGAGTAGAGCCAGTCTCCTTAAAGAGCTTTTGATGAAGGTGCCTAAGATCCCAAAGGATAAATGAAAATTATTGAGGGAGTTACACACTATAATACAAAGACTGCAATTGTGAACCTTTGGATCTATGGGTAAACGAAAAAGAAAAGAACAAAAGACTCATTTTTTTTCCTGTAAGAAGCAGTCAAAGAGGTGAGTAAGAGTATTGGTCTTCCAATTGGGGGAAAGCAGAGCAGAAAGAAAGGGAAGAACAAGCTTGTTTTCTCTCTGGACTCTGAATGCCCCTAGTTGTCAGAAGGATATTTGTAGGATATTTGTTGGTTCCATAGTTTCATTCTGAACAAGCTTATAGTTTGGTGCAACAAAGTAGAATAGGATAGGATAGGATAGGATAGGATAGGACAGGATACGATACGATACGATATGAAACGATATGATACAATACAATACAATACAATACAATACAATACAATACAATACAATACAATTCTTTATTGGCTAAGTGTGATTGGACACACAAGGAATTTGTCTCCAGTGCATAAGCTCTCAGTGTACATATAAACCACAAACAATCGGTCATAGGTCATAAATCATAAAGTTATCCTGAAAATCCACAGCTTCTGTAATTACAGGTAAACAAATCTTAAAAACAGTGTCTCAAGAGGTTTAAGGGCAGCTTATTACCTGTATCACTCAGAACCAAATTCAGCTGGTTTATTTTACCCTATTTGGTTGACCTGCTTTATATTAGTACAATCAAACTTGGTAAGAATGGAAATAATCCTACACTTTTCATTATTCCTTTACCAGCAGATGGCACAAAAATTGGGCTGGATTATGATCCACAAATAATCTAGTGCAGTAGTCCTCAATTTACAACCTGTTACTTAACAACTGTTCGAAGATACAGTAGTTAAGTGTTACTTACAACCCATCCTCAGAGTTTCAACTGCCACACCACCCTTGTGGTCATGTGATCATGTTTTGGACACTTGGCAAACCAGCCCACATTTATGGTGACTTGACTTATGACTGCAATGATTCATGACCAAAATTCTGAGTTAAATTGTGCTTGTAAATCAAGGATGACCTGTGATTAATTTATATTCTAGCAATGCTTGCTTTAAGGGAGTCACCTTTCAAAGTATATGAGGAACACCAGAGAAATGCAGCAACCTAAAGCTTTCTTACTGGCACATTAACTTCCCTGTCCCACAAAAAGCAACTTTTGATAAAGCTGTTAAACAATTCTGCCTCCTTTGTGAACTCATGAGGCCCCTCCTGTAATCAAGAAAGCCTTTTACTGTACACTTTCTCGGGGGACAGGCAAATGTCCTCCCAAGGCAGTGACAAGCTCCCTTTCTGATCTTTGGGAGTGTAGGCTCTTCCATGGTTCTTGACAGCATCTCTTCTGCTGGGATGCCAAGAGTGACTTACTTATGACCACATTAAGGCTCTAAACTGTTGGAAAGGAGCCATCGAGCTGCTTGCAGATGACAAATGAGGTATTCTTCAGAGCAAAACAAGGAAGGAAAATGATCGATCGTATATTCTCTCAGGGTGTTATACATAGTTGAAGTCATGCCTCTCTGCTCATTTTGCTATGATCAATTTTGCTGCTTTTTAAAAAAAACAACTCTATGCTGCTGGCTGAGAAGTGGCCTTGCTGCATCCATTAATTTAGATGCTTCAGCAAATAGAAGAGCAAACACATCATCATCGTCATCATCATCATCATCACCACCACCACCACCTTCACTTCTGCAACAACAATAATCTTTTGGAAGGAGAAGAAGGAAGGTGTTTGGGACCTTCTTCCATTAGAACTAAGCTCAGTAGGTAACTGGCATCGATGAAAATTATTTAGATAGGAGAAGACAATAAGAGGGTGTTCTTACCTCCTCTCTGGTCCACTATACAGTAATTTGGTGCACAATTCTGGGGTCCCAGCTGGTAAATCTTCATGTGGAAATTGGCTATGTGTATATAATCTATTGTCTTAAAGCTATTCAGCTCCATAAATACCACCAATATTTTGATGGATATGTTTTGGAGGGATGAAATTTGGACACCGGCCTTCAGAGACACTCCTGCCCCAAGCAGACTATTATGGTGACTATACTGGTAGGCACAACTCTGGATAATACTGCAGTGAAGACCACATGGTGGACTAACAATCTTCAGTTGCATTGAATCTGCTGATTTCCCAATACCTCCTTCCAGATCAGACCACCCAACAGAAATTTTTATTGTGAAAAAGCAGGAAAGAACCATACATATGTTTACTACCACATCAACATAGGTAGGGATGTTTTGGGAGGTAGGAATTTTTTAAAGATCTCCATGAATTAACTTACGCTTCATGGCACCATGGCCCAAGGCCCTCTCCTTATTATAGTACTCATATGTTTATGCACATCTGAACGACATGGACTTGGAAGTCAATCTTATTAATTGTCAGGCTTTGAAGCTCAAGATTGAAATCTCTCAGCTACTTGCTGATTCTCTTGGGCATTACTACTTTACAAACTATTCAGAAGGAAAAGTACAGAATATAAACAAATGATAACAAAGCTAGGCAAAATACACCCCGTTTCGATGATGGGGGCAAAACAGTAAACCAATTTTAGGTATTTCCTGTGACAGACATCAAACGTTGGAATATCCACCTGGTTTAATTTGATTACTCGAGAACTCCAGGCAATTTCATTGTGCCAGGTGAGAAGGTCAAGCACAGTGTTCTGGATCATATAGCTCTATGTAACCCTAACTAGAGAGCATGTATCTGTATGTTAGAATATCTGCCATTTATTGAGTTAAGTGCTGTTTCCTTAAGATATGGATTATGGGAAATGCAGTTTAGCTAGTCAGTCATCTCATGTTAACCGGTCAGTAGGAGGAGAAGCCTCTGAGTTCTTCTTAGGACTTACTGGCTACATGCCCAGTTTGGAATGCCTTTGTTCATCCAGCCTCAGGTCTCCTAGCCACACAGTTTGGAGGTCCTATGCCAACATGTGATGCTTATGCAGAAGAAGAGGGGAAAATTCAATATCAATTTACCTGTGGAACGAACCATATTGCTAAATATACTTTTGGACGTATTTCTACATAACTGTAAGTCATTGTTTAGGATTCCCAGAATAAAGCAATATTTTCTGTTTGTTCTTCTGAGTTATCTATCTGTCTTGGATTGAACGGGAAGCAGTCTGTTCCATCTGGGACAGCACAGTAAATTGATGAGATTAATTCTCCTCTGATCTCCTGCAACAGTTTGAAGGAAGAAAGGTAAATTTATCAGCCTTTCTCTGCATCAGCCCTTAAGGAAATAAAGATTCTCTTGCAAGTGAAGACCCAGCTCACAGTTTGACAAAGCTTATGAGGCAGTCTTTCCCCTAAAACGGAGATCTTTAGGATTGTTGAAGAAATGCAGAATAGGATCCAGTGCTTTGTGGAACCTGATTTCAGTTCGACATCAAATTGATAATACAGAAGACAACGTGCATAAGATTAGTCACTGTAGTAAAGCTGGTTTTTTTTTATATAGATAAGGTAGTCCTCGACCTACAACAATTCATTTAGTGACCGTTCAAAGTTACAACAGCACTGGAAAAAGTGACGTCTGACTTTTTTTTCACACTTACGACCCTTGCAGCATCTCCATGGCCATGTGATCAAAATTCAGGCTTATATTTATAACAGTTGCAGTGTCCCGAAGTCAAGTGATCACCTTTTGCAACCATCTGACAAGCAAAGTCAATGGGGAAGCCAGGTACATTTAACAGTCACGTCACTAACTTAACTGCAATGATTCACTTAGCAGCTGTGGCAAGAAAGGTTGTAAAATGGAGCAAAACACTCTCAACAAATGTCTCACGTAGCAATGTAAATTTTGGGCTCAGTTGTGGTCATAAATTGAAGACTGCCTGTAGGAACTTTGGGAGAATTAAGCATTACATTTCCAGCTTCCACAACCTGGAAAAGCGCAAGTTTTCTATTTCAGGTGGCTTGCCTGGTTTGCTCAGTTAAATGAGTGCCAAAAATAGATGGCAAAAGACCTCCAAAAATGCATGGCAAATTGCACTTAACAGATGTGCAGTAGCCATAGAAACCACTGACTACACAAAGCAAGTAAATACACATATCACCTACAATTTGATTCATGCTGCTTCTGCTGCAATTGTTGAAAGAATCCTTATAAGGGAGGCTCATGAAAAACATATTGAATGCGAATTTTGCAGGATGGAGAAAGCCACTGTTGCTACAGAGATATTTAAATGATCTCATAAAGAAATATATGGGTTGTGTGCCCTTGGCATAGAATTAGAATAATAATATATTGACTGAAATATCAATCTTATAGAGAAAAATGGCACTCTGCTTTTGATCATACAAAAACATTAGCAAAAGATATATATATATATATATATATATATATATATATATATATATATATATATATATATATATGTTTTCTGAGGTTTTCGCGGGTATTTGTATGTAGGTCTTTGGTTGTTCGGGTTTTCTCCCACGTAAAATTGGAAGTGTCTTGGCGACGTTTCGACGAAGTCCCATTCGTCATCTTCAGGCTGGTGCTTTCAGCTTCGTGCCTCGAGCAGCAGTGTGTGGTCTTGGCTGTTTCTTCCTTTCCAGTTAAAAGGAAGAAACAGCCAAGACCACACACTGCTGCTCGAGGCACGAAGCTGAAAGCACCAGCCTGAAGATGACGAATGGGACTTCGTCGAAACGTCGCCAAGACACTTCCAATTTTATGTGGGAGAAAACCCGAACAACCAAAGACCTACATATATATATATATATATTATATATATATATATATATATATATACACACACACACACACACACACACACACACACACACACATATATATATATATATATATATATATATATATATAGTGGGTTACTAAATTTTGACAGAGGATTTGATTGGGGCAAACAAAACAAGAATCTAGACTACTGCTAAAATTACCATTGAAAAATTGAACCTATTGATGTGGATTCCTGACCTCTGTTGATGTGGAAATTACAGTGGAATTTATTCTTTGAACAAAGAAAGTCTTAAGCTAAACTGCAGAAGAGCTGAAAGGTACTAGTTCTTATAGGAAAAGAATCAAGCAAATGCTTAAAGTTCCCACACAGTCTAAAAATATCTAGATGTCAGTTTGTCAGGATATCTTTAAACAATTTGGAACACATTTTATTGCAAGAAAGACTTATGGCAATCTCCAAGATGGTCTCAGTTCTCATTAATGATCTAACTTGCATATTTGAAAGGTGTTCCCAACTCCCCTGGAATTTTATGATGATTACTGAGGATTTATAAAGAATTCTACTTGCATCGTGAAGTCCTTAAATGATGTCAATGGAAGACATCAGGCAAGTGCTATCAAAGAAAGATCATCTCAAGCAGGATAACTTTAGATCTATATAGAATGAAAACAAGGAAGAAATACTGGCTTAACAGCCTGACTTGGAGAAGTGCTATATTGTTTTCATATAATTGCCTATTAGAGCAATATGTCTAAAGGTACGTGCATTTGTTAATATATTCATATCAGTATGATGTTTTAAATAAGATTTATTTCTTAGGAAACAATCAATAGATGAATCTCTTAATTATCATCAGTTTCTCATATTGCTAAATATAAATGTATGAACTCAGGGAAAGAATAATAAAAAAAATTCAACAATATTTGTCATTTTTGGATGCACTTTTTAAGGTACACATCTTTTTCAAGCTATTTTTAATACAGTGTTTTTAATGTACCGTTTCTAATTTCAGGCTGCTTATAGATCAATGTAGCAGTTAACAGAAGTCAGCGCAGACTTGCAAGTGTTGGAATGGGAGAGAAAAGTGTTGGTTAAAGAGACAAGGAAGAGAAATGAAACAAATAAGACTTCCTTGAAGATCAGAAGTCTGAAGCCAAGATGAAGTCAATGATTCCCACTAATGCGCACACAAACCTCTTTAAATAAATTGGCACAGGAGAAGAGAAACAAAGCAATTTAGCTTTGCAAAGTGCCAATGTGATGTAATCAACCAACTCTGAAGACATCCTCAAAGTGACTCAAATTCATTGAGTAGAACCATACAGTGTTCTAGATCAGGGGTCCCCAACCCCTGGTCTGTGGACCAGTACCGGGCCGCGGCATGCCAGCAACCCGGCCTCACAAACAAGCAAAGCCCCATCTGTAGGATCCAGGCAGCACACAAAACCACACCCCCTCCAGTCCACAGAAAAACCTCTCTCCACGGAACCGGTCCCTGAGGCCCAAAAGGTTGGGGGCTTCTGTTCTAGATGGCAATGGAAACATCAGATGTGGCTGGAGATGACTCTGCTTTTCCCAGAGGCCAAACAATTCAGTTCACATTTAGGGTTGTCTGGAGGGAGGGTAAGTACAAAAGTTATAGTGGGGAAGCAATGATCTCCAGTGGTTGGCTATGTCATATGTGAAAGTGGACCAGAATTGTCTGCTTAGTCCTGCATCTCAGGGGAAGGAGCTTTTAAAAAATGCATAGCTTATTTTCTTTGTTTTAGAGAGCCCTGGTGGCGCAGTGGTTAGAATGCAGTACTGCAGGCTACTTCTGCTGACTGCTGGCTGCCAGCAGGTTGGCTGTTCGATTCTCACCGGATCAAGGTTGACTCAGCCTTCCATCCTTCCGAAGTCAATAAACTGAGGACCCAGATTGTTGTGGGCAATATGCTGACTCTGTAAACCACTTAGAGAGGGCTGCAAAGCACTGTGAAGCGGTATATAAGTCTAAGTGCTATTGCTATTATTTTAGAGCTCTCATTAGAGTTTTTAAGTCTGCCCCACTTTAGAAAACAGGAAGCTACAGCTGTGATCAACTGTGATCAGAGGGAGCCCTCACAAAAATGAATTCAGTGGTGTATGCAGCCTTGGGAACTAATTCAGCCTTGGCTAATCAGTATCCTGAAGACAACAATGTGAAACTTACCACAGGCAGAACAGCACTTCCCCACCTCATTTCTGGATGCCTCAGACACCTGGTCAAGTGTCATTCCACACCCATCAACAGAAAGAACTTCACTTCTCCCAGTGTTGGCTTTTGGAACATCATCAGGGCTCTTAAGCCTCAGGATACTATATATGCTCTGTCAGGAACAGCTGCTAAATTAAGGGAACCAATCATGCTAGCAAAACACTTCCAAGTAGCAGATCAGCTTACTAGTCTACTTCCAGAAGAGGTGGTGATTTGAAGTAGCTTCTCACATTTCAGTTTTAGGCAAGCAAGTTCATATTGGTGGTGACTGATAAGCTGTGTGCTTTGTAATGCGAGATACCTTTTATTCCAGCCTGATGCAGAGAGGCAATTATGAAATCCAGTTGTGAAATCCAATCACCACAACAGGACATTTTGCGGACTTAAAAAGGGATACTGCTTTGAGCCATAAGCACAACTGCAAGGTACACATATTTCCTTTTCAGCAGTCATCAAACAGAAATTTATAAAGGGCTAAAGTACAGATTTCTGAAATAAAGGATTGTCTCTTATTTTAAAAAGCCATCCATTACTTATTTTGGGATGTATGGTCACTGAAGATATAATTCAAACTTGAGAAACAAAATCTAAAATCTGGCCAGAATATTCCATGAATAGAATAGAATAGAATAGAATAGAATAGAATAGAATAGAATAGAATAGAATAGAAATCTTTATTGTCATTGTGTAACTCACAACAAAATTAAGTATAATAATAATCATAATCATAATAGCAGCAAATTGCTTGACTGAGTTTTCTCTTAAATATTTTTGGAGAAGAAACATGCTGCAAGACATGTGAGAAAAGCATAACAAGATTAGGAAACAGTTTAAATTCACTACCAACAGACAGACTAACTTTATTTTAATTATAATTACAGTACTGCGAACATTAAGCCCTTTTGTTGGTTCAAAGAGTCAGAGAGATGGGCGCAACAATCAGATGGATTTGCTAGAAGAAAGAGAGAAGCACTGGACTTCTAACACAAATGACTTTAACAAATCCTCTGCTTGCTTTAATGCAGTTAAATGCTGTACATTTGTGTCAGAAGAATAATTTGGGGTTCCAACTGGAGCTGGAGTTGTGCAAGAATAAATAAAAATGAGAAAGAAAAAATATTTATTCCTAAAAGCAAACAGTTTACTTTTAGGGGCAGCTGCAGAGAAATGGGATATAGGGAACTGGGTGTGGAAGTGTCTACATGCTAATTCCAGGGTGACACTTGAGGGTTGTGTGTGTGTGTGTGTGTGTGTGTGTATTCTTGTGAACATGCAGATCCTCTGGGATACCTAATTTATTTAACTCTGTTTGTGTTTTCAGACCTTATCTTTTGATGTGTGTATTAGGTCTAAGTAACTTCTTCTGCAGTTTGAAGAAGTTTGCTAATTTTAACTTAATTTCAGCTTGACTGTAAAATTATCTAGTGGAGACACTGATTCTTGGACCATTGTGGATTCTGTTAACATTTTATGGGAAGATGGAAACAGTTATAAAGAATAAAATACATTTAGATATAAAACTTGTCACAGCTGGAAGGGAAGTCCTGCTTGCGGTATCTGTTTTGTTCTCTTTTGCTTTTGGTGATGTCTATTTCATAACAAACAGTGCTGAAGTTATTAACGTATTAACATAGAACATGATACTCTAAATGACTAGCTAAGTAAACATAAAGAACTTACTCTGTTATTTTCATCTCCTTCTCTTGTGTACTTTCGCTGCAAAAAACCAGGAAGCATTGCCAGCATTTTCAGATGCGCATACTCTGATGCAGCAAAAAACAGCTTGCCAGAGGGTAGTACTGTAGCCATTCTTGATCTCAGAGAAGGAAACTGGGTGATACATTGCCATGAATCTGATTTCGATGAATTAGCTGAGGAGGAAGTTATTTTCCTGCTGAAGATTTCATCTCTGGCCAGGATGTGGCTGAATCCTAATTGAGAAGAGGCAACTTGGGAGATATCACTATCTAACCTACATTTGTGTGAAAATGTTTAGGTATCTATGATCAAAGTGTACATTTCAATCATTCTTTTGGTGAACAGAGGTTGACATACCTCAACATGGTGCCAATCCATCTTTCTGTAAATCCAAATATGTATTTACTATTTATATGCAGTTGTGTACAGATTCAGAATAAGAAAATAGTGACTATGATATGTCTATAACTTGGGATCACCTTTCCAGTTGACTGAGGGTGGTTGTTTTTATTTAATTTGTTAATGAAAGTTGATTCACTAACTAGACTTATAATTAGCCTGGTGAATGCAATTCCACCGGTGAACAAATACTCTGACATTTTTAAACTCTTGGGTTGTGATGGTTGTTCTATCTATTTTTGAGCATTATGGGTTTCTCTAAGCAGGCATCTAAGGATTTGAAAGTCAAGATAATTCATTCTTAAAGAGCAGGGAAAGGTTATTTAAAAATCTCTAAGTACTTTCATAGAGCAAGTTCAGCAATAAGAAATGTTTTTAAGAATTGAAGTTACATGGAAGGGCTGAAGTCAAGGCAAGATCTGGAAGAACAAGAAAACCTATGCTGTAAAAGTCTGAAAACTAGTCAGATCTGCAAAACAGAACCAAGGATTATGAGAAATGATCTGCTGGAATAATTAGCTGGTACTAGGGTCCATGGGTCCTTAATACAGCATTGCTTGTAAAATAATGATCTGCATGGGAGAATTTATCAGAAAGAAATGAACTTTTTATCTTGATCTTAGCACAAAAGTTCATTGTTTAAGATATGCAAAAGAAAATCTTGATAAGCCTGAAATATTTTGGAAGAAAATGTAATGGGTAGAATGACCTGGAGGGGCAGGAGGAATTGCTGCTATGAACACAACAGTCAGATAAAGTCCAGGACTAGAAAGTAATATGAGTGAACATCCAGACAATCCTCTCCTTAGTTCACATGAAGATAAAGGGAGATGGGGGAAAGTGCATTCAGACTTACAAGATTCTGTTAACTATAGCTTTACAATAAAAGTTGTACCAATGGGTTTTCTAGTCTGGTCAATCTGGTTGATCTTGAACATCTGGCATCCATCAGCATTCAACTGAGGTCACAAGCACAAGAAAACACACTTGGGGGGGGGGAGGGGGCAACACATTTCAAGAAAAGGAAAACCTCATCAACCATTAAACATAGTTTTATAAGAATCAATACTGGAGGAAAAAATGTATATGTGGAAGGAAGGAAGGATTTAACTATATCAAGCTATTGAAATTCTAATATTACACAGTCCACAAAAAAGCTGAAGCTGAAGCAAGATTGGATGGTTTAGCAAGAGAACAATTCAAAGTATATCTCCAAATCAACTATGCAATACTTAGAGGAAAGAAAGATCAAATTTATGGAATGGCATTTAAAGTCTTTAGACTTGAATATTATTGAAAATCTGTAAGGAAATCTCAAACCTACAGTTTATACAAAGAGTCGTGACATGTTTCTGAGCTAGAGGAGTTCTACAAGGAAGAACTGGAAAATTTCCAAAAACCAAAATATAAAGACGCCTAGCTGACTACAGAAAACATTTGAAAGCTTTTATTCCTGTCAAAGGAAGTGATATAAAGTTTGAAATTCTATGCCTGCAATGTTTTGTTCCTGGTGTCCCTGTTGTCTTCAAACTTAAAATCTCACTCAAGGCTTCAATTCTGTTTTATGTCATACATTTTGGGCTATGTTTTTCTTTTGTTCTCTTCATGTGAGCACATGGGTTATGAAATCTATTTACAGACTGTTATGTGCTTCTTATGACTTTGAACTGTATTCAGCCTTGGGCATGGTCTGCATTCTTTCTGAGAAGCAAGTGAAATAAAAATTCTAATCAATTTGGAGTCTGTCAAATTCACTAAGTTCAGATTCCGAAGTAAGTATGGCATGGGCTCGGGGAACTCAAAGTATAAAAAATTATATGAAGCTTATGATGTCCAAGATTTTTCTCTGGATTTGATTAAAACTTGATCCAGATGGGAATTCTTGATTTCACTCGCACTCTCCCCATGATGATGATTCTGCATTGCTTTGGCTACACCTAGAATAGTGAACTCAATCTTAGGGACTGCATTTTACAAAAGAGACTAGCAAATTAGAGCCTGTCCAGAAGCCAGTAAGAGATCTGAATGAAAAACCTACATGAGAAGGTTAGAGACACTGAAGATATTTAGCCTGTGATAGACAAGACATGATAGTTCTTCTGATAGTCTTGATAGTCTTTAAATATCTGGAATATATCGTATAGAAAATAGGGCAGAGTTGTTTGAAGCTCTTCCTGAAAACAAGACCAATTGTCTTGAATGACCATGAGACAAATTTTTTGCTTGGATATCAGGAAAAATTACATAATGCTAGGTTCAGGGGACATCATATTTTTGGGTACTTTGGTTTTTCAATGTGTCCTGCTGTTCTGCTACCTTGAAATAAATAATGAAGGCATTAGTGATCTAGTTTTAAACCCATTGCTTGGAGATAATTTGTTGCTCATAACTTCCTCAGAACAATTTTGCATTTAAATCTAAAAAAAAAATAGGCTAACATTGGTGCCACAAGGTAGGATTTCATACCTCTCTCCTATCTTATCTTTACATTTTTACAACCTTCCATTCAACGCTTTTTCTAGTTAGGCACAACTATAAGGGTGGGACAAACCATGATTAAATCCACATTTCTTTGAGTATGTGTATAATCCTAATGTGTGTAGAGAGTGGAACAGTTTCAATCAATAACTGTACCTGTCATTTCGGCTCACTTATTTGTAAGTCAGCCCTGTTGCCATCTTTGAGTAGTCACAGCAAAAACCGAAAGGAGAGTGGTCATTAGACGAATCAACTATTAAGCGAGTTTTATTCCCCCAAAAGGAAACATCTGAGAACAAAAGGAGTCAGCAAAGAAGAACGTTGTAGGAAAAATGTGTTCTAAATTACTCTTTCTACTTTTCAGCAGTTTCCAAAATACTTTTTTTTGACTCACTGACAGAGGTGGGTTGTATGAAACAATAGTGAGCATTTGTTACCCTGTGTTTAGAAGTGTCAGTCTTCACGTTTGAGTAAGGTCATTTAACTGCTGGGACCTTTAGTAGTTTTAAAAAAAAAAAAATAAGGAAAAGGGGAGAAAAATGGAGGCAATTAGAGAGAATGGATGAACCTGAATGAAAAAAAACCCCATGGCTTTGATTTGGAATGGCAAGTTCTTCAAAGTAAAACAATAAACAGCCATAATGTGCCATCACCTAACAATCTTATACATACCCTTGGCAAAAATAGCTCTTATGAAGGCAGAATGGAACACGAAAAATATAGGGCAGAGAGAAGCTGCCTGAGCTGTGTGTACAAATCCTGAAAAAGGTTTGCACTGAGTGTCTAATTTTAGGGACAGAAGTGGTATTTTTGTTTTAAATTCACTATATGGTATTGTAAGGTTCTGCGAGTAATGTTATTATGAAGGCAATAGGGGGACAATAGGAAGGCAATAATGACCCAGACTACGAATTCTGTAAAATTACTCTAATAAGCCTCTCAAGGGATCTCCAAACTAGGAAGACCGTAATCACCTGCCCAATCCCTAAAAAAAAAAAAAAAAATCACATAAGAGAAAGTTACTATTGGTCAATCAAAAACTCAATCTGAGGATTAGGGTTCATGTTTCCAAAAGCAAGCTTGTGGTTTGGGACACTTGTTATAACCTTAGCAATTATTAGAATCTGTTGAAGGAAAAGTCTTCATCCTGGTTCATCCAAGCCGGGGATAAATAAACAATATGGCGATTGCTTTAGAAAGAAGGTTGAAGTTTATTGAAGAGCCAGAAAGATGGTTCTTGCAAATGAGAGAAGACAAAAAGGGCTGAGCACATGTGGCGAGTAGGTTTTTATACCCTCTGAAAGCCTTTTGTTTGGAATGGTTTCCTGTTCCTGTGGCATGAACTTTGAGGTTATTTCCTGTATCACGTATTCTGACCTGAGTCTAGGTGTGCCTCTCTGGTATTCTTGATGGTGATGGGTTAGTCCTGTTATGTCCCATCTCAGGTGGGGTATGCAGGTTTTAGGTCTTTGTCTTCTTGATCTCCTAGCTGGGGCCTTTCTGATGGTTTTCATCTGCATTTGTACAGAGCTGGCTTCTGCTTGGGACAGAGAGATTTGGGGGCAGGGTTGGCTTCTGCTTTTAAAATCCTTTTGAGGAAATATATTTTTCTGCCCTTTTAATATTTCCTTCTCTGGGGGGCTGACTTCCCTCAAATCCTAGATGGCAGCTATCTGAGAAGCAAAGACTATTTCTGAACAGATCAGATTTGGCAACCACCTTGGTTTCCAAGCGCCTTCCTACCTGCCCAATAAGCCATTCTACAATGACTGGGATAGTGTTTGCAAATTTTAAGGGATACCAAATGCAGCAATTAAAATGTTCACAATAGCAGAATCATGTGATGCCAAAGTAAAAATATTTGCTTTGCTTGTCAGTTGTTTTACAAGTCTACACTTATCTCTAAAGCCTTAAGTGGCTGATGGCCTAATTGTATCTCCCATTATGAATCTGCCTGGCCATTAAAATCTGCAAGGGAGCTTTCTTTCTGAATCATAGATCTCTATGGATCTGGATCTCTCAAGTCCAAAGTTGACACTCTTAGTTTGGCTCAGTTGGCTGCAAACCAATTTTCACACAAAAACATCTATGTACTAACCTATCCTTCAGAGTAATGTAGATCGACTGAGAGCCTCAGATAGGCATCCACAGATTTCAGTGAAAAGGAATAATTGCTGTGCTCTAAAAGGGGAAGTCCTCCTATGTAAATAGGACATTTCTCCAACCCTATGCAAAATTGAGCTTATACTTTAGAATGGTGACTTCAAGCTAATGCAGATTCAGTCTGTGCACTTCCAACTTTCTATTAAGGATTTGCTTAGGGAAGAGAGCGTAAAAAAATTCTGCCCGATTTAATTCAAATCTACCTGTCTTGGGACTGTTCACTTGTTGTTGTTGTTAGTTGCGAAGTCGTGTCCGACCCATCGCGACCCCATGGACAACGTTCCTCCAGGTCTTCCTGTTCTCTACCATCTTCTGGAGTCCATTTAAGTTCACACCTACTGCTTCAGTGACTCCATCCAGCCATCTCATTCTCTGTCGTCCCCTTCTTCTATTGCCCTCAATCTTTCCCAGCATTAGGCTCTTCTCCAGTGAATCCTTCCTTCTCATTAGGTGGACAAAGTACTTGAGTTTCAACTTCAGGATCTGGCCTTCTAAAGAGCAGTCAGGGTTGATCTCTTCTAGGACTGACCGGTTTGAACGCCTTGCAGTCCAAGGGACTCGCAGGAGTCTTCTCCAGCACCATAGTTCAAAGGCCTCAATTCTTTTGCGCTCAGCCTTTCTTATGGTCCAACTTTCACAGCCATACATTGCAACTGGGACTGTTCACTTACCTGATCCTATAACCAAATGAAATAATATATATTGCTGTAGCAAGTAAAGAGCAACTTCCTTTCTTCCAGCTGTCTTCTGAGAATCAGAATTATAAGTACCGATCTTAGACATTTTGTGCCTTCTAAGTAGGTCATCGTCACTGTTTAATGTTATAGTGGGCTGTTGATAAAACTTTATACCTGCAGAAAGACTGGAAGTTCCTCTTTCAGAATCTGTTCTTTGGTGATAACACGAAACAGCTTCTACTGAAACATTAGTCCATTTTAATTAATCAAATTAATTAATTTCCAGTGAAGGATATCTTTGTACACTGTCATCATGTGGGAAACAGAAAAGACACCTAAAAGACAAGGTCTTTGCGGACAGTGATTTCCCCCCCCCCCAATTTTTCCTCTTCTTCCTGTCAAAAAGAAAAATCCTTAGCAAAATTCCTTTCTATATTGCGAGTCATCTATTGTGCCAAGCAATGGGGAATCTTACGTAGTCTGCTTAGGAGTAAGCATTTTGCAAGCTAATTATAAGTATAAATGCAGATAAAGCTAAGATTGTGCCCGGATGACAATATTTCTCTTGTGACATCACAATGGAAATTTGTTTTGTACTTGGCTCCTGATGTTTTGTAAGAGTCTTCAAGGAGCAGAATTTGAATCACAATTTTTTGATAAATTTGGACCCTAAATATATATCCATATTAAATGGATATCCAATGGAATTGGGAAAAAATGGATTTCAAACAACAATCAAAGGTTGCATATTTGAACAGTTTCTGAAAATAAGTATTTAAAAAAGTATTTAGGAAATTATATTTTTTCCTCCAATTCAGGCTATATCCTTCCCTTTATTCATCCATAAACAATGTAAGAACAAAATTAAAAACTAAAAAAATGTCTAAGGATATGTGACTTAGTTCTGCATATTATAAATTATTAGTTAAATCCATATTAAATACTTAAAGGATATTAAAGGAATAAATGGAAGCAAAGTTAATTGGTAATAATCCCTAAACTAAATAAGGACACCCAACAAATGATATTATATATTTCTATTGCATTGCTAAATACAATAAAACAAAATACGACACTTAAGGCCAAATAGTTAACCACATTTATTAGGTATAATTACTAATGCAATTCAAACAGCGTTTGTTCCTAACAGAACTATAGACAATACATTCTGAAGAGTGTTACATAAAATTTATTATGCAAATCACACTGAATTTTCACAACTCTGAATTTTACAGGTTTTTTTGAAACATTTTATATGATTGAAAATATTTTTTGAGTTGCTAGTTATTAGAAATGGAATTTGGTTAAACATTTATTCTACAAGCAATTATGTAGCACCTTTAGTAATAAGTATTAATCTGAAATATTAAAATGGATTTAAGCATTTTGTATTATTAGAAAGATTCAATTGCCATGGATATAAACAGAAATGGCATTTGTCTTTAGTGAGAGCTAAGCTATTTTATCTGGATGTTTAGCAGCTAATTAAAGCTTTATAAAACCTATTTAAAACTATTCTTAAAAAATTGGATATAATGAAAACATATTTGGATTTCTAAACTCTTCGGTTTCTCATGTTATTTTTTTGATCCTTCACTCTACAAGTATGAGAATAAATTTGAACAATTCAAGAAATTTATTTAAAATATTGTTATGCCTCCCCATCTTAAGAGCACAACTCTAGGCAGCTCACAGCAGCAATAAAAGACAGAGAACAATTAGAACTATACAACTGGGAGAATGGAGCCAGTGACCTAATTATATAGAATAAACCTCTGAATTTGTTTTGCAGGTGGAATGAAAACAAGGTCCGAACTATTTTCAGACCAAACAAATCAACTTCTTTTTTTACAAGCCATATCATTGGTTTGGATAATATTGTAAAATTAACTAAAGTTTCTTTGAAAGTATTTGAAAACATTGGAAACCAGATATGGACTTAGAACTTGATCAATCTTTTTCAAATGTTGTGTGGTCTCTATTTTAGCAAATTATCAAGTCATGACAAAGAGTACCTTATCATTAAATTACATTAAACTAATGTTAATCTTTTTACATTGTTTTGGTAAGAATGTAAACAAATCGGCACATATTTTCATTTTTTTGCTGGTGATGTCCAACTAGCCATATTTTTTTAGTAAATTTTTTTGATTGAAACAAAAAAATCACACAACAGCCTTTTTTTATAGGGAACCCAAGTGGATTTACTGCCTATGTTTCCTACAATGGATGAAAAGTTAGCATAAAGACAGGATTAGCTACTAGAATTGTTATTGGAAAGCACTGAAGACACAAATATCTTTGCTGCAATAATATATAGAGAACTTTAAAAAGAAATTGATTTTTTCCCCCAAAAAAATTGTCTTACAAGGAAAGGATTTTGAGCAGAGAAATATAGATGCTAGTTCAGCAAAATATTACAATTTGTGTCTCAACAGAGTCTGTTTTGGTAAGTCTTGCACAGAAATCCACATCTAACCTAGGAAACATTCCAACATAGAGATGCTCTTAAGAGGCCAATTATTCAAATTGTCTCAGCATAGAGCTAAATATAGTGAATAGGAAGCTCAATATTGACTGAATAGGAAGCTCATTTTACTTGCACCAAGCTACAGTGTTAATTGACAGTGTGGGTATCCCAAATATTTACCATACGTGTCTCTCACAGAGGAATTAGATATAAATGAAATTTAACGGGAGTTCACCTAACCTTATAATGTTAATTAAGGTACAATAATGCATAGGATGATTATCTTCATACATCAGCAGGATTGTAGATATAGATGTAAATAAAGATGATACATAGATACTATAGATGTAGATATGTGTGTATGTGTATATATGTGTAAACACACACACACTCCAAGCTTCTTAAGGTCGAGGAAAAAAAGTAACTGTAGCACATAATGAAGGCTCAGTGTGGTTCTTTAGTTCTAATTTTATGCAGATGCTGACATAATGGCTTCTCTATAACAGTGGTTCTTAACCTTTTCTTCACCACAGACCCTCTTTAAATATCTTTTGCAGCCATGGACCATGGCGCCCCCCCCCCAAGACTTAACTCAAGATTTAAATCATAACATTTCTTCAAGCCTTCATGAACCCCCTGTGACAACATCATGGCCCCCCCAGGGGTCCAAGGAACACAGGTTGAGAACCACTGCTCTATAAGTATATGTGATTATGTTTTTTTTTTTTTTGTTACATCAGTGGAGCAAAACTGAAAAGGAAAGTGATAGGTCATGTGATCATTCCAATATGTTTATCTCACTATTCTGCTGGCTGGAAATTTCAGACTAGCCCTACAGCAGGGATAGGCAACCTTGGCTTTTTTATGACTCGTGGACTTCAATTCCCAGAATTCCTGAGCCAGCATGGCTCAGCTTGGAAACCTCTCCCTTTTCCCTCAGAATGGCTGGCTCAGGAATTCTGGGAGTTGAAGTCCACGAGTCATAAGAGAGCCAAAGTTGCCTACCCCTGCACTAGAGCATCATTAGGAAGGATTGTTTAACACATGAATAAAATAAATATTTTAATATATTTTAATACATTAAAGAACAATCCACAAATGGTTTGTTTGCACAGCAGAAATTCAGAGATTAAGAGAAATGCCATCACTTACAATCGGTAGTGCAATTTTCTTGTAAGAAATTCAGATGTGCTAAGCTTTTAGATATAAAATTACAAGAAGCAAATAAAACAAAAACCACAAAAATCCCCAAAATAAAAAGTAAAAAGAATAATGCAACCCACTGGTCATGTCATTTGACATTATTGGGTTTTGTTTGGTTTTGTTTTGAAAAACTCCTCCTCTCGATACAAAACATTTACTCAGCCCTGACTTAAGACACTGGACAATATTTCTTCACAGCAGAAGCTTCCTTCTTTTCTTTCCTTTTTTAAAAAAGGAGCTATACTTTGAATTGCGCAAAGCTGGGGTCCATGTCTGTGCTGTGGGTTAACTCATCACAAACCAAGACAACAAAGAAGAGTTATTTTGAGACTTCCAGTCCTGTGTGGTAGCGACTGGTCATGGGCTTGTGGATCGCTGCACCTCCGCAGTTAACTTTTGTCCTGCCTGGAGACTCTAATGGGTCCAAGCTGCCCCGGAGAGGCGGCGAAGAAAGAAGGGTGCCCCGGCGACTCTAGAATGATAGCGGTCATTCCGTTCATCTTGGGGAAAGCCTTCTAACCCAACAGGAGAAAGGCTGTATTTCATTGATCAGCCCAAGCTACTTGCAACTGGAGTCCAAAAGAACTAACCAGCATGACAGCAAACAGCGTGCTTGAAACTGGGTGAGGAATCTGATTTTCCCTTTCCTATCCTACACTTAATTTCCTGGAAAAGATCCCCAAGAAGCAAAATACCTCTGAAAGTGAAGGAGGGGGACTTCCACCCCATCCCCATACTAACGGAAGAGGCAACTTAAAATTTCTATGGAGGATCAAAATATATGGTAGTGAAATAAATTTAGAAAGCTAAAATTTAACTTTGGACAAGTTTAAGATTGTTGAATGGTTAAGACTCTCATTTTAAAGACTATTGTTCATATTGAAAACTAAATAGATGCTGACACCTAGTGGTGGATGAAGATTATGACAGCTATGATTTCCATAGAGAACTTGCCAAAACCTGGGAAAAGCTAATCTGTGTTTGTGACTTTCAAAGCTTTAATAATAAAGAACAGCTGCGACAAAAAAAGACAACAATCTGGACTGCAGACAAAGAGAGAATTACTAACTTTAGAAAAAAATCTTTTTTGAACTCTTTGAATTACAAAAATTTTTTAACCGGGACTCTAGAGCTATTTGCGGATAAGAAGGAAAACTTCAGTTTTTGGCCATCATGGATCAGAGACAGAACACACCAAGAAAACATAAATACCTCTCAGGAGGAGATATATAGTATACTGCAATTAATTCAAATAACACTGAGTTCAAATCACAAAGAAATCCAAAATAACTTTGAAAATACAAATCAATCTATCTCTAAGTTAACTTTACAACAAAAAAAACTTCCAGGAAACAACAGAGAAGGAGCAGACAAAACAAATAAGCGGACATAAAATTGAAAATAGAGACTCAAAGACGGAACTTAACAAAGCAAGAAAACATGATTTAATCCTGGTGGGGGGAAATTTAGAAGAAATGGAAAAAACAACTCATCCCTTAAGACTACAAAATAAATCTGAGGACAAAAAACCAGATTGGATAAAATGGAATGTAGAGATGTTGAAGACATCAGAGAGAAAGGAAGTGATAAGAGAAGCAAAGAGAGAAAGATTTTCAAGAAACATGGAAAGGCAAAAGCCTCGCATAAAGACACTTTATTCAATTTACTTCTTATACCTACAGCAATAGTTATGAATATATGGAAAAACCTTTTGATTCAGCAAAACACATTGATCAAGAAAGTTACTGGTCAAAGGAAAAAGATCAAAGTAAAAATTAAGAAAATAGATGATGGGATCTACTAGAGAGAATATTTAAAAAAGAAACATTTGTTTGACTATGGTTAAAGAAATAGAAAAGATTCTGAATACATATGTCATTCTAAGAGAGATGAATTCCTTAAATGATACTGTATGCTTCCTGTTGCGTCCTTGGCGGGAAAACAGACACGAGAAGCAGCTGGAGTTCTCAGTTTCTTTTATTCAGTGTTCAGCTTACAGGAAGATGGCTTCAGCTTCGCCCAAACGCCTCGCAGCCTCTTATATAGGCAACTCCCAGGTAAATGGGTTACTTTTCCCGCGCCAGCACCCGCGCATGCGCACGGCGCTGGCGACAGCCTGTCTGGTCCCGGGCAGCTTTGCACCTGCCCGGGACTGCCTGCAAACGCCCGAGCCGTTTGCAAAGGCTCGGGACATAACACCCCTTTCCCCCGGGCTAAAACTACTACCAACATACAACATTTATTTTATATGACATTTTGCTCCCCAGTGCTCCCACTGTTTACTGGCCTTTGCCTTGCCAGCAATGTTATGTAGTCTTCTAGGTACTTAGGAGATTTCTTTGCTCTCTGTGACCTTCTTAGCTGTGGGTTACTGGCATAAGTCCCCTGACTGGAGGGAGGCGTGAGCCTGTTCTCTCTATTGTGCCCTGGTGTCTTCCAAGGACTGTGCCCCGATGCCTGGCCTGCTTGCTTGCCCACCGGGCTCGTCAGGCCAGGGCTTCTGTTACTTTGTGACCTGGTTGACCTACCTAGCTGTAGACCCTCAGGCCCCTTGAAGTGATAGCCGCTGCTGGGCGTCTCTGTAGAACCTCCTAGGTCAGTCCAAGACCTGTCAGGAGGCTGTCCATTCCCTGAACCCCATTCTGTGCTCGGGCTCGTGTGGGTTTCTGTACTTTCCCAAAACTCAGGTGTTCCCTGATTTGTGCTAGGGTTGTTGTAGTCGGGACTTGGTTCCTCGACTAGCTCTGTGTATGTTTGACCCCCTGTAGGATTTGGGGTAAGGTCAGGCCAACTTTGGGGATTGTGTGCCAGCTCTCTTGCGGGGAATGATTTGTTGGGATGCCCCCGGGTATCCTCCGTGACTGGAGTGCTGTGTGACGTGTGTGGAACGTGAGTATGCCCCCGGGGCGACTCCCTGGCTGGAGTAGGCGTGGATGCCTGGTAGTTAGGTAAGCTCATGGAATTCTTGTTCGGAGCTCTCGCGGAACCCTGGGATGGGCCGTTTGTGGCTCCCTCAGTGGAGATGGGCAGTAACTCTTGCCCTTCCCTTTGCTCCAAAGGGTCCCCCTCCCCCCCTGGAAAAGACCCAGGAGTCTCAGCAGAAAAGTCTCGCCTAGAGCGAAGTTGGTCGATGTGCCGACGTAGGACACGACCGTTGTCCAGGGCAACCTCGTAGGAGAGAGGACCTGTGATCCTGGACACAGAAGCGGGGACCCATGTATGACCAGGCCCGTAATTGCGAGCCCAAACCGGGGCACCCACAAGTAGTCGTCTAGGTGCCCTAGGATGTGAGGTAGATGAAGGCAGTCTGTCCGGATGCAACCGGTCAAGTCTAGTAGTAAGTTGGCGCCCCCAACGAAGTTCAGCTGGACTTCTCCCTGTAGAAGTGGACGGTGTGGTGCGATAAGAAAGGAGAAAGTCAGCCAACCTGTGATGCCAGTCCCCGTAGGTGAGTCTCTTCAAGGCGTCCTTTGCGATGCGCACCATGCATTCCGCCATACTGTTGGTGGACGGGTGAAAAGGCGCAGACGTGGCATGACGAATCAGGTTTGCCTGTAAGAAAGCTTGGAATTCGGAGGAGGTGAATTGAGGGCCGTTGTCGGACACGAATGACATCTGGCAGCCCGTGTGCAGCAAAAATCCCCCTCAGTACCTGAATAGTCTTTGCAGTGGTGGTGGATGAGACAGGCACAACCTCAAGCCATTTTGAATGGCTGTCAACAAGGACCAAGAAGAACTGGCCCTGAAAGGGCCCAGCGTAGTCAATGTGCACCCTAGACCATGGGGACTGTGTTTCCTCCCATCTATGCACAGGAGCTTGGGGCATCTCTGGGCGAGATCGTTGGCAGAGGTGGCATGCGTGCACCTTAGCCTCAATATCTTTATCTAAAGCAGGCCACCACAAGTGGCTTCGTGCAAGAGCCTTCATACGGACAATGCCAGGATGACCCTCGTGGAGGGATTCTAAGACCCTAGTCCTCATTGAGGTGGGAATGACAACTCTGTTTCCCCAAAGCAGACAACCCTGAGAAAGGGACAGTTCGTTTCTTTTGGACCAGAAACTCTGAAACTCAGGACTAGGGCAGTGCTCAGGCCACCCGGACAGGACCCAGGAGCGGACACGTGAAAGTGTGTGATCTGTACCCGTTTCAGCGGTAACATCCCTGGCACTAAGAGGGAGCTCGGGCAAGGCTTGGATTGATAGAATGTTGACAGCTGGCGCGGGGTCAGCTTCTACTACTGGCAGAGGCAACCTACTGAGGCCATCAGCATGGCCCATTTCTTTCCCAGGCTTGTGGAGTAATGAAAAATCATATGCAGACAAGAAAATAGACCACCTAAGCATTCTAGGGGAAATGATGTGGGGAGTCTGCTTACGTGTGGTAAACAGTCCCAGCAGAGGCTTATGGTCAGTGAAGACCGTGAAATGCCTGCCATATAGAAAATCGTGGAATTTTTTAATTCCAGCAACAACAGCCAGAGCCTCCCTGTCTATCTGAGCGTAGTTGCGCTCGGCAGAAGACAGTGTTCTGGAGTAGTATGCAATAGGAACCTGAGTTCCATCAGACCTGAGGTGACTCAGGACAGCTCCAACCCCGTAGGGGGATGCATCACAAGCGATGCACACAGGAAGAGACTCGTTGAAATGTGCAAGAACACTGTTAGAAGTGAGCAAGGCCTTGACTTCTTTAAAGCAAGCCTCATGTGCTTGTGACCACAGCCACACAGCTTGTTTGTCTAGTAGCCTGTGAAGAGGCTCAGCTACACTAGCTTTATGTGGAAGAAAAGAATTGTAGAAATTCAGGAGGCCTAGGAAGGCCTGAAGTTCGGCCTTAGACTTTGGCCTGGGTGCTTGTAAAATAGCAGTTAGTTTGGATTCAGCAGGATGAATCCCAGCAGCATCAATTTTGAATCCCAGAAATTCAGTAGAAGGCACCCCGATCTTGCATTTGTCTTTTCTGAGCTTGAGGCCTGATTCCCTGAATCTTAACAGGACAGCCCTAAGTCTTTCAGCTAGAATGTGTGTGGAGTCTCCTGCAATCAAGACATCGTCAAAGTAGGGGCAGACCCCTGGTATACCTCGTAGTGTGTTTTCCATTACGCTTTGGAAAATCCCAGGAGCGACATTTACTCCAAACTGTAGCCTTTTTACTTTAAAGGCTCCCCTGTGGGTCACAATGGTCTGAGCTATGGCAGCATCATCATCAACAGGCAGCTGTTGATATGCTTGAGCTAGGTCAAGCTTTGCAAAAACACGCCCCCCCTTGAGAGAGGCCAGGATGTGACTGACCACAGGAACAGGATAGGCATGTTGCTGCAATGCCTTATTGAGTGTGCATTTGTAATCAGCACAAATGCGAATGTCCCCATTTGCCTTTAGAGGCGTGACAATGGGGGTCTCCCACGGGCTGGAATCAACAGGTTCTAGGATTCCCTGTTGGATTAGTTTGTCTAGTTCAGTGTCAATCTTACTTTTTAAAGCAAAAGGGACCCTTCTTGCTTTAATCCTAATGGGAGTGACAGTGGGGTCTAGCTTTAAGGACACAGGTGGTCCTTTGAATGTGCCCAGCTGGGGGCTGAAAACATCTGCAAATTCTTTGCAGACTTCCTGTAGGTCGAGTGTTTGTAAGCTATTGAGTCCTGTGACGTGTATCCCCAGGGCCTCAAACCAATCGAGTCCTATGAGACTCGTTCGTTCACCCCCTACTACTAATAAGTCTAGTGGACCTTCAAAACTCTTGTATTGCACGTTAAGGGTGGCCTCCCCCTTAACACACACTCTTGCGTTCTGAAAATCTGTTAATACAATATCAGAAGGCCTTAACTTGGCCTTAGACCCACTACTGGAACAAATCTTCCTAAATGTATGCAATGAAATGATGGACAGGGCAGACCCTGTGTCTAGTTCCATAGATAATGGAACCCCTTGTAGCTTCACGTTGAGTGACAGCTTTTTCTTCATGGGCTTGTGTGTGCCTGTTCTACAGATGCTTCTTCGCGAAGCGCAAAACCCTACCCTATTCTGGCTGGGGAATCTGGTACCTTTCAGGCGTTCTTCTTGGGGTTGTGCCTTTCGTCGGCTCAGACACACAGCTGCAATGTGCCCTTGTTTGCCGCATGCCCGGCAGGTAGCGGAGCGGAACTTGCAGTCGGTTCTCCTGTGGCGACCTCCACAGCCGATGCACTTGAGCAGAGCCGAAGAGCTTCCCTTCTGGTTCTCTTCCTTCGCGGGGTGTAGACGGTCGACTTCCTCGTCCGGATCCTCCTCGGAGTTTCGTCGGACGTCTTCCTGGTGCACGGACGCACCCTCTGCACTGTTTCTGATCGGCCGCATGTTTTTGATGGCGCCGCCTGCTGCTTCTTCTGCGGTGACTTCCCTTAAGGCGTCTTGGAAGGATAATTCTTCCTTGGCAAAAGTCTCTGTTGTAGCTCTCGATGCCTTAGCCCGCACACGAATCGGTCCCTCAGTCGTTCCTCGAGGTCCTTGAACTCGCAGGGCTTGGCGGCCTTCCGTAGCGCGGCGATGTATTCCTTGGCTGTTTCACCGGACCGTTGATCCCTCTGCTCGAAGGTGTGGCGCCATGAGATAACGGACACCTTGGGGTGGAAGTGCTCTTTCAGCAGCTTCTTCAGGTCTGCGTAGCTTACAGACTCTACTGGAACAGGTGCTACAAGATTTTCTGCGATTTCGAAGGCGTCTTGGCCGCAAACGCAAAGCAGGGTGGCGGCCTTCAAGCTATCTTCCCTCACTTGGTTTGCCTTGAAGTAGTTCTCCATTCTGGATACGTAGGACTCCCACCGCTCTGGATGTGAGACGTCGAATTCCGAAAGCCTTCCGATTTTCGCCATCTTCGGATCTTCAGGAGACGGGTCTATCAGCCAGCCTACCCCCGAATGCGCACCGGATTGGCGGGCAGCTGCCGAGTCGACGCCGTTCCTCTTCCGCCGCTCAGGACTCCTTGGGTAAGCTTACACTTCTTCCTTTCCAGGTAGTGCAAGGCATCCCACCTTCGTCGCCAGTGTTGCGTCCGTGGCGGGAAAACAGACACGAGAAGCAGCTGGAGTTCTCAGTTTCTTTTATTCAGCGTTCAGCTTACAGGAAGATGGCTTCAGCCTCGCCCAAACGCCTCGCAGCCTCTTATATAGGCAACTCCCGGGTAAATGGGTTACTTTTCCCGCGCCAGCACCCGCGCATGCGCACGGCGCTGGCGACAGCCTGTCTGGTCCCGGGCAGCTTTGCACCTGCCCGGGACTGCCTGCAAACGCCCGAGCCGTTTGCAAAGGCTCGGGACATAACACTTCCCCCCCCTTTTTATTTTATTTCTTGATATAAGTAATATAATACTGCTGAAATGGCTTAGATCAGGGGTAGGCAACCTTGGCTCTTTTATGACTCATGGACTTCAACTCCCAGAATTCCTGAGCCAGCATGGTTCAGCTTGGAAACCTCTTCCTTTCCCCTCAGCACGGCTGGCTTAGGAATTCTGGGAGTTGAAGTCCACGAGTCATAAAAGAGCCAAGGTTGCCTACCCCTGGCTTAGATGAAGGAAATGTTTTAGATAATTAAATGTGTCTGAATCTAAGGAAATTATAATGTATAAAAAAGAAAAAATGTTTTGAATAAGAGTTAAAGGATTAGATGACTAGACACATTAAATGGAATATTTAAAGATTAAATATATATTTTAAAGATTTAAAGATTAAGTATATATTTTAATCATGGCTTAAAAGAATAAGAAATTTTTGGAATGAATATATATTAGCTTAGAAGGAATATATATTTTAAATAGTATTTTACTTTTTATGTTTCTTTACTCTTGCTCTTTTTTCCTTTTCTTTATTGTTTTTACCTATTCTTTAAGAAATGTAAAAGTGTTGAGATGGTTTATATGGGAAAAATGGATTTAAATCTTTAAATGTAATTATCTGTTGAGAAAATCTTAACCAGCAAGAATACTTTGAACTTTATGGGAGAAACAAATCTAAATAAGGACTGTAACAGGATATAAGATGAGGCAACCAGAATGATTAGATAGAAAAGAAATATTATATTGATGTGATCATTATTTCTAAGAATATTGGGGGGGGAATCATATATGTAACTATAAATAATAAGAACTGTTTGCAAAGAAGACATTTTGGGGAAAAGGGGAAATCAACTAAATGTACTATGTGGATTATGGATTATAGAAACCAATTGTTAATGATTTTTCTTTATAAATGCAAACCCACACTGTTTACCAACTATTACGTGATTTATGTTTTAAAAAATCAATAAAATATATGGGAAAAAAGAATTATTATTTCATCAGGAAGGGAAGAGTTAAATCTTTCCTGTGATTTTTGAACCATTGGTCCTACTGCTGTGCAGGGATATTAACCTGTGTGTGGTGAACAGAAAACACCAGCCTCCTTGTGAAAAAGCCACAGAGCAGAATATGAATGTCTTCAGTGCCTGCTGAGCAAAAAGGCTGCACTGAAGAAAGAGCAGATGAATTGGATGGAGAAAAAGGTTGAGGGCAGATGCTGGAGGACAATTAAGAGAAACACACAGAGAAACACCTGCTGGGTTACGCTTACCAGGCTTGTATGAACAAACTACCCCACCTTTCTATGGGGCCTCACTAGAACTCAGCCCATTACCTGGCCAGAGAAGAGAGTTGGTTACTCAAGTTGGAAAGTCTTCCTTTGAAGGAGGGAAGTGTGTGTGTGGGAGGGGGGCTACAGACTACACATGTAAGGAGTTGACTATATTCCTACAGTCCAGGATACAAAGCTTATTGCGTTTCTAGGTGCAAAAATGGGAGAACAAGCCTCAAACGTTTGCTGCCAGATCAGTTTACCTCCTCGGTTAGATGTTTCATTTTGGATGTTACTTTGAGTGCTTGGTTTGGACCGCTGAAGCTCCATGAGTGTTTTTGTTTTCATCCCCTGTCCATGGATGGGGGGGGGGGAATAAACTTCAACAGGTTCCCTACATCTAAAGCTAAATACTTTGGTTACAATATACACATGGATCAGTAGGAGAATATGTGGTTGAAAGGACTGAAATTTACACTATGCTATAGTCTTGAAAACATTTTTTATAAACGTATGTCTCGTTGGTACATGTCACCAGGAAAACTGTCTAAAAAGTATGAAGGTTTTTCAAACCTATGCGGGAAAGGTAACCAACAAGAATGGACATTTTATTATAGACATGATACACGTGTAAAAAAGGACAACATTTTGGACTCAGTTACGTACAATAATACAGAAGATTAAAAAAGCATAGAACACATGCTTTTTAAAATCTTTTTTTGAATCTTCTGTATTATTGTATGCAATTGAGTCTTCCAGCATAGGTTCTTCAACTGAACCTGAACAAAGTTTCAGTGTAAAATAACTTAAAGTGCTGCCCAGTCATGTTACAGAGGTCTGTGAAGCTTCCATCCATAATTTGATGCACAGCCATTGCTCAGTTTTCTAGGCTAAAAAAAGCTGTTCCAGATATTCAGAGGGGAAAAAAAAAGAAAAGTACAGTACTAGATAATAAAAACTATTGGAGAACCAATTTGGTATATGAACAAAGTTCTCTTAAGAATATGAGAGAGAGAAGTATAGAAGTACTAATTTTAAGATGCAGAGTTTCCTTCCACATTTCAATAATGCTACATTTCCCTTTAATGGGCAGATTTAAAACAAAATATTAATAACAATTAGTTTAATAAAAAGAAAAGGAGAGTAGCCCTTTGCATCTTGACGTCTGCAGCTGAATGAATACATTCTAAAAATAAGTTTGAATGGTATTGATCCAATTCATAATACTTTAAGTGTGCACTGTTATCCTCATTTGAAAAGTTTCCTTCTTTTTGTACCCACCCAGATTTGAATCCAGAGGTGAACATTTCTACAGTACTCATCAATTATTTTAATAGTCTATTTTTCAAATACACACTTAAAATATAAGGGCTGAAATCTCTGCTAATAGGCTTACTATACCCAAGTGGTAGAATGATTTATATGACTTTTTTGATGGACTCAGCTGAATTCTGTTGAGCGCCGTCACCAACAATTGCATTTTCATTTATTTAAACAATGATAAAGAACTGCAGCAAGTGGCTAAGAAGGAAGGAGACAAGTAAGGAAGGATATCCCATAAATCTAACCTGTAGGCAAAATTCAGTCCAACAATTAAATGATTTCCCAAGTGTGATCAAAATGATTGCTCAGTCTGATGCACTAATGAATCACAACTCCAGAATGAATACCTATTCTCACATAATGTATGGATTGATAGCAAATGCTGATATTAAGAAGGGATTTGCAGAGGCACAAGATTAAAAGACAGGGCTACATTGTATATAACTGTAGAACATGTACGTAAGTGTTGTGTCCTGGGCCTGATGAAGAAACTCAGGAGGCCCAGAATTGTTGCAAATGGTCCCAGGCATTCTAAAAGCTGCCCGGGACCAGACAGAGCGGCGTCAGCCTTGTGCGCATGCGCAAGGCGCGAAGAAAGAAGACATCTTATTGGTTCACTCTGTCCGGGGTTCAAGTCCTATAAAAAGGCCTGTGTGCCTTTTGCTTTTTGCTGGGAGTTGGAGTAAGGGAATAAAGCATGGGTTAGTTGTCACCATGTGTCTTCATCATTCGCACGCGAACGGAAAACACAACAGTAAGGATTCTAGTTTGTGACAGAAAGTGCTTACCTTAGTATATTATCTTCATCAAAAGGTGGCAATGGGGAAGTTGCTGGCCTTTCTGAACTTATCAAAAGCTCTGATACTGTTGAGTGTTGCATCCTGTTGGGATGATGCCTGGAGGACCATTTTATGGTAGTCTCCTTCCCTCTTTGCAGATAGATTTCAAAAAGTGATGCCATGCTGGCTCAGGAATTCTGGGAGTTGAAGTCCACGAGTCATAAAAGAGCCAAGGTTGCCTACCCCTGCCTTAGCCGTTTGATTAAAAGTCTCCTGTAGGACTGATCCTGTTTTTGATGTTTAGTACTTAAAACTAGTAGGACAATGATGCCAAGATGGGAATCAGACCCTTCCAGAAAAAGAAGACATCAACATTGCCCCCTCATAAGGTGCTTTTTAAAAGGCAACTGGACTTTGTTTTCCCTTGAAGAACTGAAGAAGCTTCTTGGATGAGAAGCGAAACTTCTTCAAGGAACAACAAAGTCCAGTTGCCTTTTGGATGACTGAGAAACTCTAGGGGCATTTTGCCCCCTCTTCTATAGCAACAGCCCCATCACAGGCCCCAACAAGTACACCTTCACATGCTCTTCTTCCAATGATATATACCATCATCTGCCAACAATGCTCCTCTGGTTTTGACATAGGGCAAAGGTGACAAACCGCACACCAATGGACACAACTTTGAAATCAAGGCAAAATCATATCAGACCATATCAGCCTCACAGCACTCTCCTTAGCAGACCTCAACATGACAGTTTTAGAGAAGAACATGAGCAAGGCCACTGAGCAGGTAATTATTGAGCTCACACACTTCAAAAGATTTCGGGCAATCTCGGAAGGTTTCCACAAGCAGAATGGGTTTTTAACCTATGATCACTGTTAATTGATAAGATAGCTGTAATGCGTCTCCCATGTAACCTACAACTATACAACCAACCTATTTTGCCCTCCCTTTCCCCTCTCCCCCCCTTTAACCCATTTTAAATTCTACATCATTCTTTATCCACTCTGTACCTCTGATGAAGTTGAGCTGCAGCCCACACACGCTTGTGCCCTTTCATAAAATGGGTTAGCTAGAAGACAGGCTATTTCAAGATCTCCT
Organism: Crotalus tigris; assembly: GCF_016545835.1. Taxonomy (NCBI): domain Eukaryota; kingdom Metazoa; phylum Chordata; class Lepidosauria; order Squamata; family Viperidae; genus Crotalus; species Crotalus tigris. The sequence continues at coordinate 1,091,533 of NW_024096525.1, forward strand.
TTCTGACATACTTTAAAGATGTTGTTTGGGTTTGAATGAGTATTTGGAAAGAAATGAAAACTGCCTGAAAGTGAGGAGCCTAAAATTAAAAACAAATTAAAACAACTGCTTTTGATTAAGAAAAAAAAAGTATACCGGCCCAAAACTAGGATATGAGCCTGTTCTGGATAGAGTTGCACTTCATTTAAAATAGATACTGATATTATTTCCTCAATTTTTTTTTAATATACTGTATTTTCCGGCATATGAGACGACCCCTGACTTCGGTGCCGATTTCCATGCCTAGAAAGTTGTCTTATCCGCCAGAAACTACCGTAATTTCCGGCGTATAAGACGACTCGGCATATAAGACGACCCCCGACTTCGGTGCCGATTTCCACGCTCTAGAAAGTCGTCTTATACGCCGGAAAATATGGTAGTTATTCTTGAATTGATACATGATGCTATTTTTTATATTTCATTTCTTTATTTTGTTTTTTGCAATTTGCCTGGAAACTCAGTTTGAAGTTGAATATAATATTTTTAACATAGCGATTGCGCAGTTTGGTGTCTCAGGGAAACTATTTCTCCTAAGTTCTTACTCTCTTACGAGAAATAATTGGGGGGAATAGTAGATGATGATGTTTCTTGGAAAGCTCCCAGACAGACGGTTACTGGTACTAATATTTTTTTGAAAACTACCTTAAAAAGTTTGAGTATTTTTTCCCCAACAAAGGAGAAAAACATAACTGCTTAGCAGAAACACTTTTAAAACATTATGCATCTAGTCAAATATCTGCATTTGAAGCACAGACATTACAAAGTTTAAAAGCTAGGGATATTATAAATTATTGTCAATCAAATCAGTTTAACAAATTTAAATGAATACTTTCCTAATTCTAAATATATAAATATACCCATCTTTAAATCAGATTATATTGACTTGCTATATAAAGATAAAGCCTCCTTTAAGTCAAGTTCTTATTGCATATTCTACATATTTAGGCAACCTATGACGTTTCAGGTCATACTTTGTAAATATTTACTTATCTGTAGAGATAAACAGAATGTGCATGGCCGGGCACAAAAACAGTGAAAGTAGGAATGACTTCTGATTTGTGCTGGCTTCCTCATTGCATTTGCTTGTGAGAAGCTATTAAGGAGGAGTGTCAGAAATCACAATCATCTGACTGCAACTGACTGTGGTAGCACTGCAAGTGGCCACAACTTTGCAAATATAACTGGTCTGAAGATTCTTGACATTTCAAGTCTATGGGAGTAATGGGTCCAGGATTTTGTGCACATTCTTTAAGTTAGCAGGTCTGATGTATATTGATTCCAAAAATGTTGCAATGATGCACCCTTTCACCTAGCTGAAAGTTACAAACAGAGAACCCTGGGAGTTTTAGTGGCATATACATTTTTTGTGGATACATCTAGGACAGGGGTATCAAACTGCTGGCCTGCGGGCCGGATGCATCACGAGGAAACCATGCCCACCCCATTGCCGGCAAGGGGAAAAACCTCCGATACATCACGTGACATCATGTGACCTCGCAAGTTTGACATGTCTGATCTAGGAATTGTGCAGGTGTTTTGATAATAATATGACGAGAACTGTTATTTTCTTCTGGGATAGAGAGAGATTTTATTATTTTTTATTTTATTATTATTACACTGTGACCTAAGTGCAGTGCAAGCCCTATTTTTAGCTTTCTCAAGCTCAGCCAAGGCCATAAGGTGCTTTTCGTGCTATGACTATGATTGTTCTTTCTTTTTTCAATCATTTTTACTTTTAATTACTTGAATGGACATCATTTCACAAATTTGTCTGCCAATAACTGGGTTTTTTTTATTGTAAGTTCCTGCTTGTGTCATCTGTGATCTTATCTAACCAACTCATCCTTTTGTCCACATCTTTTTTGATTTTTCCAAGCACTGTCCAGTGATTCTTACTTTATGTTATATAATATGTCCAAAGTTTTACCTAATGCTAAATTGTTCATAACTCTGGCAGTCCATGGTATTCTCAACTATTTTCTCCTGCGCCACAATACAAAAGAAACATTTTTTTCTTCGGCTCCAGTTGATTAGACATAAGAAACACAATTGGGTCACAGCAGATTGTGCCACCTAACCAACTCTAAACCCTATTCTTAGTAATTACATTTATAGCCTTACCATTGCTGCAAGCATTAAGAATTAGACATGTTCTTCCCTTGCCTATTGTTCTCATAAATAAGCTAGGAGGCAGTTTGAAGTATTCATTATGAATTGAGGCCTCCAGAACTAATACACTCAAAGTGCTTAAGGAGTAAGGTTATGAACTAAAGCAGGGCTTTTCAACCTTTTCACCCATTATACCACTTTTAGGATATGGCAACATCCGAGTACCACCAGTCGCCAAGCAAGGTGTCAAAAACTTGACCCCCAAAAAAAGGGAAAAAGTGATGAAGTACAGGTAGTCCTTGACTTACAACAGTTCACTTAGTGACTGTTTGAAGTTACAATGGCACTGAAAAAAGTGCCCCCAAGCCACAGCCGAGCAAGACACTTGCCTGCCCGCCCGGCGGCACTCCGAGGTTTCCATTGTTGTGAGCATTTCTGTTGAGGATTGGCAGTGGGGGTGGGGTGAGGGAGTGTTTGGTTTTTATTCCCCCTGTCTGCTGGGTGGCTGCAGCAGGTTTTGGTCACTTCACATGACCCTGGGACACTGTGACCGTCATAAATATGAATCAGTTGCCAAGCATCTGAATGTAAATCACAAGACCCTGGAGATGCTGCAACATTCCAGCTGATCGGCACTTCTTCTGGGCTCAGCAGAAGCGCCAGGATCAGTGCCGAGCTCCAGCTGGATCCTGGCGCTGATCCTGGCACTTCCGCTGAGCCCTAACAGCCCTGCAGCTCCAGCCATCTCTCGTTCAGGCTTGTGTGATGCTGCCACCGGTTCAGCCCATTCCCCTCCCCCACTACCACTTTTCTAGGATGGTAGCGTACCACCTGCCAGGTGCCAATGTACCACAGGTGGTACCCGTACCACTAGTTGAAAAGCCCTGAACTAAAGTGTTTCAAGAGTCACTTCATCTTTCAGTCTAGTACAATGGTGAATCAGAGCTCATGGTAGACTAGATCTGTAGTTAGAATGAAATATTGCAGGCTAACTCTGCCCATTGACAGGAGTTCGATCCTGATCGGTTCAAGGTTGACTCAGCCTGCTATTTTTCCAATGTCAGTAAATGACAACCCAGATTGTTGGGGGCAATATGCTGACTCTGTAAACTGCTTAGAGAAGGCTGTAACTACTATGAAGTGGTATACAGTCTAAATGCTATTGCTCAGTTCAAGGTGCTGCTTAAGAACGTACTCAGGGCTTAAAAAATAGATTTCTATGCACCAATGAGCTTATTATCTTTTTGTCCCTGAAGCCTTACCAATAGCAAGTTATAAGGCAGTTTGCATAACTTCCAAGTTCTTAACATTTGCTTCCAAGTAAGTATACATGTTTATTTCAATGTCAAGAATCATCCTATTTTCCAGGGGGAAAATGAATTTTGTTACAGTTCCTGTTAAAAGTGAGATAATGCACCTGAACATGTACACATATTGGTAGGACTGATACAGTAAGAAGAGCTTGATCAATTGCTATATTTTCTTTATATAGAAGAAGTTATCTGCAAACTCTGAGTATTAGGATACCCAGAGCAAAGTGTTACAGGATAATCTATTTGGTCTTGCCCTTTTCTCGTGTCTTCATGAAGGAGACTGTTATGTCCTGGGCCTGCTGAGTGACTCAGCAGGTGCAGGAAGCTGCAGAGAGACCCGGGTAGACCACGTGGATGCCCAGGACCAGACAGGCTGTCTCCAGCCTGTTGCGCATGCGCAAGGCGGGAGAATCCATTGCATTGATTGGCTGACACTATCCCTGCAAAGGGGTATAAAAGGAATCCACGCCATTTTGTATTGGTTCTGTTGTGATCTGAATAAAGAGAAGACTGTTGTTACTCCTGCCTCGTCTCAATGCCTTTACATCGAAAACAGAACAGAGACAATTATAGATTGTTTGCTATATTAGATGCCTGTATTTACAAGTTTCTATATAATGAGAGTCACATTAAACCAACTGTCAAAACACAGCTACACTAGTAACTAAAAGGAATTGCCACCTCTTCATTCAAGCATCTTTTTTCACGGCACACACAAAAAAATTATATACATTTAAGGAAATGCCCTGATCTTTTTGGAATTAAAAGGCACCACAGTCAGATTTGGACCCAAATAGGCCTTATTAAAAGACTGGGTTCTTTTTGTATGCTGCTCAAAAGGGAATAGAAAAGTATCCTCTTAAAATATGTATTGATCTTCATATTAAGCTGAGATTATCCTACTTTGGACACATTATGCAAAGACTTATCTCTCTGGAGAACCCTGTAATGCTGGGAAAGATGGTAGGAAAGAGAAGGGGATAACTAGCAAGAAGGTGGCTATACTAAAAATTAATCTTCAGTCCCACATATCTGCCTTGATCATCAAATAATATTATTCTGGGGAGTTGCAACTGTGGATTTATATGCAAAGCAAAGTGGATACACTCAGTTACTGTTAGAAAAGCTGAAGGACCATTTTTCCATCATGGAGAAATTCTATGTGGTCACTTGATGGCATATAATCATCATCACCAAAAATATTCAGTGATGATATTTTATTTATTTACATCCTGCCTTTATTATTTTTATAAATAGCTTAAGGTGGCAAACATATTCCTTCCTGCTCTTATGATGTCAGTCTAACTATAGTAACAAAGAAGATTGACAACATATTCATCAGATAAACTGGAAATGGAGAGATCTTCCTGAATTCTACATCCCATGATATCTATTCAGCACAGCCAGGGTGAGGATACTGAAAACTGCAGTATTGGACGCTGTAAAATAAATATCTGTGAAGTCATATTTTCCATTCCAGGGTAAACATACAATAATTTTGGTATTGCTACATGCTCTCCATACTTTCTACACTATAACATGTCTTCCTAAATCAGGGGTTCTCAACCTTGGCAACTTTAAGACTTGTGGACTTCAGCTCCCAGAATTCCTCAGCCAGCAAAGCTGGCTGAGGAATTCTGGGAGCTGAAGTCCACAAGTCTTAAAATTGCCAAGGTTGAGAACCCCTGTGACCTAAATGATAGCTAACATTAATTGCTTAAAATACTTGTGATGCACATACACCAATTCTGCCAAAGTCAATTATAAGGATAAATAGTGAGAAATAAATACGGATCTACAGGATAGCCAATAACAGGGAGCAGATGACATCCCTTTGCAGCAAAGGAACTGACATACTTTTGGATACATTCCCTGAGCTAACCTGTTCCACAGTGATATTTCCAAGGGAATGGCGGCTATTTTCACACTTTGGTGTTGTTGTTTTTTTTGCCCCCAACTCATTTGATGGCTGCATTATCTATTGCTAAAGAAGTTCTGAAAATATACTCTATGAACCTGTGAAAATGATGTGTCCTTGAAGTATTCCTGTGGAACACATTCAGCAAGCTTCTTTTTACCAGATAATTTTTTTTTATAATAAACTGAAGATACTGGCTTCCTAGTTTTTGTGGGGGGGCATCGTCAAACATCTCTCTGAGGGGAAGAAAGAGAGAAAAGGGGAGTTCATAATGAACATTGGCAAACACAGCCCTAGTGGATGGATGTATATATGATGATCTATCAAGCAAAGCACTGAAATCTTCATGCATAACCTTTTTTGTATACAGTTTACTGAAACCAAATAGTTGCTAGTCTGGTCTTCAGGTTCAATTAAATCAATGTATTCTGTATTCAGTAATGATAACACTGATAATTAATTCAACTCGCTGTGCCAAAATCTTTGTAGACCAAAACCATCTCTTTGACATTTGGCAGCAATTTAAACAGCAATTGTCACCAAGTTAGTTTCTCAGCAGATTTCAGTATGCCATTTCCCCCCCCCCTAATGGTTTGGTTGATATTTGGATTTTTTAAAAAAAATATCAATTTACATTCAAACTGGAATGTATTACCCAGTTCTGTATTCAGATTCCCAGAATTTCTGAATCGGGAGTGAAGGAGAGGGAGAGAGAGAATGAAAGACAGTCAGACACATTGGAGTCAGCTTGTAAATTATATGCAACTATTTACAAGAATTTGCAAAAAAAAGCAGAACTATTTACAGCAGAGTTTCCAAACTTTCCAGGCTCTAACTTTTTGTAGCTCTTTCCCAGAATTATTTTCTGGCAACCACCTGCTCCATTACATAGCTACCAACATAGCTCCTTTTTCATCTCCTATCTCTCCCTGAGAGAGAGGGAGAAGGAGAGGGAGAGGGGGAGAGAGAGAGAGAGAGAGAGAGAGAGAGAGAGAGAGAGACTTTTCCAGACCTCATTACCTGTCCCTCTGCATCTTAAACTGTTTGATTCAAACAGCTGAATCCAAACCCAAAGCAGTGTTTCTTTTCCATTTTTCCATTAGTCAGCTGGAAGGAACACTGGCTGGGTCATGGTGATATCAATATATTTACTCTATTTTGAGGCCAATAGCATGGAGACAATTACATGTGATAAAGTAAAGAATTATTGGAAAAAGATACATACTTGGCTAGAAAAGATGTTAGGAGAACATGTTGATTTTAAACCTGAACTTTTTTTTTATTAGATATAATGCCAGAAAAGACTAATAAACAAAGCTTATACTTGACTCTGCATGTCACAACAGCGGCAAGAATTATATTTGCGCAACACTGGAAAAATGAAGGAACACCATCAGATGAAGAAATAGTTTAAAAAATACTAGAATGCGCAGAGATGGACAGATTGACTATGAAACTGAAAGAAAAAGAAGAAACGGACTATTATCAAACCTGGGACTTATTTTATCATTGGCTGGAGGAAAGAAGAAATATATATAAATTACAGGTTGGTTTCCAACTTCTTTTGCGAGGCTAGAGAAGGTTTTCTCTGAAAAAAAACAAAATGTCCTTTAATAAAAACTGGGACCCTTCATAGCTTCCCGCCCCCCCCCCCCCAATAAATATTTTATGTGCTTTGTTTAGATTTATGTTTGTTCTCTGCTATTTACAGTATTTCCTTTGGAAATAACTGATTATAAAAGCTGCATAATTATGTCACTTGGGAATCTGCAGAACAAATGGGGATCTCAGGTGGAGGAATGAAAAGCTATCCTAGAGCAATTAGTTTCTCGTGCTAAAGGGAGAAAACATACAGAAATGTGTGCACAGTTAGTGGAAGCCTGAAAGAAAACAAGCACACGTCGCCTCTGCCTTTTGTTTCATCCCCATTTACAGGCAGAACTAAAATTATTGGATATTAAAGGGCCTGCTATATTTCAAATGGACTTGGACGATGGATTGTGAGGAGATATTGAATTTCATTCCATCTGGATCTCACTTCTTGAACTTCATCCTGGAACAATTGCAGCTATAGACTCTTGAGTCTTTTTCTTTCTTATCCAACCCCAAATTGATTTGATTGTAACCCATCCAGAAGATAAATTATGCAAAACCTTTATACCTAATTGGGACTTTGCCCCCAAGGGCTGACTTGTTACAGCAGCATTGTAGGAAAATAGAGGGCTGGTATGTGCATGGGTAGTTGTATATTTGTGACAGAGACAGAAAGAAAGCCATAATTATAGATTTCTTTTCTCTGTATCTCTAGAAATAGTGGCTGGCACTCCAGTTCATACGGAAGAAGCTGTGAGCTATCAGCTGTCTGGACTTTGTTCCCTCCAAAAAAGGCATCTTTTTGGAGAATACTGGTTAAATTGTGGTCTGTCCTAAATGAAAGGAACACCTGAAAAGGCTACCCATAATCCCATGCTGCTAGGAAATCCCTTGACTTACAACCACAATTGAGCTTAAAATTTCAGTTGCTAAGCAAGACAGCTGAGTTTTGCTCCATTTTACAATTTTTCTGACCACAGTTGTTAAGTGGTTTCCCCTTGAACTTTGCTTGCCAGAAGGTCACAAAAGGTGATCACATGACCCCAAGACACTGCAACCGTCATAAATATAAACCAGCTGCCAACAATCTGAATTTTTTTTTTATTGAAAATTTTTAAGTTTTACAAAACAATTCCCTTCCCCGAACCCTCCCAACCCTCCCCTACCCTCCCCCGACCTTCCCAGAGCTGAATACGGGCTTAATTAAAAAAAAAATTAAAAAAAAAATCTTAAGACACATATAAACCATAAGCAAATCTAAATACATTAATTAAACAAATTATAAAATAGTTAACAACAATATATATATATATATATAAAAAATACCAGAAGGAAGGAAAAAAGAAACAGAAAAAGAAGAAATCAAATAAGAAGAAAAATAAAAAGAAAATTAAAAAGAAATGTCTATAAAATATCTTAAATTTTAAATATAAATTATTCAAAAACTAAGTAGTATTTTTTTATATCCAACTTATATTGTATGAAATCTATCCATTTTTTCCATACCAGAAAATACTTCTCTTGCGATTGATCTTTCAAAAAAGCCGAAATCTTTGCCATTTCCGCCAAATAAGAAACTTTAAGAAACCACTCTTGCAAAGTAGGCAAAGATTCCTTCTTCCAACATTGCCCTACTAACAACCTGGCCGCTGTAATTAAATTTAACATCAATGTAGTCTCTTTACTATCACAATCAGAAAACAATCTGAATTTTGATCATGTGCCCATGGAGATGCTACAACGGTTGTAGGTGTGAAAAATGGTGATAAGTCACTTTTTTCAGTGCCATTGTAACTTTGAATGGTCACTAAACAAATGATTATAAATCAAGGACTACCTGTATGTATGAATTCTCTAACCCCATGGGTTGCTGGGATTTGTCCAAGCAATCACTAGAAATCAAGACTGATTGGAGGCATGTGCGTGAGTGCGCCCATGCATGCGCATGCACGCACACACCCACCCACACACACACACATACACAGTACTTTTAAAAGAAATGTTTCTCTTTAATTTATCACCTACACTTAGAAGTATCAGCAGGACTATAAACCAAGAAAGGAATCACATTTTTCAGCAAGGTATTTTTCCTCACTTTATTCCTTTTTGAGATTTTGTCATACAGATAAGGTAACTGGCAAAGTACAGTATATTGCTTTTACCAGGCAAAATCCTTCACTGTCTAAATGATACTCTTGTTATTTGACCTCAGCTTTCAGGTTTGGATTCTATCAGTAGTTTATAATGAGCCAAATTATTGTAGTCATGATTGTTCATTTGATTTTAAAAAGAAATCTGAGAGCTAAAAAAAAGATTGCTATGTCCATCTTGGCTTCTGTAGAGGGATGAATAGTGATTTTAATATTGTTGGGTCCTGTGAACTGAGACCAATCACCACTTCTCAGCCTAAGTCATCTCAGTCTAATAATATTTTCTGAGATATGAATCTCCTTCATGCCAAATTTTCAGACAACACTAGCTGAGGGAGATTGGTAGCACCTCAGTAGACAAGCTCAAGAGTCAAAAAGATCTTGATAGAAATGAACATTCATTCCTTTATTTATTTCATATATTTCCTGCCTTTATTATTTTTATAAACTACTCAGGCTGATGAATATATCCAATACTTCTTCCTTCTACTTTCCCCACAACCGCAATCCTGTGAGGTGGGTTGGCCTGAGATAGGGGGACCGGCCTAAAGTCCACCATCCAGCTTTCATGCCTAAGGTAGGAGTAGAACTCACAGTCTCCTGGTTCCTAGCCTGGTGCTTTAACCACTAGACCAAACATTGAGTTTTACCCAACAGAATGCAGTCAATAGCAAGACATATAGAGGGTTCTGCAATTAAATAGAAAAAACTTGATACACAGGTATAAGATTTGTGGTGTCTTGTTTTGCAGTAGTACTTATGAGAACCTCAGCATGCCTGGATGAGGAATTCTGGGAGTTGAAGTCCACAAGTCATAAAAGGGCCAAGTTTGAAGACCCCTGGAGTAAGCACAAGGCAGCACTGTCCTGCAACTGCCAAAAGAGCTAACACAATATTTTATTTATTTATTTTATTTTATTTTTAAAATTTATAAGCCGCCCCACTCCCGAAGGACTCTGGGCGGCTAACAATAAAAAAAACACATAAAATATAACAAAACAACAATACAAAAACAATCATCCAGGGGTAAGATTTTATAAACCCCAGGCCTGCCGGAAAAGCCAGGTCTTAAGTAGCTTACAGAAGACCAACAGGGTGGGAGCGGTCCTAATCTCCGGGGGGAGCTGATTCCAAAGCGTGGGTGCCATCACAGAGAAGGCCCTCCTCCGCGGCCCTGCCAAATGGCACTGCTTGGCCGACAGGGCCTGAAGGAGGCCCAGCCTGTGGGATCTAACCGGACGTAGGGAACTATGAGGTAGTAGGCGGTCTCGCAAATAGCCTGGCCCTGAGCCATATAGGGCTTTAAAGGTAATGACCAACACCTTGAATTGGACCCGGAGACCAATAGGCAACCAGTACAGCTCACGGAGGATAGGTGTAACTTGGGTGTATCGAGGAGCACCCACTATCACTCGCGCGGCTGCATTCTGGACCAACTGTAGTCTCTGAATACTTTTCAAGGGTAGCCCATGTAGAGCGCATTGCAGTAGTCCAAACGTGAGGTGACAAGGGTGTGAGTGACTGTAAGGAGAGCCTCCTGGTCCAGGTAGGGTCGCAACTGGTGCAACAGGCGAACTTGTGCAAAGGTCCTCCCAGCCACAGCCGTCAATTGATGTTCCAAATTCAGCTGTGGATCAAGGAGGACACCCAAGTTGCGAACCCGCTCCGAAGGGGGTATATTTTCCCCCGCAAGAGCCAATCTTGGACTAAATCACAGGGATATATTATCAATATCACATGAAGTGACAGTTCTGCACTGATCATTCTACATCTGGAATTAGGTCACTTTAGGTCTCCACAATACAAGGATGGAGAGAAGAGCTATAGAGATGGTGTGGATCTTGGACGCTAAATCCTTTGAAGAACAGTTAAAGGAACTGGGTCCTTTTAGCCTAAAGAAGACAAAGTTAAAAAGGGACAAGATTCTTCCAATCTTCCGATGCCTGACGGGCTGTCATGGGGAAGTGAGTGTGAAGTAGAACTTGAGGATGGGAAGGAAGCTTTACAGTTTGAGATCCACACTTTTAGCCATTGCCAGGTTTTATTATTATCTGCTTTCTCAGCTATTTTTTTAATGTATTGGCCATGTAGTGCTTTGTCTTCCCATGCCTCTATTCTGTTCTTCATTTGGTCTTTCTTGTAGGCCAGTTTGGTCTCTCCAGTAGTTAGTAAGCCTTCCTGATATACTAATTTCAGTGCATCTTCATCATTGTTCTTCAGATATTCTTCCAAAGCCATTTTTTCTTCTTCAACCATCTGATGTACTTGTAGCATTCCACGCCCACCTATTTGCCTTGGTAGATAAAGTCTATCAATGTCACTGCGTGGATGAAGGGCATGATTCATTGTCATTATTTTTCTGGTCTGCCTATCCATTGCTTTTAGTTCTGCTTGAGTCCAGTCCACTATTCCAGCTGTGTACCTAATGACTGGGATTGCCCAGGTGTTGATTGCCTTTATGGTATTTCCTCCATTGAGTTTGGACTTTAAGATCTTCTTCACTCTCTTGATGTATTCACCTCTAATCTTTTTCTTGACTTCAGTGTGCTTGATGTTGTCAGCTTGAAGGATACCCAAGTATTTGTAGTACTCTTCCTCATCCAGACTCTTAATGTTATTTTCGTGGGGCATCTTGATTCCTTCAGTTTTCACTATTTTTCCTTGTTTGATAGTAAGTGTGGCACATTTGTCCAAGCCAAACTCCATTACAATATCTTGGCTATATATACGGACAGTGTTGAGCAGCGATTCTATTTCAGATGATGTTTTTCCATACAGCTTCAGATCATCCATGTAAAGGAGGTGGGATAGTCTAGCAGATGTTTTTGATGTTTGATAGCCATGTCCTGAGTTATTCAGTATTGTTGACAGAGGAAACAGTGCAATAACAAATAGTAATGGTGATAATGAATCTCCTTGAAATATTCCTCTCTTGATATTAACCTCTCCCAGCCTCTCACCATTGATCTGCAACTGTGTCTTCCATTGTGCCATCGATCTTTGCACAAATTTTCTGATGTTTCTACTGACTCCTGTTATTTCTAGGCACTTGATTATCCAATCATGTGGCAGAGAGTCAAATGCCTTTTTGTAGTCAATCCATGCCACATTCAGGTTGGTCTTCCTTCTCTTGCAGTTTTCCAAGATCATTTTGTCTATTAGGAGTTGATCTTTTGTTCCTCTGCTATTGGGGCGGTTTCCTTTCTGCTCAGGTGGAAAGAGATTGTTTTCAACTAGATGCTGTTGTACTGCATCAGCTACCACACCAGTTAGTAATTTGAAAGTTGTTGGTAAGCAGGTAATTGGCCTGTAGTTACCTGGTGTTGCCCCTTTTGCTGGATTTTTCATTATTAGGTAGGTTTTCCCAGTTGTTAGCCACTTTTCAATTTCTCCTCCTTGTAGTATATTGTTGAACTGTTTGGCAATGAGTGGGTGTATAACAGTTAGATGTTTCAACCAAAACCCATGCAGTTCATCTTCACCTGGTGCTGACCATTTTTTGATTTTCTTTGCTCTTTTTTCTACCATTTTTGTTGTTATTACTAGTTCTTTCATTTCAACTTCTGTTTTATTTGCATCCACCTCTTTTAACCAAGCCGCATCCTTGTTGTATTTCTTTGGGTTATCCCATATCTGCTTCCAGAACTGCACTGTTTCTTCCTTGTCAGGTACTGACTGATTCCTTGCAGTTTCTCCATTGATGGATTGGTAGAAACGTTTCTGATTGGATTGAAATTGGAGGTTCTGCCTATAGTTTGCAATTCGAGCTTCATATCTACTGATTTTCCTGGCTATAGCTGTTATTTGTTGCTTTATTATTTCCAGTGCTTCCTTGATCTTCCTTGTTTCTAAGTGCTTTTCTTGATTAGGTATTCTTTGGTCTTCTTGTTCTTCAGCTTCTTTTTTTCATCTGTTTTAGCTTGCTTGCATGTGATCTTAACTTGCTGATCTTATTTTGTAGTCTAACCTTCCATTTTTCTGGTGGACTGTTTGTTTGTTTTTCTTCTTTGTTGATTTTGCATCCCAGGTATTCAGTTATAACTGCAGCTGTGCTGTACATTAGTTGGTTTGTTTCTTGCAGTGAATTGGTGCTTATACTTGCTATTGCAGTATTTGCATCTTTTAATGCTTGTGCTAGCTGTTTCTTTGAAACAAGCTTCAATGCAGGCAGCCTTATTCTGTTGTTTGTGTGCTGTTCTAGATGCTCAGTTATTCTTTGTTTCAATTCTTTTATTTCTTTAGTTAGAGGGTTTTGTTCTTCCTGAGGAAGAGGTGCCTGTTTTCCAAATGAGAACAGTTGTATATCTCTGCTGGATTCCTTCACTGCCAACTCCCCCTGGTTTGCCTCTATATTCTGAATTACTTCTGGTAAGGCTTTGATTTCTTTGCCCTGGGTAAACCTTTGCAGTTCGTCCAATTCTGTTTCTGTGAATATTTTATTTCGTGTTATAAATCGGCGTTGATCTGCTAGTCTCTGTTCTGTTATTTCTGATTCTGGATGTTGTTCTTTCCAGAATTCGTGCATTCGTTTTAGATATCCTCGTCTTGTTGGACTTGATCTGTAGTAACAGATCCTTATTTCTTTGTTTTCCATCACTGTGTATCTGCGACGGGTAAACACCTTTTCTTCCAGTAGTTCTGCAGCTGCTGGCCCTGGTTGCTCAGCCAACAGTCCTGAGTCCTGTAATCCATTTTTCACCAGATATCCAGGAACTCCAATATCTAGTGCGGACCTTGTTAACCCGGGCTACGTCCGAGCCGGTATGACATTCTGCAATTTACGTCTCACCATATTTTTTATGGGAGAGACACTCTTTGTCTGACTCCTCTGATGAGACCTGTCCAGTATGGTTGAACCTCTGGCATAGCTCTCATCTTCCTCAGAGTACACAAGCCCCACAACCACGTCAAGGTAGTGTCTCACTGGGGGATTATTATTATTATTATTATTATTATTATTATTATTATTATTATTATTAAAGGTTGAACCTCTTTATCTTGGTCTTACAGTAGTCTGGTAATAAGCCAAAGGCTCCTCCTCTCTTACTACGTATCCCTCACAAAAGAGTGGGAGTGTTTTTAAGTGGCAGCAAAGAAGGATAAACCCTGAGATTTACATTGTCAGAGCTCTGTTTGGTTGAGATATTAAGATATCCCATTAAGATATATACCACAGTATGATCCTACAAGCATCATACTGTGGGAGGCAAACCAAAGCAGAGCAATAACCTTATTTGCTGGCCCACACGTAGAGCTGCTGTAATGAGCGCAATCTGTCTTTCAGCAACAGCTGAGGCTCAGCAAGTCTTAGTTATCGAATCATTTCTCCCCCCTCCCCCTTTCTTCTGGTCATTAAAAATTTGCCTGAAAAAGGGAAAAAAAATGTTTCTTTGAAGCTTATGAAAGCCTGTTTTTCAGATATTGTAGCTTGGGTGGTTCTGATTATTTCCACCCACCTCAGCACTTCTGGTCCCTGCCAGGAAATTCATTATGGAGACCTTTGATCTGCTCCAGCTCCTGCTAATTCATATGGCTCAGCTGGGCCCACGGGTGGCCAAAAGGGGCAGGAGAGGCCCATTAAATGGAGAAAAATGTAAAATAAACAAACAAACAAATGGCTTTCTTTCTCCTAAGGTTAGTTATTCACACAGACAAGCCAGGCCTGTTTTCACTAGGATCGCCTACAAAGAAAAATTAAGGTAAACTGAACAGCACATGATAAAAGTCACAGCTGTTCCAATTATAATGAAAGTCAAGGTCTGTACCCACAAACATTTAGTCTTGTATATTAGGCCCCTCTATATATTTCAAGAATTTTTAACCACAACATAGTAACCCCCCCCCCCAAAAAAATGCAGTTATAATACTTAAAAACACAAGCGTGTATTGAAATCCTTTCAACAATCTTGTTGGGTATATTGATATTATCCTCCACATTTTACTGATGGATGAAAAAGCATAGTTTGCCAAGGGCCTTTGAGTGCATATGCTTTGATCTAAAGTGCTTATAAACATCTAGGACAGTGATGGCGAACCTTTTAGAGACTGAGTGCCCAAGCTGCAACCCAAAACTGGGGCCCTGATTGGATCTCCATTGTATTTGGCTGCCTAGAATTTGCTGGAAGGCTTTTGCTGGCAGGCTGCAACACAAAGGTAACTGGGGCCCTGATTGGATCTCCATTGTATTTGACTGCCTAGAATTTGCTGGAAGGCTTTTGCTGAGAGGTTTTACAAACTTTAACTCTTGGCAGGCTGCAACACAAAGGTAGCGGCCCGTGTGCCTAACGGCATGCAAATTATATAAGTAAAAATCAAAAACAGCAGTACATTCCCTGTATCTAAGAATGTCTGGCTTAGTTCAGTGCAACACTTGCTTCGCGGCTTTCTTTCGCAATACCCTTTTCAAACTTGGTAACTGTCCTATCTGTAAACAAATCACTAGTCTACAAGGACAGATTATTTATCTAGGGTCTGTAATCTGTGCTCTTCAGGCAGAAAATAGGTGTCCAGTTCAGTCCCACTACTCTACTGAGCCTCCACGCTATCAGCCCCCTCTGCCACAAAGATCCTGCAGGAGAAGGGGAGTATGGACAACCGTGGGATCTGGCAGGGTGAGAGCTGTGAACCATAAACGCAAAGCTTTTGCTGTGTCCCTGCACAACAGATACAGTGCCCTTGCTGATCTTAATAGGGACATTAAGGAGACAGGTACATAAATGTATTTGTGATAATAACTCAAACAAGCAGGGGATCATGGTCTGAGATGAAGAACTTGTTTTTGACAGGGAGAAGCATGAATCAGATATTACACATCAGTCATGCAAGAACAAAAAGGCATCCAAAAAGAGAAGCCATCTTCTAGTGGGTGATTCAATTATAAGGGATGTAAATTTAGGAAAGGACACAGAGGTTTCGAAAGAGGTCAGATATCTTCCAGATGCTACTGCTAGTAGGGACAAGAAGCGTATTTCTAAAATAATCAAGAATGCCAGCAAGGACTGTGATGTGGAGGCTATTTTACATCTTGGCACTAATGATCTGTCCCAAAAAGATGTACTCTCTGTGCAGAACGATTTCCAGAGCTTGGGGCAGGAACTTAGCAGAACAGGCTGTAGGCTTACTTTTTCAGAAGTTTTACCAGTATATAAGGAGCAAAATGGAAAAGGCCAGCACAATTCAATATGTGGCTAAAGAAGTGGTGTAAAGGGGAAGGGTTTGGATATATTAGTCACAATGTCTGTAGTTGGTCCAATGAAAAAAATGTGCAAAAGAGATGGTTTGCATCCATCAAAGAAAGGGATTGAGTTACTTGGCTATAAATTCACAGATATTCTGGAGGAATATTTAAACTAAACAGCGGGGACAGTGAATTAATTGATACAGAACAACCCTGTCCCCGGCAATCTAAAAACTATAGGGCTATCAGTGCATGTAACATAGATGTGTATGCAGACAAGAATATCAACCTTGCTGTCAAGCAAAATCAAGCTTCTAATAGCGAATGTCACACAAAGTGCACTAACCAAATAGGTAGTAAGACAATAGGGAATTCAGGCACCACACAGGTTATGTAGAAAGTAAACACAGGGTCAGTCATAAAGGACTCAAATGTCTATACACCAATGCACAAAGTATGAACAGCAAACAGGGTGAACTAGAAATTCAGGTTAATGAGGGCAGATATGATATTGTTGCCATTACAGAAACATGGTGGGATGAAACCCACAAATGGAACACGCAGCTAGAAGGATTTAAATTATTTAAAAGAAACAGACCAAATAAAAGAGGAGGCAGAGTTGCTCTATATGTAAGAAATAACTACATCTCTACAGAAATAGAGCACAACAATGATGAAAACTGTCTTGAATGCATTTGGGTCAATATAAAAGGGAGGGGAAATGACATTACCATAGGTGTATACTACAGGCCACCCAACCAAACAGAGGAAATAATTGAACTTTTTGCTAGTCAGCTAACTAAGGTATGTAGGAAGCACATCACAATAGTAATGGGGGACTTTAACTACCCTGACATCAACTGGGAGACAAACTCCGCACCAAGTGGAAGATCAAACAGGTTCCTGGCAAACCTAGCAGACAACTTTGTCTCCCAAAAAGTAGAGAAGGGAACTCGGGGATTAGCCATTTTGGATCTAATTCTCACTAACAGAGATGAAATGATAGAAAGTGTTGAAGCCACAGGAACCTTGGGAGGAAGTGATCGTGCAATATTGGAATTCAACATTATGGAAGCACAAGCAATAGAACACAATCAAACTAGAGTCTTGGACTTTAAGAGAACTAATTTCAATAAATTTAGAGAGGGCTTGGGAAGGATTCCATGGATGAGAATCCTCAAGGGGAAAACAACTCAAGAAGCTTGGGAAATTTTGAAAAGTGAGATAATAAAAGCCCAGTCCAGCACAATACCAACAAAGAGGAAAAATAACAGCTCTCAAAAGAAACCAGCATGGCTGCATAAAGAACTCTCTGATAAATTGAAAAATAAAAAGGACAAGTATAGAAAGTGGAAAGAGGGGCACATAACTAAGTCAGAATATCAACAAATAGCCCAAGCCTGCAAAGATGAAGTGAGGAAAGCTAAGGCTCAAAATGAACTAAGGCTTGCGACCAAAGTAAAAAAAAAAGCTTCTTTCAACATGTAAAAAACAAGAAAAAAGTGAAGGAAATGATTGGTCCATTAGTGGGGGAAAGTGGCAAGAAGGTGACAAGCAACAGGGAGAAAACAGAACTATTTAACTCATTTTTTGCATCTGTCTTTACACAAAGGGAAAAAACAGTCCAACCTACCAAAAATAGTGCCATAAAAAACAGAATAGAAACGAAAGTTAAGATAGGCAAGGAAACAGTAAAAGTCATTACTAAAAGCCAAAATGGGTTTGTCAAAAACAGATCATGCCAGACAAATCTTATTGCATTCTTTAACCAAGTGACAAAATTAGTGGATCAGAGGAATGCTGTGGATATAATTTACTTGGACTTCAGTAAGGCATTTGATAAAGTAGATCACAACCTACTACTTGATAAGATAGAAAAATGTGGATTAGACAGCATCACCACCAGATGGATCCGTAGCTGGCTAACTGGCCGTACTCAGCATGTGGTCCTCAATAGAACCACATCTACATGGAGGGAAGTGTGTAGTGGGGTGCCCCAGGGCTCTGTTCTGGACCCAGTGCTCTTCAACATCTTCATCAACGATTTGGACGAGGGGATAGATGGGGAAATCATCAAATTTGCAGATGACACCAAGCTGGCAGGAATAGCCAACACTCCAGAAGATAGGCTTAGGATACAGGAGGATCTGGACAGACTTGAACACTGGGCACTATCTAACAAAATGAAATTCAATGGTGAAAAAGTAAGGTTCTCCATTTAGGCAAGAAAAACCAAATGTACAGGTATGGTATAGGGCACAGGTCAGCAACCTGCAGCTCCGGAGCCGCATGTGGCTCTTTGAGCCTTCCCCTGTGGCTCCCAGCCTCCTCTGCCTTTGCAGAGAGAGACAGAGACAGAGAGAGGCAATTGCGCTTCCCTGCTTCTCTCTCTCTCTCTCTGTGTGTGTGCGAGTGTGTGTGTGTGTGTGTAAAAGAGAGTGCACTCACAGTGTTCTCCGAGGAGCTGAAAAGCTTACTGGGCAGAGCTCCTCCCTTTGCTGCGTCTCTGCAGGAAGCAGGAAGCAGGAAAGGCAGGAGAGAGCTAGCTAGCCCAGCTAGGCTGACTCAGGAATTCTGGGAGTTGAAGTCCATGAGTCATAAAAGAGACAAGGTTGCCTACCCCTGAGCTTGTTGGACAACAGCTTGAAGCTTGCCAGGTGAGCAGCAGATAGGAGGGGGGGGAGAAAGAGAGAGAGAGAAAGAGAGAGAGAGAGAGAGAGAGGAGAGAGAGAGAGAGAGAGAGAGAGAAGGGAAAGGGAGGGGGAGAGAGAGAGAGAGAGAGGAGAGGAAAGAGAGAGAGAAGAAGAGAGTGGGGGAAGAGGAGTGGCATACCAAGGGCAGATAGCGAGGGAGGGAGGGAGAGAGACAGAGAGAGAGAGACCCTTTTGACATCTAAAATGAAGATAACACTGCATATATCCTTTTTTTTTCCTTTGTGTGTATGTAATTTTATTCTCTTAAAGCATTCTCTTGGTGATCATTGTTTTAATAGTATGGATATTCCCAAGAGTCATATTTTTACTTTTATTTTTAATGTGTGTGTGTGTGTGTGTGTGTGCACGTGCACACACACACACACACACACACACCTATAATAAAGGTAAAAAAGGATATATGCAGTGTTATCTTCATTTTAGATATCAAAAGGGTTTTGCGGCTCCCGGTCTTTTGTTTTTGGTGGGAAACGGGTCCAAGTGGCTCTTTGAGTGTTTTGGGTTGCCTACCCCTGGTATAGGGGGTACCCTGCTCAATAGTAGTAACTGTGAGAGGGACCTCAGAGTCCTAGTGGACAATCACCTAAATATGAGCCAGCAGTGTGCTGCAGCTGCCAAAAAGGCCAACACAGTGTTAGGCTGCATTAACAGAGGGATAGAATCAAGATCACGTGAAGTATTAATACCACTTTACAATGCCTTGGTAAGGCCCCACTTGGAATACTGCATCCAGTTTTGGTCACCACAATGTAAAAAAGATGTTGAGACTCTAGAAAGAATACAGAGAAGAGCAACAAAGATGATTAGGGGACTGGAGGCCAAAGCATATAAGGAAAGGCTGCTGGAATTGGGTATGTCTAGTTTAATGAAAGGACAAGGGGGGACATGATAGCAATATTCCAATATCTCAGGGGCTGCCACAAACAAGAGGGAGTCAAGCTATTCTCCAAAGCGCCTGAAGGCAGGACAAGAAGCAACGGATGGAAACTAATCAAGGAGAGAAGCAACCTAGAACTAAGGACAAACTTCCTGACAGCTAGAACAATTAACCAGTGGAACAACCTGCCTCCAGAAGTGGTGAATGCTCCAACATTGGAAGTTTTTAACAAGAGACTGGACAGCAATTTGTCTGAAATGGTATAGGGCCATGGTGGCGAACCTATGGCACGTGTGCCACAGGTGGCACACAGAGCCCTCTCTGTGGGCATGTGCACCATTGCCCCAGTCCTAGGCCTTCAGCTGGGTTTTATAAAACCTTTTCGCTTTAGGCCTCCGCTGCTGTGTGCAAAAAAAAGAAAAGTTTCAATCAATCAATCAATTTCAACTTCTCGCGGGGAAAAAAAGATCTCGCAAAGTTTGATTGATTGATTGAACTTTTTAGTCCCACCTAGTCTGTCCTTACCACCGCAGCCATGCCCACCCAATGGGCCACACCCACCCGGCACCCAATGATATATAAGTGCCTTTTGGGTTGCAGTTTGGGCACTCGGTCTCTAAAAGGTTCGCCATCACTGGTATAGGGTTTCCTGCCTGAGCAGGGGGTTAGATTAGATGACCTCCAAGGTTCCTTCCAACTTTATTATTATGGATCATTGCACAGTCACCCAGATGTTCAGACTGGATTTGGCATTTTGTCTACCTATCGAGTCCTTACCCAGGATCTGGGATAGGCAGATGTGGATGTTTGATGGTATTACAGGTATCGTCACAGGATGGAAGCAGTTCCTAGTAAGGCCACCTTTTGCAATTGACTAATAGCGAATTTGTCAATGCCAATGGTGTTCAAGTGGTGCTCCATTATTATTATTATTATTATGGATCATCACACAGTCAGCCAGATGTTCAGACTGGATTTGGCATTTTGTCTACCTATCGAGTCCTTACCCAGGACCTGGGATAGGCAGATGTGAATGTTTGATGGTATTACAGATATCGTCGCAGGATGGAAGCAGTTCCTAGTAAGGCCGCCTTTTGCAATTGACTAATAGCGAATTTGTCAATGCCAATGGTGTTCAAGTGGTGCTCCAGTTGTTTTGGGATTGCACCCAAGGAGCCTATGACTATTGGTACTACCCTTGCTTGCTTTTGCCACAGTCTTTCTATTTCTATTTGTAGGTCTTTGTATTTTGTTATCTTCTCCAGTTCTTTCTCTTCTATTCTGCTGTCTCCAGGCACTGCCACGTCCACTATCCAGACTTTTTTGTCTTTCTTATCGACAATTGTTAAGTCTGGGGTGTTATGTTGCAGGTGCTTGTCTGTTTGAATTCTGAAGTCCCAGAGCAGTTTAATTTTATCATTTTCTATGACTTTCTCTATTTTATGATCCCACCAGTTTTTGCTTACAGGCAAATGATATTTTTTGCAGATCTTCCAATGCACCATTGTTGCTACTTTGTCATGCCGCTGCTTGTAATCAGTCTGTGCAATCTTCTTGCAACAGCTTACAAGTGGTCCACTGTTTCTTCAGCTTCTTTGCATAGGCGGCACTTACTGTCTGTTGCTGTCTTCTCAATTTTGACTTTGTATGCATTTGTCATTATTATTATTATTATTTATTATTATATTATTATTATTATTATTATTATTATTATGGATCATCGCACAGTCAGCCAGATGTTCAGACTGGATTTGGCATTTTGTCTACCTATCGAGTCCTTACCCAGGACCTGGGATAGGCAGATGTGGATGTTTGATGGTATTACAGATATCGTCGCAGGATGGAAGCAGTTCCTAGTAAGGCCGCCTTTTGCAATTGACTAATAGCGAATTTGTCAATGCCAATGGTGTTCAAGTGGTGCTCCAGTTGTTTTGGGATTGCACCCAAGGAGCCTATGACTATTGGTACTACCCTTGCTTGCTTTTGCCACAGTCTTTCTATTTCTATTTGTAGGTCTTTGTATTTTGTTATCTTCTCCAGTTCTTTCTCTTCTATTCTGCTGTCTCCAGGCACTGCCACATCCACTATCCAGACTTTTTTGTCTTTCTTATCGACAATTGTTAAGTCTGGGGTGTTATGTTGCAGGTGCTTGTCTGTTTGAATTCTGAAGTCCCAGAGCAGTTTAATTTTATCATTTTCTATGACTTTCTCTATTTTATGATCCCACCAGTTTTTGCTTACAGGCAAATGATATTTTTTGCAGATCTTCCAATGCACCATTGTTGCTACTTTGTCATGCCGCTGCTTGTAGTCAGTCTGTGCAAATCTTCTTGCAACAGCTTACCAAGTGGTCCACTGTTTCTTCAGCTTCTTTGCATAGGCGGCACTTACTGTCTGTTGCTGTCTTCTCAATTTTGACTTTGTATGCATTTGTCCTTAAGGCTTGGTCTTGTGCAGCCAGAATTAGTCCCTCGGTCTCTTTCTTCAATTTTCCTGCTCTTAGCCATTGCCAGGTCTTGTTATTATCTGCTTTCCCAGCTATTTTTTTAATGTATTGGCCATGTAGTGCTTTGTTTTCCCATGCCTCTATTCTGTTCTTCATTTGGTCTTTCTTGTAGGCCAGTTTGGTCTCTCCAGTAGTCAGTAAGCCTTCCTGAAATACTAATTTCAGTGCATCTTCATCATTGTTCTTCAGATATTCTTCCAAAGCCATTTTTTCTTCTTCAACCATCTGATGTACTTGTAGCATTCCACGCCCACCTATTTGCCTTGGTAGATAAAGTCTGTCAATGTCACTGCGTGGATGAAGGGCATGATTCATTGTCATTATTTTTCTGGTCTGCCTATCCATTGCTTTTAGTTCTGCTTGAGTCCAGTCCACTATTCCAGCTGTGTACCTAATGACTGGGATTGCCCAGGTGTTGATTGCCTTTATGGTATTTCCTCCATTGAGTTTGGACTTTAAGATCTTCTTCACTCTCTTGATATATTCACCTCTAACCTTTTTCTTGACTTCAGTGTGCTTGATGTTGTCAGCTTGAAGGATACCCAAGTATTTGTAGTAATCTTCCTCATCCAGACTCTTAATGTTATTTTCGTGGGGCATCTTGATTCCTTCAGTTTTTACTATTTTTCCTTGTTTGATAGTAAGTGTGGCACATTTGTCCAAGCCAAACTCCATTACAATATCTTGGCTATATATACGGACAGTGTTGAGCAGCGATTCTATTTCAGATGATGTTTTTCCATACAGTTTCAGATCATCCATGTAAAGGAGATGGGATAGTCTGGCAGATGTTTTTGATGTTTGATAGCCATGTCCTGAGTTATTCAGTATTGTTGACAGAGGAAACAGTGCAATAACAAATAGTAATGGTGATAATGAATCTCCTTGAAATATTCCTCTCTTGATATTAACCTCTCCCAGCCTCTCACCATTGATCTGCAACTGTGTCTTCCATTGTGCCATCGATCTTTGCACAAATTTTTTGATGTTTCTACTGACTCCTGTTATTTCTAGGCACTTCATTATCCAGTCATGTGGCAGAGAGTCAAATGCCTTTTTGTAGTCAATCCATGCCACATTCAGGTTGGTCTTCCTTTCTTGCAGTTTTCCAAGATCATTTTGTCTATTAGGAGTTGATCTTTTGTTCCTCTGCTATTAGGACAGTTTCCTTTCTGCTCAGGTGGAAAGAGATTGTTTTCAACTAGATGCTGTTGCACTGCATCAGCTACCACACCAGTTAGTAATTTGAAAGTTGTTGGTAAGCAAGTAATTGGCCTGTAGTTGCCTGGTATTGCCCCTTTTGCTGGATTTTTCATTATTAGGTAGGTTTTCCCAGTTGTTAGCCACTTTTCAATTTCTCCTCCTTGTAGTATATTGTTGAACTGCTTGGCAATGAGTGGGTGTATAACAGTTAGATGTTTCAACCAAAACCCATGCAGTTCATCTTCACCTGGTGCTGACCAATTTTTGATTTTCTTTGCTCTTTTTTCTACCATTTTTGTTGTTATTACTAGTTCTTTCATTTCAACTTCTGTTTTATTTGCATCCACCTCTTTTAACCAAGCCGCATCCTTGTTGTATTTCTTTGGGTTATCCCATATCTGCTTCCAGAACTGCACTGTTTCTTCCTTGTCAGGTACTGACTGATTCCTTGCAGTTTCTCCATTGATGGATTGGTAGAAACGTTTCTGATTGGATTGAAATTGGAGGTTCTGCCTATAGTTTGCAATTCGAGCTTCATATCTACTGATTTTCCTGGCTATAGCTGTTATTTGTTGCTTTATTATTTCCAGTGCTTCCTTGATCTTCCTTGTTTCTAAGTGCTTTTCTTGATTAGGTATTCTTTGGTCTTCTTGTTCTTCAGCTTCTTTTTTTCATCTGTTTTAGCTTGCTTGCATGTGATCTTAACTTGCTGATCTTATTTTGTAGTCTAACCTTCCATTTTTCTGGTGGACTGTTTGTTTGTTTTTCTTCTTTGTTGATTTTGCATCCCAGGTATTCAGTTATAACTGCAGCTGTGCTGTACATTAGTTGGTTTGTTTCTTGCAGTGAATTGGTGCTTATACTTGCTATTGCAGTATTTGCATCTTTTAATGCTTGTGCTAGCTGTTTCTTTGAAACAAGCTTCAATGCAGGCAGCCTTATTCTGTTGTTTTTGTGCTGTTCTAGATGCTCAGTTATTCTTTGTTTCAATTCTTTTATTTCTTTAGTTAGAGGGTTTTGTTCTTCCTGAGGAAGAGGTGCCTGGTTTCCAAATGAGAACAGTTGTATATCTCTACTGGATTCTTTCACTGCCAACTCCCCCTGGTTTGCCTCTACATTCTGAATTACTTCTGGTAAGGCTTTGATTTCTTGTTGTTTTTGTTGTTGTTGTTGTTGTTGTTGTTATTATATAGCTAAAGATTACTGTTATGAAATAACTGGAGATTTTGGGAGCAGAAAAGGGAGGAAGGAAAGTAGAGTGAAGATATAAATTAAGACCAGATATAGACAATTTGTATCTGAGTTGCAATGAATTTCTTTTTTAAATAAATAAATAGACAGCTTGCGGGTTATAAGTTAAGTGTCTTTATTCTTCAAATTGCTCCATCCACAACATATACACTGAAGGCAGTCTTGGCAAATTATGGTCCAGGCTTCAACCCAATGCTCAGTTTGGAAGTAAACCTATCTGTCCCCCCTCCCCCAAAATAACTCAGTGAACAGAGAAGGAGTGATGGGGGACACTGCACCAGTTTGCATTTTGCTCTATCGGTGTTTTAGGATTGGTCATTGGCCACTTTGGTGCAATGGTTAAGGCACCAGGGAAGAAAACAGGAGCCTGTGAATTCTAGTCCTTCTTTAGGCTTGAAAGCTGGCTGGGTGATTTGGGCCAGTCACTCTCTCTCAGTCCAGCCTACCTCACAGGGTTGTTGTGGGGGAAATAGGAGAAGGAAGGAGCATTAGGCATTTTCGCCACATTGAATTATGTATAAAAATAGTAAAAGCAGATTTTAAAAAATTGAAATAAATACCCATCCTTGTAACAATATTGCAAAAGTGTCCCTAGCTTGTGTTCTCAGACTTCCAGATATGCTCTGGGGGGGAAAAGCCCAATGCTTATTTCACAGGAGCAAGTAGTTTTATTGCATTTTGTATTTTGGTGGTATGGTGTCCATGAAATTTCTCTGACATAAATTTTATGGATCGTGTGCCTGTAATTAGTTTAGAATGTGCTTAATGTTATCAGAGAAGGATCTCTTGAGGTCTCTGGAGCAGAACAGAAATGCCCATGTTCTTGCAGTAATTTCCAGAAGGTCTTACTCTGATGCACAGTTTTATAAATAGGACTGGAGGAAAATTGGTTCCCCTTAGACAATTTCAAATAGATTTTCTACTAAATGCTCACATGTGGGAAAGATATCACTATTCTGTTAACCACGCTTCAGAAGCCGTCACTTCTTTTCTTGGGATCTTAGAAAGTAGAGGTAGAGATGTCCCGTGTGTTAGTTACTACAGGTAGTCCTTGACTTACAACCACAACTCAGCCCAAAGTTTCTGTTGTTAAGTGAGACATTTGTTAAGTGAGTTTTGCTCCATTTTACGACCTTTCTTGCCACAATTGTTAAGTGAATCACTGCAGTTGATGTTAGTAACCTGGTTGTTAAGTGAATCTGGCTTCCCCATTGACTTTGCTTGCCAGAAGGTTGCAAAAGGGGATCACGTGACCTTGGTCATAAATATGAAGCAGTTGCCAAGCCTCTGAATTTTGATCACATGATCATGGAGATGCTACAAAAGTTGTAACAGTGAAAAATGGGCATAAATCACATTTTTCAGTGCTGTTGTAACTTTGAACAGTCACTAAACGAACTGTTGGAAGAATACAATTTCTTTTCATGGAGAATATAAGGCGATGACAGACAGAGGAAAGAAGAACTGATTGCTGTTAAACTGAATGGGCCTGGTTTCTCAATGAAAAATATTAGAAATTGTTTGCATGGCAGATTGGGAATGTGCATCAGCTAAAAGAGTGATGGCGAACCTTTTAGAGACCGAGTGCCCAAAAACTGGCCCTGCCCCTGACCCAACCCTGCCCCACCTCACTCCACCCTGCTCTGCCCCCACTCTGCCCCACCCTGCCTGCCTGCAGGGCCACTTATTGCCTCCAGGGTCTGCCGCAGATCACCCAGGTAGCCCAGCAGCACCATGGCAGCCACGCCCTTTGCCCGCGCCCCACAGCATCAACTGTGCGCGTTGGGGTATGAGGGCAGAGTCTTGTCTACGCTGCCTGGCTGCCATGTCCTTGGCTGCGCTGCTCAACGTGGACCACACTCGGGGGCGACTCTCCTCCAGGGAGGTTGCTGGTGTGGAGGGGGTCGCGAATGGAGGTAAGGCTGGGGCAACGGCACATGTGCCCACAGAGAGGGCTCCGAATGCCGCCTCTGGCACCCATGCCATAGGTTCGCCACCACTGAGCTAAACTAAGCCTGCAATTAGATTCCAATTTTAAAATGTATTTAAGCTCAGCATTCAGGGAAGCTTGTTTGAATCTGCCTGTTTTTATAGAGAGAGGGAATAATTTAGATGGTGCTTTTAATGCTCTTTTTCCACCCTTCATTCTGTTCCCTTAACAGTTTCCTGTGCCTCCTTCTCCCCGTTCATTCTCCAAGGTGCTCTGAACTCTGCCCTAAACATTGTGTTCCATCCGGAAGGACAAAAAGAAAGGAACAATATTGGGGATGATGCTTATTAAGCCAGGTTTCTGACAGCTGAGATAAATAAAATTAGAGACAAAACTCAGTGGTACACCCAGATGGGTTTGCTAATAAGGTATGAAATAGTTGTTTTTAAAAAATGTACTCAAAGGAGTCATTCTTTGACTCTCTCCCTTCTTATCTGAAGGAGCTGTTAGATGGAGACAAGTGAAAAGCAAGCTTGCTCTGAACCCAAATTGTAAATCTGCCACATCTCTGTATCGATATGAGGGATGCTACCCTATTTCATGGAAGGGTGCAAAAGAAGACATTATTTATTGCACTACATTTATATTATGTCTTTCCTCTAGAAGCAAAACAGGGTTATATGGAGGGTGGGTTTTCTTTATGACAACTCTGTGGTGCAGGCTGGGGTGAGAGATAATGTCTTATCCAAAGTAATCCAGCAAATTCTATGGGTCAAGTGGGGCCTTACATCTCTTTGTCCCAATTCAACCATAACATTACCTCACTTCTCAGTGGATTAGTCTTCTCTACCATCCAAATAGTCTAATACAGGGGTCTTCAAACTTGGCCCTTTTATGTGAACTTCAACTCCCAGAATTCCTCAGCCAGTGTGCCTGCCTGAGGAATTCTGGGAGTTGAAGTCCACAAGTCATAAAAGGGCCAAGTTTGAAGACCCCTGGTCTAATACAATATTTTTCAAACTTGTGAACTGTAAAGTTGGAGTATTCTGGGAGGGAAAGTCTACTGGGACATTCTGGGAGTTAAAGTCCACACACCTTAAAGTTTCCAAGTTTGGAAAATACTGGGCTAATAGGTACCAGGCAAGAAATTAGGAGACTGGGAGTTGTAGTCCCACCATAGGAATGAAAAGTGGCTGGTTAACTTTGGGCCAGTCACACTCTCTTAGTCGAACTCACCTCGCAGGGTTGTTGTTGTGGGGAAAATAGGAAGGAGTATTAGCTATGTTGAATTATTTATAAAAATAATAAAGAAGGGATTTAAAAAATCTAAAATAAAATAAGGACAATATCATTATATTCTGTGAGTATGTATGTATGTATGTATGTATGTATTTTTAGACATAACTCAAGGCGGCTCACATACTCAATATATATTCTTCCTCCAATTTTCCCCCAAACAACAAACCGGTCTAAGGACTGACAGAGACTGGCCTAAGATCACCCAGCTGTCTTTCATGGCTAAGGCGGGACTTGAACTCACAATCTCCCACTTTCTAGCCCAGTGCCTTAATCACTAGACCAAACTGGGTACATGGAGCTTTGGTTTGTTTGATCTGAATAGAAATAGTTTTATCGCAGTGCCCGGTTACTTAGCTACATCGTAATCTACTTGGTCTACAGACTATAATCATATTTCCCTCAGGTTGATCTCACTTAGGAGACATTAGAGAGAAGAGTGAGGGGTCAGAAATGGGCAGCCATCTTTTTTTTTTCTAGGGTTTTTCAATTGTTTCGTGGAAAGAATTGTTTGAATGCAAACAAATAAGTGTGAGTCAGCACACAACCCTTTTACACCCATTGAACCATACTGCTTCCTCACGTGGTTAAGTGGCCTGACCCATTTTTTTGCTAGATAGAGCCAAAGTGATATTTTTAAATATATGCAACTTTGGAAAGAATAGGATAGGATAGGATAGGATAGGATAGGATAGGATAGGATAGGATAGGATAGGATAGGATTAGAAGGGACCTTGGAGGTCTTCTAGTCCAGCCTCCTGCTCAAGCAGGAAAACCTATACCACCTCAGACTGTCCAGTCTCTTCTTAAAAATCTCCAGTGATGGAGCGCTCATGATTTCTGAAGGCAAGCTGTTCCACTGGTTAATTGTCCTCACTGTTAGTCTTGATTCCTTCACCTTCTCATCATTCAATTAGCATCCTTGAGGAGATAAATCATAATCTATATTAAATGTATATTCTATGCACCCATCTGCAGACCATTTATAAATTAAGCAGAGGAAGCCATCCTGTCAACTTAAGATGAATCTTGCAAGCTTCGATGCCATCTGTTGAACAAACATTTTGTGCAGACTGGCCTTTTTTCCCAGTTTCAGATTTCCTGTGCCTTTTTATCTTGCACACCACACAGATGCTCTTTCAGAGGGAAAAAGCTGCCACATAACACCAAAAGGTATAAACACCTTCTGCAAATTGTAATCAGATGCTAATTCCAAAACATCTGAAGGGATTGTAGAAAATTACTACAGATAGTCCTTGGCTTACAACCACAACTGAGCCCAAAATGTCCATTACTAAGCAAGACAATTGTTAGGTGAGTTGTGCCTCATTTTAGGACCTTTTTGCCACATTTGTTAAGGGAATCACTGCAATTGTTAAGCGAATCTGGCTTCCCTTATTGACTTTATTTGTTGGAAGCTGGCATTATAAATGGTGATCACATGAGCCCAGTACAGCATAACTTTCATAGCTACATGCCAGTTGCGAAGGGTCCGAATTTTGATCACGTGATCATGGGGATGCTTCCAACAGTCATAAGTCACTTTTTGTAACTTTGAATGGACACTAAATGAATAAGTCAAGGTCAACCTATATAGAGTCTTCCTTTAGATAGTATGGTTCTTTTTAACCTAATTTAAATGCTCTGGTGTCCCAGAATCCATGATATGCTATTAGTCTCTGGGTTGCTTCATGAACTCTTTTTTATATCTTGCTTATTGTCTTGCACTTTACTTTCTGAAATAACCTATTACCAAGCTTACTTTTAATCGTTCTCTTTCCAACTGAAATATTATTTTATACTGAAATCAAGTAAAAAAAAAATACAGGTTTCCCCCTGTCTAAAAACGAAAAAGGAAAGAGACTGGACAGCCAAATGGTATAGGGCACGGGTGTCAAACTCGCCATGTCACGTGATGTGTCGCAACGTATCGTGACTCTTTTTGCATTGCTGGCAATGCGGTGGGCACAGCTTCAGTATGATGAAACTGGCCTGCGGGCTGGCAGTTTAACACCCCTGGTATAGGGCAGGAGTAGGCAACCTTGGCTCTTTTATGACTCGTGGACTTCAACTCCCAGAATTGGGAGAATAACAGAGTTGGAAGGGACCTTGGAGGTCTTCTAGTCCAACCCCCTGCTCAAACAGGAGACCCTATACAAGGGGTAGACAACCTTGGCTCTTTTATGACTCGTGGACTTCAACTCCCAGAATTCCTGAGCCAGCCATGCTGGCTCAGGAATTCTGGGAGTTGAAGTCCACGAGTCATAAAAGAGCCAAGGTTGCCTACTCCTGCCCTATACCAGGGGTGTTAAACTGCCAGCCCGCAGGCCAGTTTCATCATACTGAAGCTGTGCCCACCGCATTGCCAGCAATGCAAAAAGAGTCACGATACGTTGCGACACATCACGTGACATGGCGAGTTTGACACCCGTGCCCTATACCATTTGGCTGTCCAGTCTCTTTCCTTTTTCGTTCTTAGACAGGGGGAAACCTGTATTTTTTTTTTACTTGATTTCAGTATAAAATAATATTTCAGTTGGAAAGAGAACGATTAAAAGTAAGCTTGGTAATAGGTTATTTCAGAAAGTAAAGTGCAAGACAATAAGCAAGAAGAGTATCATACGTAAGGAGATCCATGTAAAAACAGTTGAAAAGCTAGTGGCAACCAAAACCAAGACAAATCCAGTCAAGTAGCCATTGCTGTTTGAGTTTTTGACCTCTAGTTGTACAGCATGTTACGTTTCAGAATCCTTCCGTTTCCTGTCATCTGTAGTCAGGGGCTCTCAAGTTGGAAAATGTATGGACAAATGCCCACCATCCTAAGCTGATTCCAATGACAATTCACAGAAACCACTTTTGTTGAAAGATTAAGCAAAGAGATATTTTCAAGTTTCTGGCTATCTCTCAAGCTTTCAACTACCAGAGTTTCTCCCTCTCTCATTCTCCAACTGCTGTGTCCAGTTGCCAGTGGTATTGATCTGAAGAAAGGCCAACATTTGCTCCTACAGTTATGACTTTTCCAAACTTTACATAACTAGACAGAATTTCCCTAATATGCAGAACTTTCATTTGTGTAAACTATAGAATCATTGGCCAGCAAGATTTTGAGCATTACTGAGCTAGATTTTACACTCTTAATGGCTAAGTAGTTAGACTCATTATATGTCAAAGATTGGTCATCCTTTTTAAATAAATGGTTGCTTCCTTTTTAAAAAATCTGTGATTAGGTCTAAGATCTCAACCCATACATTAGCTTAAAGAAAGATCTCAACCCATACATTAACTTAAAGAGCAAGGAAGGAAGACTTAAGAGGTCTTGAACTGGAAGCCGCATTTCAAAAGTATTCTCCAGAAATACATTTCTGCGCATTTACCAGGTTTGCAGCTATTAAAGCTTTCTTCAAATCTCAAGCCTGTACACAAAAGGATTAAAGTCTGCATCCTCATACAGTGCCTCTTTTGCAGTTGTCACACTGAAGTCAGCTGAATGCCTGTAGAAAATCCCTGCAAATAAGGACACTGAACTTGGGTTCCTAGATCTGTGGTGGCAAACCTATGGCACACGTGCCACAGGTGGCACACAGAGCCCTCTCTGTGGGCACGCGTGTCGTCACCCCAGTGCTAGGCCTTCAGCTGGGTTTAATAAAACCTTTTCATTCTAGGCCTCCACTGCCGTGTGCAAAAAAAAAAGTGCAATCAATCAATCAATTTCAACTTCTGGTGGGGAAAAAAAAAGATCTTGCAAAGTTGGAATTGATCGATTGAACTTTTTAATCCTACCCAGTCTGCGGTTACCACCACAGCCACAGCCACCTAATGGGCCATGGCTACCCTGCACCCAATGATACATAAGTGGGTTTTCCTATAATAGTAATAATAATAATAATAATAGTAATAATAATAATAATAATAACAAAAACAACAACAACAACAACAATAATAGTGAACTGGACTCAAGCAGAACTAAAAGCAATGGATAGGAAGACCAGAAAAATAATGACAATGAATCACGCCCTTTATCCACGCAGTGACATTGACCGACTTTATCTACCAAGGCAAATAGGTGGGCATGGAATGCTACAAGTACATCAGATGGTTGAAGAAGAAAAAATGGCTTTGGAAGAATATCTGAAGAACAATGATGAAGATGCACTGAAATTAGTATATCAGGAAAGCTTACTGACTACTGGAGAGACCAAACTGGCCTACAAGAAAGACCAAATGAAGAACAGAATAGAGGCATGGGAAGACAAAGCACTACATGGCCAATACATGAAA
The DNA here is from genome assembly GCF_016545835.1 of Crotalus tigris. Taxonomy (NCBI): domain Eukaryota; kingdom Metazoa; phylum Chordata; class Lepidosauria; order Squamata; family Viperidae; genus Crotalus; species Crotalus tigris. The sequence continues at coordinate 1,123,887 of NW_024096525.1, forward strand.
AAAATAGCTGTGAAAGCAGATAATAACAAGACCTGGCAATGGCTAAGAGCAGGAAAATTGAAGAAAGAGACCGAGGGACTAATTCTGGCTGCACAAGACCAAGCCTTAAGGACAAATGCATATAAAGTCAAAACTGAGAAGACAGCAACAGACAGTAAGTGCCGCCTATGCAAAGAAGCTGAAGAAATAGTGGACCACCTGGTAAGCTGTTGCAAGAAGATCGCACAGACTGACTACAAGCAGCGCATGACAAAGTAGCAACAATGGTGCATTGGAAGATCTGCAAAAAATATCATTTGCCTGTAAGCAAAAACTGTGGGATCATAAAATAGAGAAAGTCATAGAAAATGATAAAATTAAACTGCTCTGGGACTTCAGAATTCAAACAGACAAGCACCTGCAACATAACACCCCAGACTTAACAATTGTCGATAAGAAAGACAAAAAAGTCTGGATAGTGGACGTGGCAGTGCCTGGAGGCAGCAGAATAGACGAGAAAGAACTGAAGAAGATAACAAAATACAAAGACCTACAAATAGAAATAGAAAGACTGTGGCAAAAGCAAGCAAGGGTAGTACCAATAGTCATAGGCGCCTTGGGTGCAATCCCAAAACAACTGGAGCACCACTTGAACACCATTGGCATTGACAAATTCACCATTAGTCAATTGCAAAAGGCGGCCTTACTAGGAACTGCTTCCATCCTGCGATGATATCTGTAATACCATCAAACATCCACATCTGCCTATTCCAGGTCCTGAGTAAGGACTCGATAGGTAGACAAAATGCCAAATCCAGTCTGAACATCTGGCTGACTGTGCGATGATCCAAAATAATAATAATAATAGTAAAGTTGGAAGGGACCTTGGAGGTTATCTAGTCCAACCCCTTGCTCAGGCAGGAAACCCTATGCCATTTCGGACAAATGGCTGTCCAGTCTCTTCTTAAAAACCTCCAGTGTTGGAGCATTCACTGCTTCTGGAGGCAGGTTGTTCCACTGGTTAATTGTTCTAACTGTTAGGAAGTTTGTCCTTAGTTCTAAGTTGCTTCTCTCCTTGATTAGTTTCCATCCGTTGCTTCTTGTCCTGCCTTCAGGTGCCTTGGAAAATAGCTTGACTCCCTCTTGTTTGGGGCAGCCCCTGAGATATTGGAATACTGCTATCATGTCCCCCCTCGTCCTTTCATTAAACTAGACATACCCAATTCCAGCAGCCTTTCCTTATATGTTTTAGCCTCCAGTCCCCTAATCATCTTTGTTGCTCTTCTCTGTACTTTTTCTAGAGTCTCAACATCTTTTTTACATTGTGGTGACCAAAACTGGATGCAGTATTCCAAGTGTGGCCTTACCAAGGCATTGTAAAGTGGTATTAACACTTCACGTGATCTTGATTCTATCCCTCTGTTAATGCAGCCCAGCACTGTGTTGGCCTTTTTGGCAGCTGCAGCACACTGCTGGCTCATATTTAGGTGATTGTCCACTAGAACTCCGAGGTCCTTCTCACAGTTACTACTATTGAGCAAAAAATTTGATTTCCTAAACTAGTACAAGTTGGGATAGAGCAAAGAGGGTGTCCATTAGAAGGCAAGGGAAAGGAAAAAGGACACTTGCATGAGGACATCATGCAAACACTGTGACTTGTATAAGTGTTGTAACAACTGAGGCATTTCCTCAATGAGATGATTCTCATGTGTCATCATTTTAACAGACACCGATGCTTCCACGTAGCCTCTGCTCCCCTTACGTCAGTTGTTGAGGTAACCACAAGTCAGGTCATCTGATGACTATTTATATGTCCATTAGCTAAATCCTGGGTTTTATGCTCCTAGAGCTCCTCCCCCTCCCCCTTCTACCCCCTCCTCCTCCTCCTCCTCCTTCCCATGGCCACAGAAATTAGGATTCCCGCTCACTGGTATGAAAACCGAACACTGTGAGCTCTTTCTCTCTAACAAAGAAAATCTTTAAGGCACCTTATATAAATTCTCCAATAATACAGAAACTGTATATTATTGGTTATTATTCAACCATGATAAAAATCATTGATTTTCAAATGTATTTTAAAAAAAGATCCTCACAGGTACAAAAGAAGTCACCTCTGGAAGTGCTGCCCCTTGAATTTATCATGCTTCAGGAGGACAGACAATGGATGCATTCTGTACCTAAGTGCTTAAGGACAATACGAAAACATTTGTGCTTTCCTTGTCACTTCATTTTATCTTCACCTATTACTGTCTGACCAATCTGACTCTGTCTCAATGAAAGTTGCTAAGTACTGTTTTGTTGTCTGGCATTTCTCCGTAACATACTAATAAGCAGCTTTTAGATGTCCTTTTTCCTAAACAAGCTGATTAATCATTTTGAGTTTTTCTAATTAGTCAGCCATTTATAGGTTTCACAGTTTTGCATCCTACTGTTTGTCACCAGTACCAGTAGTAGTTAATGAAAAGTGTATGTGTTCATTTTGAATTTATTTTGAACTGGCCTATGATTGTAATAATCTAAATTAAACTAAAGTAAATTGATTTGGCATCTATATACTGGAGCTTCATAAAGTATTATTCATCTCCTAGGAATGGATAGGAGTTTAGTTTTATTCATTGCCTCTTAGGAATTTACCTAAATTTACAAATCTCTTAATAAATAGAATGGCTGGAGATTGAGGTTTCTCCCTCCCTCTCCCCTACACAGTTGGGACACTTGAAAATTCAATAATCTAAACATATGGAACTGAAATGTCCCTGAAAAGACTGAATTGGCAATACTGTCTAATTCACCATTTTTGAAGTAGAGAATGTTGAGCTTGGAAAAAGTTCAGAGAAGAACAACTAAAATGATCAAAGGCCTGGAGACTAAAACATATGAAGAACGGCTGCAGGACTTGGGTTTGATTAGTCTACAGAAAAGAAGAAACAGGGGTGACATGATAGCAGTATTCCAGTATTTGAGGGGCTGCCACAAAGAAGAGGGTGTCAAACTATTCTTCAAAGCACCAAAGGGCAAGATAAGAAACAATGGTTGGAAACTGACCAAAGAGAGAAGCAACCTGGAATTAAGGAGAAACTTCCTAACACTGAAGACAATTAACCAGTGGAACAGTTTGCCTTCAAAAATCGTGGGCGCTCCATCACTGGAGATTTTTAAGAGACTGGACAGTCACTTGTCTGAGATGGTATAGGTTCTCCTGCTCAAGCAGGGGGCTGGACTAGAAGACCTCCAAGATCCCTTCCAGCTCTATTCTATTCTAATCTATAATAGTTATAGAACAGGTATATTTGATCAATACAGATAGGTGAAAATTTCATTCAATACTATTTGAAAGAAAAAGAAACTACAAACTCGTGTTCCTTCATAAACACAACAGAAAGAATTTAGTCAAAAACGAAAATTTTGCTAAAGCAATATTGACAGATTTTCCCTCCCTTTCTAGCTGTTTGCTCTTGGTATGTTTTTTTTTTAAAGAGGATCATTTTAATTATGTCAGAACTTTGATGTGATGTGGATGTTTTCACCTTTCTGTATAGTACAAAGGCAGGAATAATGGCTCTGGAAAGAGAAAGTGGAATTCCATTCCTGATAGCCCAGATAATGAATCACTAGGATCCTGGCAGTTCAGGAATTGTTGACAAAATAATTAAGGGGTCTCAAAATAGGTTTTCTGCATGTTATAATAATAGTGCTGCCTGCATCCTTACAGAACCTGTAATCTTATATTACTGTGGGTTGGGAAAGGACATGCGTGCAGAGATTTGTCTCTCTGTTTTATGCTTATTAGGTATATGAGAGATGTGACGCTAATGGATTTCTTCCACATATTTCAACTTACTTCTCACTTACATTGTCTGTAATCAATAGAGTAGGTAGATTTTCCAGATTAAAATATCATTCCAAATGAAAAGAGAAATGGAATAAATTTAAAATCCTTAAATAATGTAAAAGAATAGCCAATCATAGTTAATTAAATGCAGCTTGTCCTAGATTTTTGGCAACATTTGGAAATTAATTAAAAGAAGCTCTTTGTTGCTTTCTAAATATTGAAGGCCAAGTCATGATTGCAGGAGACTTCACTATCACACATGTTCATTTCCCACTTAGTACAATCTCTGCCAACCAACTGGTTTACATGGCATTTTGTAACTTGTTTTCCTATGGGAGGAGGGCACTATTCACCCTGGAAAATCTTTTGCTCCACAAATGGAAATTACTCACCCTTTTCAAGTGGGAGGAAGACATCTTTTTCACAGGAATTTCAGACGCCTGCAATTTCAAACGAAGCATTTACATGCCAAATGCAAGTGGCAGCACGGAAAGAGTTCTTAACTCTTGTAAATGTCTTTCTCTTTGAAACTTCAAGCATCAAAAGAAATATTATTTTGGCTAGACAGCTAAGTGGGATGCAAATGTTCTGATAGAAAATTCCACATTCAAGTGGAAATGCAGTTTATGCCTTTGGTTATAAGGTATGTTTTGGGCTTTTGACATTGGAGTTGAACCTGTCATTAGCAATATGGAACTTCCAGTTATGGCAGAGCTGTCTAACGACGCTAGAAATATATGCAGCTAGAAATATATGCAGAAATACTAACAGGATCTTTAGAAAGCTGATTTCTAATATGAGTAGTCCCAACTGCCCTGTTTAGTGACTATTCAATTTTATGATGGCATGGAAAAAGTAACCTTACAACTGGTCCTTAAAACGTATGACTCTCACAACAGTCCCCCAATCACACGATCACCATTTGCAAGATTCACAGCAGTCAATGGAGAAGCTGGCAGTAAAATCACAAATCACAGTTACACGATGTCTCACTTAATGACTGTGGATGTCATGCAATGTTTTGCTTAAAGCAGAATTGCCAGTCTCGATTGTGATTGTTGAGTGTATCAGAGTAACATAGCCTCTTCCTTGCTTTGGTTCATAAAACTCTGACAAAAAAATCCTTTCAAGTAGGCTAACAGAGGGTTAGTACCAAAATACACTCCAGATTGTTTTTACATTAGTAATTTACATGAGTAATAGTAGTAAATCAGTCTGAAACCAACAATTAACGGAGGAAACCATAATGGACAAGGAAGAGGGCTGCAATTAATAAGAATTAGAAACCAGGAAAAAGGATACACAATGCAGGAGGTCCAGGATTTTCATGTAAAATATCCAGAACTTGCTTGTTAAAAAGATACAAAGCAGAGCAGCAAAGTAATGGTAATGTTGGTCCAGCCCTGTCTGTTATAAAGTGTAATGTCCATGAGTGTCCACAAGGGGAAGTGGTGGCAAATGATAAAATGTGGCACTATGTATGTGCTTTGCAATGTTGCATACAAGAATAAGGAAGGTGGATCTTATTCTGTCATAGTAAGACATACATGTCTTCATTGTGATGTGCTGTAAATGTTTCTGTTTATGCCATGCCTTCAGACTACACCCAGAAACTGGCAAAAAAGGGGTTACTCATAAGTAAGGCGTGGTCCTTCAGGAGACCCATTATTTCAAGGCAGCAATATCTGTCAGTGCAATCCTAAGCTGTATTAACAGAGGGATAGAGCCGAGATCACATGAAGTGTTAGTACCACTTTGTAATGCCTTGGTAAGAGCACACTTGGAATATCGCGTCCATTTTTGGTTGCCACAGTATAAAAAAGATGTTGAAACTCCAGAAAGTGTACAGAGAAGAGCAACAAAGATGATTAGGGGAACTGGAGGCTAAAATATATGAAGAATGGTTGTAGGAATCGGGTATGTCTAGTTTAATGAAGAGAAGGACTAGGGGTGATATGACAGCAGTGTTCCAATATCTCAAGGGTTGCCACAAAGAAGGGGGAGTCAAGCTATTCACCTGAAGGCAGGACAAGAAGCAATGGATGGAAACTAATCAAGAAGAGAACCAATATAGAACTAAGGAGAAATTTCCTGACAGTTGGAACAATTGATCAGTGGAACAACTTGCCTCCGGAAGTTGTGGATGCACCAAAACATGAGTGAAATATCAAATTTTTGATACAACTATGACTTGGATAACTGAGAATCTTCATAGACATCCAATACTTGAGGTTTTTAAGAAGACATTGGACAGCCACTTGTCTGAAATGGTAAAGGGTTTCCTGGTTGAACAAGGGGTTGGACTAGAAGACCTCCAAGGTCCCTTCCAACTTTGTTATTCTGTACCTATCCATTGTCTCACATCTGCATTCTCAGCTTCTCAATCGTGAGCTAGATATCATTAACACCACAACTCTGAAAACAGCAAATATAACTCGGTATTATATTCCTTGCTGAACCCGAGTCATCAGATTCCAGAGGGTTTGCTTTCCATGTCAGAAAATCTGTTGAATGGCTATGGTGGTAATGGCAGACTAAAAAGTTCAATCAATCAATTCCAACTTTGTAAGATTTTTTTTTTCCACAAGAAGTTGAAATTTTTTTGTACTTTTTTGCAGAGGTCTAAAGCGAAAAGGTTTTATAAAACACAGCTGAAGGCCTAGGACTGGGGCGATGGCGCGCGTGCCCACAGAGAGGGCTCTGAGTGCCGCTTCTGGCACCCGTGCCATAGGTTCGCCACCACTGCCCTAGATTGATTGCCACAAATTAGCATTCCCTTCCCACCCACCCACTTTTTTTTAATTTAATTTTTTTTCTTGAAATATTGTGCCCTGCATGACATGGTGTCCTAGGCAACAGCTTAGCTTATTTGTGTGTATGTTCCATTCTGGAGAGGGTCACACATCATAAAACACATTGATTTTTTAAAAAATCAGTATATTTATCTCAAATGTGACATCAGTCCCTGAACTTGTTAATTCAATTATATTCTTTTATTCATTCCATTCTGCCAAGAAAACCAAGGCGCATGTCTCCCCCCCCCCTCTCTCAGGCTAAATTGGCTGTTTTCTTGCTCCATTAACTTTACAAGCTCTTTACATTATTGGGATTGTGTGCTGTTATTTACTTTTGGTACAATGCAAGGCCCAATGGTTTTCATCTGGTTGACCCTCCTCACACAATTGAAAATGCTGTCTTTGCTTCAGAGAATTTAATGTCTGGGCTCAGCCAAGCTGAATATTTAATTTCAAACAGTCTGAGAAATATCCCCTCTTCTATCAATGTAACTGTGAGCAACATAAACAAGGTTAAAGCAAAAAAACAAAAAAACCCCAAATGATAGCTATCCACTCAAACACCAAAGAGGCTGGTTAAACACGTAATTTTCATTGCTGTGGGGCTTTCTTGCTTTCTTTCTATCACCCTTTGCTCTTCTAACATTGTTAGGAAGATTCTACAGTAGTCTGAATAAAGTCAAATTTAGCTTAAAGCAGATCTTAGTCATACATAAAGTTAAACTAACTCCATCTAGCCACTTATACTGTGGAATCTGCTGACTATGAGACTTATTTCTTCTAAGATTACCATGAAGGCAATGAAACCAATAACGGCACTTAGTCTATATGACTATTTCAGTTCTCTTAACCACTTCCAGCCACAATTACATGTAGGAATAGAAAAAAGTGGAAAAACAAATGGGAAGGTGATAAAACTCCAAATCTGTGCATAATGCCATTAGCCTGGTAGCCATGCAATGGATTTCTTTCTTTCTTTGCCTTCTTTTTGCTCCAGTTCAGAAAGAAAAGACAAAAAGAGAGATAGGAGGAATGGGGCGGAAAGTGACAGTCTCCCTTTCTAATTTGCAGTGGTTGCAAGTCTCAAATAATGGCTGCCACCACAGAGGCCAAGTCATCACTGATCATGGACTCCCAGCACATGATAATCCAATGATAGAAGAGGAGGGTAGCTGGATGCTGTCAAAACAACCAGGCCAATATTGAAGAATCTCAATGTGGAAGAAAAATGTGGAAGAAAAAAAAAGATGACTGCTCAGGAACTTTTTTGGGTTTGTTCTGGAGATGCCTTGATATCTTCTTGTTGGTGGTTTGCCTCAGGCACAATCCCAGGCTGTGCCTCAGCACAAATATTCTCTCCCTCTTTATGTACAAACAAACACAGATTGTTATATCTGACTTATGGAACTTCTTTTGGTCTTCAGAGAATTTTTGTGCAAGGATTTGAAATTCTTACTGACCCAGATGTCCTCTTCTGTCCTGTTCACCCTGATTCATAGCATCACCTTCTTCTCCTTGAATTCCCCAACCAGCTACTTTTGACCCAGCAAGCTGGCTAGTCAGAGAAAGCAAACATTCATGCTAATAATTTGTTTCAGCAACTCGTTTCTCAATCACTTCATTGCCTTAACTTTACAGTGTTTTGAGAGCTGAATGACATGAGAGAGTAAACCATTTCCCAAGCAAGTTGCAAACATATCATTTCAAATTATATATCCTTGTCACTGCTCTTTCAATGCAAAAATGTGATTTATTTTTTCTTAAGGCAAATGTTCTCCCCCAGGAATTTGTTGGTGGCCAGTGGCCTGAAGGCAATATATTCTAGAAGTTTATTTTGCTATCGTAATGTGAAGGCTTTTGCTTGCAGTTTAGTGTATAAGAAGGAAAGATTATGGTTAAAAATGTGTCTTCTTGTAAACCACTGGACCACTGCTAGGAATAACAATATTAAAGTATCTGTAAGAAAAGGAAATTACTCTTAAAATTGTAAAATGGGGCAAAACTCACTTAACAAATGTCTCACTATACAACAGAAATCTTGAGCTCTGTTGTAGTCATAAGTTGACGACTAACTGTATTTTATTATGTAGTGGCAGAAATACTACAAACACCACCAATTTACATTCATATCATTAAACCATAAATATAGTCCTGGTAGATAGATGTAAATGTAGAGGTGTGTAGAAGTAGACATATAGATAGAAATATAATGAACAATTAATAAAGTTATTCTGCAAGCTATCTCTTCCAAAAATCAGTCCATCAAAATCAGTCTGTGCTGCTTAATTTTATGCGCTGTAAGCCGTGCAAGATAACCAGCTGTGTTCCTGTTGCTATAACAGGTTGAGAATTATTTATGTATTTAGAAAATGTATATATGGCCACCCATTCTAAATAGGTAACTCCCCCCCATAACAAATCACCAATCAATCAATCAATCAAAAAGCCAGGTAATGTACTGAGTTCTTACTCAAATTCCAATTTGCTTAATTTCTAATTTCTGGACAATAAAACTTCCACTAACCTGAAAATGATGAAAGCAAAGAAAAACTAATATATAACAGAGCTCATAGATCTATTCAGGTAACCTAACCCTTTTTCTGAATTTCCATTCACAAATGTATCAGTTTATAAAAAACTAAATGTAAAAAAACAGTTTATTTTAATGACGATATGTCATCTATATGAATTTCCAAGAGACTTTTTATTCTGACTTTATTCTCAGACCAGGCAGTCCACATAAAGATAACCTTCCTGCAATGTAGGGAAAATATAAGAAATTACAATTGATCCATCCACACCAGTTCTATAGACTTGGATTGTCAATAACCCTCCCAGATTTCAAACAACGGTCTTCCTAATTCTAGCCAAATCATAGCCTGTCTTCCATGCAAATCATGTTGCTTTACCATGGACTTGCAGCCACTTCTCATATGATACAATTCATTAGAATAAGCAGGACAGCTTCTTGAAATGTGCTTATCAGACTTTGAAGTGAAAATGTACTAAGTTCATTTCATGAGGGAAGGGAGTTTAAGCCTATTAAATTCAAATGCTAAATTACATAACTGCATCACTGTATTTGTTTTTTTTCCCCCTACAGTATATGGAATTTCACCATAGTTCCATTCCCCGTCATTGCCACCAGCAACATTAAAGTTGACAATTTGACTCAAAGTGGATACAATGAGCTATTTTTTAAAAATGAACAATGAAGCACATTTTCCAGCAATACAGTATGTCTTGCAATATATCATTGAAAAATGAAATCTTTTAAACTTTGTAAAATAAAGGGTAATTTTGTAAAACAAAAATGTCGAGTTTCTCAAGGACATGACAATAATACGATCACATTTTTTTTAAAAAAGTGAATCATTTAAAATTCAGGGTTTGTTGCTTTTTTTTTAATTCTGTTGGTAAAATTTGGCTATACATGTCTTGATATTTTAAAAGAAAATGCACCCAATATCAGGAATATTTAATATTTATGACTCATTCCGCATAGCCTTTTTTTGTTAACCTTTTCCCCAAATGCATATTCTATCATTCTTCTGAGGAACCCATGTACTGCATTTTATCCCTACAACAATCCAGTGGAGTAGGTGAAGTGGAGATTTTCACACTCTAAAGTTGCTAAAGCAAACAGCAACCAAAACATCATACCAGTTAATTTACATACCGTTTCCACAAGCAAATTATTTCCACAATTATGAAAATCTCATTCCTCTGTCTCTGTCTCTCATGAACACAAAGGGTTTCTCAAGAACCTATCTGTGGGATCAATTTCTCTAAGGCAGGGATAGGCAACCTTGGCTCTTTTATGACTCGTGGACTTCAACTCCCAGAATTCTTGAGCCAGCATAGCTGGCTCAGGAATTCTGGGAGTTGAAGTCCACGAGTCATAAAAGAGCCAAGGTTGCCTACTTCTGCCCTAAGGGTATCTACCATTCTACCAGATGAGATAAAGTGAGCATGCTCCTAGGAAGTTTTTCTGTGATAGCCTCTGCCCTATAGAACACTCTGAAATTTGGCAGGCCTCTACTCTCCTAGCCTTCCATAAAGCACTAAAGACCTGGCTCGCCTGCTTCCCCCAGTGCTTGGGATGAGATGAAGTGACAGTCGCTTGACTTAGCACCAGGTTTTCATTTTAAATATCTTTGATTTTTATCATTTTAATATGATTTTTATGTTGTTTTAATTTTTGATTGAGAACCACCTAGAGCAGTGGTGGCGAACCTATGGCACACGTGCCAGAGGTGGCACTCGAAGCCCTCTCTGTGGGCACACACACCCTCGCCCTAGCCCCGCCTCCCCCCACGGTCCCCTCATCAACAAGCCCCCCGGAGGAGAGTCACCCATGGGCGCAGACCGTGCAGAGCAACGCAGCCCAGGACATGGCAGCCAGGCAGCAGGGTCAAGACTCCGCCCTCGTGCCCCATCATGTGCAGATGATGCTGCAGGGTGTAGATGGAGGGCGTGGCCATCATTGCACTGCAGGGCCACCTGGGTGATCTGCTGCAGTGGGCTGTGGAGGCAGTGGGAGGCCCTATGGGTGGACGGGGGTGGGTGGTGGAGCGGTTTTGGGGCACTCGGTCTCTAAAAGGTTCACCATCACTGGCCTAGAGTTTGTTTTAAGATGGGCGACTATATAAATGCTTTAAATAAATAAAGTAGACCTGAACATTGGCTTTTTGAGCCACATTAATGTAGGTTATAACATTTGAGATCCCCTTGCCCCTGAATGTTGTCTTAAAAATGTCCTGGGCATATCTTGTTAGATATCACAACTGTCATCTCAGCAAGACTCAAAAGCCTGGACAAATCCTACCGAATTGTTCAGCACCTTATATACAATCACTCTCTCTCTTTCAATAGCATCAACTCCCAGGGAACCAGGCGGCATTCGCAGGGATGCAGATTTTAACCTTTATAATGTTGGTACTGTTGTGTTTTTTTTCTTTTGAAAAGGCCATTTAGATTAGAACAAAAAGTCATGCCCATAACAACAACAGAAGTCTGAATGAATTAGAAGAATGACAGTAATAGGTACAATATAAACGAATCATCTCAAAAGTTAGAAGTTTCTTAGACAGTCTAAAAGATTGTTGTGATTGTGCATTCACACACACACAAAGCTTATCTTGGGGGTTTGGGAGAGTTTTCAACCCTGGTGACTGCCTGGATAATTCTTTGGAGTTTTCTTGGCAAGGTTTTTCAGAAGTGGTTTGCCAATACCTTTTTCCTAGGGCTGAAGACAGGGTCTGGCACAAATTCAGCCAGCTGCTTCAGGCCTAAGACAGGGCTAGAACTCAGTCTCCCAATTTTTAGCCTGATGTTTTAACCATTACACTAAATTGGCTCTTATCTTGTTTTAGGGCAATTTAAAATGTGAAGGTAGGTAAGAAATGAGGCTATCTCTCTACCCCAACACCACCTCTCTTTAGCTTACTTCCCCCCCCCCCCAAAAAAAAATCTGTCCTGCCACCTTGCAAAAATGGTTTATTGCAAAAATTGGACTGGCACAAGTGATCAAAACATGGAAACTGTGGAATTCTGATGCACAGGCAAATGCCATTTCTCTGCTCTGACTGCATGGAGTATTTATCTCACTTTGCCTAAGAACAATGCCAGTGCTGTTTAGTCCTTTGGCATAATGTTCAAGAGAGCTATCTGAGACTATTAGAAAACACTGCAAGTTATGTGTTTTCTACGGTGCTACACAGAGAAAATCCATAAACTAGATACTGCTTCCGGAAAATGTTTTTTATTTATTCATTCATTCATTCATTTATGAAACTGCCCATCTCCCTTCCAAAAGTAGGCAACATCCTTATTCCAGGAGGAGCTCTAGTGGCACAGTGGCTAAAATACAGTACCATAGGCAAACTGTCCCCACAGCCTGGAGTTCAATCCTGACCGACTTGAGGTTGACTCAGCCTTCCATCCTTCTGAGGTCAGAAAATGAGGACCCAGATTGTTAGGGGCAATAGGCTGTCTCTGTAAACTGCTTAGCGGGTGCTGTAAAGCACTATGTAATAGTATATAAGTCTAAGTGCTATTGCTATTTATTATGGTACATATTCTATCTGGCTTTTGAATGGGATGATGCAGGTTTATGGGTTATTTTTAAATCCCCTAATTAACTCTGTATATAGTCTTGCTCTACCACTATTCACTTAGTAAAATGTAGTTCCTTCTGAGTTCTACCATCATCACCACCCTTTTGAAAATTAGTGGAACCGGACTTCATGTTACTTCATGTTCTGGTTGGGAAATTGTGAATTAGTTGTATAATAGACAAGCTCAAGTGCATAGCTGAAGGCTTGATAATTTATAAATGCCATTATGAATGGGGAGGAGGAAGGGTGTTCCTGAAATATTATGGAACATAATATCTTCCTGACAAGAAGACAAAAAAAAGTAGGGCAAGAAGAATAATTAATTGTCTTGAGTTATTTTCAAGATTAAACGGAGTTTTAGTTTGTCAATTGCAATTATATTAATTGGAAAGACTTCAATAGAAGAAACTGTGAGTTTTTATTATTTACTTACTTAATTTACCTGTTTGTCCCACATTCCCAGAGACTGTGCTAGTTAACAACACGAACACAGAATAAGATAATTCGCAGAAATCTCCAGCAAATATTAAAAAAAATATGAAAATCAATGCAAGAATGTCAGTTTTAACAGCCAGTTAAAATTGCTGGAAACTTTTCACAAGAAGTGAACAAAATAGAAAAGAGACCACTGAAATTAGTACAAAATGAAATCACTTGAACAATAAATATGAAATATATGCCTCCCCCCATAATTATTTGGGGGTTAACTAAAAAGAGAAAAGGTTCCACATATATGAATGGAATTAAGTTTTTAAATCAAGTCATTTTAATGTCAAATATTCAAAAAAAAACCATTTTTGAAGTAAGACCAGTACTGATAGTTTTACAGAAGAGAAAACAACGCTGCAGTTCGGGCGTTGTATTTGGCCAGGAAATAAGGACTTTATGCAATGTATAAACAAACCAATATCTGATTGTATTTCACATGTAAGAAGAGGGGAAGAGAGCCATAAACCTTTCTCCTGCTATCTAAAAATTAGCAATATATGAAATTGTACCAAGGAAAATAATGACTTTGACTTACTAATGCAGACCTAGGCCTACGTCATTTTTGGGCTATCTCAGCAGGATGAAATAGAGCAAAGTGCACAAGATCCAAACATATTTTGGAATCAGATAGGAAGATGAGCAGATTAGTCCCATCTATTCTATCAGTCTATAGCTGTAAGGTTAAGAATTAAATAGTGAAAACCTAACATAGTAAAAACTGCTAAATAGGTTTACCTATATCCAGGGCTTTTTTTTTTCTCATAGAACGCTCAGAACGGAGTTCCGGCACCTTTTTGGGATGGAACCTTGTAGGGTAGGCAAGGCGGGTTGTATGATGTGTGTGAGTTCCTGCACTTTTTTTTTTTTTTTTTTAGAAAAAAAGCACTGCCTATATCTGGCAAAACAATAAGTATTTTTTAAAAGAGACATTGAAGAGATCCCCAATACATATTCCTGGTGCTATATTTTCCTCTCTAGGTCTTCCTGGTTTTTCTTCTTTCCCTTCAGTCTCCTCTCTTTCTTTGCCATCCTGCTTGTTCACTTTTTCTTCACTCTTTTGTATGTTTTTTTTTCTTCCTATTTCCTGTTTATACTCAGTGATAAGCATCCCTGTCCTTTTTTCTTTTTTGAAACCGTTTATTAGGCATGTTATGTAGCAAAGGTGCATTCATGTATCCAACACCTTCACTTCATCAGTTTCTAAGCAATAGACTTTCTATGCCTCCTCATGAATGAATTTCAATATTTAATAAAGCAAAGTTATTGGCAAGGGACATCAGCTCATCTCTTTTTTTTTTAACTGCATGTCAAGAGATTTTCCCATTAAATAGTAAAAATTAAAAAAAATAGAGTAGAAGACATTCACTTGCGGGTGGAGAAAAATGTAATTCTTTCATGGCCCAATATTTCAAGTATTATATAATTCCACCCATTTAAACTATTTCTCTGTTTGTTTTAATGATATATTTATTGTCTTACAGTTTTAATCTTTTATGGTATTGTTTTATCAGATTGTAAGGTCCCCAGAGTCATGTGTCCGTAATATAGGTGGCATACAAATTTAAGAAACAAACTAATAATAATACAGTTGGAAGGAACCTTGGAGGTCATCTAGTCCAACCCCCTGCTCAGGCAGGAAACCCTATACCATTTTAGACAAATGGTTGTCCAGTCTCTTCTTAAAAACTGCCAGGGTTGATAAACAACATTCTTGAAAAGCATCATAGATGTATTAGAAATTTATTTGGGTGTTGTTGTTTTTGTAGAACATTACTTGGTTTTTGTTTTGTTTTGTTTTTGTTTTTGTTGTGCTTTTTTGTCTTCTTTTTTCTCCCTCAGACATCTGTTTCTGAACAGAGGGGATTTTTCAAGAGGACAAGCAGCAGCAAATTTTCATACATCCCAACATTCAGAGAGGAGACCTCAAAGAAAGTTGTACCTCATTCACTTGATAAGTTAATGCTTTTTAGGTACCTGCTTCGTTCTGTGTCCGAATGGTGATGCAAAGAGAGACTCTAGAATTCAAGCAGACACAAGCACAGCTTCCATATAGACCTTTGCCTGAACATAGTTAAAAGAAGGTTGGAGAACTCTCTCTCTTTTCTCTCTACTCCAAGCTCTCTGTGCATTTGGCACAATGTCGTTGATATCCCAGTGATGCCACAATATCTACTAGACTTCAATACAAGTTAGGATGCAGATACAGTTATTAAAGCTTCTTTGATCATAAACAAAACATTTAATATAACATCAGTGATTTCCCAATGAAAATGTGCCAGAAACATCTGCTTGATATATCTGTTTAGATTGATTTTTTAAAAAAACTTACTGAGTTATAGTAGGATTTTACTGCTGCACCCTCCATCTATGTTCACTTTGGATTGTCTCAGTCAATCAATTCAAAAGTATCCTTTTGAATTGTATGCTAATTTTACTGTATCTTCTTGTTTGCCCACTACTCAACTGTTCTGGTGGAAAAGATGAGAAGCAGATGACGTTAGTTCCCTAGACAGCCATGGCTCTCTGTATCACCCATCCCTTGCTTTATCTAATGGAAAGTCACATGATGTGATCAGGTGGAGCCTCAGGAAGAAGGTGGCTCTGGATTGTCCCAGTGAAGTCACTGGAGAAGGAGTGTGGAAATCAACCTGCCATTGTAACAGGCTGTGCTTTCTCCTTTTGACTTAACATCAAAATGTGTTTTCCAGGCAAAATAAAACTACACAACGATACATAACAGAAACGCATTACTTCCTGGACAGCAAATGATGTGGCCTAGAAAGCCGTATATTGCTTTGCTTCTTTGCTAGCTTATTTATTTATTTACTAACTTAGTGTAGCTTGAAATCTGTAAGACATTTGTAGGACAAGCAATTCAAGTCCTGAAAACAGGGCTGGATGTACAGTACAAATCATTTTTTTTTTGCTACTAAAATTAAAGGCTCTGAAATAATTGAATTTTCTATACTACGATTTATATCAAGATGGGATTTATGACATTTTTCACAAAAAATGCTGGATTTATAACCAGAGCAGGATAGGTTGGCAATTTACTAGTTAATCTAACAGAGTTGGATTTAAGAGAGAAATGTAAACATTTATACTGTAGATAAGTCACTGGCAAAAGATAAGAATGAAAGCTTTAATGGATTCATCAGTAGATTAATAACAAATGTTATAAATGATATCCCCACCCTATGTTACCAGTGCCAAACATGGACACTTACAACAAAACATAAATGAAAGTTAATCACCACGGAAATGAGATGCTTGAGGAAAGCTGACCAGAAGAGATAAAATCAGAAAGGAGACCATATGAGAAAGAACTGACATAAAATCAATCTTAAATTACATCCAAAACAGCAAATAAAGTGGTTTGCTCACCTGGAGACGATGCCGTGGAATTCCATACCATACAAGGCATATATAAATAGAGAAGAAGGTCAAAGAACACGAGGCAGACCAAGAAGAAGATGGAGAGACAACATCAAAAACACAATACAACAATGTCAATTAACAATGGTTGAGGCTGCCAGAAGAGCAAGAGCCAAAATTTTGTATCTCCCTCGACACCAGAAGCAGTAAAAGAGAAATTAAAGAAGAAATATCAAAGACAAATTTTAGCCCTTCAGAGATATTTTGTAATCTCTTCCACTGAATTTTTTTTTGTTTCTAAAAAAAAAAAAAATAGAAAAAAACTAAGCCTTAGTTCTGAATCATAAGCTTTTTGCTGGCAGTTTTCAGATGTTGTCCTGAAGGCCTAGTGCAGGGGTAGGCAACCTTGGCTCTTTTATGACTCGTGGACGTCAACTCCCAGAATTCCTGAGGCAGCCATGTTGAGGGGAAAGGGAGAGGTTTGCAAGCTGAGCCATGCTGGCTCAGGAATTCTGGGAGTTGAAGTCCATGAGTCATAAAAGAGCCAAGGTTGCCTACCCCTGAGCCCTAGTGATAGCCTCATCCCTAATCAAAGAACAGTCTTCATCAACAGTTGCATATAAAATAAAACTGCAACAATTTAAAAAAAGATCAAAGCAGAACATAGAACACAGAAATCTCAATAAAGAACCATCTGAAAGCATTAACATGTCTACCACAGGTGACTGAATGTGGCAGATGTGCGGCAGATTTTCAGTGGGTTTGAAAAGGCTTCCCTTCATCAAATTCTGGATGGTGAGATTCAGCTAGGTAGAATCATCTGGAAAAAAAGGAAAACCTTAGTTCGCCTCTTAGTCATCCAGTTCCCTGCAAAAGAAATCAGAAGAGAGGTGGATCCTCAAATGTGAATTGCCAAATTGAATCTATTGCACCTAATGCATTTTGGAGATTTCTCTTTGTAAATTGAGCTGAATTCATGTGCATCTGCATCTAGATCAGGAATGCCCTAGGTCCAACTCATTTCAGCCTCCCTGAAAAAAGGAAGAAATCTTACTGATTATATTTGTGAAACACATTGGGAAGATTTAATCTCCCCTTGACCCCCTCCTATCCATAACCCCTCTTTAACTTTCCCCTCTCCTTAGCATTTCTTGCAGCAAAGAAATAACGATTCTGACCACTGGGAGTCAGGAAGGTGAGATTGTAATATTGTCACTCTTTCCCAGAAAGGAGAAACTTAAAATGGCAGCCTCACCCGGGAGTAATGATCAGACATTTGGGGGAATCGGATAACCAATTTGTCTGAAATGGTATAGGTCAGAGATGGGGAACGATGACTTGCTTCAGGAATTCTGGGAATTGGTGTCCACAAGTCATAAAAGGGCCATCATTCTCCACCCCTGGTATAGGATTTTCTACTTGAACGAGGGGTTGAACTAGATTATCTCCAAGGTCCCTTCCAACTCTGTTATTCTGTTTTTTTATTAATTAGATTTTTATCCTTCCTTTGTACTTTTATAAATAACTTAAGGCAGTGAACCTCCATAACACACTTTCTTTTCCTATTTTCCCCACAGCAACCACCCTATCAGGTGAGTTTGGCTCAGATAGAGGGACTGAGCTCAAAGTCACCTAGTCAGATTTCATACCTAAAGTGGGACTAGAACTCATTGTTTCCCAGTTTCTAGGCCGGCACCTTAACCACTACACTAGAGTGTCTCTCTTATTTCTAATTGTTATTCTCAAATTATAAAGAAGGCTTGCTATACCTTGAAGTGGTGTTTGTGCATGTTTGAGTGTAGGATAGGCTGCTTGGGTGATTTCACCTACTACTTGTCAAGCTATGAAGATTGCTTACATTAGGATTGCCATGCTGCTTCTAGCTTGCCTACAGTAACAAGGGGGGAGGGGAAGGTTTGGGTGCTATCCATTGGGAACCAAGGTCACCAAAGAATTATTCTTCCCATAACAACTGCCTTAGGATTATTGAACAGCATGACCTGAACTGTCAGAGAGGGGAGGGAAAATTTTACTCTTTTAATTATCTTTTTCCCATCGTATTGCCAGAGCTGGCTTTCAACTCTTTAGTGCCGGTATGCAGTGCCCAATAAAGTTTTGCATTAGAGATCCAAATGTCTCTGGTGTGGGATCTCTAGCCAGAACCTTGACACTACTGCCATCACTATGGGCCACATCCCAAAGAGACCGGTTATCCTTACTTTACAGTCAATTTCTCTGAGGGACGATGCTTACATTTCAATGCAATGTGCTAGGCAAGAATTTAAAAATGGTTTCCCATTGCTTTCTCCTGAGATTTTTTCCCCCCCAACTTCCCATTCTATGTTTCAATCCTGGAATTTGCTAGTATCTTCCATCCAAGTACTAGCCATATCCAAATTAAGTTAATTTTCTGAGATCAGCCAAGGTGAACCAGATGATCGCCTCCTGCCTAACTGGGTTCAGAAGTGGAGAAATACTCATCGAAATGGATGTACAAGTGAAGTCATGTGAGTTATGTGAACTATCTTGGGGTCCTTTGAAGGTCAACAGAGAATTAAATATAATTTTAAATAAAACTTTGTTGAAAAAGTGAAGATTTAAAAGATTTTTCCAAAGATAATCCAACCTTTTCAGGAGAGAATATCATTGGCATACAGTTATCTAAATTGTTTTGTTTTCTTTATCTATGAAAATGCAAATGTGCAGTGAAATGCAAATTATTAAAAAAAATAATAAGTTGCAATTACCATAGAAAAATGAAATATTTCCACATCTACTAATTAAAAAGTAAAATAACTGGATACAAAGGATATATTCATAAACTGCTAATCTAAGATTTTTAAAACCTTGGTTGTTGAGACAGGTATGTCAAAAATATTTTTAAAGAATATAAAAATGTATAAATTAGAAGTAATTCATTTTTACTGGGAAAGAAAACAACATAGTGACTCAACTTCAGCAATTTTGAGGCTGGTTTTCTTTCCCCCTTTTATAAAAAATGATCCGAACGTTGCACCGTTTTGGTATCAGTACATCAATATTAAAAGCCTGGTGCCAGCAAGACAAATGCTGTTTCCAAATATAAAGTTCTCTCTTTTAATTCAAGACTGCATGCAGAATAAATTCCTTCTTAGACAAATTCTCTTTTCCAGCAATTACCCGACAGGGGCCTATGATCAAGAATGAACTATGCAGATCTCTAGCACCCTTCAGGGGGCATGTCCTTATGCAGATGCTTTCCTGAGAGCAAAATGAATGTAGGGCACCCGCAGGTGGCTACCTCTGGCAGTGACTGCAACAACACAGTATAAAGGGGGGAACATCCTTAACAGAAGGAGCAATCGTTACTATTTTTGTACAGAGGCCATTGTTCTATCCATATTGCTCGTATAGATAAAAACTGACACCCAAAGAGTGAGCATTTGCAGGCCGGCCTCCTAGCTCCACCAACTAAGAGAATCTCTGTTACTATTCCAGTAACCAGCTTCGTACCTTATTTAAAAATGGGAGAATGAAAAAAAAGCAGTGCAGAATATAGGAAAATTACAGACAGAAAATGCTTTGTTTTGGGCCCTAAGGAAAATTCCTTGGTGAGGCAGGTACAGGCTGCATCTGAAACTGCCATTTAATTGGTTTAATTAAATGGTAGAAGCCATTATTGATATATTACTGCAAAAGAACTAAGTCGCTTTTTTTCAGTGCCATTGTAACTTCGAACGATCCCTAAATGAATGGTTGTGAGTCAAAAATCCAATTTTTTTTTATTTTGCTTTGACTTTTTCTTTTACCAGTTCTGTGACTTTTCTTTTCCCATCTTTTCTTCCCCCTACAGGAGATGCAGACGGAAAAATAGAATTCTTTGTACTCTGATTTATTTCAGAATTTACTTCTCTCTCCTGCCACCAACATGATGACCCTCAAGTCAAGAGTGATGAGAGCTATAATTCCAAGAGATTGGCCTGATACCAGCAGTAGAAAGATTCTTTAATGATACACTCATGAGCATTTATGTCTGCAATTTGTTCCCAGGCATGAATTTCTATGCCTTTTAAGAACTTTATAGATGAAGCAGCCTCAAATGTAGTTTGACTCCTGGCAACTAACTGGAGACATCAATGCAGTTGATTTGGGAGTGGTTTGTCACTGCTTCTTTCAGGATTTTTTCCCCCCTTCAGTTTCTCAGTCTAACCCCCAGGTGGTCCCCCTTAGCACATAAACAAAAATCTACCTTTGCCCACTCCATTTTTTTAAAAAATAACTGGGGCTTTCTTACCCAGTTCAGAGAGTAATAGTTAAGATTTAGTGAATGCCATCTAGTTAATTAAATGTCTATTTCCTACAGTGTCTGTAAAAGAGATCATAATATAGCAAGTCAACACTGAGGAGAGTAATTAAAGTGCGCCTAAAGTGCAGAAGTAAGCTTGTAGTTAGCGGTAATTAGAAGCAAAATGGGTTTAGATAATTGCTTTCTTTATTAGAAGAACCACAGAAAGCTGCTGGTGTAATTGTAACCTTATTTCCAGGTCTCTGCCAAACTGAAGCCCATCTGTGCCAGCTGACTCTTATTCTCTCTACAGTGAGAAATATTCAGTTCAGTCTTCTGGAATTATGCCTGTTCCAAAGATCTACACCAGGGTTGTCAAACTGCCGGCCCGCAGGCCAGATGTATCATAGTGAAACCGTGCCCACCCCATTGCCGGCAATGGCAAAAAAATCACGATACATCGTGACACATCATGTGACGTTGGGAGTTTGACACCCCTGATCTATAGCTATATGATCTAAAGCAGGGGTCCCCAATGCCCGGCCCATGGACCGGCACCGGTTTGCAGCATGTCAGCAACTGGACCACGTAAACAAGCAAAGACCCACCTGCAGGATGCAGGCAGCATGCAAAACCACACCCCTTATGGTCCACGGAAAAACCTTTCTTCATGGAATTGGTCTCTGGTGCCCAAAGGTCCCTGCTGATCTAGAGGATAGCTATATTTACATAATAGATTTAATCTGGTTCTTGAATTCATTCAGTTTCTGAGCTGGGTTTATACAAGTCACTAGTTCTGTCTTGGTCTCCCTCTCTCCCTTCCTCCCTTTCTCAAATATACACACAGAGAGAGAGACAGACGCACAGACAGACTGAACTAGTAACTAAAACTTCAGCTTCCTTCAGGTTGTTGCAAGACAATTAGATCTATTAAAGTTTCAGAAATAGCTGAAGTACTGCAAGATGACTTCTGAAATATTTATTTGTAACCATAAAAGATGAGAACAACAAAAAAACCTCAGGTAAGAATTATTTTCTACAAATGCAAAAACCAAAGCATTTCTCCCTCAACCAGATACTGTTTGTAGGTGAACTTCAATAAAGAAACTACTCAGAAGTAACTCCATATGTCATTCTTGGTTATTTGAGCCTGGCATTGATCTTGCCAGACAAAAGCAATTATCTGCATATCTATTTATTTGTGTCCCGCCTTTATTATTTTTACAAATAACTCAAGGGGACGAAGATACCCAACACACCTTCCTCCTCTTATTTTCCTCACAACTATAATCCTGTGAGGTGGGTTGGGATGAGAGAGAGTGACTGGCCCAATCATCCAGTTGGGTTTCATGGCTAAGGCAGGACTTGAATCCACAGTCCCCAGCTTTCTAGTCTGGTGCCTTAACTATTAGAACTGTAGATACAGTCTGTGAATTACTAGGGAGGCTCCATCCTTGCCCTCTTCCTTCCCAGCAGACATTTCAGCCTCCACTATCTTTTCGTCCTCTGGGAAAGAGCTATTGCGCCTGTGACTCCAGACTCCATTCCACTACACTGTGTGACCAACCATAATAGTAGAGATTACGTTGACAGAAATATACCAGAACAGTTACATAAGCAAGGAGGGCTGAAACATTATTTAAGTCCTGTGCAGCAAGATAGCATTTGGAAGCACCTCAGGAAGAGGTTCCTCCCTGATTCGCTTCATTGGGTTATAAGAAAGGGGAGAGGTAAAGAACAAAAAGCCTTGTAAAATTCTGTCGTTATGGCCAATATCAACAAAGTATCGTCGTAATCTTCCCATGGAGTTGACTTTGTCTACCTGACCAGATGTCCTTCAAGTTATATATCAACTCCGAAGAGAAAAGAGAATTCAGCCTAAAATTATAAAGAATGCCTTAGCTTCGAGAAATAGGAATACAGGTTGTCTTCAGCTTCAACCGACTGTTTGTTTAACAACCGTTCAAAGTTACAACAGCCTTGGAAAAAGTGACTTGACAACCTATACTCACACATATGGCTGTTGCACCAGCCCTGTGGTCACATGATCACAATTTGGGTGTTTGGAAAATGGCTCACATTATTTACTGGTTGCAGTGTTTTCCGATCTCATGGTCACAGTTTGCAATCTTTTTTGCTGATTTCTGGCAAAAGAAAATAGAGGGAAAAAAACTCACTGGGGAAGCTGGATTCACTTAATGCAGTGTTTCTCAACCTTGACAATTTTAAGGCATGTGGACTTCAACAGCAATGCTGGCTGTGGAATTCTGGGAATTGAAGTCCACATGCCTTAAAATTGTCAAGGTTGAGAAACACTGAAATGACTTCATGGTTCCCTTAATATCTGTGGTGATTCACTTAATCATCATAAAAATTGTAATAAAATTAGATCCAATTCCACTTGCACTCACAATAATATATGACTGAAATTCCGCTCCCAATTGTCATCATAAGTCAAGGATTACCTGTAATATTCCTAGCTCAAGCACAGAAACATCTTATCCAATGTCCATGGAAGTGGTTTTTTTTTAGTGAACCAAGTTGTTTTTTTCTATTTAGAACCTATCTTATTCTACCTTTTGCATACATGATAGAAACAGCATCTGTCCCTCTGCATGTTGGTTGAAAGTCAGATACTGGCTAGTTTTTAGCTTGGCAGGAAGCTGCACTATTCTGAATGCAGGATGGTTATTCACAAGATAACAATTCCACACAATTTTGTATCATTTGCAAATCCGATCAGCATTCTATCCGCATCCAAATTAGGAATAAAATGTTGAAAAGTAGAAGAATTAGGTCTGACTTTTGCATCAGCCAGTGGATTCCTTCCTCCAGTTGAGGAACTATTGATGATCACTTTCGTCGTATGATTTATGAGCCAGCTATGTAGCCTCTTATTCTAATGACATGCAGCTCACACTTAACTAGCTTGGTAATTAGAATTTTATGATGTTCTTTGTCAAATGCGTTGCTGAAATCTCTTTATGTCTACAGCATCCCCAATATTTGCCTCATTAAAAAATGGAAATGAACTTACTTTAATAAAAGTTATTCTTGACAAAGCCATTGTTTGTTGATTTTTTTCAAAGCGGTTATGGTTTTATGACCTACTCCAAAATACTCTCATCTGTAAATACAAGACAATTTCCTTGGATTTTCCTTTCCCTCTTTTTTAAATATTGGGACATTTGTTCCCCTCCGATCATTTGGTAACCAATACATTCTCCCTGCATACAGTTTTAAGTGTATATAAATTCCCTCAGTGCCTCTCGCTGGAGAATAAACTCATTCAAAATAAATAAATATTTTCTGATTCTATTTCTATCAACCCTCTACATTCAGTTCTGCCCTTTCAAATTGTTCTTTGCAATTAGGGCTGAATATTTATGCGCCTCATAGAGAAAACTTAGGCAAAGTAAGAGTTGAGTAAAGTAAGTTGCTTTTTTAAAAGGATGGTTCTCTGTCCTTATATTTCTGATAACTATTTCTGTATAGCTATCAGAAATAACTATAAAGGTCTGTAAATAATTTTAGAAGAAAGTGTTTCAGGCAATTGGGTTATAGCATGCTCAAACAATTGGGTTATATAGCATGCTCAAACAATAAATAGAAGGAATTTCAACGACAAAGCAAATAGTGTATTTTTTAAAAAAATCCTATCTGCTCTTGGTTTAAATACCACCACTTAGAAATTCAAACCTGCATGTGCATGGAGACCTCTAAAATCATTACAGGGAGAAATAGAGAATTTATTCTCAAATTGTAGATCCCAACATTTTTTAATAGTACTGAATGACAAATCCTTCTAGAAATCTTAATTTGAATTATTAAAAAAACTTAAAGACAAGTTTTCAATTTAGAGCTCCTTAGTTCCTTTAAGATAAATGAGATATCTTAATATATTCTAGAATTTTTATGTGAGAAATGGTTTGGGTATGATGGTTCATGAAAAACATAAGACATTTTCTATTTATCAACTAAAAAAGAAACAAAAAAGAAGCAAAAAAAATTAGACCAAAATATGTAGCTGGTGTTCTAGAAAATGAACAGCACTAAGAGATAAATTTCCATCTGCCAGAGCAGGAGATTGAAAAGACCTAGCTGGAAAATGCCATTAACAATCTACTGATTCAAATTTGATTTAATCCTTGTAATTAATCACTTTTTGACACTTTTCAGAGGCATACCAAATGCTTTGTGTGAAGTCCTACATACAGCCTGAAGTTTATGAGAGAAAGGATTTTGCAACTGACCTTGAAGCATCAATCTTTAAAAGAAAAAAAGATAGCTTTAACTTATGAACTTATTAAAGAAAAAATAATAACTTTCCAAGAGCCATGTATATTTTGCAAACACTTAAAAATTTAAAATCTAATCTTTAAATATGATTTTTTTTAAAAAATAACTGGTCGTCCTTATAAGAATATCCTCTTCCTTTGATGTCCCTCTCTTTTGGTGGGGGGGGGATCTTTGTGGATGTGTGTGATTTCTGACTTTTTTTTTTTTTTAGTTACCCAAAGTTCAGACAAACAGCATTCAAATGTGTGCTATATACATAATGCTGTATTTTGTTCCCAATCCACAGCATTATATCTCTGTATCTTCCAAGGGGCAAAATGGGCTAGGGGTAGGCAACCTTGGCTCTTTTATGACTTGTGGACTTCAACTCCCAGAATTCCTGAGTCAGTCCTGAGTCAGAATTCCTGGCTCTTTTATGAAGTCCATGAGTCATAAAAGAGCCAAGGTTGCCTACCCCTGGGAGCTGAGCATACATTGCCTGTCCTGATTATTTGAATTTAATCTTTTAAATGGCCCCAGCCACCATTATGATTTTAATAATACCAAAGGATTAGGCAGGGGCATCACTCGGATCCTGAAATCCTAAACTTTCAGAGGCAAGAATGTTTTTCAGAAATGTTTAAAGAGATAGAATGGTATCTGCAGACTGGGGAATTGCACACAACACTGGGTTTGCTTGGCACATGCGGAGAAATATTTTCCTTACTTCTGTTTGAATTCTGTAAAGAATGGCTTAGATTGGAAGTAGAAATACATAACCAGTTGGACTCCAGACTCCCTGGCAATTCTTGCCTACTCTATATTCTAAGTACCCCACTAAACAACATTTAAGAGATCCATGTTTTATTTCCTAATCGTATTTCTTACAAAACTGAAATTTAGCTTCTGTGAATTGTATGTTTTTGCATTTTGTTTGCAGAAAAAGACCTGAGGGGCAGAGAGTTTTAGTCATTTCTTCATGATGCTTAAATTATTCTTTTTTTTCCAAAATGCTAGTTGTCCTAAAAGATTACATGTGCCAAAATTTCATTTCCCTTCTCAACAGCATCCACAGGGGTGGTTTTTATAGTAACAAGTAGAGAGTGAAATCTCTAAATACCCTCTTCCTGCAGCAGTCATGTTACTGACAAATGGCAGCTCTTTCATAGAGTGGCTTGTTTGTGGTTCCTTTGATCACACATGGCAATTTCCAGACTGCAGGTCTAATGCAAGAAAAGTCTTTCTTGGAACAAGTGTGTCTACCAGACATTATGCAAACCTGGCCAATCAATAAACCAAAAAAATGATATAGTAATAAAAGACATTTTGTCGTTATTCAATTCACTAGATAGACATTTATTTAAATTATCCAGGAATAATAACTATTCTGTCATTTCTTCTTCTGTTAGAAAAAAATGCCTCCATGCATATGATTATGCTGTGCTTTTTAAAATAAAAATAAAAAAGGAAAGACACTATAAAAATAAAAGCCAGTGGATTAGAAATTAATAATTTGCATAGATATTTATGAGAATGTCATTATGGCTTTAAAAAAACACCTACCTCCAAAAATGTGATTTATTCCATTTTAGTTGTGAATTTCTTTTCTTTTTAATTTCCTTTTGAGCTCCAGTAATTAAAACTTGGAGGATATGAAATGTCTTTGAAACAAAGACAGTTCTCCAGCAGAAGATGGCCTATAGCATGGGTGTCCAAACTTTTGGCTTTCCTGGGCCGCACTGAGTGAAGAAGAATTAACTTGGGCTGCATATAAAGTATATAATATAGTTAATGTACTATATTGTAAAAGTTCAAAATTTAGATCTTGTGGGGTCACATTACTAGTTGTCCAGGACTTCAGGCGGCCCCTGGGCCATGGGTTGGACCACCTGGCCTATAGATATGTATCATAGAGTAGCTGATACATATCTATAGGCCAGTGTACATATCCTACACTTAAAAAAAATTAGAGGATTCCATTATCATTCGATTGATAATGAGATTTTAATAAGAATCGAGAGTGAGATCTCTTATTCTTGATCAATATCAACTGGTATTGGCTCCTGATGAAGGAAGAGAACAGCACAATAATGTGCTGCTCATTTCCAATCCTTGGAGTTGATCTGCAAGGAAACCATAGTTGATGGTATTGAAAGTCATCAGAAGGTCAAATAGAGCCAGAATGAATACCCATCCTTCTCCTGTCAGAGATCATACAAAAGGGCAACCAATGCTTTTTCCATCCCATGTTGAGATCTGAATCCTGACTGAAAGGGATCCAAAGGGAAATTGGACACTGAATGAAAACTGTTGAGTATGGTAGATTCCAGCAATAACCTCTTGAGAAGGGGGAGACCCTACACCTCTTAAGAGATGGAGCCACTGATTCTCCCAAATATGAGTTAACCATCATCAAAACCAGCCACATGGATCTAAGAAGCAGGTGGCCGACCTCACAATGATAAGGACTCTGTCCACCTACTCAAGTTCAATAGGTTCAACACATCCCCAGATAATAGGGCAAGACTCTCTCCCAGGAATCTCCATCAACTTGTACTAAAATTTGTCCCTAACTGGGAATGAATTTGAGTGAGTCCAGTAGGTACTCTGAAATTTCTTCCATAGAAGAATCTCTAAAAGGGCTCAGGTCACCTAAAACAAGGCCATCAGATGGCAATCTGTGGACACAATAAGGGCCAAGAAATGTTGTTCCTTCAGTGCCCTCATTGCCACAAGGTTCTTGCCCATATATAATTTTTATTCAAACTTCAGGGAAGATAAAAACTAATACAAAATAATATAAAATAAAATATAAAGGAAAAAAAAGAAAAAGATAGAAATGAAAGAAAAGCAAAAAGTGCAAGAAAAGAAAAAAATGAAGAAAAAGAAAAAAGATATAAAGTGGCTTTCAATATTCTTCGCAGCAGTTATAGGTACAAATATATATTTAACCCCTCTCTAAAATTACACCATATTATCTTCTTTCTATAAACTATAATTAGCAGCTCTTACTTATATTCGGTTGAGT
Organism: Crotalus tigris; assembly: GCF_016545835.1. Lineage (NCBI taxonomy): Eukaryota > Metazoa > Chordata > Lepidosauria > Squamata > Viperidae > Crotalus > Crotalus tigris. The sequence goes on from NW_024096525.1 coordinate 1,152,046, forward strand.
TCATCCTTTATTGACCTCCAATGGTGCACTAGATGTCTCTTTTCTCATTTTATTTCCCTCAGCTCCTCCATAAACAATAGGAGCAATGCAGTGGTGGGATTCAAATATGTGAACAACCAATTCTCTGTGTGAATGCTGCTTCCGGAAGTCCATTCTGGGCCTGGGCAACAAAAAATTAGCTACCGGTTCTGCCGAAGTGGTGCAAACCGGCTGAATCCCACCACTGGAGCAATGGAATCCATGGGGAGGGAGAAGTCGTATGGGCACAATCCAATCCAGGGCCCTAGCCAGCCTCTCATTGCAAGCAGTGAATAAGGCTTCTGTTGGACCATGAAGCAGACAACCTATGCCATATAGTCTTGTCCTTAAATAGCTTGGGCCCCAAATACCCAAAGAATGTTGTTCTGATATCTTTTGATGAAGAACCAAATAACATGTTGGACAAGAAAGTCTAGATTTATGACCTATCTCCTGGAAGAGTTCCAGGTAAACCAGGTTTGTATAGTATGAAGATGTTTTGCTCAGTTTCCTCCTTGTAACCCACTAAATAGCCAAGTAGGAAGAGAAAAAGACACAATGAAGATGGAGGAAACCACTTTTATCTTAAGATATAGAATATAAGTGGGACAGGTAGTGACAGAGAGAGGATAGAACTCTAAAAAAGCATTATGATGAGGGACTTTTCCCATAGAAAATTGGATTGCTATGATAGAGAGATGCTAAATAAGTGAAAATATTCCAGATAGCACCTCCATAAATCCACCAGTACGCCCATGTTAGCCTCATGCTTGCATTCAAGGTTTGAAACCATTCTGCAAAATTAACTTTATGTAGCTGTGTATAAAATTGGTGCTGTGTGATTTCTAATCAGGAGGGAGAACCCCTCTGAATAAACTGTTCAGTGATCACAAGAGAACATTAGGTAAAGAACTGCTCAGAGATTGCCTCGAGTTACTTCAGGGAGGTTATCAATTAAAAAGCAAAATCAAATAACCCCATTAAAATTTTAATGAAAATGTAACCTGGCCAAGCCTGGATAATATCAACTATATTTTTGAAAGAAAAAAACCCCAAGCAACTTCATTATTATCTGTTTTAGCAGCATAATGCTGGAACACATTCTAATCTGCATCAAAATTGAGGGCAGTGTTCTTATTACTACTTTATATTAATGCATGCAATAAGTATATAGATACAAAAACCCCATCCTTGGTTTCACAATCTGGGGAAATCGTGGCAGAAGCCACATCAGAATATGGCAGCTCTGCCAGCACATTCCATCCATATAATCTCTAAGTACAATAAGGCTTGCATTGTCTTCTCTAAGCCCAGATTTTTATCCCCATAACAAGGAAATAAATTGATAGAAACTTGAATACTGGGAGCACTATTTTCCCTGCAAACCTCCATATTATGGACATTTGCTTTATCCAAGGTAATATTTTTATTCAGCAATTTTCTAATCTTCTTTGGAGGACTAAGGATCCATATTTCATTTCCTCCTGGTCTGCATCCATGGCAACATCAATCCTGAGATATTCTTTGGTTCCCTAGTTCTTGCAAAATTGATAGAGTAGTGTTTATAATGCGGACTGCCTGAAGGTAAACAGATTTATTAGAACTGAATGACATGATAAAGAATTATATAGTTCAGGCCCTCAGAATTGGCCATTCCTTAAAAATATTCCTGAAGCTACTTGGCAGCAGCTAGGAAACCTTGGCTAATGTCTAAAAGAAAGCACAACTAATCTTAGTTAATATTTGGAAGAGAAATCATCTGGAAATCCTAAACCTGGAGACTATATTGAGAAGTTAGAGTTTCTCTAAACAGCTTGCATTCTTTGATTGAGCTTGATACTGCTATCAGTTTGGATTCAGAATATACATTCCCATTTTTCAGCTGTACTTGTCTCCTGAATATCAACCTCTGGTTAAGAACTGAGCACTGCCAAATGAACAAGACACACTTGGCTGATTCATTAATCTTCTGATTGAGTTTTCGATGTTGCAAGGGATGAGATGGATTATTTGTTCACCCCGAAGGATTGAAGCCCTGGCAAAGATAGAGTTAGCATTACTCCAGAAGGGACACTCCAGAGAATCTAGGCAAGGGGAAGTAGGCAAGAAATCTGTTGAAAAGGATTTGTTTACACAGCAACAACAAGACCCATAGGTTTCATATGAGTGACCTATAGCAGTGGTTCTCAACCTTTTTAATGCCGTGACCCCCAACCGGGTCGTAAGTCGAGGACTATTCAACCTGTCGTAAGTCGAGGACTACTCAACTGGTGCAGCACCGCTTGCAGAATGGGACTTTTGGCGGGCTCAGCAGGGCAGAGACAGCCTGGACAATGCCTATTGGATTTTGAAAGCGAATAGAATTAGACTCTATGCAAGAGAGTCTATTCTATTGGCTTTCAAGGGAGTAGCACAGCTAAGGAAAAGGGGGGGGGGAAATGGCGGACTGCATTGTTTGGCGGCCCCCGTGAAATGGTCGTTCGACCCCAAATGGGGTCCCGACCCACAGGTTGAGAACCACTGACCTATAGGAAGCCCTACAGGACAACTGCTTTGCAATGGCTATTTATATTGTCCTCTCCCTTTAAGGGGAGATATAGTGCAATTTTGTCATATGCATACTGTGGAAATATTCAAAATGTTGCATCTTTCGCTGGTAGTTAAGGGTGAGAACAAATATCAATGACTATCATTCTACCTTGTCTATTGCTGGGCCAACGCCATCATTGCTAATTCAACTAGTTTGCTCCATTTTCTCCCTTCTCCTGCAGAACCGTGGAACACTGAACTATATTACTAATCTTCCAGAAATGCAAGATTATATGACCATTTCGGACTTATATACCAAGATGGCTCATTTTATTCCATGCATTTGTTCTGAACATTCCACAATTCTTTGCAGACTACATTTTTCATATAGGATCTTAGTCATATGGTCTCAGATTGTGGCCCTCAATTTACATCTAGGTTGTGGAAAACTTTCTTCTACTTGCTGAATATTCATGTTCATTTGCCATTGTCTCATCACCATGTAATAAAACGAGCAGAGGAAGCTAATGATATGTTAATACATTTTTTTGTGTTGTTAGGTTTCCTATCAACAAGACAATTGACCTGATTTTTTTGTCACTTGCAGAATTTGTATATTACAACTCTCTGTGCTCCTCAGTTACCATAATTCCCTTTCAAGTAGTTTATGGCTATCATCCCACTTTTTCTTTCTTAAAATTGCTGCCTCATAGTTCCTTGGGTCTCTGATTTTCTCCAAGAGAGAGGGATAGCACAATTGCACTACAAAGAACAATTAGATTAAACAATTAGATTGAGTACAGACATACAGCAGATGTGTATGAGCAAGAAGGTACCAAGACTGCTGTGGGAATGACTTTCCATTAAGTTTTTAACTTTCTTTCTATCCATCTAAGAAACTTGTAGAGCCAACATTTTTCACAGATAGATCAATCCAATGGTCTTTCATTTGCAATTGCCCACCTCAATGAAAGTATTTCAAAAAGCTGATATAGTTCCCATCTTCAAAAAAGGGAAAAAATAGATCCAGGAAACTACAGACTTATCACCCTGACCTTAATATCTGGGAAGATTCTGAAAAAGATAATCAAGCAACGAATCAGTGAACACCTAGAGGTAAACAAAGCCATAAGAGCTGAGGTGGCGCAGCAGTTAGAGTGCAGTACTGCAGGCCACTTTAGCTGACTGTGTTCAGCAGGTCAGCGGTTCAAATCTCACCGGCTCAAGGTTGACTCAGCCTTCCATCCTTCCGAGGTAGGTAAAATGAGGACCCAGATTGTTGGGGGCAATGTAAATATATATATACATTGCTTACTGGTGTACACCGCTTAGAGCAGGGGTTCTCAACCTTGACAACTTTAAGACTTGTGGACTTCAACTCCCAGAATTCCTCAGCCAGCAAAGCTGGCTGAGGAATTCTGGGAGTTGAAGTCCACAAGTCTTAAAGTTGCCAAGGTTGAGAACCCCTGGCTTAGAGAGTGCTTGCACTTAAAGCGGTATATAAGTCTCATAAAATAAAATAAATAACCAAAAGCCAACATAGGTTTGTCAAAAACAAATCATGCCAGACAAATCTTATTGCATTCTTTGACTAGGTGACAAAATTAGTGGACCAGAGGAATGCTGTGGATATAATTTACTTGGACTTCAGTAAGGCATTTGATAAAGTAGACCAGTGTTTCCCAAACTTGACAATTTTAAGGCATGAGGACTTCAACTCCCAGAATTCCACAGCCAGCAACGCTGGCTGTGGAATTCTGGGAGTTGAAGTTCACATGCCTTAAAATTGTCAAGTTTGGGAAACACTGAAGTAGACCACAGCCTACTACTAGATAAGATAGAAAAATGTGGATTAGACAGCATCACCATCAGATGGATTTGTAACTGGCTGACCAACTACATTCAACATGTAGTCCCCAATGGAACTGTATCTACATGGAGGAAAGTATGCAGCGAGTACACCAAGGCTCTGTTTTAGGCTCAGTACTCTTCAATATCTTCATCAATCAATTGGATGAGGAGATAGATGGGGAACTCATCAAATTTGCAGACGACACCAAACTGGCAGGAATAGCCAACACTCCAGAAGATAGGTTTAAGATACAGAAGGAACATTGGATGCTATCTAACAAAATGAAATTCAGTGGTGAAAAAAGTAAGGTTCTACATTTAGGCAAGAAAAACCAAATGCACGGGTACAGTATAGGTGGTACCTTGTTCAATAGTAATAACTGTGAGAGGGATCTTGGAGTCCTAGTGGACAATCACTTAAATATGAGCCAGCAGTGTGCTGCAGCTGCCAAAAAAGCCAACACAGTTCTAGGCAGCATTAACAGAGGGATAGAATCAAGATCACGTGAAGTATTAATACCACTTTTTAATGCCTTGGTAAGGCCACACTTGGAATACTGCATCCAATTTTGGTCCCTATGATGTAAAAAAAATGTTGAGACTCTAGAAAGAGTGCAGAGAAAAGCAACAAAGATGATCAGGGGTCTGGAGGCTAGAACGTAAAAAACGGTTGTTGGAATTGGGTATGTCTAATTTAATGGAAAAAAGGACTAAGGTGACATGATAGCAGTGTCCCGATATCTCAGGGGTTGCCATAAAGAAGAGGGAGTCAAGCTATTCTCCAAAGCACCTGAAGGCAGGACAAGAAGCAATGGATGGAAACTAATCAAGGAGAGAAGCAACCTAGAACTAAGGAGAAATTTCCTGACAGTTAGAACAATTAATCAGTGGAACAACCTGCCTCCAGAAGTTGTGAATGCTCCAACACTGAAAGTTTATAAGAAGAGATTGGACAACCATTTGTCTGAAATGGTATAGGATTTCCTGCCTGAGCAGGGGGTTGGACTAGAAGACCTTCAAGGTCCCTTCCAACTCAAGTATTCTACTCTATTCTATTACTGGTGTTTCATCTTTTTCATCTTCTGCAAGATCAGCCTCTCTGTTCTTTACGTGCAGCACCTTCCCATCCTCCAGCAGTTCTCATAGACAGGGAAGAGGAATATGAGAGTATATTTCAGATTCTTGACCCAGGAGGGGGAAACTTGAACATCTGATTGGAAGGATTAGCCTGACATAGAGCAACCCTGAGAATTGGCAGAGGACATTCAAGCATCACATCTACCAGTTCTATCTGAAATACCCATGCAAGCACTGTCTAAACCAGTGGTTCTCAACCTTTCTAATGCCGTGACCTCATAATACAGTTCCCCATGTTGTGGTGACCCCCAACTACTTATACATCACCGGGTGCCAGGGACGTGGCCAAAGAAAAGAGGGAAAAAATGGCAGACAACCTTGTTTGGCGATCCCCGTGAAATGGTCGTTTGACCCCAAATGGGGTCCCGACCCACAGGTTGAGAACCACTGGTCTAAACAGCCTTCAGACTCACCAGATAATGATTACCAGAAAAAAAAAAAACTTGCTTTCTCCACTTGATGCTGTAGTTGGGCAACAAGGGAGACAGCACATTTCACTTTTGTCTAAATCTTCTATTTTATATTTCACATATTTTGTATTTCACATATTACCCATATATGCCATATAGTAGAACAGTTTGGCAAGTGGAATTAATATATACCTCTTCTAAAGGTCATTATTGATTGAGTTCCTTAATAGCAGATCATGTAGAAGGCATCACAAAAAAATTAACTGAAGATGTCATAGTTACTTTCATGTTGGAGAAGATTCCTGAGAATGCCACGGACAGCTAAGCAAACAAACAAATGGATCATTGAACAAAGAAACTCAGAGTTCTTATTTGAGACACAAACGGCTAGACTCAGTTTACCCTACTTTAGACATGTTATACAAAGACCTTGCTCTCTCAATGCTGGGAAAGGTGGGAGGAAAGAGAAGGCGATGACCAGCAGCAAGGTAGATGGACTCAGTTACAATGGCAATGAGTGCACCATTGGAAGAACTGAAAGACCAGTTCAGAGACAGATCATCATGGAGAAAATCTATGTGATCACCAAGAATCAATACTGACTTGTTGATACATAATTACAAATATAAACAAGCAATCTATCAAAAGTTGTGGTTTCAATTTCCACAAAGATTTTGAAGCACACAAAAGCACAAGTAGTCATCCCTTTTCATAAGTGATCCCAAGAACAGATTCAGCTCCCTTAAAGCAGGGGTCCCCAACCTATGGTCCACAGCCCACCAACAGGCCGCGGGCTCTTGGCCGGCAGGCCATGGAAATGGCTGGCCTGTGCGCGCACGTGTGGGCATGCACTCCCCCCACTTGTGCTAGCACCCGCGGCCCCATTTGTGCATGTGTGCAGGCATGAATAGGGATGATAGTGCGGGGCGGGACGGGTGTCCACAGCCTTTTTGCGCATGTTCCACTAGCCTGGCTTGTTTGCGTGGCCCATTTGCACATGCGCAAAAAGGCCACTAGCCTCCATAGGGGCTATTCACATATGCACACGATGCCAGTGCATACCACATGTGTGAACAGGGCTGCTAGTGCTGCACCAGTGTGTGTGGTCCTGTGTGCGCGCATGTGCAATTTTAAATCTTGAAACCGGAAAGGTTGGAGACCTCTGCCTTAAAGTGTTGAAGATAAATGTCCTGTTCACTTTCCCCTGAACTCAAAGCACTTGATGGAGATGGTACTTCCTCTTCCAGGAAAAACAGAAGGTAAATGTAAACAACTGCAACCCCTATAAATATGTGCTTTTTTCAGCTTGCCTTTTTCCAAGCTATAGAATTAATTTATATTTTAAAGAGTGCTTTGCAGAAAAATGAAAGAAGACTAAAGTTACATATGGTCCCATATTTTATGGGTTCAGTATCTCCAACAGATTTCACTTTGTTTAAATTCCACATCAATAGAATTGAGTGTACCTTTTAGAACCAAATGAATAAATTCATGTTATTAATCTACTCATAAAACAGTTTCATTCTGTTGGAACAGACTTTATGTAAAACAACTAGATTCATATCTTTGCGATTATGTGTTTTTGAGATTGTCTTATAAATCAGACGTTCCCTGGAGCATAATATTTCTTCCGGAAATACTAAATTCTGCCTGCTAATGCAGTGTGTTTTAGGATTGACGACATTACAGGGCCAGTAATATCCCAAATATAGTAGATACTATTTTGTCTCTTCCAGCAAAGTTATATTATCTTTAGGTGACATTCCTGCTTCTATTATTTAAAAAATTATTATTTCCAGGAGATACCAAAGTCACTATGGGATTTGGGAATGAAGGCTAGTTATGACTTGACCCTACAAACTGTGGTTCTACATGGAACAGAGATCATTGGGCATCTCCTTTTTTGATGCTTTACATATGTAATATATCACCTGTATTTGACAGGGGTACCTCAAAGTGATTTATTACCAAGTGAAATAGAAAACGTTGACAGTAATAGCTGATCAAATACATAAAAATGACAGAGCCAGCAGGTAAAGTAGTAGGTTTTAAAATATTTGTAAAGACTTTTTTTTTTAGTGTCAGAATGCCAAACGTTTATTGCCTAGCTAGCAGCTAAAAGAAAATAGATTTTAATGACACCAAATAAACATGTCAATGGAGTGAATTTCCTTGTACCAAAAGAAAGCATGCCAACCCAGTTGCAAATCATGTCCCTCTAAGTAAAGAAGTCGTTTATTTCTCAGCGTGATCCATTCTTTAAGCCACAACAAAATAGTGGCTTGGTAATAAAGTCTCCAGTCTGGGAGCCCAAAGCCCCCTCTGACTTTTGATTCTTGTAGCAGTTTAATTTTGATTCTTGCTTTTTTCCCTTGCCGTATAAATCTCATTATCGTTGCATTTAAGTCATCAAAAAATTTCTGGCTTAGTTTAACAGGAACCGTCTGAAATAAAAATAACAATTTAGGTAGGATATTCATCTTAATAGTTGCTATCCTTCCTAGTAATGAAAATTTTTCCACTTCAATGGAGTGAATTTCCCAAAGTGGGCACCACTGTAGTCAAGCCCCATCTTCAATCATATTGTCCTTAACCTCAGAAAGGATGCTTATATGGAGGGAATTATTTGCTGAAAAGCCCAACCCTCATGACAGCAGGAATTTTAGCCCTACTATATAAGAAGAATATCAAATGTATTTCGCACTGCTGCATGGCAGCAGGCACCATTAGCAGGAGTGGAAAGGCTATTATGTAGATGATAAATGAGTTAAGGATAGATATAGTGAAGCAGACTCGGTGGCTGACATAATTATAGATTAGGTATGTAATATAAGAATCCGCAGAGCTGGAACTGAGCTTCCTGTCCTACCATTCTAGCTTGCATTAGCATTAATCTGTAGCTTTAAGAATAAGTGGCTGCTAGTTTATGACTAAAACATAGCCTAAGACACTCAATGTGACTCATTGACAACACAGTTGCCATTTAAAATGCATCTAGATCAGTGGTTCTCAACCTTTTTAATGTCGCGACCCCCAACTGGTCGTAAGTCGAGGACTATTCAACCGGTCATAAGTTGAGGATTACTCAATTGGTGCAGCACCTTTTGCAGAATGGGACTTTTGGCAGGCTCAGCAGGGCAGAAACAGCCTGGACAATTCCTATTGGCTTTTGAAAGCCAATAGAATTAGACTCTATTTAAGAGAGTCTATTCTATTGGCTTTCAAAAGCCAATAGAATAAAAGGGAGTAGCACAGCTAAGGAAAAGGGGGGGGGGAATGGCAGACTGCATTGTTTGGCGACCCCCGTGAAATGGTCATTCGACCCCAAATGGGGTCCCGACCCACAGGTTGAGAACCACTGATCTAGCTTTTCCCGTGAAGATGGCATTTTAAGGAGAGATCATCCATAAAGAACATAGGAGCAGCCTTGACCTTGCTGGATCAAGGCAAAGCCCATCTTGTCCCAACATTTAATAAAATAACAGAGTTGGAAGAGATCTTGGAGGTCTCCTAATCCAACCCCCTGCTCAAGCAGGAGACCCTTTATCATTTCAGAAAAGAGGCTGACCAGTCTTTTCTTAAAAGCCTCCAGAGATGGAGCACCCACAACTCTTGAAGGCAAGCCGTTCCACTGGTTAATTGTTCTATTAAGAAATTTCTCCTTCGTTCTAAGTTGCTTCTCTCTTTGATTAGTTTCCACCCATTGTTTATTGTTTTGCCTTCTGGTGCTTTGGAAAACAGTTTGAGCCCCTCTCCTTTGTGGCAGCCCCTCAAATATTGGAACCCTGTTATCATGCCATCCCTAAGCCTTCTTTTCTCTAGACTAGCCATACCCAATTCCTGCAACTGTTCTTCATATGTTTTAGTCTCCAGTCCCCTAATCATCTTTGTTGCTCTTTCTGCACTCTTTCCAGAGTCTCTACATCTTTTTTATAATATGGTGACCAAAAATTGGATGCAATATTCTTAGTGTGATCTTATTAAGGCTTTATAAAGAGGTACTAATACTTCATATTTACTTTCTCATAGTGGCCAACCAGATGTTTCTGGAGTGCTTATAACAGGAAATAGAGACCTATCCATTTCCCACAGGTAATTAGAAACATATTGCTCCCCAATCCAGGGAGGGGGGAATTCTGGGAGGTGCAGTCCACACATCTTAAAAGTTGCCAAGGTTGAGAAATACTGCTCTACGCACATCAGCCACATTGCTCTCTTTTCTGTCCCCTCTGCCTCTGGAATTTAAACCAGGAGGAGTGCCCCAGGGCAGAGGTCTCCAACCTTTTGGGCACCAGGGACTAGTTCCATGGGGAGAGGTTTTTCCACGGACCGGAAAGTGAGTGGTTTTTCTGTGCTGCCTGCATCCCACGGATGGGGCTTTGCTTGTTTATGCGGACCGGTTGCTGGCATACCGTGGACCGGTACTGGTCCACGGACCGGGGGTTGGAGACCCCTGTCCTAGGGTACTATTTTTCTGAAGAAAAGGTTTTAATCCACAGCATTGCAATGTTCTTTTTATTTTAACAATCTAGACCAGGAAGCTCCAAACTTGGCAACTTTAAGACTTGTGGACTTCAACTCCCAGAATTCCTCAGACAGCCATGCTGGCTGTGGAATTCTGGGACTTGATGTCCACAAGTCTTAAAGTTGCCAGGTTTAGAGACCTCTAGTCTAGACCATAGCTCTGAATGATTTAGCCAGCCATATCCATTTTCCAACTGCTACCTGGAGGTTTTATTTCTCGAGTATAAACCAATATTGTCATTACCATCATCCAATCTCTTGACTAAATATATATAGATATATATTCTGTGATTGATTTTGTTCCTCATGTACAGTCCCTTAATTTGTAGCATATACATTTTTATTCTAACAGCAATTAGCCTGTTGTTTTGTTATTGCAAGAAATGGATTTTTCTCTCTTTAAAAACAGCCACTAAATCCACAATCCAATTGCATGTTCAGTGCAGTAATATCCATAACTGCTGTATCTTATATTTGCTCACAATCAGCAAAACATTGCAAAAATCTTGGACTAACTTAACTATTGGATACAAGGAGCTCACCATTGGAGCTGGCAATTCAGTCATGAAGCAGTGATTGCTAAGTGAAACTATAACTGTGCTTTTGATCTCCTTGCAGAAATTGCAGAAATTTTCCTTTACTAACCTGAGAAGATCATAGATGCAAAGATTGGTTATAAAGTTACTTTCTCATTGCCATCATAACTGTGACAAATCACTAAATAAGTCAGTCACTAAACAAGGACTGCCTGTATTGACACATCTATTTTTAACCAACTTGGGTTCCAGAGTCTTTGATAATCAATAGTTTCTATTTAGTTTCTTCATTGTTGCCATTGAATGATTGTTAGGAGAATGTCATCTAATTGGTAGAGCTTTCCCCAATATATCAACGTAGCTTCAGGAGTGTGCATCACATACAATTTGGTTTTAGTCTGTAGAGGTTAACTGATTTGAAATAATGCTAGTCATCTTTCTATGAATTCAGAAGTAACCTATATTGATTGTTTTATCATCATTGTCAGCCATTTAGTCATGTCTGACCCTCGGCCATTCTTTCAATCAGTACTGTCCATGCTCCTCTGTCTCACACCCTCTCCTTCAGATCCATTACGGTCATCCTTTACAGCAGTGGTTCTCAACCTGTGGGTCAGGACTCCATCTGGGGTCAAACGACCATTTCATGGGGGTTACCAAACAATGCAGTCCGCCATTTTTTTCCCCTTTTCCTTAGCTGTGCTACTCCCTTTTATTCTATTGGCTTTTGAAAGCCAATAGAATAGACTCTCTTGAATAGAGTCTAATTCTATTGGCTTTCAAAAGCCAATAGGAATTGTCCAGGCTGTCTCTGCCCTGCTGAGCCCGCCAAAAGTCCCATTCTGCAAACGGTGCTGCACCAGTTGAGTAGTCCTCGACTTACGACCGGTTGAGTAGTCCTCGACTTACGACCGGTTGGGGGTCGCGGCATTAAAAAGGTTGAGAACCACTGCTTTACAGTGTCCAGCCAGCAGGTACTAGGATGGCCCCTCCTCCTTTTTCCACTGATCACTCCCAGCATGATTGGCTTTTCGAGTGAGTCAGATCTCATGGCATGGCAAAATATGACAATCTCTGTTTGGCAATCTTGACTTCAAGTGATATTTTGGGTGAGGTTCTGTCTAGGACCTGTTTATTATTTTTGCAGTCCATGGGATGCGTAATAGTCGCCTCCAGCACTACCGTTCAAAGGGGTCCACCCGTCTCCCATCTGTCTTTTTCACAGTCCAAGTTTCGTAGCCATAAGTAGCAGTTGGAAAAATTATTGCATTAACTAATCTGCATTGGGTTGTGTGGATGATGTCTTTACTCTTCTAGATGATATTCATATTAGATATTGCAGTTCTTCCAAGTGTAATATGATCTTCTGATCTCAAGGCTGCAGTCACCACTTTGATTGATTTTAGAGCCCAGGAAGATGAATACCTTTATTATTTCGATTGATTGTTTAGAGTTAATTAAATTTCACATGTTGTGTTTCTTTGATTTCCCCATCCTATCCTTTTCTGACACCGAATCCCTCATTTTAAAGAATAGTGAAGCTTTCCTTGTTAATTCTCTAGCCGTTTACCTTTTCTATCACTTTGGTTCATTAGGTTGTGATTATTAGAATCAACACTTTGGTATCTGTGGTGGGATGGACTTGCTAATCCAGCCATTTTCTCCTCTATAAATCTAATGGACATTTTCCTGCATTCCCCAATATAGATGGATGTTGGGCTATTTTTATATCCAATATTTAATCGTTGCTCAGTTTTCCATTATTTTATATTTCCCCAAATATCAAAAACAGTGTGATTCCACTGTGAAGGTGTTACCCTGCCATTCAAATACCTATAATTTTTCATAGTTGATACATGTGTGTAAATGACAAGTTGCATGCTTCTAGAGACAAGTGGCAGGCATTATCAATGGGAACCCATCAATGGGAACCCTACACTCTTTTAACATATGTTGCACAGATTACATACATGTAAAAACAAGCAGGGCTTTGATAATCATGGTAATACCTGCCATTTTGAAGCTACTGACACCTTCTGGGGGTATCTCTGCCCAAAGCCTGTTGCACAACACCAGCAGAAACTCATAGTAACATAATTCAAGCAGTGGCTCCTGACCAGCCTTGGAAAACAAGCTTTTAAAAAAATTACTTATTTTCAGTGCTTTAGGAAGAGATGAAGAGTACATTCATCAGGTTTCTCCTGCATTTACAGGTGCCTGTCTTCTCCCTTGTAGATCATGCCTAACCATTCCAACTCATCTTTCATTCACTCAGTTCAGCCTGGGAATTAAATTAACATTTTGGTCATCTGCAATATCATAATCAGAGTTGACATTTTTCAGCATTCTGAACAGAGCTTGCAGATCTGACGTCATAGTGAATGGAAGAATTTGGGGGCTTCCCGGGGCTGGCTTATTTTGTTGCCCTGGGGTTCCTCTGTGTTTGACAAGCTTAACAATTTAAGCTTCCCTTGTAACCAACACAACTGTGCTTTTGCAGACTACCTAATGCATGCATACAGATACATATGAATGAATGCTTACATGGTGTGAAGGAAATGAGAAACTTTTTTTGCCTGGAGAAATGGTTCCTTGTTAAACCGCCAGGCAGAGAACTCCGTAGTTGGCAAGTTTCAAGCTGAACCAGTGCTGATGGGTTCGAATTCTGCATTCAATTATTGGCTAGCATGGGCTGAGCAATGATAAGCTGAAGGTGCTATCTGCGAGCTCCAGACTTGCAAGTATATAGACATTATCGTCCTCTTGATCTACAATCGCTGAGGATAAAGTGGGGGAAATGTGGCTGGATTTAAAGAACTCTGGGAATTATTTATAGATGGAATAGTAGGTTCTATGGCGTTATAAAATGCATTAGAGTGAACTCCTGCTGCCCTTACTTGCATTGCTTGAAACTGCTTTCCCCATTAATGTCTCTTCTTGAAAATCAGAAAAAGAAAACAATAGGCCAAACACTCTTTGGAGTGTCAGTGGATAAGCTGTTACCTGCCCGTTACCATTGCCTCATTCGCTCCCTTTTTACCCCTAGATATTGGAGAATGGTCAGGTTATGCATTCATCTCCTAGATAGATTGCTCAGAAACTCTGACTTGATAATATCACCTTGTTCTTGGCTTTTCTCTATAGCTACTGAGAAGATTTTCGCCATGTCTCTTTTCTAATTATAGAAGCCCAATGTCAACCAGACAACTGTTATGAAATCCCAAAAAACTGGGTCTCCTGTTATTTTAAAGAAAATGTAGCTTCTATGGAGTGGGAAGATCTTGTGCTAGATTAGAATCATGATATTGAAAGACAAATTGGCTTGTATTCATCAGCACTTCATCTCCTCCATCAAAGTACCTGTACATATCTCCCGATGGAGATATGGTTTAATGCAGGGGTTGTATTAACTCTTCCTTTCCTATCCTTAGCCCTGCACTGATTTGAATCTTCTTTTTCTTGAGGCTAGTTTGATTCAAAGCAAGACTGCAAAAAGGCTGTTTTAACTATTCTTCAGATGACTAGCCCAACAGTCCTGTTGCTCTGTCATTCCCTTCATCTCCTTCCCCCCCCCAGCCCATTTTCTAGATCAGGGCTTTTCAACCAGTGGTACGGGTACCACCTGTGGTACATTGGCACCTGGCAGGTGGTACACAACCATCCTAGAAAAGTGGTAGCAGAGGTGGGGAATGAGCTGAACCAGTGGCAGCACTGCACAAGCCTGAGCGACAGATGGCTGGAGCTGCAGGGCTGTCAGGGCTCAGCAGAAGCGTCAGGATCAGCACCAGGCTCCAGCTGGAGCTTGGCGCTGATCCTGGTGCTTCTGCTGAGCCCTGAAGAAGCACCAATCAGCTGGAGCTCGGCGCTGATACTGATGCTTCTGCTGATCCCAGAAGAAGCGCCGATCAGCTGGAATGTTGCAGCATCTCCAGGGTCTTGTGATTTACATTCAGATGCTTGGCAACTGATTCATATTTATGATGATCACAGTGTCCCAGGATCATGGGAAGTGACCAAAACCTGTTGCAACCACCCAGCAGAGGGGGGGAATAAAAACCAAACACCCCCCCACCCCACCCCCGCTGCCAATCCTCAACAGA
The DNA here is from genome assembly GCF_016545835.1 of Crotalus tigris. Lineage (NCBI taxonomy): Eukaryota > Metazoa > Chordata > Lepidosauria > Squamata > Viperidae > Crotalus > Crotalus tigris. The sequence continues at coordinate 1,167,151 of NW_024096525.1, forward strand.
AATGCTCACAACAATGGAAACCTCGGACAGGAGGAAGAGCGCAGCCGGGCGGGCAGACAGGCGTCTTGCTCGGCTGTGGCTTGGGGGGCACTTTTTTCAGTGCCATTGTAACTTCGAACAGTCACTAAGCAAACTGTTGTAAGTTGAGGACTACCTGTACTTTATCACTTTTTTCCTTTTTTTTGGGGTCCTCAAGTTTTTGACACCTTGCTAGGCGACTGGTGGTACTCAAATGTTGCCATATCCTAAAAGTGGTACAATGGGTGAAAAGGTTGAAAAGCCCTGTTCTAGATCGGTTCTACAAAAATGATCCCAGCTCCTTTCTCTTATCCTAGAGAGAGAACATTGTACCATGAATTCTATTTGATGCTACTGCTTTCCAGGTCTGGTTGTAATAAACCTATTCTCATCCATAATTTAATCTTGGATCAGAGGACGAAACTGGCATCTACTCCTGAGACCAGAGATGGAAGTAGAGAGTGGAGATCTCTCAGAAATGTGCCCATCTGAGTTTTACTGGGTTTCTCACCAATTTTTTGGATAACCATAAAAGCAAGACTCCTCAGAAAGACACCTGGGGGTAAATAAGATCATGCTACTCCAGATGGTGAGCTAAAGTAAATAATGATTAGACTGATGACTGAATTTTTTTAAAAAAACTCTTCTGATATTAATTCTGTCAGCCATTTATAATATCTGGAAATGGAGTGGCATATAAATTATGTGTATGCAAGCAGAAAGATGATAGAGATAGATAGATAGATAGATAGACAGACAGACAGATAGATAGATAGATAGATAGATGATAGATAGGTAGGTAGGTAGGGAGAGAAACAGACAGAAAGGCAGGCAGACAGACAGACAGACAGTCACAGAGAGACAGACAGATAAGGAAATATTGCACTAATCATTTATAGGAAACCTGTCAGACCTGCCTTGACTTGAACCCTTAAGCAAGAACGATCCTTAACTCCCTTTGTTGAGAAAGGCATAGTTTTACTGAAGGTCAAGTGAAATTCATTTAAAGCAACGCCAGAACTGAAAAGCACACACCAAAATCCATCCCCCTGCAGGGCCCCATTGTCCAATCAAATTCAAAGAGAATGTTTTTGGAACTGTTGCTTCACATGTGGATTGGAGTGCAGCTGTGGTCCGTTCTCAGCCATATGACCTTGAAGTATACTTCTCAGGCAGATACAGTGAACTCTTTGTTACCCCTGAATCCTTTCCCCTCCCATCCAGTCTCCCCGGAGATCATGGCAGATTGGCACCAAGTGATCACAGAGCGTAAGTTCTGACAAAACGAGTCTCCCAATTCCCCTGACCCCTGTCCCTGCACATGCTCCAGTGTGCTGGTTGAATATCTATATTGTCTACCAATATTTTTTATCATTTTTTGTTATATTTTATAACTAATTGAGGCAAAGTTGATTACTAAAGTAGTTGCAAAGAAGCACACCCTCTTATGCAGTATCGGATCTTTACTACTGTGGTTATGATACTTAAACTGGGAAAATGAAGCTATGCAGTAATATCAGAGTATAGAGGTTTTATTTATTAACCAATTTTCAATAACAAACAAAACTAGAAATGTACACTACCAAGCAAGATGTAGTAAATAGGCCAAATCTTCTACTAGGATTTTTGTTTAGAACAGGGGTAAGCAACCTTGGCTCTTTTATGACTCGTGGACTTCAACTCCCAGAATTCCTGATCCAGCCATGCTGAAGGGAAAAGGAGAGGTTTCCAAGCTGAGCCATGCTGGCTCAGGAGTTCTGGGAGTTGAAGTCCACGAGTCATAAAAGAGCCAAGGTTGCCTACCCTTGGTTTAGAAAAAGGAAGAGAGGTGAATTTCAAACACTTCTGAACTTCATTCATAGAAGAATGAATCACCGGTAATACTGAAAAAGCCCTGAATGTTTCCAGATAACATGGAAAGTTTGTTAGGAAGGAATCCAGCATGTTTCCTAATGAATGAATGTTTGTTGCTCATTTCTATTATCAACCTAATGTTTTCCTGCTAGAAGTTTTAATGTGCTGTAGAAACTTTTCATTGAAAGTACCACTGACGTTTGCTGTTTTAACTGCACCTCCCAAAATGTGAATGGGGGAATTTTCTGGCTGAATCTCCATTTTCTTTGGAAGATTAAAAGGAAGAACAACCAGTTCATGAATAATGAATCTGCCAATCGTATTAAGGCAAATGATAAAGAAATTAAAGGAGGGGATTTACTCCAAATCATCTTAGCCCCGATAGTAGAAACATAGCTAAAATAAAACACACAGTCCTAGGTTATGGCAAATCTCTGGGGGGGGGGGCAGAGGGGAAACAATCCCACAGTTTATGGGGTATGTTAAGAAAGTTGATACAGTATAAAGAAAAGATGCATGTTACAATACTAAATGGAGTCTCTTGTTTGATGATGATCTTACAAGAAAAGGTATCTTTTTTTAATTTTTATTTTTCCTTTTTTCACTATACAACAAAAATAAAACTGAAAAAATACATTTTTCCCCTAACAAAACTGTTATACATCTCCTATATATTATTTACAATTTATTTACATCCGTAATCGTCTTTTTTTTTCTTTGTTCCAGCCAATCATAACATTTGTTCCATATTTCATAAAATTCTGTTGCCTCGTCTTTTAATTCTAGTTTAATTAAACTAAGTTTATTCATTTCTACGCATTCAAGAATTTTGTATATAATCATATCGTTTGTAGGTATGTTTTCACCCTTCCAACACTGGGCATATACTATGCGGGCTGCTGTCAATATATGTATAATGATGTATTGGAGTTGTTTTTCCATCTTTAAATTTATTATGCCCAAAAGAAATAGTTCCGGTTTGAATTCTGTTATGTCCTGAGCCTTGCAAGCAGGCTCGGGGCATTGCAGGCGGTCCCGGGCAGGTGCAAGCTGCCCGGGACCAGACAGGCTGTCGCCAGTACGTGTGCGCATGCGCGGGTGCTGGCGCGCCAAAAGTAGCAGATTGACCTGGGAAAGGCCTATAAAAGGAGGCCGAGAGTTTTGGGCGTTGCTGCCATATTCCAATGTAAGCTGAACTGAAGAATAAAGGTTTCCTGAGAACTACAACTGTTTCTCGTGTCTTACCATTTCGCGACGGACTCAACACTGGCGACGAAGGTGGGATGCCTTACATCGGAAAAGAGAAGGTGTAAGCTTACCCGAGTGAGTCCGGAGCGGCAGGAACGGCGTTGACTCGGCAGCTACCCGCCAATCCAGCATGCATTCGGGGGTAGGCTGGCTGATAGACCCTTCCTGATACGAAATGGCGAAGATTGGAAGGCTTTCGGAATTCGACGTCTCACATCCAGAGAGGTCGGATTCCTACGCAGCCAGGGTGGAAAACTACCTCAAAGTGAACCAGGTGAGGGAAGAGAGCTTGAAGGCTGCCACCCTGCTGTGCGTTTGTGGTCAAGACGCATTCGAAATCGCTGAGAACCTCGCAGCACCTGTTCCTTTAGAGTCTGTCAGCTACGCAGATCTAAAGAAGTTACTGAAGGAGCACTTCCAACCTAAGATGTCCGTCATCGCGTGGTGCCACACCTTCGAGCAGAGGGATCAACAACCCGGAGAATCGGCCAAGGAGTACATCGCCGCACTGAGGAAAGCCGCCAAACATTGCGAGTTCAAGGACCTCGAAGAACGACTGAGGGACCGATTTGTGTGCAGGCTAAGGCATCGAGAGTTGCAACAGAGACTTTTCGCCAAGGAGGACTTGTCCTTCCAAGATGCCTTGAGAGAGGTCACCGCAGAAGAAGCAGCGGGCGGCGCCATCAAGAACATGCGGCCGATCAGAAACAGTCCAGATGCTGCATCCGTGCACCAGGAAGAAGTCCAAAGAAACTCCGAGGAGGATCCGGACGAGGAAGTGGACCGTCTCCACCCCACAAAGGAAGGAAAACCAAGAGGAAGCTCTTCAGCTCTCCCCAAGTGCATCGGTTGTGGAGGTCGCCACAAGAGAGCCGACTGCAAGTTCCGCTCCGCTATCTGCCGGGCGTGCGGAAAACAAGGACACATTGCAGCTGTGTGCCTGGGCCGTCAGAAGGTACAACCTCAGGAAGAATTGCGCCTGAAAGGTACCAGGGTCCCCAGCCAGAATAGGGTGGGGTTTTGTGCTTCGCGAAGAAGCATCTACAGGACAGGCACACACAAGCCCATTAAGAAAAAGCTGTCACTTAAGGTGAAGCTACAAGGGGTTCCATTAACTATGGAACTGGACACGGGGTCTGCACTTTCGATCATTTCTATGCACACATTTAGGAAGATTTGTTCCGGCAGCGGAACCCAGGCCAAGTTGAGGCCTTCTGACATTGTGCTAACGGATTTTCAAAACTCCAGAGTGTGTGTTAAGGGGGAGGCCACCCTTAACGTACAGTATAAGGATTTTGAGGGTCCACTAGACCTACTAGTAGTAGAGGGTGAACGAACGAGTCTCATAGGACTCGAGTGGTTTGAGGCCTTGGGGATACACGTCACAGGGCTCAACAGCCTACAAACACTCGACCTACAGGAAGTCTGCAAAGAATTTGCAGACGTTTTCAGCCCCCAGCTGGGCACATACAAAGGACCCCCTGTGTCATTAAAGTTAGACCCCACGGTCACTCCCATTAGAATTAAAGCAAGAAGGGTCCCTTTTGCTTTAAAGAGTAAAATTGACACTGAGTTGGACAAACTGATCCAACAAGGAATTCTAGAACCTGTTGACTCCAGTCCATGGGAGACCCCCATTGTCACGCCTCTTAAGGCAAATGGGGACATTCGCATCTGTGCTGATTACAAATGCACTCTAAATAAGGCATTGCAGCAACATGCCTATCCTGTTCCTGTGGTCAGTCATATCCTGGCCTCCCTCAAGGGGGGGGGCGCGTTTTTGCAAAGCTTGACCTAGCTCAAGCATATCAACAGCTGCCTGTTGATGATGACGCTGCTATAGCTCAGACTATTGTGACCCACAGAGGGGCTTTCAAGGTAAAGAGACTTCAATTTGGAGTAAATGTCGCTCCTGGGATTTTCCAAAGCGTAATGGAAAACACACTACGGGGTATACCAGGGGTTTGCCCCTATTTTGATGATGTCTTAATTGCAGGAGACTCCACACACATTCTAGCTGAAAGGCTAAGGGCTGTCCTGTTAAGGTTCAGGAAAACAGGACTCAAACTCAAGATGGACAAATGTAAAATTGGGGTACCTTCTACTGAGTTTCTGGGGTTCAAAATTGATGCTGCTGGGATTCATCCTGCTGAATCCAAACTAAAAGCCATTATGCAAGCCCCTAGGCCAAAGTCTAAGGCCGAACTGCAGGCTTTTCTGGGCCTTCTGAATTTCTACAATTCCTTTCTTCCACATAAGGCTAGTGTAGCTGAGCCTCTTCACAGGCTATTAGATAAACAGGCAGTGTGGCAGTGGTCACAAACACATGAGGCTAGTTTCAATGAGGTCAAGGCCTTACTCACTTCTAACAGTGTACTTGCACACTTCAATGAGTCCCTTCCTGTGTGCATCGCTTGTGATGCTTCCCCTTATGGGGTGGGTGCTGTACTGAGCCACCTCAGGGCTGATGGAACTCAGGTTCCTGTTGCATATTACTCCAGGACATTGTCTGCAGCTGAGCGCAACTATACTCAAATAGACAGGGAGGCTTTAGCTGATGTTGCGGGAATTAAAAAATTCCATGATTTTTTATATGGTAGGCAATTCATGGTCTTCACTGACCATAAGCCTTTGTTGGGACTGTTTACCACACGTAAACAAACTCCCCAAATCATCTCCCCCAAGATGCTCAGGTGGTCTATCTTTTTGTCTGCATATGATTTTTCCCTACTTCACAAGCCTGGGAAGGAAATGGGCCATGCTGATGGCCTCAGTAGATTACCCCTGCTGGTAATAGAGGCTGACCCCACGCCAGCCATCAATATTCTCTCCATTCAAGCCTTGCCCGAGTCCCCCCTGAATGCCAGGGATGTAGCCGCTGAATCAGGCACAGATCATACACTTTCACGTGTCCTTTCTTGGGTTTTGTCTGGATGGCCTGAGCACTGTCCTAGTCCTGAGTTTCAGAGTTTCTGGTCCAAAAGGAACGAGTTGTCCACCTCTCAGGGTTGTCTGCTTTGGGGAAGCAGGGTTGTCATTCCCACTTCAATGAGGACTAGGGTCTTAGATTCCCTCCACGAGGGTCATCCTGGCATTGTTTGTATGAAGGCTCTTGCACGCAGCCACTTGTGGTGGTCAGGGGTAGACAAAGACATAGAAGCTAAGGTGCATGCTTGCCACCTTTGTTCATGCCCTGAAATGCCCCAAGCTCCTGTGCATAGATGGGAGGAAACACAGTCTCCATGGTCTAGGGTGCACATTGACTATGCTGGGCCCTTTCAGGGTCAATTCTTCTTGGTCCTCGTTGACAGCCATTCAAAATGGCTTGAGGTTGTACCTGTCTCTTCCACCACCACTGCAAAGACTATTCAGGTACTGAGGGGGATTTTTGCTGCACACGGGCTCCCAGACGTCATTGTGTCTGACAACGGCCCTCAATTCACTTCCTCCGAATTCCAAGCTTTCTTGCAGGCTAACATGATTCGTCATGCCACTTCTGCACCTTTCCACCCGTCCACCAACGGTATGGCTGAACGCATGGTTCGCATCACCAAGGACGCTTTGAAGAGGCTCACCTACGGGGACTGGCATCACAGGTTGGCTGACTTCCTCCTTTCTTATCGCACCACACCGTCCACTTCTACAGGGAGAAGCCCAGCTGAACTTCGTTGGGGGCGCAAACTGACTACCAAGCTTGACCGGTTGCATCCGGACAGACTGCCTCCTTCTGTCTCACACCCCAGGGCACCTAGGCAACTACTTGTGGGTGCCCCGGTTTGGACTCGTAATTACGGGCCTGGTCATACATGGGTCCCCGCATCTATATCCAGGGTCACAGGTCCTCTATCCTACGAGGTATCCCTGGACAACGGTCATGTCCTGCGTTGGCACATTGACCAACTTTGCCCTAGACGGGACCTTCCCGCTGAGACTCCTGGGTCTTTTCCAGGGGGGGAGGGGGAGCCCTTTGGGCAAAGGGAGGGGCATGGAATGCTGCCTTTTACCAATGAGGGAGCCACAAACGGCCCATCCCAAAATTCCGCGAGTGCTCCAAACAGGAATTCTAGGAGCTTAACCAGTTATCAGGCATTCACGCCTACTCCAGCCAGGGAGTCACCCCGGGGGCATGATCACTTTTCACCCGTATCACTCAGTACTCCAGTCAGAGAGAATACCCGGGAGCATCCCAACAATCCATTCCCTGCAAGAGAGCTGGCACACACTCCTCCTAGTTGGCCTGACTTAAACCCTGTCCCTAGAAGGGGGCAAACACACAGGGAGGTGGTCGAGGAACCAAATCCCGACTACAACACCTCTGACTACACTCAGGGGACAACTGAGTTTTGGGACAATACTGAAACCCACACAAGCCCGGACACAGAACGGGATTCAGGGGATAGACAGCCTCCTGACAGGTCTTGGACGGACCTAGGAGGTTCTACAGAAACGCCCAACAGTGACAGTCACTTAGAAGGGCCAGAGAGCCTACAGCTAGGGGGACAACCAGGTCATACACTGGAAGAAGCCCTGGCCTGACGCGCCCGGTGGGCAAGCAAGCAGGCCAGGCATTGGAGCACAGTCCTTGGGAGTCACCAAGGCATAACAAGGGGAACAGGCACACATCACCCCTCAGTCAGGGGGTACCTGTCAGACACCCAGAACTTAGGAGGTCACAGAGAGCAAGGAAATCTCCTAAGTACTTAGAGGATTACATAACACTATTGGCTAAACAGAGCCAATAGAAGGGTAGAAAACACTAAGGCAATGGAAACGGGGGGAACTCCGAACATCGGAGGAGCAGAGCATTGTACTAAGAGTGGGTTGTGTATTATTATGGCATTGGTCGTAGTTTTAGCCCGGGGGAAAGGGGTGTTATGTCCTGAGCCTTGCAAGCAGGCTCGGGGCATTGCAGGTGGTCCCGGGCAGGTGCAAGCTGCCCGGGACCAGACAAGCTGTCACCAGTACGTGTGCGCATGCGCGGGTGCTGGCGCGCCAAAAGTAGCAGATTGACCTGGGAAAGGCCTATAAAAGGAGGCCGAGAGTTTTGGGCGTTGCCGCCATATTCCAATGTAAGCTGAACTGAAGAATAAAGGTTTCCTGAGAACTACAACTGTTTCTCGTGTCTTACCATTTCGCGACGGACTCAACAAATTCAGTTTGCACCTTAGTTATTTCCTGTATCCAATTCCTTATCCGTTCCCAATAGCTCTTTGCTTTAGGGCACAGCCACCACATGTCATAGAACATTCCTTCCTTATTTTTACATTTCCAACATTCCGGATTCATATTTTTGTACATTTTGGCCAATCTTGCCGGTGTTAAATGCCATCTATGGAACATTTTGTATTGATTTTCCCTACATGCAGTTGACAGTGTCAGTTTACAATTTATGTTCCATAATCTTTCCCATTCTTCCAGTTTTATATTTTGTCCCACATTTCGTGCCCATGCTATCATTAGCCCTTTCACTATTTCTTCCTCCAGATCTACCTCTAATAAATATTTATAGGTTTTTGTTAAAAATTTTCCTTCCTTACCTGTTAAAATTTTATCCAATTGATGTGGGGTCTGGCTTATTCCGTGCTCTTCCATAGCCTTATTATGTTTAGATTTAATCTGTAAGTATGGCCGCCAATCTATGATTATTCCTTGTTCTTCTAATTCTTCTCTTAATTTAAGGTTTCCTTGGTTGTCTAATAGTTCTTTGTATCTAATCATCTTTTTTTATCCAAGGTGTTAAGGTGGATCATCGCCTCCATCGGTGAAATCCAATTTGGGATTTTCCTATAATGTCTTTTTTTAACTTTTTCCCACGTCCAAATCAGCGCATCCCTTATCTGATGTTGATAAAACTATGTGTGTGTTTTCTTATGTTTCCCCCATAAAAAGGCATGCCAGCCAGTCTGTAAGTCATGCCCTTCAATCATTAAAACCCTTGAAAAGGTATCTTTTTAAGCATGTTAAATAATTATCATTATTAGTAGACATTATATACCCAAACAAACCAATTTATGGTATATATCAATTCAATCAAGAAATATTAAAGAGGGGAGTTAGTGTCACCCATCCTGCATGTCCATTCATGAAGCAGCCTATTAGTTTTTTCTTCATCTTCTGAAGTTTTTTGAAATTTCTGAGCACTCGTGAAACACAGATCTACAATGAGTGCATGGATTTAGACACACAATGATGGGATTATTTCTTCTAGGCCTTTAGCACATATATACTTACTCTAACTCAGGGTAACAATTTGATATTCAGGTTCCTTTTCTTGCTTCACCTAATTTTTTCTTTGAAGGTTCTTTTAATAGGATAAAGTCTGGTTTTGAAATCCAGACTTCACCAAGATAATGGACCAAGAACTGTCAGATTGTACAAACTGGATTCAGAAGAGGCAGAGGGATCTAAGATCACACAGAAAAGGCAAGAGGGTTACAAAATAAATGTCTAATTTTGCTTTATTGATTAAACTAAGGCTTTTGACCTCATCTGCCTATTGAAGACTTTGTACGGTGCCAGTTATAGCTGAAAAGGAGCAACTAATTGACTCAAAAATGAAGGAAGAAATATGCTAGGTTTAAATTATGCCTATTTTGGTAATTTAATGGCCAAAGAATAAATCTGTTTGACAGGAACAGATTAAATAGTCATCCTTTGAAGTTACAGGGCAACTTTCCCAGCTTATTGCCCTTTATCCTTTCCAAATTGCTGCTCTCATGATCACAGCCACACAATCCAGCACACTTGGAAATCTCCAAGTTGCTGAAAGCTACTCTATGGAGATAAAACCTATATAGCAGGGGTTCTCAACCTTGGCAACTTTAAGACTTGTGGACTTCAACTCCCAGTTGAAGTCCACAAGTCTTAAAGTTGCCAAGGTTGAGAACCCTGCTATATAGCCTTTTAAAATGTTGTCAGTATGATCACTGGGGAAAAGGATGAATGTATTATAAAATAAGAAAATTGGGTATTTAATAAACTTTGGGGCGGGGGGGCTCAATGTAAAAACTATTGCCCAAAATAAAGATTTGTCCCAGGAACTGAACCTCACTCATTGGCAACTATTAAATTAACTGCAGTCGTTGGGCTTATTTTAATCTCAGACCTTTCAATAGGTTCCCTTATTGGTATGCTCTTTTTAATCATGAAGGAAAGCATTCCAGATTTTGCCAGTCTTAAATGTTCACATTAATGTCATATTCACAATGAGAACCAATGATGGTTTGGTGTTACCAAATCCCCAAAGACCTTAGATGTATCCTTTGTTTAGTAATAGAGCATTAAACACATTGTTCTGCCTACAGAACATAGCATTGTTTTGTAATAGAGCACAGATGCACAGGAATTGACCTGACATTGTTAGTATTACTATAACTTATGGATCTCACTGTTGCAAGGTGTGAGAATGGTCATTAGCTTAATACAGTTTTAGAAGGGGACAATGCAAAGGATAAGGCCACCTGTAAAACAGGATAATTACATACAGACCTAATATTCAGAGATAGAATATGCTAGCTAGGTGCTGAAGGTAACAAGATAAGTCTTTTGCTTTCATATGCTGCTTATGGACTTCCCAGAACTATGTAATTAATTGCTATTAGAAACCGACCGATTGATTAGATAATTATCAGTCTGATTTAGCAGCCACTTCTGACTTTCACCCAAACATTTTAATTTCTCATAATTTATGAAATGCTTCCATGTTTCGTCACCCAGCTGTTAACAGTGCTGTAGCTAAAATGTAGATTCTCAGACAAGTTTCCATAAGCTTAGGAGCTTTTTTTTTAAAAAAAATGTGGAATAAAAATATCAGTGGATCTGACACTGCAGACAAAACTGCTAACTTCAGATTGTTAAAGCCAAACAGTATTTAACAAGCTCTAAAAACTGATGATTTAAAGAAAGGAGACTAATACAGCTGTGGAAAAAAACTGCAGACTGTTACACTGCTAGAAAAAATGAATTATGAGAACAGATTGAAAACCTAGTGAATGCAGATTGGAAAGTCTTCTGCTTGTCTGTAAAAAAAAAAGAAGTTAAATAACATTCAAATAAAACTTGGAGAACACATGTTAAAGAAGCATTAAATACATTGCTTTTATCTCCGATAATAGGAGATAGTGTGAATAACCTGCCTGTCAAGCTTTTAAAGGGTTATTCTAGAAGCAGCTAAAGGCTAGCCTTTGGGAAATTTTGAGAAAGTGGGACAGCTGCAACTTGTCATGGACAAATTAGGGTATGTGTGTGTGTGTGCTTCCAACACAGTCCATGTGGTTGGTCTTCCCTGACCAATTTTTCAAGGCCTACAAATATAAAAATTGTACATTTAAGATGGAGACCTAAAGCATTTGGTGCAACCAATCTGTAATTCTAATAGAAAAAAAAGTAATAGAAATCCAGGTCTCCTGTTGTGATTTAATTTTTGAACAAACCACATGTGATTTTCCATCACACTGCTTTGAATTAGTACAGGGTATTTTTATTACAGCATAGAACAACTTCAGTTTTGCTGCAACTGACATGAGTGTATCTCTCTCCAAGAAAAAAAATATTTTTTATACCCCATTCTATGCTGGGCTATGACCACACTAAAGATTTGATTGATTGACACCCCATTTCTTTTGGTGGGAGAGAGAGATTCAATGGCTTTAATGCTCACTACAGGAGAGAACCGATGGCAGCTCTCAAGAAGTCAGAACAACCTCACTGTCCAATCATGGCTTTCCCATTATTGAATCACTGCCTCAGTCAGACCCTGTCTTTAAATGGGGCATCTGAAATTCAGCTTCTAGATAACCTACTGAGCATGAAGTTCCAGAAGCTGCCCAAGATAATTCACTGGCAGATATTTTCCTGCCAGAGGTAAAGGACCAGGTGGCATTCTTTCCTATTTAATATAAAAAGCCAACCAGACCAAGAGTGGAATCATGCCTCTCCACTGGTCACTTTCCATTATATCTGAAGACAGCAGGTGTATAAAGAATACTGCATGGTCTACATAGATCCGTTCCCCAGGTCCACACTGTTGTCCTCCAGCATCTTTTATTGCACACAGCTGCCTAGCCTGGTCCAAACAGCAGGACTACCTCTGCTAGACTCTAGCTCTTGATTCAAATTCTACCAAAAGCAGCCTTATATCAGAGGAGGATGAGGCAGTTGGGTATCCTAAAACAGAATATTGGCCTTACCACAACTAAGCTTATTCAGACTATGAAAGGAGAGGGTTGCTAAAAAGTTGGGTTCAGAGGATAGAGAATGCACCATTGCATGATGGATGAAGAGGTGCTGTTGGACTTAAAGGAGGCAGTAGTCTGCCCATCTCTTCAGATCCTGAGGATTTTGCCACTTGTTCCCTCTTTCTATTTTCCCCACAGCAATAACCCTGTTAATTAGGTTGGATTGAGAGAGAATAGTTGGTTCCAACACATTCAATAAGCTTTCATGACTGAGGATGAATCAGAATCTGTATCTCCCTGCTACTCACCCAATCCTTAACCTCTGTACCATATTGACCATTTAATTGCAGCTGTTAAGATCCAATAAATAAGTCTTCACCAACACTTTCCTCATATAAAATTGAAAAAAAGGAGACTCAAAATTAGGCATGGGTGTGTATGTTTGATTTTGAGTCTCCTTTTCTTCAATTTTAAATTGACGGTGTCCTTTTTTATACGGATTGATACTGACTTAATTCTATTGTTTTTATTTCTTACGTTAACTGTAAATTGCTTTGGTATTTGTAATAGTGGGAAGACAGGAGGAGGAAAGAAGGAAGGAAAGAGTGGACCGATAGTCTAAAAATCACTGGCAGGAAAGAGGAAAAGAATCTACTTTATTATCAGAGTCATTTTACTCGCTGCTCCACTCATGCAGAGCACAAAATAGCAGCTGAAGAAAGAGATCAACATCAACAGAAACATTAACATGGAGATGAAAAAAGTCGACAAAACTCATGACTGAGATGCATGTTATTTGGCTGCCTGATTTAGATACAAATATGCCTATACAGTATATAGGATACACTATATTATCCTATAGAATAATCAGAAATATTTCATATTCTACCTCAGTGATGGCAAACCTATGACTGTTGTGATTCCGTGCTAGCATTTGCTCCCATCAGCTGAGTCTAAGGAATCTGAGGAGGAGGTGGAGGAGGCATCTGAAGAGCCACCAGGGGCAGAGGGAGGCTCTGATGAATTACAGGACTCATGGTTTGATGCAGAGCCTGGGCCCTCCAGTCGTGTTCCTGATGAAGCTCAGCTGTGTGAGGAGAATGAGTCAGACTCGGAGGACTCACACCTGATGGACTTGCTAATTGATGCTTGCACACATCGTCAATTAGCGAGAGTAAATCAGCAGCAGTCAATACGGCAACTCCAGAGTAAAAGGAGAAGGCAATGAGAGGCAACACCTTGGGACTGCTGTATAAAAAGAGGAGGTGTGGGCGGTGCTGGTTGCTGAAGGCAAACGTTTGCAAAGTGCTTCTTGAAATCCTGGTCTGTTCATCTTGCTTGTGACTAGTCTTCTGTTTGCATCATGTTTCCTATGGATTATTTCCTTCCTTTGGACTTGAGTTTAGCTGTTTGTGTTTTGGACTATTTGACAGGTTTGTTGTGTTTTAAAGTCTCCAGCCTATTGTATCAACAGGGTTTGGTCCTTGTGCCTTTAACAAGGACAGCAATAGGCTGGGATAGAACAGTGACACACATTTGAAAGGTGACATGCCAAAACATTTGGGGTGACACACCAGCATTCATTAACACAATGTTGAGTGCCATTGTTCAAGGTGGCCTAGATTGGGAAAAAGAAATTGAAATTATTTCTGCTTTGTTCTATATGTATGTGACACATCAGCAGAGTCAAGTTGGGCATCTTCCTAATTTTTAACATGCTGAGCCCAAAAGATTTGCCATCAATGGCCCACCTGCTACTTCCCGTTTATTTTGTGGAGTTGTTCCTGAGCCAAAGTGTTTTACCCCTGCTCTTTCAAAGATGGATTTAACAAAGATTATTGATATTCAAATCAATAACTACTCTTATCTATGTTCTCCTTTTAGTCTTTGCCAAATTATGGATTTGGTTTAAAATTATGCTTCCAGTTTTATGCTGAATTGCAATCAAATTTGTCTCTTGTCTCTGTGATTTCAAGATTCCAATTCTTTCAAGCAGTTGAAAAGAATTTATAAGGAATCCTTTGCTTTATACAGGATTATATAGAAACTATCAATAACTTGTGTTTATTTTAATCACTGCAGGCTTGATTTTTTTTTAATTTCCTTACTTACAATACACTGTGAGTCATCCAAGATAACAAATCAATAATTTGGACATTGTTTACTATTTGGAAAAAAACCTGCACAGCTCATAATATATCTGCTATTGCATTTTGCTGGTAAAAGCCAAATTCCAAAAGTACTTGGTGAATCAGATACTATTGAGAATTGGCAAAGTTTAGTGGCCTACAGAATCATAAATCATTGTTTAAGCTTATCATACATGTTCATTCAAAGTACTCTCAATTGCCCAGAATACTTGTGTTTATTTGTCCCACCTGCAAAAAATGAATAGGAGATATACTCAAATAGAATCATGTTTTCATCTACAATGAGGTCTGGATCAAAGGCAGAATATAATACATCCAACTTTAGCTGACAGATTATAGGTTTATTGCTTCATCAAACCACAGCCTTCCATCATTATCCAAATTAAGAAGGGAATGCTCACATGCATGTTTGGACTTCAAGATTAACCCAACTGAAAAAGAACTAAAGATTATTCCAATTTAAAATTAAAATTATTCTTGCCTTCCACCAAGAACTCAAGTTAGCAAAATTATATTTCTCCATTTTCCCTCTTCCCTTGTCATGTTCTTCTTTCTGGGAGGAAGGGAACTAGAATACAACCTTCAAGTTGTCTTTTAGCTTCCAATATCAGGCCAGTTATTAGGTGGAAATGAGAATTCTTGGGAGAGAGATGGCATATGCAATCTGCCTATAATTTATTTAAGTGTGAGCATGCTTATGTAATCCTTATCAGTTGTGTACCAACACAAACATATGCTGGCTATACAAAAGTGTGAATAAAAACACTCATGTTTCCTTCTTACAGTATATTTAAGGTGTATTTTCATTTGCAAAACATATATTTTTAAGAAAATTGTGTTCATTCCTCTTCAGCTTTAAAGGCATTTTTCCATTTATCACTGCTTTTAAATCTTGATAAAATAAGAGTGTACTGTAGATATTTTTCTGAAATATATCAAGTCAAGACACTTATATAACACATTCTGACACATTAATCTATCTTTAATAGGACTTGATTCCAAGTATGTAAAAGATCCACTCAGTGAAAAATAAGACTGAGGGATAAGCTACAGAGTAGCTTCCCTTCTTCTTCTTCTTCTTTTTTTTTTTTTTGTTTACTCTAGATCAGGATCTTCATGTGCAAGAGAGTTGAAAAGCTCTCACTAGACACCTCATTAAAAAAAAATACCTCACAAAGGGACATAATTTTCCAAACAATAGTAACAAACATCTTAGCTAGTGCCAAGGGAAAAGAAGAAACAGCAGGTTAAGGGGCAGCTTACGAATAAAGGAAAATAAGGCAGAAATGTCCTTAAAAGCTGCAGCTTGCAATACATTTTGAAGGCATTGGGAAGAATGCAAAGAGTGAGGTTATTTGGACCCAGTAAGAATAAAAAAATAATGTAGGGAGAAAAAACACCCCACTATTCAGAAACAGAAAGACTGGCCTTTGTTGGAAATGGGGTTTACAATAAATGACAGTATACAAAAGAGAGGATAAGATCAAGGCATACAGGTGTCTACCTTTTAGAAGGGTGTCTAGAAGTCCAGATAGTGGCCACAACTATGTGGTCAAAGTCCCAGCCCTTTTTACATGTGCCATGATATCCATTTTAAACAGGGCAGGGGTGTTGCTGCCATATTGAATTTTTAAAGCCCTTCCCAACGGACACCCATAGGTAAGCAAGCTATTTTTTGTAATGATTTGATAGCCATCCAAACTACTGGATACTCTTTGAAGCATTACATTATGTTCACAATGTCTGCATAACAATGAAATAGGCCATTCATTTGGGATTCATGAGTTAGAATTAAATTCTTAGGTAAATTTCCCTGAAATGGCAGGATTTGCAAGGGAACTGCTTTGTGTGTGTGATGTTCTGTACTTACAAATGTGTAAATAATATATGTTCCTGAGAAGGAGAAAGAGTTTTGTGTTTGTTTGTTTGATTGATTGATTGATTACCCATGTTTCTGTATGAGTGGTGGACAAATCTCACCTTATTTATGGTAGCTGTCAATCTGAATATCCCAACAAACATTTAATTGAATGTTCAGTTTGCTATGAAAAAATTTAGTTCTTTAAACTTGCCTCTAAATCCATGTTGTCTTCTTGGGATAGGTTTGTCTAGCCCAAGGGAAAACAGTCGATCTATAAAGTGAAGCTAAAATTAAGCATTTCATCCAAACAGGCCAAGCTGTCTCCAGAACACTGTTCCTATGGAATGACCTGCAGACCCTAAAAACATTGGATTTAGCACAAACTAGAACATTATGTTAACCTTTAAAAATCATCAGCACAAATTCTTGGGTATTCTGAATTGTCTGTGGAATCTTATTATGACTAAAATGGTATGTGGGGGCTTTTAAAATAGTAAAGGTTTGTAGAAAGCATCGGATTGACTTCAGGGATTTGATGTATTGCTCCAGAAATGTCCAGGGATGGAATGGGATGCAAATTGCAGCAATTGTAGCCTCTCTGGTACCAATAATCTATACCAAATTTCAGATTAGATTTTGTACAAAGGCAAGCCTTGTTCAAGAAGAATAGTTATGGTTCTTCTGAAACACAAAGCAACTGATTGTTCAGAGTATTAGAGAAAATGTGACAAATTCATTTGTTTTTTCAAAATATTAGCTGGTTGCTAACTCAGATCAACCAGCAAATGCCACTGAACAACAAATAATCTTTGATTTACAACCACAATTGGGAGCAGAATGTCTGTTGTAAGTCATTGAAGTCATAAGTTGAATCAGATCCAATTTCATGGCCATTTTTATGATGGTAGTTAAATAAATCCTCATGGTTAAGCAAACACCTTGTGTCATGGTTCCGATAAATGAAACCCATCAAAAGAACTTCAAGGAAAGAATTCTTCCTTAAAGAACATTTTATTAGGATACACAATATCGGCACTACATAGTTGAACCCAAAACTAAATTCCCTTCCCCCAGATACAAAGTAACAAGTTGCAATTCCCATCCCCGTGAAGCAGTCATAAATGACATTCTCCAATTAGCCTGAAACGCCGGGCTCCCTCTCCAGTTCCTCAGCCTGCCAAAACGTTATCGGTTTGTGTCCTTGAGTTCCCATGGAGCTGCATTATTATTATGGCTAGCTGAGCTCAAGCATTCGCTCCATCCCCCCTTCTACATCTGATTCCTAAATAGCAGAAAAAGCACGCTGAAAGCAGAGTAAAAATGACTGCAATTTCCCTCAGTTGTCAGAGCAAGAACATTCATTGTCAGTGTTGACATCTTGGTTGTAAGTGTGAACCCATTCTTCAGAAATTGACAAAAAAGTCACAAATTGCGATCATGTGACATAGGACACTGCAACCAGTCATAAATGCAGGTCAGTTGCCAAGTGCCTGATTTGTGATTATGTATCCATGTGAGGTGGTTGTAAGTGCAAGGATCAGTCATAAGTATAAGGACAGCCTTGTTCTAAATTCGCTAAACAAAAGGTTCCGGGTTGAGGACTATCACTCAATCGCCTGTCATAATGGGCAAGATCACTCTGATTTGAAGGCAGAGAAGCACAGGAACATGTGATTTCTCAATTATTTTCACACTAATTGTTTTATGGAAATTCATTTATTTATAATGGCAGTATTGCATTTCCACCTTTTGAACTGTCCTGGAGATTCAGATAAACCTTAAACTGGACGTCAAGCATTGGGGAAATAATCTGCTCCACCTATGCTGAATATACAGGATATTGAGAAAGGCTGGACTGGAAGAAGATGAGAGATGAGTGTGACTTTAAAACTGGAGGAAGAACTATCAATAATGTCGATACCATTACCCTAGTAACTGAAAATGCAAAGGATCTGCAAGTCTAGGGTAATGAAAGTCAAGGAGCACAATGAACAAATGGGTCTAATATAAAGAAAACCAAACTAATGGCAACAAGTAGAACAACCAGCCTTACAGCTAACAATGAAGATATGGAAATGATGGATAGCTTCTGCC
Organism: Crotalus tigris; assembly: GCF_016545835.1. Taxonomy (NCBI): domain Eukaryota; kingdom Metazoa; phylum Chordata; class Lepidosauria; order Squamata; family Viperidae; genus Crotalus; species Crotalus tigris. The sequence goes on from NW_024096525.1 coordinate 1,185,552, forward strand.
TTTTAGGATCAACCACCAACAATTAAAGAACAAGCAGTCAAGAAATACGCCATGGACTAATAAAGTAGCCATAAAGGCTTTGGAAAAGTTATTGAAATACTGTGAGGTATCTATATTTACAAGAATCAAAATTATGCAAACCATGGTATTCCCTGTGTTGCTCTATGGAAGAGAAAGTTGGACTCTGAAGAAGGAAGATAGGAAGAGTCATTGATATGTTTGAACTTTCATGTATGAGAATACTGTGGACAGCCAAGAAAACTATCATATAGATCATCAAACTAACCAACCCAAAGTTCTCACTTAAGGCACAAATGACCAGACTCAAATTATCCACCTTCAGACATTTTATACAAAGACCTAGCTCTCTGGAGAAGGCTCTAATGTGGGAAAGGTGGGAAGAAAGAATGAAACGGGATGTCCTGCAAGCAAAGTGAATGGATTCAGTTACAGTGGTGATGACTGCACCATTGGAAGAGATGAAGAACCAGGTTAGGAACGGATCTTCATGGTCATCAAGCGTCAAAGATGATTTAATTGCACATCCTCATCATCACTCTGGAATTATATTCATATTTTATGAATATTTAGTAGAAACCAAACTATATTTTGAGCACTTCTAGTTGGTTTTTTTTTAGGAAGAAGCCATCAAATGGTATGGATTAAGAACCATACCCATGAGCCTTTTCTTTATTTCTTTCCTGCAATGACAATCCTACAGTAAAGCTGCTACTTGCACTCTCCTTTGTACCAATCAGCAAGGAAAATACCATTGATAGGATAATTTTCATTGGGGTGATAGCATAGGAATAAGAATTAAATTTATCACTGTCTGATATTTAATTGGACTGTCCAATGACTCAGATTTACTGTGTGCGCACATATGTATATTCAGATTAAACCTGAATTCAATTAGCATGATATGGAGTTAAAAGGAAAAAGCTGGTGCACGATGAATATTAGGAAACATTTTAATAATCAGAAATTAATTACTGATCCATATTTTAATGTTTTAATGAAACAGATGTTAGGAGTATTAGGATAGCTTCTATATACGTTTTTCTCTTCAATATAATTATATTAAATGAACTGTGATAATTCTTTTAAAGTGTGGCCATAGAGATCTGAATTTTTCCATTCCTTTTTGATTACTGTAAATTAATGTCTCTGGGGACAGGTAAGCTCACTGTATCACTAAAACATGATGCTACAAATGGATAAGGACAAATGATTAATTCCTTTTTATTAATATTCTTATATGCTTTCTTATTTCTCATCACTTAATAAAAACCATCTTATTGTACAAGAAGTTAGCAAATTCAAAACTAATTTCAGTTATCTACATCATCAATTGTGCAATAAGCAATATTGATAAATACAGCTTTACATTTTCTTTTCCAGAAAATAATAAAATTACTGGTAAGGAAATCCATGGATAATCCAATTCACTTTTATAATAGTGCTTAATGCAAAGAGGACAAGACAACCATAATAACTCACAATTATTATTTCTAATGAGCCTCCTCCCATTCCTTTCCTCCAGAACATTGTTCTGCATCTTCCTGTCCCTATTTCTCCTTGTACACATACACACACACAAACATTCTGAGGCTGATCGTAAGTTACAATGTCATTATCACTTGTTGAATTTCTATTTCTTAAAGGAATTGAAATAATCGGGAGTGTCAAATCAAAATGGCAGGGATGACAGTGTACATTATGACAACATGATCAAAGCCCATTTTTAATGTGTTGCCATGGCTGCCATCTTGGTGTCACATCCTGCTGACACCTTGGGAAATGATCTTAATAGGTCTAAAGATTTTGTTGCTGTAAGGATGAAAATGAGTCTCCAGCTTTTCTCCTCTATGGATTTGTTTAAAAAGGTTGTAAAATTGGGTTGTCACATGACCAATCTGATTTACGACCGTCCCAATATATGACTATTAGTCTCCATTACTGCCATCTGTCGAGGCCTACTGTAATGCTTGGCTAGGACATTAAAGAGGCCTTCCTCAAACCAATGTAGCTTTGGTTCCTTGGTTTGCCATCAGGCTTTGACAATAAACAATGGGAATTAATCAAAGAGAATTAGACAAATTATTTTTCTAATCATACGTAAAGTGAAGAGGAAAAAAAAGCATTTATATACTCATTCATTATATCTGCATGCTTGATTTTCAGATTGGTGACATTCCAAGGAACACTTCAAAACATTGAAAATTACACTGTGCGAAGTAAGTAAAAGAAGAGGAATAGCACAGGGTTAGTTTTGCAGCTTACTTTTTATTATTATTATTATTATTATTGTTGATGACACCAATTATTTATTGACATGGATAACTAGGCTACTGCAATGTTATTTCATAATTACCTACTTCAACACAGCCCTTGGCAACCACATATCAATTACTTCATAATTTGTCATTAACCTGGTATGATGGAAAATATTTACATCTCTGGGTGTTTTAGGTACAGCTGCCAATTAACTTCAGCTAAAACAAACTTTTAAAGTTGATTTTGAAACCTATAAAGGCAAAACATCCCTAGAAACTTTGGAAGGCTAAATATAGTCCAATGTTCTTAGTGGGTAGTATAAGCTGCATTCACCCATTTCTGAACTGTTGCCAAATTTCACAGATAATAAAATCCAAGAGGATTTCATTCACAGTTTACACCAGTGATGGCGAACCTTTTAGAAACCAAGTGCCCAAATCGCAACCCAAAACCCACTTATTTATCTCTGGGTGCCAGGTGGGCATGGCTGTGGTCATGGCAGACTGGGTGTGGCCAAGGTGGACATGATCACCTCGATGTTGCTCATGAGGAGGGACACCTGTGGGGGCCAGGCAGGGTTGGGGGAGATCCAGGGGGTCTCTGGCAGGTGGGGCGGTGGGCAGGAGGCTCGTCCTGCGTGGTGAGGCGAGGCAAGGTGAGGTAGGATGGGGGTGCCATTGTCGCAGGGCAAGGTGAGGTAAGGGCCAGGGTGGCTGCTGCCTAACACCATCGGCCCCTGCACACAGAGGCCAGTGAGCGTATGGGGGCCGACAGTGTCCGTCAGCAGCCACAGCCCCTCTGGGGCTCCGCAGCCCACTGCCAGCAGTTCAGAGAAGCCATCTCTGAGCTGGACAGCTGGCTGACAGCTGAGAAGGCGATACAGTGGGTCGTGCCCAAAAAAAGGAGAGCACGCGAGGCCAGGAAGGATGGGATGGGGGGGGGAGGGAAACTAGCCATGCTGGGATGCATCTGGGCATGTGGGACCTTGGCGAGTTAGCGGGCAGCTGGTTGAAGAGGGACGGTTGCCATCTCTGGGGCATGGTGCGCGTGCCCATGCTCTTCTCCCTGAAGGGAAGATAACATATTGCCCATACATGATTAATGAAATCATACTATGTTTCCCTGCATAATGTAAGTTTTTCTGTATAATAAATTCCTATTTGATTGAAATCTAAAGGTATCTCTGTAAGTACTCTGTTTTTAAATATATGTTTCTCTAATATGGTTTCATTAATCATGTATGGGCAATTATGCTACCTTCCTTTCAGGAAGAAAAGTGTAAACTATGAACACAATTAGAGCACTTTTGGGTAAGAGTTAGTTATTACTTTAATATGTGGGAGAAAGTCCTGGGTCTCATACTACACACACACACACACACACACACACACACAATCACACACTCAAAATATACATCTGGATATTTTTCAGTTACAAGTAATCCTCATTTAGTGACCACCATTATAATCAGCAACTCTGTCATTAAGTGAAGCAATTGCTAAATAAAACTACAACTGTGCTTATGACCTTACTTCAACTTTCCTGTGCTTTACAGATCTGCAAAAGTCATAAATGTGAGGATTGGTTGTAAAATTACTTTTTAACTAGTGAACAGTTGTTATGTAAGTCAGTCACTAAACAAGAATTATTTGCATTTTAGGCCACCAATTGTTACTTTCTAATGAAAAAAGGATCCATTCATGCTCAGAGGAAACTTGAGTAGCCCTTTTGGCTTTGAGTGCAAGACAAATTCAGCTCTCCATTCTTTTTTCCAATTGCATCATAACCTCTCTTCCCATAACTTTGAAGGCAAGTCATCATTGGAAAAATTGAATATCTGTAATGTATGTAAACATGTCTTGAATGAATGAATGTAATCATGTGTACATGCGTAACATTGTCCTACAACAAATCTTATGGAACAGACCTTATGTAATCCTTGATCTTACAAAATGGATCTTAAAATCACCCCAAACCTTTGGTGGGAACCACAGAAAATGTGAATGCCTCTGTGAGCATTTAACATCTGTGGCTTCCGAAAGTGATGAAATTAAAATTAATTAGACATAACCAAGACGGCTTTCAACAGTCTTTCATACAAAACGAATGTGAGGAAATTTGAAATGAAAAAGGTAATTGGCTCTAATAGGCAGCCATTCAGTTGTCTGGCCCAGATCCATCCCGATAACATGATTATCAACCCACAAAGGCCTCCAATCTCAACCAAATATTGATACACAGTTTTAAATTTCTGTAAAGCACCATAATGAAATAAGTAATTTTACATTAATGCTTCTTGTTTCTCCACCACATGCACCTGAGCCACGAGCAATAAAAAAGTCAGAGAAAGGGCACAGCTGCTTGGTATCAAAAGACTAGGCCCAAGACCTTCTCCTACATATTAAAGTAATAACTAACTTCTACAGAAATGCTCTAGTCTATTATGTTCCCTGTAGCTACCTATTGTTGTGAAAGTTGGACCTTAAAAAAGCAAGACAGGAAGAAAAACGACTCGTTTGAGCTGTGGTGCTGAAGAATACGCTCCTGCATATTGCTTGGACAGCAACGGTGACCAACAAGCAAGCACTGGAGTGAGTAACACCAGATATGTCACTGGAAGGGGGGAAAAAAATCACAAAATTGCGTCTCACTTATTTTGGCCATGTCATGGGGGGGGGACTCACTGCAGAAAGCAAATGTGTTTGGAAAAGTGAGTGGTAAAAGGAATCCAGACCACCAAAAAACACGACTGCTGGATACCATCAAAGCTGACAGCAGCCAGAGCATTAAAAAACTCAAAGAAGTAGTGCAAGATCAGAAGATGTGGAGAGAATTTGCCCATAGAATCATCAAGAGTCGAACCCGACTGAATGGATAACCTCATCATCATCCCCCAGAAGTGCATTGCTTGTGTTTTATCTATTGACAGAGATAAGACTAGAAACATTATTAGGTCAGCCCAGGAGACATTTTGTTGCAGTAAAAAACTTAGGTAAGGTGACCAACCGTCCTCCTTTTGGGAGGACAGTCCTCCTTTTTTGAGTTCTGTCCTCCCTCAAAAAGTGTCCTCCTAAATGTCCTCCTTTTCCATATACCGTCCTCCTTTTGGGAGGACAGTCCTCCTTTTGTGAGTTCTGTCCTCCCTCGAAAATGTCCTCCTAAATGTCCTCTTTTTCTATATTTGAAGACTTATCTGCAGGGCTTTTTTTCCCTCATAGAACGCTCAGAAGGCGTTCCGGGACCTTTTTTTGATGGTTTTTTCCAACTTTTGCCTGAACTGTGCTACTCCCCCTATTGGCTTTCAAAGGCCAATAGGAATTGCTGCTGAGCGTGCCAAAACACCCAGGCGGCAAACTTTGCACATGCAAGTTTGCACATGCAACTTTGCACCCCTCACTGCTACCCAACTACACCATCTCCTACTTAGTTCTGCAGATAGCTGGAGGAGACTGTAGCAGTATGTTTCTCTTGATCTTCCCTGTTCGGTTCTACATGGGATGCACAGGGTAGGCGGTGGTGCTGGGGGCGGCTGGGGGGTGGCTGCAGGGGGCGGCTGGGGGGTGGCTGCAGGGCTGGAGCCGGCATGGCTGGTGCTTTGCAAGCCGTGGGGCTGGCTCTACGGGGATGCGCAGGGTGGGCAGTGGTGCTGGGGGGGCGAGATTGAATGTTGATACTCTAGCTGCAGCACTTACCATAAAATTCAATATGAAGGATATTTCTTGTTTAAATATTTCCAATATATTGTTAGAAAATGATACATTGACAAAAAATATTCATTCAATGGAAAAGTACTCATTTAAATAATTAATAGGCATGTAAACATAATTACAATATCAAATGTTATTGTTACAAATGTTTTTATTATGCATTTATCATATTATAGTGTATTCTGTATTATTGTTGCAATAAATACAATGTTTCTTTTATTTACGATATTTTTTTCTTCAATTTATTCGTGTCCTCCTTTTTGTTGTAAAAAAGTTGGTCACCTTAACTTAGGACCATTTCGTTAGGGATGGGGGCAGTGGTGGGATTCAAATATGTGAACAACCAGTTCTCTGTGTGGATGCCGCTTCCAGAAGTCCATTCTGGGCCTGGGCAACAAAAAATTAGCTACCAGTTCTGCTGAATCCCACCACTGGTTGGGATTTTTTTTTGCACCTGGGCAACCTTTTTCTATATTAATGGACTAAAAAGCATATCAAACTTCATAGACAATATTGATAATATTATATGACTGAGTGTTTAGATTCACTTGCTGTCCCAGAAACCATTTCTGTGTAGCTCCCAAATCCCTCACTAACTACAGCACAATACAATTAGCATCTGGTCCCAGCCTTTTGAGGTGTCAGTGGCATGAGACTAGATGTCCTCCTTTTGCCAGGTGTCTGGTATCCCTAGTGAGGAGCTGTCTTCCCTAGTGGCAGGTGGCTAATAAGGGCCAGCCAAAAGCTTCCGAACTATTTTAACATCAAAATGGAAAAGAGATCATTCCTTGTGTTTTATCCATTGCTTGGAATTTAGACTCATTGCTTTGTGTTGCTTTTGGAGTGGAACCTGCTGTACAGTAGAATTTGCTCTCAGGCATGAAAGCAACTCACCACATTCTTATTGTGTTATTACCAGGCTTTCCAAAATAATGTAAAATAAAAATTGGGGGGGGGTAATATTTGAATTTGCATCATTTGCAATCAATAAACTAACAAATCTGAGTCATTTAGGAACCTAAGTAGGATAAAACTGTTGGTGTAACCTGATGCTTTTTTATCTCCTTTCTTTAACACTCTCACACAATAGCAATGCTTTTCAGTTTGAAAACTCCAAGGCACAATATTTGAAGGACTGTCCTCTTCAAAGCATTTTAGCTAGGCATTTATTTTGTTTAAGGCAATGTTTAAATAAACCTTACTTCTATCTAAAGAGCCATCAGAGGATAGCTTTCTATTATGACAATCTGTCCATTCCAAATCTTATTTAAATTTTGTTCTTAAAAAAGAAAAACAACATTAAAGAGAAAAAAAAAAGAACAGGGCTGCTAGAGCTGAGGTGCAAAACTCCAGATAGCCCCTAGAGGGCAAGAAAGAAATGAAGAACAGTAGCTGCCATCCCAATTAGCTTAAATATGACATCCTTAGAAGAGAAGCCTGAAACAGTCCCTCTGGTGAATACCTGAACAGCCAAGCAACAACCTTGCATAACAACTAACTTGTTTATTGATCATTCGAGGTTACACCACCACTGAAAAAGTAATATTACGATTGCTCTTTACATTTACAATCACTGCAGCAGCCCTGCGGTCACATGATCTCCATTTGGGCACTTGACAGCCAGGTTCCAAACTAGCAAAGTCAATGGAGAAGCCAGCAGTAAATTGCAAATCCGCTACATGATGTGTTGCTTAAAGACCCACAATAACTCATTTATCAAATGCATGGGAAGTGGTTGTAAGTCCAGCGTGGTCATGTGATGTTTCATTTACCAACCATGTAGATTAGTGATGGAGTTGGTGGTCTCGGTCATTTAGAGAGGACTACTTGTAAGCACAGTGATAAACTATCTAGTGCTTTTGTCATGAGGGAAAGCAGTAAGGTATGAAATATACCCATCTCTCTTGACCTTTTCAGGGGGTGGGGAGGAAGATTCGGCAGTAATGCCTCTACTCCATATCCTTTTATGATTGAATGGCATTTCAAGTGCAAAGGACTTTTTGGCAGATTAAAGTCACTTTAAGAAGTTTGAGCTTTCAAGGTTTCAGAATCTCCGTTAGGATGAGTTTGTGCTGGAAAATAGAAACTCAGACCACGACGTGTCTAAAAGATGATAAAGCTGATAGAAACATCATCACACGAAGACTAACCAAGGATATTTCACACCCAGTAACTACTGTATTAAGCAAGTGTCACTCTTGTCAGCGCAGCAATCTCAGTTAAGCGCTTGCAGGACGGAAGTGGGTACACACTATTTCAAGATGTCCTTTAAGGGACGTTTCTCTAGCATTTTCATCAAAAACATTTCATTGCATAGAGGTTACCGTTTGTCGGATACGTACGGTGTTAATCATTTTGCAATTGAATTATAAACAATGTTGAGTAGCTGCCTGGAAGAGATATTCAAAATGGGGGCAAGCCAAGCTTTTATTACAAAGTTATGGAAAGCTTTATGACGTCCCTTTAACAGTGATTTGCTTAAAAAAATCTATGAATAACCTGCCTCTATTATTTTAAATCTGGATAGAGCAGACTGATGACAATTTTACTTGTACAGTATAACTAAATTGTTCTTTTGCTTCTTTAAGTCATGCAGTCCATCAAAAATATATGGACCTATCCCTGTGGTTTTCTTGACAGCAAAATAACTACCAAGCTCCTTTCCTCCATCTTCATCATCCTCTCCATCTTCATCACCATCTTCCACGTCACACCATCACAACAGTTATTTTCACAATTGTTAATTGTTGCCATAAAATAATTCTTAACTCAACGATGTTTATTACTGGTAGTCCTTGACTTAACGACCACTATGGGGACCAGAACTTCTAAATAAGGGGGCCACTAAGTGAGCTTCATCCAGTTTTATGACCTGTTTTTTCCCCCCATGGTTGTTAAGCAAATCACTGCAGTGCTCAGTGATTGTTAAGTAAATCCGGCTTCCCCCATTAACTTTGCTTATCAGAAGCCAATTGGAAAGGTTGTCAATGGTGATCATGTGACCCTGGAATGCAGCCACCATCGTAAATAAATGTCGGTTGCCAAGTGCCCAAATTCTGATCACATGACCTAGAACTGACCACTCAGTTTTCTGAATCTCTTAAGTAATGTTTCGACAATAGAAATTGAAATTCTCAGAAGTATATGTGCATATCCGCATTTTAAAAACTCTTAGCTGCTCACCGAAGGATCCCAAATACACCTGATAGCTATGAGGTGATAGATCACTGGATGGCTTTGGAGCTGATTGAAAAATATAAAGTTGCAAGAAAAAAAATAAGGCATTGTTCTTGGTAGGGAGAGAAATAAACAGCTATATATTTATAAATTCATGAATGGCATATTTCCAGCCAAGGCTCACTGGGGAACACTTGCAGAAATGAACATTCAACAAAGCATAGCTACACTGTTTGATTAGCAGTCATGTAAATATTTTTTTGAATTGGCTATTCTGATTATCCATGTAAAACAAATGATTATTTGATTTACTAAACCTTCCTGATATATTTTTGTCACATGCACAAAGCAGTAGCTGTACAGCAGCAGCCAACAGAGCAAGACTGTTCTATTTATAGTTGTGTTCTTTTTTGTATGCATAGTCTTTTTATTTGTAAGCTGTCCAGACTTATTAAGAAGTCGAGCAGCCTTGAAGTTTGGTAAATTAAAAAAAAATGAATTGTCAGGTGCAAAGAATCAGGACCATATATTAAGTTACATCACAGACAATTTACTCAAGCCTATACACAAGAATTTAGTCAATTAAAGTTCAGTACTAAATAGGCGTCAGATAAAGGTAAATGGAATTCAAGGGGGGGGGGACTTGGATTATTTGTAACAATGTATGGGTTGTTGAGGATGCCACTCCCCCAACTCTGCCTGCTCTTCTCTTATATAAATAATTTTACTTTTTTAAAAAAGTCTATTTTTTTCAGTCTAGCCCAGGGGTGTCAAATTCAATTTCATTGAGGGCTGCATCAGCATTGCGGTTGCCCTCGGGGGGCCGGGTGGGTGCAGCCTACTGGGTGGGTGTAGATGGAGTGGGTGTGGCCTATTGGGTGGGCATGACTAGCTCTACATCATTCCCATCAAGGGTGCCTGTGGGGGCCTGGGCAGGAGTGGGACAGATCTGAGGGTCTCTGGCAGAAAGGGGTAGGACAAGGGCAGAGCCCATCAAGTCGGATATGTGAAGCAGGTGAGGGCCATTTGCTGGCCACTTCCAGGCAATAGTGCATTTCTTCATTCCTCATAAAGGGTGACACCTCCCCAGCATGCACCCAGTGGGTGGGGCTGACATGGCAGGGCCTGGTTCCTCGCTGTTTCCAGATGGCCTTGTGGAGTTAAGACTGAATGCATTTCAGCATAGATGGCCACCACAAAATTGTACATTGGCTCCCGGCCGGCCTGGGCCAGGGCCAAGGCAGCAGGGGCCGTTCCCTCACTGTTTCCAGGATGGCTTCGCGGGCCACATGAAACCACTTTGCGGGCCACATCCAGCCCCCGGGCTTTGTGTTTGACATGTCTGGTCTAGCCCTTAGCTAGATTCTCTGGTAATTGCCTGCCCAAATATTGAACAGACCCAGACCTGCTTAGCACTTGAGCCCAGACAACATCAGATAAGTTCTATAAATTAAATTATAAAATTAATTACTTTGTAATATGTTTAATTACTATTAAACAAATGGCTCCAGATCTCCATGGGTGGATGGAGGAATAGAAAGATTAGATAGATAGATAGATAGATAGATAGATAGATAGATAGATAGATAGATAGATAGATAGATAGATAGATAGAATTAGCATTTAGACTTATATACCGCTTTACAGTGCTTTACAGCCCTCTCTAAGCGGTTTACAGAGTCAGCATATTGTTCCCAATAATCTAGGTCCTTATTTTACCGACCTCAGAAAGATGGAAGGCTGAGTCAACCTTAAGCCAATAAGAAGTGAACAGCCGATTTGCTGGCAGCGCTGGCAGTCAGCAAAAGTAGCCTGCAGCACTGCATTCTAATCACTGCACAACCTAGGTAGGTAGGTAGGTAGGTAGGTAGGTAGGTAGGTAGGTAGGTAGGTAGATGGATGGATGGGTGTGAGGGGGGAGGGAGGGAGGGAGAGAGAGAGAGTTGTTTTGTTTTAAATTGTGTTAATGTTTTATAATACTGCTGAAAGTCACGATAGACATTATTGGCCTTATAAATTTAATAATTTTAAATGGGCTGAGATGTTTGTATCAGAATTTCCAAGATTGTATAACAATGAAATAAGATTAGATAATGTTAATGTTTTAAAATTATTTTGATATTTTCATTTTAGATCTTGTTTAAAAACTTTTAATTACAGAAACTACTTCACAATGCATAGTTCGGATAGAAATCCGTGTTATTTTTGGGAAGTTCTGTGTCCTCGATATGGCCATTTATAGTGCTTCCTTCAAAGTTTCTAATAGGTTTCTGGAACAAATGATATGAGAATGACAGCAGAAGTGACAGTTCTATTAGCTATAGAAACAGGACAGGTCAATAAAAGGATCTCACATCTATGGATAATGAGTTCAGCTTCGGAATAATGTCCTGGTTCTTGTAGGAACAGCTCTGACATGACAGAATACTTTCAGCTATGGATAAAGGAAGATATTCTGCGGAATATTCATTAAAACTATGAATTTCAGGCTGCCATACTACTAATCTTGAGTAAGAATGTGATGCGACGTAATGTTTGGCTACTAGCTTTGATATTTAAAATGTTCTGTGCCACCAATCCTTGAGTTTGCCAACCAATCTTATCATCTGTACCGTTTCCATATTTTTTTTGGAGGGGACAAATTTATTTATTAAATTTATATGCATACCATTGAACTAAGTGCTAAATACAAGACAACATAGCCACTCACACAAAAACACACAGGCTGATCTACAAAAAATATTATGTAGATCAAAATGTGTTACTTTACAATTCTGATTTAAGATATCTGTGACTCACTTGCACCATGTCTAAACTTAAAATGTTCCAGAAAGCATATAAGCATTTGGGATATCTTGAAGGAAGGTCTCACATAGGTGGAGAGACAGTAGCTGTTTCTGCTGATAAGAGAACAATCCATCAAAGAATCAGCTACCAATGAGGAAAGAAAGGATAGATGAATGATATAAATTTAATAATTTTAAATGGGCTGAGATGTTTGTATCAGAATTTCCAAGACTGTATAACAATGAAATAAGATTAGATAATATTACTGTTTTAAAATTATTTTGATATTTTCATTTTAGATCTTCTTTAAAAATCTGCTTGTAACACTATCACTGAAAACCAGGGTTTTCTATTTGTTTCCAGAAGGTTTGTATGAAAGCTGGTAGTACAGGTAGTCCTTGCCTACTGACTGCCTTGTTCAATGACCATTCAAAGTTATTACATGTGGGAAAAATAACTTTAAGACCAATTGCTGCCTTTACAACCTTGGCACCATCCCTCAGTCATGTGATCAATATTGTTCTGGGCCTGACCTGGTTTTTTTCCCTCCCTTGTATAGCAGAGAGATAGAGTAGAAGAATTACCAGAGTAAGCAAGCACGCAATTGGGATTATACTTCGAAGGCAATATGCTGGTGCTGGCAGACACATGCCCACTACAAAAACAGCCTAGTGTATTCTTCATTTTGTTCCTGCTTACTCTCTTGTAATCCCTTCCTCTCCAATTTCTGGTCTGCAATAGTAGAAGGAAAAACAATCACAAGCAATTTCTGCAAGCAATTTTTCCTGTGCCTGACCTATTCTTCCCCTATTCTACAGCAAAGACATTGAAGAGCAAGGGATTACAAAAGAGTAAATAATGCACCAGGCTCTTTGTGCAATACATTTGCAGTGTTCTGGTGCTTACACCAGAACAGTGCTTTCATTGTATTTCCTATTTGTGCCTGGTTACTCTCTTGTAATCCCTTCCTCTCCAATGAATGTAAATGCAAACATTAATTCCATTCTTGCTAATTGTCCCAGCATCTGGGTAAGCATTCCAAAGAGGCATGAAGAAGAAAATTATCGGCCACTTATTCTGGAGAAGAACAGCAAAGCCATCTGTTGAAACAATCTGGGAGGACAATGGTCAGAGGCTATCCAGTGTCAGAGTTACCAGAGTAAGGGAAGAAATTGTAGGATCTGGGAAGCCCATTGGAGCAGGAGTTCCCACCAATGGAAAGTGCATGCACAACAGCTCCAAAGGGTTTTAGCTCCACAGGGGAAAAATGAAGAAAGACAAAATATAGACCTGTCTTGGAATTCACTAAAGCTTTTTTTTTTTTTTTTTTTTTTGCCTTTTGGTGTGGCACATTTTTGCACTGAATGACTAGTAAACAATGAAATGTAGTGTGTGTTTAATCCATGAGCATGGCATGAAATCTTTTAGAGAATTTCAGCTTGTCTGCTTCACCTAATGAATTTCATTCCTCTGTCACTCTTGAGATGAGAAAGAAGAATCAATATATCAGAGGAGCTGAACTCTCTACTGGTCTGAGAACATGATTTTTTTTCTGATAGCAGATTTATGCCCATAGGTAACTTACTTTTTATCAAATTACAAATATTACTGGAATCCATCAAGTGAGAAATGCAACAAAATATCTGTTTTGGAGTTTTGTCATAAACAGCATAAATTGCAACTTATATAAGAAATTGTAATTGAGAGAAAAGTATTAGGCACAATAGAAGTAAGAGCTGAGTCATGGGTTTCCTGGTTATGGAAATCCATGAAAACAATAAGATATATTGAATTCTCAGCATTCAAAACAACACTTATAATATTAAACCACTAGAGCAGTGGTTCTCAACCTTTCTAATGCCGTGACCCCATAATACAGTTCCCCATGTTGTGGTGACCCCCAAGTGGGTGTGGCCACCAATAAGAGGGAGTAGGACAGCTAGGGAAAAGGGAAAAAAATGGTGGACAGCGTGGTTTGGCGACCCCCATGAAATGGTCATTCGACCCCAAATGGGGTCCCGACCCACAGGTTGAGAACCACCGCACTAGAGGGAAGCCCATAAAGACTAGCACTTGAAGGTCAGAACAAATTATATAACAACTCTGAAGCACTGGTCACTAAAATTTACTGACTTACAACTGATAAGTTACCTTTCTATGCAGATTCAGTATATATGTCAAATGCAGGAAACTTCCAGCTATCATTCTTGAAACTGTCATAATATTAATTAGGAAAAAGATACAGTAGTTAAATGAGAGTTTTGGGGCTTCGGGAGCCTTTATTAAAATATATATAAACAATAAAGGACCTGATTCAACCACAATTTTTACCTTCTTCATGCTTAGAGAGGTGTACCAACTTGAAAATTCTGTTTTAAGCAACTGTACTAGAATGTATCATTTGCCAAAGAAGTAGATTGTTTGGAACATTAAATGTTTCCTTGAAGCAACACACAACACACATTAGAAAATGGCAGTAAGAAAGATAATTTGGAATTCTT